>NC_135532.1:171137621-171755954 GCF_045843805.1 Urocitellus parryii | reverse complement strand
GAGATTTTATTAAAATATTATTGTTCAGACTCATGTACCACCATGTCACCAAATAACTAAAGAGGAAGAAGCTCAGATTTAACGAAAAGTTCTTAGTATTTAAAGTAAAAAGCTGTTTCAACCAAAACTGCATATTCAATAATCAAGGCAAGGTGAAAAGAAATGATTTTAAAAAATAATTACAAGTTATAGGTTAGGTTTGGGGGATCTATTTAGGAAGTACACTTTTTTTGGCTGAGTGCTCCAGGAAGGCTTACAAAATGCAATAGAAACAGGTATAAGTCTGTGTAGGCAGGCACATTTCATGATCTTTATGTTCAGTTGTAAAGAAAAGAGATGTAGTGTAAATGGGGGGAGGAACAAAACTAAGTATCACTCCACTCTGGGCAGAGGCAAAGCCACTGCCTGTAGATATTAAATTCTACATAATGAACTGTTCTTTACAGAATTTTTGAAGCTTGGCAATTTTTCCATTTAATACCAATGAAGTCAAAGGTCCTTAAGACAAATCATACATACTCAAACACACCCATAACTCACACACCTAACTTGGATGCCATTTTTCCAAATGACATGATTTAGATTGATTAATACTAACTAGCTGAGATATGTTACATATATGCCATATAGTCCTTGGCCTAGGTGCCAATTTCCTAGTGACTCAGCTAATTAGGTTATTCAGGTGATATCAATCTCAATCCTTGCTCTTTCAATCTTCTAATGTCCCCCCTCACACCTTTCTCCCCTATTCTCTCTGGAATAGAGGCAGATAACCTGAGCTGCATAGCTGAAATGAGAAAGGGTATGTTTCTCTGATAACACTTAATTGCAACTCTGGAAACAATACAAACAATTGGAGTTAAAAAAGACTCCTTCGATGTTTCTCCAGTTAAGACTACTTCAGAGAAGTACTGTATTCCTAAAGAATAAATAGGTGTTAAGACAATTGCATGGTCCTCCCATTAAAAAGTTCCCAAATACTTTTTCATCCAGAATTTCTATTGCTTGTCTAGGAGGCTCTAGTAGTGATGGGGCAGGGGGGAAAAATATCTAGAGTATTACTTTTTTTCTTGGTCTTGAGACTTTTGTAAGCAAAAAGTGAATTATGACTTGAATGGCATTAGTCATAAATCTGTAAAATGTAAATTTATTTTTAGCTCATCCATCCATCCATCCACCCACCCAATAAATACTAACATTTACTGCATGCCAGGTATTGGGTTATGCAGTGAAAGACATGGTCTCTAAAGGAGTTGACAACCCTTAGATTTTTTAAGTTGGGCCAACTGGCATTTTATCTTTTATTTATTAACAATTTTAGAGTGTCATATGTTCTCCATTAATCAAAATCTGTCTGGCTTAAGTAGAAAGCATACACTAGGAGTACAGTAAATCCTGAATCCCCAGATAACAAAGGAAATTAATATACAGAGTGAGATCCTCGGATGTTCCCTTGAATTGTGGATAATTTAAAACATTAGTTTCTTTTGGTTGATAGCTTTCTAAATACATTATAGAGTTTCTTGCTTTAAATGCAGAACATACTAATGATTCAGGGTTATTACTAATATCAATTATTATGCCACACTGTAATAGACTGGTTGTGTTGGACTTTATGAGATAAAGGATGCTTTTAGAGCAATACCCAGCAACCCCTGACCACTATGGGTATTTTTTTTTGTTGTTGTTGTTTTATTGCCTTTTGTTTTTTGTCATTTATTTGTTGTCTTTCCTGCTGATCTTACTTTATGCTGACCATTAAACTATTTGCTCAAGTTCTTGATTCTCTACAGTATTTGTTGTTTCCAAATTGTTGTGGGTTTGCAAACTACATAGTCCAGAGGGAAAATAGCTGATAGAGAAGGGCTTCTATGAAAAGACAAAAACTTAATCTTTGTGACATTTCTTTTTGTTGCTCCAAGTATGGTTTTCATTTCCTTCATGTCTCTTCATAATTTTCTAAATAGGTAACATGTGCTTGGTAGCTGTGTAGTTGATAGTTTTACTGATTCTTCTTTTACAGAATACAATATTCTACATGGTTTGATTTTTAAAGGATTTCTTAGCATGGTATTTTGTAACTGGTAGGTAGATTTTTTAGCTATAAAAAAACTACAAAATTGTTTACCATGGATAAATAGAGTAATATCATTAAACTAGAATAAGAGGCATAGTGGTGCTAAATATTTTGTTATAATTGTTCAATTTTGAAATGAATATTTTCATCCCCAATAAAGTGATTTGGCAAAAGCAGGGCTCACAGGAAGTGCATGTTGTGATCCTGAGACTTCTAGACCTGGTCCATTTGGGAAGATCATGGGGAAAGTAAGACTTCTTGATTAAATCCTAGAGACCATCAGTCAGACAAAATAACATGACTTACCGTGTGCCAGTCTGATGTCTTCTCAGATATTTTTGGGGAAATGGGGTGATACTGAGCTGGGCTCAAATGATGGAATTTGGATCAATGATCAAGAATGAAGTTATTGGGATCGCATTAATGATAGGAATGAGGACAGAAAACTTCTGTGTCTGGAGATTTCCAGACAAGCTAAATGGGAAGTGTTAAAGTTTATGATTCAAAAAATATGGGAACTTTTATCAAGTATTCTGGAAAGTCAAAAGGTTTTTTTCCCCCCATATAGAGCTTCCTGCTTTAATAATCTGACAAGGTTAGCATGTCACAGGAGCTACGTATTTATGTTTCTTTAAACTGATGCCATTTGATGACATAACAGGGATCATTTATCATGAGGGGAGTGACTCCCTACCTTTATTTAGAACTTTCAGAACCCAGGATCCTTAAGCACCCAACGCTCACTGGCCTCTTGGTCATTCTTGGCACAAAGCCATACTGAGGTTTCATTTTCCAGAACGGGACTATCCAGTATGGTAATTACTTTCCGCTTGTGGCATTAAAATTAAATTTATTAGTATTAGATAAAATTATTCAGTTCCTTATAATAGCCACTCATATCTAGTGGCTACTATGTTGGACAGTGCAGATGTGGAACATGTCCATCACCACAGAAATCTCCACTGGACAGTACTGCTAGTCCTGCCCCCACACAGCTCTCCACCTGTATACACAGCCTCCTCAGGAACTCTTGGAACTGGCAGTTCTCTCTCCAGCATCAACACCTTAGCTCAGTAAATCCCTAACTAGCCTGACTCAGCCTTCTCTACAGCAGGCTCTTGAGAGCTAGAAGACTTCATGTCCGTATTCTTCCTGTGTTTTAAGATCTTCTCTACTAGCATTCTGGAAACAGTTATTCCATTGGTTGGTCATATAACTAATCATACTCATGTTCCTGCTGACCCTCTGTTTACACCATACATGATTAGTATGCCCTGGGAAAGATTCTTACAACAAGCTGGGAGCTGGAAAAATGGGCTGTGAGGCTTAAGGTCTCCATGATTCTACACTGTATTTTTTTTTTTTTTCAACAAAACATACAGTGTTGATTGATGCTTTGCCCTATACGTTGTCAAGAAATGTGTTGTACTTGTATTTTGATTATTTCTGTTGTTGTTTGGTTGGGGGTAGGGATGATGGAATAATTGTGGATGGGGAAATATTTAGGTTGAAATAAAACATCAGTGAAATTTGAAACCCAAAGGCCATGATGTTGGACGATTAGCCTCAGGTGAGTTCTAATGTGAGGATTCCCACAGGTGTAAAAGGATAAGCTATTTTTGTTCCTTCAAAGCATGGTAACCATTCTGATTGGGCAGATGAGAATGCTACCTGCTAGGACCCTGAGGATAACTGTGGAGGGGCAGTACTGGACACCTGTCTTCACTCTGTTCTAGGAAGTTTGGACAACTGAGAAGAAAAGGTTAGTGAGAAAGAAGTCTGACAGCAACTGCCTTAGAGAACAAACCAGGTAGGACTGTATCAAAATTTGTCAATGGCCTTGATCTATTTGTTGGGAAGCTTGTGGTCTGGTATTTGTGGCCCCAGGAAAGCTCCGCTGAACACCCCACCACCACCACCAACCTACTTGTTATGAAAATCGTAGATCTCCTGGATGTTGCCAAAGATGATGTGCTCTTTATTGAGGATCCCAGGGGGGATTTCCTCCACGCCGCTGGTCATTTCCCACAGGTAGGTCTGGAAGACAGCAACAGTTTTATCATTGGCAAGTACACTGCAAGAAATTCAGACAAATAAAGAGGCCCTCAAATGTATGGGGGGAGACATGGACTGGGAATGCATGTAGAGTTCAAAAAGTGAAGTGTTACATAAGTAAAACAGAAAGAAATAAAACCTGAATGTTTCATTATCCTTAACTTTAGCAAGCACATACTCAGTTTGCTTGTTACTTATTAAATAAATGTGTGTGGATTTGAGTGAGAGTATGTGTGTTGGGGTGTGAATTTTCAGACTCAATTTAAGTTCATTGAATGTGTCATTCTTTTTATTATGAATTGAAATGCCTTACATACTTTTTTTTTGCGGGGGGAGGGTGCTGGGTTTAGCTCTAGTCTAAGAAAAGTAGACTTCCTTTTGAAAAGTACTTCAAACTCTCATGCAATTACTATTGGCTCTGGGAGAAAAATTTCCCCTGGTTTTTTTTTTTGTTACTCTTTGGGAGAAGAATAAGAGCACTGAACTACTCCTGAGGACTTGACAATGGCAAGGAAGTCATTTTTCTAACAGAGCTGTGAACTGATTACTGCAAGACTTACCTCCAAGCACTCGTGCAAGTCCCTGACATAAGCCTTCTCTGTCTGGAGTAGTTCAGCCATAATGAATCTAGAAGGAAACAAATGGGCTTTCAGTCAGTTATAGATATAAAGCCTCCCTTCCTTCAAACTTCACTTCTCTAACCCACATTTATCATTCTTGAGTGTCCTATTTTTCTACTTTATCCAAAAACTCCTTCCCTCTCCTATGGGTCACTCTTACCCATAGGAGCACCACTTGTACTCGGCCAGTTGCATAGTCTCTCTCCCTTTAGTTCACCAGTACTGTGATTCTGTGTTCATAGGCACATGCTCACACTTGTGTGTGTGTGTGTGTGTGTGTGTGCGTGTGCGTGCATGTGTGCACACGATTCACGAGATGTGGGACTGTTCGTATGCAATCTTATCAAAAAGACTGTGTGAATCTCAGCTTATTCATCTCTCTTACAGCTCCCAGAATGAATTCTGTTCAGCAGGGTTTAGAGATTCATACCAAAACAGTACCAAGTACCGTAAGTGAAACCAGGCTTAGGCTGAAAGAAAACTTCAACAGAAGTTCAAAGATAGGCATGGATGCCTGATATATCACAAAGATCAGGGTTTAGCAATTTTTTTTTTGTAAAGAGCCAGAAAATAAGTATTTGTGGGCCATTTAATCTCTGACATTATTGCTGCTATGCAACATGAAAGGAGCCACAGATATATGCTAACAAAAATATGTGGACTGTGTTCTAACAAAACTTTTCCAATGAAACTATTCATGGATACTAAAATTTTAATTTCATCTAATTTTCACATATACCCAACAGTATTATTCTTTTGAACTTTTCAATCATTTAAATATGTAAATAACTTTCAGCTTACAGGGTATATAAAATAGACAGTGAGTCAAATTGACCTATGAGCCACAATTTGCTGACCTCTGACCTAGACTATCCTATTACATATGTAGATATTATTTCCAGTGGGATTTATTTGCATCAAAAACTGGTGTACACAGAACTGAGCTTGCTCAGCCTAAGTTAACAATGTTAAGTGACTGCTCTTTTGAGTACCATAAAAAGAAGTCTGTGTTACTTATCTTTAAGGAGAGGATTTCCCTTCCTTGTTAGGCCTCAAAGTCACACAATGATCTTAGACAATTATTAAACTTATGATCCAGGCCTTCAGTGTATTCACTTTATTTTTTACTCAGCAAATCCTTATTAGAAATAATGCTTACTAGCATTTTTTTTACTTTATTTTTTACTCAGCAAATCCTTATTAGAAATAATGCTTACTAGCTGGCATATGATATGTAATTTAGCATAAATTTTAAATATATATATTTTACATTTCCTATATCAGTTTTTTGCAAAGTTTATAATGAGAACCCTTAATTCCAGGTGTTCCATCACATGATGATTTTAAGAAATACTGTCCCCTTCTAGAAACTTCACAAGAAATACCACGTAAGTAGCAACTTTTCCTGAAACTTTATCTTGATAGAGTTTTACTTAAAGTAATACATTGTTCTAGTAGTGCCCTTTCTATTAAAATTAAAGGACTGATAAAAAAAAATTCCCTTTTGGGCGGAGGTATAGCTCAATGATAGAGCTCCTGCCTTGTATACATCATACCCTGAATTCAACCCCTAGCACAGCAAGCAAAAAAGTCCCTTTTTCAGAAGTTAATCACTACCTTCCTATTCTTACACTATTGGAAGAGCAGAAAGTTTGTTTGGGAATTAGACAAACAGGAACCAAATTGTGACTTTGTCATTTACTAGAACTAGGACTTGCTTTTCTAAGCCCCAGGTTCTTAGTTATAAAACAGCTGATCACACAGGATTGCAGCAAGGATTAAAGAAGATCATGTAAGCAAAGTGCCTGGTGCACAGGAGGTGCTTTGTAAATATTCAGTGATTAAACCTATAGATAGCTATGAAACCAGGAAAGAAGGGAGATCAGAAGGAACTTTAGCTGATCGGCTTTGAGCAGTTGTGTTTGATTTCACTGCCTTGAGTTTCTGTGCGTTTCTTCTCCCCATGTGCTTCCTATAGTTCTACTTGTCTCTCTTCATAATTTTTCTCCACTACCCCCACCCCTGTTTTATTATCCACCCATCCTTTATGCTCCTCTGGTTATTTTTTGTCCTACAAAGAACTCAGGAGGAGGGTTTGGCCCAGTGTAATCTCCTCATTTCCTTCCACATTATGGATTGACTTGTATCTCCCAAAATTTACATGAAGTCTTGATCCTCAGTACCTCTCATTTTGACCTTATTTGAAAATAGAGTCACTGAAGTATTAGAGTAGGTGGGCTCCCCAATCCAGTACGGCTGATGCTCTTATAAAAAGGGGAAATTTGGATACAGGCATACAGATTCCGGATGAACACCAGTGGAACATGAAAACAGTCATCTATAAGCTGAGGGGAGAAGGACGGAACAGATCCCTCCCTCAGAGCCCTCAGAAGGAACCAACCCTGCCCGCACCTTGGTTCCAGAGTCTCAGCCTTCAGAAGTCTGACACAACACATTTCTGTTGTTTAAATCACCTTTGTCATGCAGCCTTCCCCATATGCACTCCCCAAATGAAACAATCTCTGGCTTTACAGACCAGTTTTGGCTTTTTCAGCTCCAAGGAAGCTGTTGTCCAATTTCACTTTGATACAATAAAATAGGCAGAGCTTCTTAATCTTAGGATGCACTATTATTTTTTCCAGCATCACCCAACTAGAGTCTGTCAAAATATTGTTCACAAATCCCTCCAGAGGTCTCTGCATATGTGTGACTCTGTAACCCCACCATAAAAAAAGCAGAGTATCAAGAAATGGTTTCTAAGATTAACAGCATTGTTTCATATCATCCAAGAATCAATAATTCTTGACTAATGTGAAATGTATGTAAGCAGCTACCCACAACCAACTAAAAAAGTAAAATGTGTTTTGCCTACTTTGAATACAGACCCTCTTCAGTATCCTCAGGAGGTTGCTTCCAGAACCCCCATGGATACCAAAATCTGCAGGTGTCCAAGTCCCTTCTATAAGATGCCATACTATTTCTGTAATCTATGCAGTTCCTCCTGTATACTCTAAATCATCTCTAGGTTACTCATAATACCCAAGACAATATAAACGTTATGTAAATAGTTATGCTGTGCTGTTTACAGAATAATGACAAGAAAAAAGTCTACATGTTCAGTACAGGCACAATTTTTTATGAATAGTTCTGATCCATGGTTAGTTGAATCAGAGGATATGGGACATTTTAGAAAGATGTTCACAAGAATGGAGAGCTGATTATATGTAGAGAACAGAGCCAGAAGCTAATGTTAAATGGGTCCCAGTTCTCTAAATTGATTCTGGCCCCGTATCATTCATATTCTGAGAAAACAGAGTTCACTTAATAAAAATCTCAGCAACTTTGGATTCTTCCAAAATGTCTGAATACCAGCATCCTCTGGGTCTTCTTTCTGATGCTTCTCCAGGCTGTTGTTGAGCTGGTAATAAACACAGTTGGCAGCTTTACATGCAACCTTCACAAGTCATTTACTGGGCCAGTATCTAGATATGTCTTCCTCTCCTTTTAAAATCCTATTACTCACCAGGCAAAGATTCTGAAATCTGAATACCTAGACTAAGTCATAGGCTGGGCCACCTGGCACTAAATGCCTCCAAATGTGTGCCTTGCTTTCTTCTTGCCAGTTTTGTATCCCTTAGCTTCAAGTGAGGAAGCTAGTACTGTGGTACTTATTTTAGATAAGTTTTTACCCTTTCTCAAAGGTTTCAGTTTCTGTATCCAATGATACCCTGTAAGATTTTCTTGGTCATTTTTTTTTATCTTCAATACTCTTTTAATCTAGTTGTTCACTGAAGACAGTATAACATATTTCTTGTCATCAAGGAATTTATAATCTAGTTAAAGAAATGTTCAGAAATCAATTAGATAAGAATAGGATGAATCAGTATAGAAAAGCGGTGTAGAAGTTCAGGAAGGAATGAACCAATGACAACAGAAGTTGTATATAAAGAATTCATAGATACATAGGACATGAACTGTATTTTAAAGAATCAATAGCATTGCTGGGTGCAATCTAGAAACTTGGGAGGCTAAGGCAGGATGATCACAAATTCTAGGTAATCTTCTCAACAACTTGGCAGGACCCTGTCTCAAAACAAAAAAAGGACAGGGATTGTAGCTCAAGGGTAAGAGTCTCTGAGTGTATATACTCAATACCACCACCATAAAAAAAAAAAAGGAATTTAAAAACCATGCAGGGAAAAAACCAAACAAACAAAAACTAAACCAATGGGAAAGGGAAAAGAAATAAAAATACGAAGGTTCTAGGCCAAGAATACTGCATGAACAATAATATGTAACTTATTTGTGGACCTGAAAGGAGACAATGAAAGGATATGACTTAAGTGTGTCATTTGAATTGGGAAGAATTTTGAAATAAGACTGACTTAGGTGAGTCCAGATGATCGTACCTTGGGGAGTTTGATCATTATCTAAGGGACAACATAAAACCATTTGAAATTTGAAGCTAGTAGGAGACATAATAGAAATAAATCACAGAATACAGAATGGTGAAGAGTCAGAACTAGTTTAAATTCTGTCTCGATTACTTCTATATAGTTTGGTTTGGGAAAAGTTGCTTGGCTTTCCTAAGTATGATTTCTTATTTGTAAAATGGGAATAATTATAGCTACTGAGAGAAGTGATAAGTAGATAGAAATGTGTATAAAGCTATTTGGATGATATTGGTTGCTGGAATTAGCAACAACAAATCACCACTTCGTAAGGCTCATCTGGCATCACTGTGCAGGGAAATGGGATAGGGGCTGGCCATGGGAAGACCATGGCAAGTTTTTCAGATAATTCAGACTTCTGGTGATGAGGGTAGCCAACAAGAGTCTGTGATGATGCAAAAACAAGGGCAGAGATGTAAAGCAACTTTGAAGAAAGGATTAATATAAGTAGTGAAAGGATGAGTCAAACTACCTTCACAGTTTCAGGGCTGGGAGGCTAGAATTGGAAAACTAGTAGAAAGAACTAAATTTGTCGGGGAAGGAAAAAAAAAAAACATCTGGTTTTGTCACTGTTGAGTTCTGACATTGCGTAGGGAAATGTGATGATCCAAGAGGAGGAAGGTTACCCTAGGAAGTTCCTGATACATGGAGAGGACTCAGACACCAGGCAGTTGGGAGAGACTGAGAAGCCTCCAGGGAGCCCATATTCTCAATGGAAGCATCATGCTTGTCCACCACTCTCTGGGGAAAAGGACACACTAGCTGCCAAAAGGGACAGGTGGCGGTGAAAACCAAGCCCAGTCACAAGGAGCCCGTGGCTGTGTGGGAGCTCTATGGCACTTACTCTTTCTTCCGGGCTGACTTCCGCTTCTCTTCATTGACTTCATGGTTGGCATCCCGTAGCTTGACCTCACGATCTGACAGGCTCGCTGGGATAATGTCCAGCTCCAGGTCCTTGTTATCCTACATGCAGAAGGATCACAGAGGTCATCTTGGAGAAACTTTAGAAAAATCACTCACCCGAGGTCGGGGAGGTAGTAAAGCAGAAAAACAGAAAGATATCATGGAGAGAATGAAAAGATGGGGAATCCTACAAACACCTGCCCACAAGCACTCTTCTTCATGGGGTAATTCTTCTTTTCAAATAAAAAGATATAAAATGTTCAGTTCAAATGTTTACTATTAATATCCATAGCAATAGACATTATGTATCTATGTCCCAGAAGCCTTTGTTCCTGATTAAATCTAAACATACATACGGAGTCATAAATTAGTCCAAGATTGGTTCTTCACCAGCAAAATAATATGAAATAGAAACACATAAAGACAAAAAAAACATGTTTCATTTGTCAAGGGAAAATAACCAAACTATTTTTTATTTAAACAAGCAATTTCCCTTGGAAATAAAAAGCTAAGTGGTTGAACAATGACTGAACTTTCTAATTACCCATCCCTACTTATTTCAACCATCATTTGGTATTTATGCATGATGGAACCCTCTAGAAGAAATTCAGATTAGAGCCTGGGGGAGATGTTAACTGCTTCAACTCATAGTGGTTTGACCATTTCCCTCTCTAGGCTGCTCCACTTCAGAGCATGAGCCTATTTAAAGATTTACGAATTAGAAATCCCAGGATTAAATTGCTAGGCTGTATTTATCTCTTAATTCATAGGGTACTGACCCCTATTATAAAGAATATATTAAAAGTCAGTCTTCCTTTGCTTCATGGCAAATAGTACTATTTTTCAATTGAAATGTCAAACAGCCTTTGTACAAATTGTACCCCTTATTCTTGAAAGAGTGCTATTATACATACTAGGGGCTCTAATCATTTGCTGATTAACATAATTGAGTAAGAGACGATACCAATGAGGCCAAAATAAAGGGGTTAGTCCTCAAGTCAACAGTTAACTCTACACAGAGAAAAACTCTGCTCCATAGCAATGGGTCCTGCTCTTGGCCAGCCAATTTTGTATTATATGGAACACTATCCAGAAGGGCTAGAGGTGAATGGATTAGCAAGATTCTTCCCCCTTCACTCAAAAAACACACAAGACAAGTGTCCCAGGGCTCAGCAGCTCAGAAGGACTCTCTGGAAATGCTCTTTACCTCTGTGGTGATGAGAACAGTGGTGTTGAGGGGGAGAATGGGGACGCCCGCGTAGGCAACACCCTCTACCCACCTCTGTGTTGACTCCTAGGGCTTTCTCCAGGGAGTACCGGTACTTCCCCATCCTCAAGGAGAAATCTCTGTAGTGCTTGTCTACGGTGGTCACCCATTTCCTTATCTCCGTGGCATGAATGTGGCCCTTTTCCACGAAGCTATCGGCCAACTGAATCAGAAGCTTCACCTTCTCCTTGGTTTGCTGCCCCAAAAGATGGTCTTGTTACTGGATTACATTATTCTTGTGTCCTTCACCCCAAGTCCCCTTCTCTCCACAGCAGCCATAGGTTCCTCACAGCCTGATGGCTCTGTCACTCACTAGCTGGGAGAGGCTGAGCAAGCTGCTTAAACTCTCTGTGCCCTTTGGTTCTTGCATTAACACAATGGGAATCATAATAATACCTGCATTGAAGGGTTGCTGCAAGCATTAAATAAGCTGATAATGCAGACTGCTTAGTACAGGGCCTAGAGTATAGCAGGCATTCACAGTAACCATAGCAAGAACCCAGTAAGCCATAAATGCTAGCCATTATTACCGTCAATGTAAGGTAGTGGGCTTTACAGGTCTATAGAGTATGTTATCAGTGCATCTGAGATTCATGTGACTATTAAAGCATCCTATAAAGTACGTGGAGGAAGGATCTCTTTGAGTTACAGATGGAAAAAACCTGAGGTTTAGTTTTAAAGGCTGGTCAAAATTCATATCCTTAGTAAGCAACAGCACCTGTTTGTCTCTGTTCCTTTGTTCTTGGTTCTCTCCTTTCCCTGTACAGGCCTGAGATAGGATGTAAAATATCATGTCAGTTGGCACATGCTAAGAGCCAAAGAAATCCAACCTAAGGGTAAATGTTATCCCCTTTACTATAAGGATCTTGTCTTTATTTTCCATTAAAGAGAGGGAGGGAGAAAAAGGATTAAAAAAGTATCTGTTAGAGGGCTAATGAGGTAAAACTCTGACATGTACTGGGTTAATTTCATTTCTAGTAAGAATTTGTTCAGCGTCTACTCTGTCTATAGCCTTATGCAGACAGCTGTGGGGCCAGGCTTGGGGGGAAAACAAAAGAAGAAAAAGAGATGTTCATTCCCCACCAAACAGACTATAATCTTAACTGGAGGGGACAAGGTTTTCACAAAGAATAGTTAAATCTATTACTCAAGGCATCATGTAATTGAATGTCAAAATTAGAAGTAAAAAACCACAAGGATTTTTAATTGGGGAAAAATAAAGGTAGAGTGGCATGGAAAGGTGGCAGAGGTCTCATGGGAAGGTGAGGTTCAAATTAGATAAGATATAGAAATAGAAGGATTATTAAGATGTAAACATTTGCATGTCTTTTAAGTTTCAATTTTGAAAGACTAAAATCTTCAGGGAAACTTGAAAATTTTAAGGGAAAGAAAGGAGTGTTTAAATTATATTCTTATAAGACAAAAGTCTTTTGGGTTGGAGGAAAATAGGTCCAAAATTTTGATCATGCTAAAATATAGATACTTGAGGGAAACTGAGGCAAGAAGTCACTGGAGTAGCAATAGAAAAGACTCTATTCACTTTCTAACCCTCCTACTCCCTCCTTTTCAGGCTCATTCACAGTCATTCCTATGGGAGACTGACTCTCCCAAGAAATCCTAGAAGGGCCAGCAGAGTGCTCTGTCTGCCACGTGGCCAGGGAGACTGGGGTGCTGGCTCTCCAATGGCTCTTCTAACACACCAAGCTGCTCCTATCTCAAGACAGTGGGTGGAAGTCAAGGGTGAAAGTGCTTTGGAGTGGAGGAGAGGAGGTGGGTGTGAGGATAGGAGAAACAGCCCTCAGCCATAAAAGGTGAAGAGTAATTGCAACAGGAATTGATTAAGAAAAGAAATCTGGTATCCTAAGGACTTCTGTAATATATTATTGCATTTAGGTATTTTTTTTTCATGAAAAGAGTGGGTTTTTTTGTTTGCTATTTACTTAATCAGAGCTTAACATTTGCTGTTATATCAAGAAATCTGTTTTATGTAAAATTCTAAACACACATATTCTCTGCTCTTGGTAAGGTGATTTCACTCATGAGATGGGGTTTTACAGCCAGTAGGTGGCTGCAGCTCTACCAGGGCAGCTCCGTCAGGGGAAACTGCATCCTGAAGCATCAAAACATCAATCAGGAGAGTGGCTTGTGGCCAAGAATATTCCAGATACTCTAGGAGCCTGGGGAGCAAGTAGTGAATTAAGCAGTGTGGACAAGCTCTAACCCAGGGCCCAGCTATTGAGGTAGTGGCCCATCTCCACTGTTCTCCAAGACCCTAAACTGTAACCTGGTGAATGTCACATGCCCCTCCCTGTGGTGAGGGCTTCTACTCACCTTCCACTCATTGCAATGTCCCTCTTTCATCTCCTTTCCTCCCCAAAAGACACAAGGCCCTTCCCCTTGTCCCCATAGTACCACATAGAGGTGCCTGTATTTTAGTATATGTCATGGAGAGTTATTTAGGTCTCCCTCATTAGACCATGAACTCCTAAAAGGTGAGTATTATATCATATTTGTTTATCTATCTCAAGTGTCCAGAAAAGAGCAGGCACACCATAAATGTTGAATGGTGGAACTGGTGAATGAAGGTGCAAAGCTTGGGTGTGGAGGTGAGTAGAGCTAGAACCAGCAAGAGCTGTGGGTCTCCAGTGGGAAGAATTAATTGTCAGCTTTGGCCTACTGAGACACCATTGTGGCCATGACCTCATAGAGTAGAGTCCGAAGTGATGGCAATGGTGACTGCAGTAGCACCACAAGACCTGCCACATTCTTGTGTATAGCTGGTAAGAGGCAAAAACTTATCCCATGAAGGTGGCCCATCAGTATGAGGCCAGTAATTTCTGAGGTGTCCTAGCCTGAAAGTTTTGTCTAAATAAAAAAAATAGTGAATGCTGGACCAATTTGAGGTTATCTTTCTGGGGATTTGAATTGCAGAGACAGGATTTGGGTGGCAAGCTGCAGGAGTAGAAATGCAGAAGGGAGATGGGGGAGGAAAAGGGAAGCTGAATCCTCATAATGGTGGACACTGCAGAAATCCCTGATCCTCTGCTCCGGGGAGAAGACCAGACAATGTGGCTGCTCAAGTTGGTCTTGGTCTGAGGTGACATCCTAGTTGTCATCTCCAGAGGTGAGACAATGGCACATTTCTTCCAATGGGGCTGTGATTCAGCTTTTTCTGAGGTCCTGGGAGGTCCAGCCACATAATTTCTTCTTTCTTCCTACACACAACCATACACTATCTTCCCCCCATAACAAGCAAATTTGAAACTCAAATCTTTCCACCAAAGATAGTAACTTTTATATGGATTGGTGAGGTGGAGGTCGAACTGTAGCAGTTGTTAAAGAATAGGTTCAGAATTATGGACAAGATCTGTGGACAAATGAGAGACTTTGGGAACTATAATTCATCTGACCAGGAAATCCAGAACTGTCCCCTAATGTATGTTCTGCCCTTTCCACTTTGAATTCTACGTTATCTGCTGAGAAAGACCAAGGTTTTAAAAGAGAAGTTTAGCACTTCTATTTGTCCTTTCTCCCTCCCTTTTTTATTTTCTTTGACCAATTAATACTTCACCATCTTTCTCTCTAATTAGTGAGCCTTACTCTGAATAACATTTTTAAAGTTCTTTTGTTTTGGGCACATTTTACAAGTCTTTAAGGTTTAATTTCCTTGATATTAGTCTTATTATCTCATCCTAATCTTCCATATTTGCCTTTCATTACTGGCATTCCTTATATTTACTGTTTGTATATTTCTCGTAGATATGGGCTTAGTAATAATCTCTTTGTGCAGGTAAACAGGTTTCTTGAAATAGATCTTTATATTCATTCCACAGGAGATGATCTGGCATTATAGATGAAAAGCTAAACCTTTCCAGATTTCCCATCACATATGAGCTAAAGCCCTCTAAGGCTCTCAGAAACGGAACCATGCCCATCTTTTATCTGAACTAAATATTTAGATTCTGCTTTTCTCAGTCTAATATATCTGTCTGAAACTCTCCAGTGTTCCCTATCCTTGCTTGCTGAATTCCAAGAAGACATAATTTAGTTCAGCAAAGACTCTAGCCACTTTTATTACTGATTTATTCTCTTTTGTTAAAAAGAATTAAGTCCAGTTTCTCTCATGTCTTCTTTCATTTCAGAGATAAAACTACCAGTCTAAAATATGTTTTCTCAACATTATTGGTTACTAGCAACAAAACTAAAATGGGTACAACTTTACACCCTCTAAAATGGCTCTATCAAAAAGACAAACAATAGCTTTGTGTTGGTGAACATGTAGAGATATTGGAACCCAGACATTGCTGGTGAGAGTATAAAATAGAATGGCGACCTTGGAAAACAATTTGGCAGTTTCTCAAAGTTAAATATAGAGGCACCATAGAACCTATTCATTCCATACCCAGGTATACACAGAAGAGAACTGAAAACCTATGTTCCCAGCAAAACTTGTACATGAATGTTCATGGCAACATTATTTGTAATAACCCCAAACTAGAAATAAGGAAAACATTCATCTGATGAATGCTAAATATAACGTGATGTATTCAAACAATGGAATATCATTCAGCCATAAAAATGAGGGAAGTCATAAAAACAAATAATAAGTGCTAAATCATGGATGAATCCTGAAAACAATATGCTAAGGAAAAGAAGCTAGATACAAATGATCACGTATTTTGATTATGTGATTCCATTACATGATATGTATACAACAGGCAAATCTATAGAGATAGAAAGTAGACTAGTAGTTGCCTGAGGAGAGGGGTTAATGGGGAGTGACTGTTAATTGGTATGGGCTTTCTTTCTGGGATGACGAAAATGTTCTGGAATTAAACAGTAGTAATTGTTGTACAACTTTGTGAGTATACTAAAAAATCAATGAGATGTAATAAAAAAACAAGAGAATCTAAAAACAAGTTTTGCTTTTAGAAGAAACAGAGTTGTAAATGTCAAGATAATTAACCTTTTCTATCACTGTGTGCCGTGAACCCTTAGAGTTTTGAAACCCACAATAGGAAATATCTTTTGTATTCTTCCAATTGGATAGTCTAGGTATGACACCATCCTATGAAATTTCATTTTCCTTTTATACTCACCCAAACTCTATCTCATTTTTATTCTTATATTTGTGGGGTTTAATATAGAAGTACCTTTTTATAATCAGTGTTTCTTTTACTTGATCTCTTTTTGAAATGCGATATAATAACTCAATATAATCTGTTGCCCTGTTCATATTAACTCTCTTGTGATTCAAAGTCAATCCAGTTTCCATTTTAAATTAATTTCACTGGTTATACAGATGAAAACCAATGTGACTAGTGAAAAGAGGTTTGCCCCAAGGAAACTGGACTGAGGTGGGACAGGGGGCTAATGCCTTTTTTTCAGAAGCTCATCAGCTGAATTTGTTATCCTGTAGAGACTGACACAAATAACCCTGAGATCTGGAACATGATAGACGGAAAAATGATACCTTATAAATAGAGATATTTAAGCTGGGAGGAAGACAGAACCTATAGAGCCAAAGTAGAAAAATCATTTTAAAGATCAATTTGGGAGATGGTGTTGAAATTGACCCAGACTTCCTTTTTCCCTTACATTCATGCAAGTTTTTGGCCTCTCTTCGATGTTATAAGATATAGCTAGGTAACCTGGGGGAACACAGCATGAACAAAGTGTCCTTCAGGAGCTTGCTGGCTTACAAAGGAGATACCATTTCACAGGCTATTGGAGAACAGACAGCCCAGGTCAGGAGCCTAAAGGTTTTACAGACAAGGGCTGTAGGGTAGGAAGGGCCAGGTCACACCCTGGCACATAGGCAGGATCACAGAGGAGATTGCACAGGACCAGAAAGATGCTATCCTTTTACAAAGCACAAACTAGAAGGAAGGGGAGGACAGTCTAGGTAGAGAAATGATACGAAAAATATATGAAGGCAAACAAGTATATAATGTATATCTCCAAGGGTGAGGAAGTACACCCATTCAGGTGGAGCACAAAACTTTCATAAAGGAATAATTGAAGATAAAACTGGGGAGGTGGAGGGGCATAGTTGTAGAAGCTGTGGGGCTTTAGGTGGGAGCACTGGAAAACCATTAAAGTTCTTGAACCGGGTGGTAATGTGACCAGTGACCTTTTCAAGATATGAAGAACAGTCTAGATTAAAAGGCAGAAAAGGCCACATGTATAGAACTCATTTAGGAAGCTGGGACACATTAGGGTGGTAACAGTGAATAGAAAAGAGGAGGAAGTTATGAAGCAGGTGGAAAAGGAAGGATGAACTACATTGACTGGATAGTTCTCCACATTTTCACATTGGTGACAGATTCTGATCCTAAAGAAGCTCCGGGTTATCTGCTGCAGTCCCTCCTCTGCAGGTAGGAACCTCAATGGGGCTGATACTACTCAGCCTGTTAATGGTTCATTATTGGTACCATCTGGAGAGGAGAAGTTAGACCCAAACCCCATTACTCATTTTATAACTCCCATTTTCATTTGGATCTGAGCAAGGTTCTGTGTATCTACTACCTCCTTTGTGCTATTTGCTTTAGCTGATATTGAAATGAGTCTGTTATTCTGAACTCACAGTTCATTGCATTAGGCAAAATGACCCCAAAAACCACAGTAATTCAAGGTACAGCAACCTAATATTGAGTGTTCATAGTGTAGGATTTATAATTCACTTTTGAATTATCATCATAATAATCACTTAGCCTCAGGAATGAGGCTAAGGCCTTAGTTTGTTACACAAAACTGGAAGAACATGTACGGTAGTGACAGAGGGGATCTAAGGTAAGAGCACTAACAGGTTCTCCTCTTTGGCGCCCCCAAAGCAGCTCTCACCTGGGAAGAGCAACTGCCAAGTGTGGAATTGATGCCAAGAAAGGGTCCTATGTGGCAAGGAGCCCTGGTAAGAGATGGGGACACTACAAATAGGGAGGTGGGACAGATCAGATTTTTATTCAAACCCAAGTGTTGTCAGATCAAATGCTAGCTGTGAAAGCAGACAAAAATCATATTTCCCTCCATTATAGTACCCCCTCAGTGTGTATAGGGATGTGAGCACATGTGCACATCTTGTTCTCCCTGCCCAACTCATTAGCAGTTTTGAGGCCCGATGGAAATAATGAAACTTAATTTACAACCCACCCACAGTCACTGGCCCTTCCCATAAGATAGACTTCCCAAGCTATTCAAATTTTAAGAATATGTGGATATGTGTAAATACGCACAGGTGTGTGGACATTTTAGCATGAATATACACTTTTGCCTTATTTGGTCTGAAAGAATATTAACGGATCCCAGAATATGGACCAAAGAGACTTTGGAAGCAGTGTACAGCAACTGACTTCCCACCTACAGCTGCTCTACCCAGCAGCTGCAGTTCTTCTGATATTCAGATTTCAAAGGCGAAAACATGCTTTCCTAAACATGCTTCCAGAGGCTGGGCTTGTTTCCATTGTGTGAAGCTGGCCAGAATGGGGGGGGGTGCTAGGTGGACTTGGGGAGGGGTTTGGGATGTTTCCTACCTTGGCAGGCACCCTGAATTCTCCATATTCTTTCAGCAGCTCCTGAGTTTCCTCTGTGGTCTCTCCAGTGGAGGTATGTGTTGAGAGGTAATATTCACCCGTTTCTTGGATCCAGTCCAGTGCCTGTGGGGGGAAACAACCCACCCAGTCCCTCAGAAGGCAGCTATTGGAAGGAAAACATGCTATACTGCAAGGAAGGTTCTTGGTTTGAGTCAACATGCTGGACCCAAGGACTGTTGATGTGATAGGTATGTAGCTCTGAAGGTGTTTTTATTTTTATTTTATTTATTTATTTATTTATTTATTTATTTATTTATTTATTTATTATTTTTTAAATAAATAAGTTCTCCCCTCACGTGGAATATACCACCATTAAAGCATTAGATTGGGAACTCTCCTAGCCAGGCCCAGTGTCATCCATGAGCAAGGAGCATGGTGAGTTCCTTGGTATCCCTTCACATCTGCTGGAGCCAAACCCAGAACAGAGTGCTTGTTTAAATTTGAATGACTGACAAATGCAACCTGTTCTTCATCTCTTCACTCCCACTTCCTGTCTTCACTCTGCCTGTGGCTGTGCCCTTTTCTGGACTGTCCCAAGCTTTGGTTTTTGGGGCCTCTATACTCCTCACAACTGAGACAAAACCAGGGAAAGCTCTGGACATACCTGCTTAGCACTGCGCTCAAATACCACATATTGCTGGCACTGGTCTAACCGACGTTTCTTCAAGGTCCAGAAGTGTAGAACACGATTCTCCCTCTGTAAGAGCTCACTCAAGATGGCTGTGGGAAGAAGTGAGCACTGGTCATGGGAATGGCTGACCAAATCTCCAACCAACTCAGTCCCACTGCTCAGGCACTAGGTGACTATGACTTTCAAGCAACCCCATAGGACTAATCCAGCATCAGAACCAAGGGAGCAAAATCTTGGGACACAGAATTCCCCAGAAGCGAATAAGATCAGGGAGACTAGGGCAAAAGCCTGTTATTGAGGGTTCCATCCATCTACTAGGGAACTAAGGCTATGCCACCAGCAATTTACAAGTGACCGTGATTCTCTTCATACCAAAGTTAGTCCTTGGTTGTAAGAGACCTTGTGAGGAAGCAGTCCCTAAAATAGCAACTAACTCATTTGGCCCTGGAGCTTAATGAACATGGATGGATGTTGCCCGGGCATTCCTGAGGCTTTACTAGGAGAAGGGCAGGAGATGAATAGTGCAGAGAGGGATGAGTTGAGGTATGGACAGCTCACATCATGGGCCACCTTCTCTGTACTGTATAGGAGTTGTATACACAGCACTTTAACAGTAAAGGCAAGGTCATAAAGCTTCCAAACAGAGGGCATAGGGAAGCTACATTGTCCTGTCTCTAGGTACAAGCTTCCATGTTGTTTGGGTCTGATCACAAGAAAGCTGAAAGCTCTTAACTCTAATGATGATAAACAAGAGGATATGTACAAGTCATGAAGCACCACAAGGGGGCCATGGTAGTGGGTCAGTCCTTTTCCTTCCTACTTCTCCTTTTAGCAGTAACTGGCTACAAAGATTGATTTCCTTAAGTGGTTTAAATGGTATGTTCTACGCTTGAAGCAACCAAATTTATTTTGTATCATTTCTGCCTCTTGATTCCTGCTAATTATATTAGATATTAAAAAATACATAACAACAATAATAATATGAATAATTAACATTTAATAAGCACTTATTATATGGCAAACACATGTTTTTACAATACCCTATGATAAATGTGATTTTACAAATAAGAAAACTGAGGCTCAGAGAGGATAGGTAAATGCTCAGATTCACTAAGATAGGAAGGGGTTGAGCTCAGATTTGGTCCAAGTGTGTTTGCCTTCAGAGCCCTGTGCCCTTGGCCACCCTGGTCTCCATGTTATAAAGCACACATTGCTGTGCTTTACCAACGTGGCACAACCCAAGCTGTGGTGTTTATACTTAATGTTTTTGTTGATTTTGTTTACTTTTAATATCCTTGGAGGGTTTGGCTTTAAGAATAGCTCCCGTAAGCTGACACCTTTCACAGGTCCTAATCATTCTCCATTCCCTACAGCTGTCTATGCCTTCATCGCTTAGCTTCTTAGTTCTTTGCCAGAGAGGTGAAGTATATACTTCCTCACTCCCTCACTGACCTCTGGTTCGGGTATGTGACTTACTTTGGCAAATAGGTTGTTAACAGATATGACACTAGCAGGAACTTGAAAATGTGCTTGCTTAAAATCACTTCTGGGTAACTTCTGGCCTTTGACCCCACATCTCAGCATGAACAGACAAGAATCTTACCTATAGTTAAGGAGCCACGCCAGCCGGCCTGAAACACAGTTAGTTGTATTGCCAAGCATGGCCGTCCTAGCTAATCCCAGTTATTTGAACAATAAATGTTCACAGTTGTGCAACTCTGAATTTTGGTGTTGTTATGCAGCAATCTTTGCTCTCATAGGTAAACCTAAAATATATAGCAATGGATTTGGGTCCAGGCAGCAGGTGAAAAGGAAACAGATACAGAAGGAATTCCAGGTCCCTGCTCACATGAGAGCTTCCAGTGGGGGAAAGATAGAGTGAGAACCTGCCTCCTTTAGCCTTTTGAGAGCTTTCATAACGGCTTCAACCTTCCCTTGACCCAAGATGATGTAGGCATCCTGGCTCCCTCTGGGTGCTTGGCCCTTATCTGCATACACAAGTGTAGGTGTGGGGTTGGCCTCTCAGCAGCAGCTGGCCTCACCCAAGCTGCCATCTGCATTTGGAAGTCAGAACATATGCTCTGAAATGTGCTTTAAGGAGAGGTTGACATGATGTCAGCCACCCACAGGGTCCCTCAATCAAAAACAGAATAACATAGCTGGAAAAGGAACTGTGTGTCCCTCCTCTCTGTAGGGAACTTTGGTTCCTAAGTTTAATTCTTTTCAGTGGCTTTTGATCTTCCCAGCTCTTGAGCTCTCTGAGCAGGGCAGAAAGCCCTATCTAAAGCAGGTCACACATCCCTATTCTGTTCATGGTGTCTTCAAGCTTATCACACTCCTCACTC
This sequence comes from Urocitellus parryii, assembly GCF_045843805.1. Taxonomy (NCBI): domain Eukaryota; kingdom Metazoa; phylum Chordata; class Mammalia; order Rodentia; family Sciuridae; genus Urocitellus; species Urocitellus parryii. The sequence continues at coordinate 171,734,016 of NC_135532.1, read as the reverse complement.
CAAGTCAGCTTGAATTCCCTACCCACCTCCATCCGGGGTTGTATTTGTCTGCTTTTATAAGTGGACATGTATTAAACTTGTCATCTACTCAAAGGCTAATTTGTGCCTGGCTAGAGTAATAATTTAAGGTAGTAACAGATAATAACTTGAGCTTAATATGATCAGATAATAAGCAATTTTTAAAGGTTATATAATTTTTTCATATAATCACGGACTTTATAGAATTCAGAGAGATATTAAAATTTATCTAGAATAGTAGTTATATAAATTTGACTTGCACACAAACTACGTGGTGGATGGGACAAGTCATGCCAAAATGCAGGTTCTGACTCTGTAGGTTTGGTTGGGGCCTGAGATTCATACAGTTATATCAATGTTGTTAGTCTGGGACCACATTTTTCAGTAGCAAGAGCCTAGACATTCTCCCCACTTTAAATAAGAAAACTAAAGTTTTAAAGTTTAGGCAATAAATGACAACTCTACAGTTAGATCTTGGTTTTATGATTCCCAGTTCTTGCCTCATTGCCAGGGGTTAAGATACCCAGTCTTGTGCTATTCAATATGTCAGCACAAGTCACATATGACTATTTAAATTAATTAATATTAAATAAAAGTAAAATATTAGTTCCTCAGTTGCATTAGCCATATCTCAAGTGCTCAATAGGCACATGTGACTAGTGGCTACCATATTGTACATTTCCATTATTTCAGAAAATTCTACTAGGCAGTACAGCCCGAGCTTTAAGATACTATTTAAAAGTCTGGGGAAAATTTGTCCTCATTTTTCCATTCAGAATCTTGATGCATATTAAGAAACCGACCATGAATCACCAGTGCCCACACCATCCCACATCAGATTTTTTTCTTCTCTAAGAAAAGAATCAGGAAATTTGAAATAGCATGAAGACTAGGTCCACAGCACAGTGTAGGGAGGGCTGGCCTCTTGTCCATGCTAGTGAAGTAACTTGAGGCCTGGTAGGCCTCTCACTGACCTTTCACTTGCTGCTCAGGTCCTCGAGTATGGCTAGCAACACTGGGCATGCTGACGTTGTTCCTGTGGATGTACTTGAGAAATACTTCAGCGTTCCGCCGTGCCAAGGTGCAGGCCTGAGAGAGACAAAGGTGTGAAGTGCTCCTGTCCCCAGCAACTGTCTAGTAGCCACCAGAGAGGGGTGCCCTCCTTCCACTTTTTAGGAAGCTTGAGGGCTTGACAGTCATGAGGATGCTGGAGGAGTCCTGTGGGAGCACAGCTCTAGAGGTCACTTCTGGTTCATGGATGGTCCAATTCCAATTTAATAGGCTCATGCTCTGAGCTTTCCTTTTATCTGTGCCTGTCCTCTTTCCATTTAAGATAAAAATCAGAAATCAATAAAATCCCTTGACTACCTGTAGATTGATCTGGCATTACTAACATTCACTCCCAGGCTGGTTTTTCTTTTCCACTAGAATACTTCTTATGATGACCACTGGTGAAAGTCCAGGCAACATAAGCCCTCTTTAACATTTGTTTGATTCAGACTTGGGGAAGTTTTTTTTTTTTTTGTAAACACGCTTATTAACTCTACATTCTAAATCTAAATGGAAATTGTTACCTGCATTTTTCAAATTCATATGTCTATCCATCCCTTACCTAAAATCACCAATAAATTTTCTATTATTGGAAAACACTGATCTCTGTAACAGAATAAGAACCATTATGACTTTAAGAGCCTTTAAGACTCAAGTCAGTTGTGGGGGCAGAGAGGACAGGTCACATTCTCCTTGTTATACTGATAGACAAGACTGAGGCCCAGAAAGGGCACAGGCAGATCTAGAATTTAGGTCTACTGACAGAGTATTTCTAGTTTCTCAAGCTTATATAGTTCTGGATTTCTCTGAAAAGAAGTTTTAACTTTCCTGTTTATAAAAGTAACAGGCTAGTATTCTAATTTTTAATCTACAAGTTTCCAGAACTAAATTATCTCTAGACCAAATTGTTAAGTTTTAAACCTTCTTATACTTAGCCTCAGATCCTATAAACTATATGATTAAAATTGTTCTATAACATATGATTAATATAATTCTAAAACCATATAATTTTTTGATTATATAAAAATTAGCAACAAAAGCTTCTGGGATCTTTGGTAGAAGTCTATTGGTGGGTCCATGAACTCTCAGGCACATAAGTTTGATAGCTTGATGGTGGTCTAAAGCTAAAGAATCTGAAATGGATCAACTAATGTGTACAAACAGAGTGTGACATTCTGTCTGTTGGGCACAGAATTCCCACAGCGATGGAGAGTTTTTCGCTATAATTTTGGGAACATATGAAAAATATCAGCCCAGAAAAGTTTTGTTTTTCTTCTTCAAAAGAAATGTTTAATTTTATGAGTAAATACCTTTATCTCTGTATTTAAAATCCTTGATATGCTCTACTTAAATTGTTTTGTTTTAAATTTTGTTTTATAATAGGGAAAATTTTTTAAACTATCTTAAGCCCAGCATGGAAAAATTCCTATTCCTGATGACTAAAGGTTCTAACCAGTATAGCTTCAGATACTAGACAGATGGGAGAAGGCCATCTTTAAAAAGAACAAAAAATATAACTCCAAAAGATGGTCAAATAGAGAAAATCCCTAATAAAAGAAAGGCAGTTAATTATAGAATTGCATAAAAATAGTGGCAGTCTGTGGGGGTATAAACATTCTCTTGTGCTTACCTGAGAGAAATTAGAACATGAAAGCAAGAAATTTGGGAATGAACAGAGACTTTAGATTAGCCTGGATACAGATGGTTAAGAGAATATCAAAGATCTTCCTGCTCCATTGAAAGCCTGTGCACAGCACGGCTGTGCTTCCTCCCTGGGAGGCTCAGGCTCTAAGCCCAGGAAAGGTATTCTACCTTCATACAGGAGAATAAATAGCATGGCATTTATTGGTAATTGACAATTGCTAGACTTATAAATAAACATGGTGTCTAAATTTATTTGCTTAATTCTTACCCTAAACTTTTATAAAGGATCATAAATAGATTATCATCTATTTATAAAGTATTTTAATAGTGTTTTATACATTTTAAGTGTTTTCTATCTTTTAATCAAAAAGTAATTTTATAAACCAAACCACTGAGTATATTTTTCTCAGTTAACAATGTCCACAGGATATCAGGATATTGAAATATGGCAACAGCAGTAATGTTATATCCTAATTGCCCAATGATACCAAAAGTGCTGAGAGAGAAATGAATGCTTGAAGCATAACCTTACTACCTTTGCAACTGACCAGTCAACATCTTCTCTACAACCTCTCTGCCCTGTAGATAAGAAGTTAGCAAAAGCAGGGGGCTGGGAGGACCATATGAAACAAGTGTGTGTGTGTGTGTGTGTGTGTGTGTATGAGAGAGAGAGAGAGAGAGAGAGCGAGCGCGCGCACACATGTGTGCATGAGAGCACCTACATATTGAAAGAACAGACTGGAGTCTGAGAGTTTATGTGAAAATGTGCTCTGACCTTAAGGAAAGCCTCCTTTTGTTCCAAATGTTTGCTGATGAGGGGGATAACATGGTCGATCTCTGCTGCTGGCCCCAGTTTATCTCTTCCACCACACCAGTCCTCATCTCTTCGGTACTCTTGCTCTAAGCTCTCCAGAACACTGCATACCTAATGAATCATGGAGAGAAACACTCAGTAAATTAATCAGTTAGGAAGTGTTCTTTGAGGACCTTCAGCCCACAGAATTCCACACAGTGACACGTTTCATTCAAAATTCAGTCTGTCAATTTAGAGTATGTGGTGACCCTGGGGCACCTAAGAGTCTTAAGAGAAGTCCAGAAGGCAGTGAGAATCCTGTGTCTGGAGCTTGAGAGAAAATCTTCAACTGGAGATATGGATTTGGGGATTGTCTTCTTAGAGTTGATAGAAGGCTGTAGCTATGGGGGTTGATGACATTATCAAGGAATAGTATGAAGTAGAAAAAAAGGAAGGAAGATAGTATATTGGAGGCATTTCAAAGTTTTTATATATTTAATATTGGTATAACTTCACAATAACTATGAATTTACAGAACAGGAAATGGAATTTTGAGAAGATGCTCAATTCCCAACCATCTGTGCTTGTCCTGTAGTAAGGAGCCTTCAGCAGAGGTAAAGAAGGAAGTTGCCACTGTTGTGTGATTTATGAGCCATAAATGAAAGTCCTCTATCTCTTCCCCTGGGAAAAATGTCCCAAAGTCCTGTCATAAGGCATGACATCTTAAGGCTCCCTATTGCAAAATGTACATTTTCTTCACAGGGAAAATAAATTTGAGTTAACCTAAAAGACAGTTAAGAAGACTTTCAGTTCTAAAAGTGTGGAGAAGCCATGCTGGGGGACCTTATAAATGACCTCAGGAGAGAACAGAGCATTTTGAAGAGGGTTTGAAGAGAAAGTTAGGTTGGGTCCTACAGTGGGAAATTCAAAGAGGTCTGGTATCATGGACTAAGGGAGGATTCAGAAAGACGAAACAAATTCCTGCTTTCCTTCAATAGACTTCGACTACTTGCTTGGATATAGCAACTGGGGGAGCAGCTAAAACTGTCTTTGGCTTTCTCTGAGAAAGCCATCACTTTTGATGAAGGATTTATATCATTGGACAGGATGCTCACTGAGTTATAAACTAAGCTGAAAGATGTCTCAGACAGAACATCCTCATGGCCAGACATGTTTCTCATATCATGAGATGGTCTGTTCCTAAATCCTGGGTTGCTTGTCTAGTCCCATCTCTAGTACTTGTCTTCAAGAAAGACGTTTAAATATGCACAGGCAGACTCTTGTCTTGGGATAAAACAGATTATAGACATACAAAGACATTAAGAATAAGACTACTTGAGATCTGTCCCATGATAAGACTGGACTTACAGCCAATCAATGTGGAAGTTAAAAGTGAAATGATTATCAAGTATAAATCCTTTCATCGGTGAAGAAACAAATCTAGAGAAATAAAGTAACCTTCAGCAAGGTCAGTTCAGGGTCAGATTTTCTGACTCTTAAATAGTACTCTGTCCCCTTCATGATCTTGATCCATCTCAAATGGAAATTTGTACATTAGATTGGGATTAAGTCTCATTTTTTCCCATATAGACATTCATTTGGGTAGTGCCAATTGCTGAAAAGACTTTCTTTTGTTCATGGAATTGCTTTGACAAAAATTAAACACCCATATAAATGTGTCAACTTTTATAACCTCCATTCTATTCCATTGTGTCTATTCTTATACCAATATTATTCTGTCTTGATCACTGCAATTTTAGAGTAAATCTTTAAATCAGGTAGTGTAACTCCTCCAAATTTTGTTCTTCCCTTTTGAGATTGTTTTGGCTATTCCAGGCTCTTTGAATTTGCATTCTTTTCATGTGCATTTTATTTCCATGGACATCCTAGAATTGGTATGTCAGTTTCTACAAAAAAGCTTGCTGGGATTTGATTTGGATTGTGTTGATTATAGATCAACTGGGGAAGTTCTATCATCTTAATCTGCTGCTGTCACTTCTGTGGCCATCAAAAGCATAATCTCTCTGAAAAAAAACATAAGAAACATGAAGTGTGTGAACTATAACACTGGTATAGGCTCTTATGGGCATGTTTTCTTTGCTCCAAGGCAGACTTCCCATGGTCCTGATAAATCATCCAGAGGGGGAATGTATTTTTTTTAAATATTTATTTTTTAGTTGTAGTTGGACATAATACCTTTTATTATTTATTTATTTATTCATTTTTATGTGATGCTGAGGATTGAACCCAGGGCCTTGCACAGGCTAGATGAGCACTCTACTGCTGAGTCACAACCCCAGCCCAGGGGAATTTATTTTTTATTTATTTTTGCTAGGGAGCAGTTCAATGAGAAAACTATTTTACACTGAATAAAATTAGTCCTGTTTTAAGCCTCTATTTCATGAAAAGAATTTCCGTATAGCACCCAAATCATTTAAAAAATATCCTTAGGCCTTGCCCATATTGATGTACTGACGTAATGGTAACATATCTGCATCTTCAGGGCCCTGCTGTACACATCTCCTGCCACTTCTCATTGCTGCACTATCTTAACCACTTAGGCTCACAGTTCCCCAAGGACAGAGCTGAGTTTCCTCAAATAGGCTGGAAACCCCAGGAATGGCAGGGTCATATGTTTTTCAAGCAGTGCATAATGACTAGTTGCAGTAGATTATATTATTGTTCAATAAATATTCATTTTCCTCTCCAGAATTTCATTGGAGGCATTGTTACCTCACTGATGGCTTGGCCATGTGATTGTTTGGGCTAATGGGACATTAGAGAATGTGACAGAAGTAAAGTCTTGAGATGCTCTTACACAGTAGGTTTTGGGCTCTTGCACTTTCTGTCTAACTATAAATGTGCCTCAAGTAGCTGCTGGACAAGGAGGGTGAGAAACAAAGGAGCATCCTTGGATGCAAACTGCAGCTTGGAACCTCGCTCTACCAAGCTCAGCTAAGATTAGTTGAACCCCAGATACTTAAGCAAAAAAAAATGCTTTTTGTTTTATGCCAGTGAGTTTTAAGGCAGTTGGTTATAAGGCATTACTGTGGCAAGAGCTGACTGATACATTGCTCAAATCTAGCATTTAGTATGCACCTCATTTCTGTTTTAACACCTCAGTACAGATATGATGAGTTTGAGAAATAAATCACATGGTTCACTGCCATAATGAAAAAGATGATAAGGAAGCCAACTGTGGTGTTTCCACACGTCATTCTTTTATTCTCCAAGTTTGTGCTGAGAGGACTGGCTCCTTGTCAGAGTCGAATTGCAGAGTTGCAATGAGAAGCAGAAAGCAGCCCTCTGTCAGCCTCAGCGCACACGCCTCCCACCTTTCCCTCACCTGTTCAGAAGTTTTGTAAAAGGCCACAGATGCGTTGACCAGTTTTAACCGATCTTCCATCTTCAGCATGAGCTGCTGCCAGTGGAGGGCCACCTTTTCTGCACATTCCCGGATGGCGTCCGCATCATAGTGGCCAGCCTGGAGCAGTGCCTCAGCTTTCTGCTGTACCTGCAGGGCACTCTGGTGCGTCTTCTGCAAGGAAGTGGCATGAAAGAGGGACTGGGCACAAGGGGAGGAGAGAGAGGTCCGTGGGAACAACCCAGGCGTGGTATGGGAGGGGGTGGAGTGAGGCGTGAGTGGAAAGATGCAGAAAAGTTAAAGTGCTTTAAATGACTGATCCATTTTGTCATGAAGATTAATACAGTATTGTTTTAAAGCATATTTTTAAAAAGGATATCATACATTTTCATTAACTGGTCTCTCAAGACCTTAACTTCCATCCCAGACCTTACTTTTTAATTGCATCACCCTGGATTTTAAGGACATTTTGATTCTGTGGTAGAGAAACAGGTTGCATGTAAGTCTGTTCTCTGGTACATTAAATTTCCTTTTCAAATCTAATTATGAAAAGGTTCATCATTAAGCTTTCAAAGAAGTTTTTCCCCCTGCTGCAGTCCCATTTTATAGATCAAGTAAATATAGCATATTAACCCAAAAAAACTCCATGTAAAATAAATTTCAGATTATGATACAGCCATTTTAAACATTAACCAGTTGAAAAGGATTATAGTAAAAGGAATAAATTTGGCAGGTTAATAAAGTTAGAGAGCAGCCTCTCACATCTTCCCTTAGTTACTTCACCAAAGAAGCAGAGTAGTATGACAGATAACTCAGCCCAACCTGTGATTTTCACATTTTTTTACATTTGCTTTTAGGATATTTACATATATATTTTTTCTTAATGCTTTTTGAAACAGGCTAAATGTAGTTTGTCTTCTCTGAGTCCACGCTAACTATACAAGGTAGGATGAGGCTGGAGGACTGGGTGCCAGGGAGGAACCAAATGGGATTGGAGTTTTCCTAAAAACAGAGTCCTGGTGTGGATGATCCATGTGAGAATTTCAGAGCCCAAGTGACTTGAAAGAGCTAACAGCACTGCTGCCTATCTCTCTGGGGTCATTCTGGCCTAGTGGTATAGTACTCATTTGGCTTTTGTACTTTTAGGAGGATTCAACTTAGCCAGAAGTGAAAAGGGACAGTGACTGAGACTGTTCTCAAGAGCGAATCCATTCAGCACTGCTTGGGTCTGGGTAGGCCCTCCCTCATTCTAACCTGCGCTCCCCTGGGTTCCCACATTTGCCCTTCGCCCGCACTGCAGACTGCAGTCCATACACTCCTTTTTCACAGTCTATGGACCCCTTCTGGCTTCCCTTTTCTCGTTCCTGAATCTGCAGTAGCTCCCTAGAATGACCTCCTCTAGCAATCCAGACCCCATGGTGCTGTGGCCTTTCCACTGACCCTCTGTCCTGTGTCGGCATCAGGTTCCTAACTGAGAACAAAAGCAGAGAATCAACACTAAAGGCAGAAATGATCCACTACAAACCCCTGGTTTTCTATGCCTGGTTTACTGGCACTGTCTTTTCCCTGCTCCTAGATGCAGAGGTGCTAAGGTCAGTCCTTGCCTTTCCTTCACTCCAGCAGAGCTCTGATCTATTCCCCGGGCTTCTATTACCTCATCATGACCTGCACACACCTCAATTTGTGAGCAGCACTCATTCAGTTGGTCTAACTGCCTGTCCCATGTCAGTCTGCTACAAAGACACATTCTCAGCAAAGGAAATGATCTTCCTAGAGAACAGAGGGGCCCTTGTCAGTGAGTGGGAAGGGCTTTCAGTTCCTCGAGTTCCACAGTGGAAACTGAACTCCTCTTCTCTGTGAACAGTTTTCCCTGTTCACCTATCACTTCTGTTGATACTCCACTTTCCCCTGCCACTTGGGATTGCAGTCTTGATATTATTCATGACTACTGAGCCCCACTCCCTCAACCCACCCAGTCTAGCCATTACTACTTCATACACAGACTGCTAGGGGGGTGACCTAAGTAGTTTTCTTTTCTAATTTTTCTATTTCTAATCTACCAAATCCATCCTTCACGTGTGCGTGCGTACGTGCATGCATGAGTGTTTGTGTGTGTGTGTGTGTGTGTGTGTTGGTGGTATGCTCGGGATTGAACTCAGGGCTACAAGCATACTAAACATTTATTTTGACCACTAAGCTATTGCAGTTATATGGCAGTTTTGCTTAATTCTCTGTAATAGGAAGTGTTTGTAATAAGTGACATCTAACATTCTTTCCATCTCTAAAGCTCTCATTTTATGCTAAATATCACTCCCTTCTCTTAATTCAAAAGCCTTACCATGGTTCCTCCATTGCTATGAAATTAAGTCCAAACTTGGTATTTGTTATTAAAAGTACATTACGATTTGGCCCTAGCTACTTCTATAACATTATCACCTACTGCTTCCCCTGCAGCCCTCTGCAAACACACCACATGCTTTCTTACCTCCCTTTGCTACCTCCCTTCTTCCTGCCATGATGGATACCCTCTATCCTAAGGCAGTGTCTTAGCTTTCCTTTGAGACTCACCTAAGGTCTGCTCTCCTCAACCAGGCCTTTTTAGATGATCTGAGACTCACAGAAAAATGACCCTACTCCTATGTCACTCATCTAACCCTTGGTCATTACTTAGACTGTAAAACTCTCAAAGCAAGGGCAGTTTGGAAAATCATTTAAGCATCTGTCATTTATGCAGTGTTCACACTCTGTGCTGGGCATTACGATTACGCATATTTTCTACTTTCCCAACACTACTACAACATGGATATTACTACTCCCATCTCAGAGATTAAGAAGCAGAGTGCCCAGAAATGCACAACCAAGGAAGTGATGAACCCAGGAGGGAGACTCAGGTTTCATCTACTCCCAAACCTATGTCCTTTCTACTATATCATACCACATCATCTTATCTCTAGGAATATAATGGTAACTATAGTAGTTCTCATTTGGAAGAAGGGTTCACAAGATGAACATTAGTGATTATGGTAATTATATGGCTTTTCCTCAATACATTAAACCAGCATGTAACTGTCATCATAAACCTGTTATCATGCCCTTCTCTGAGAGTGGAGGTATAGGCTGGATTTTCCTATAAGTTATGGTATAAAACAAATTCTCTTCCTTACTCTGAAACTCATTATCATTTAATAGTCCTGAGAACTTCTTTTTCCCCTTTAATTTTCTAAATAATAAACTCTTATCTATGTGGCATAATCTTTGCTTCACTAAGCTTAAATCATTATTTTGCATTTATTTCTACTCCCTATTATCAAATCCCATTGTGTGTTATATGTTTAAGACAAGGATTATCAAGGGCATTGGTATTTAGGAGTATGCAGAAGAAAATTGAACTGAATCAATTGCTCTTATTATATAGTTTTAGCTACTTTTTTCTGGCATAATGTTTATACTTAAAATGCATAAGAGGATTTCAAGTAAAAATGGATTTTAAAAATGAGCTTTTCTTTTGAAGTTCCTGAAGAAACATCAGCTGCCTCTATTGATATTAACATATAATAATCCAGGTTTGCTTGATAGAGCTTTACTGCACCTGGGTGCTGAGTACTTCTGTCCATTCTGAGTGGTTCTGGGAAAGATTTACTGAAACCAAGGCTTCTGAGAAAAATTTTGATCTTTCCTGGAGAGACTGAAACCTTCAACCCAAGGAGGTTGCCCAAACTAGGGTTAGCAGATATCTGGGTTTATAAAGGACAGTTCTACTCTATGTCTGTTCTTTTGACTTAGTAATTCTCTTCAATTTGAAAAGTGTCTCAGTTTACACAATAAATTATATGACCATCCTACTAATAGCTATTTTATTTTCCCTTATAGAACCCCAGGTTCTTTCTTAGGGTTTATTAAGTCAAATCCTGTTTGTTATTAGCAATCATTGTAAAAGCTTCCAATAATACTATCAAAATGGGGTAAGCCAAACCAGACTTAGACTTCCTTTAAAATTGCCTTCATCCTCCCTGGCATATTTTCCTCCTGATGCAGAACCTTACATAGACCCCCTGGAGAAGAAGCATATGCTGAAATTCTGGTTCTGTTCTTGTTATTCTAGCCATACTGAAGACCCTGCCTACCTCCCATTCCTAAGATCTTCCAGAAATCCTATCTGCTCTGCTCTGCCCTCTTGAGACCACAGACACCAACCTTAGAGTTGCTATATCTCGGTATAAATTCTAAAGACTAATTGATCAAGTTTTACCAATATAGAAACCTAGGACTGATTGGGAGGCATTAATCATAATTTAATCATCTGACAAGCCTCTGTGCTGCAAGGATACTGCAGCATCTGAAAGAAATTAATACATACTGCATATGCAGCTGTGTGGAATTTAGTCATTTCAATAGCACTGTGAAAGCATTTACCTACTTCTTCTTCTTTTTATTTTCTCCTCCCAGTTCTGGGGATTGAACACAGGGGGTACTCTGCCACTGACCTACATCTTTAGGCATTTTAAACATTTATTTTGAGACAGGAACTCACTAAGTTGCTGAGGTTGGCCTTGAACTTGCAGTCTTCCTAGGCTCCAGAGTCCCTGGGATTACAGGCATGCACCACCACACATGGCTCATCTACCTGCTCTTTCTTGCCAGCTCACTAAGATGCTCAGGTGTGTCATGACACTTGGTCTTTCCTGCTTAACATTTCTTTAAGGGACTAGAAATTTAATCATCTGACAAAGCATGTAAACCTTCTCATTCATGAAAAATTAGAGGCCAAGAGTGGCTTTGTCTCTGCCTAACCTCCCTCACAGCTTCTCATGCCTCTGGTCTGATTGCCCAACCCTCACTGCTTCCTATGCCCTAGTGGAAACTTGACCACTGAGTGCCTGATTATAACCCCAATCCTGTCTTTCCTTTATAGTGACTAGGTCCCAGCACTACCGTATTTGGTTGTGTCAGCAAACTGCAATAGAGATAGCTGATGATAATAAAACTTCTCTCCTCTGGTTAATTCCTCCTTAGAAAGTGATTTTCCCATATTGTGCATAAAACATATAGTTTATTTTAAAATCTCAAATCGCAGACCATACTTTTAGGACGAATAATCATTTCTAAGAAGATTATCAAGTATCTTATAGTAACATGTCATTCATCTTAATATTATTGTTTATGCAAACAAGATGATTTCTGGAAAATTAAATAGTTGAATTCAATCAATATTTAGTTTTAAAATGCTTCGCAATCAGCTGGATTACTGCATTAAAGGCATAGTATGGGCACAGACAGTTAAATTTTTACTATTTTTCCATTACTGTTGTGCAAAATACCCATTAACAATAATTTTTTAGAAAATAACAGCTTTGTAGCTCTTACTCAGAAGTGGGCTAATTTCTATGATGATCCACAGAATAATGAGTGTCTTTGAAGTTTTCACTCTTTGTCTCTATTCCCATTGGTACTGAACTTATTTTATTTTTAATACAATTCTCATGTCCCATTTCCTATTCTTTCCTCAAACCACTGTGAAGCAATCAGCTTAAGTCTCTTTGGGAAGGAGGATGTCCTAATAGAAAGGACAATTAAAGGTATTATTTAAAGCATGGCAACATTTATATTAGATTATTATAAGTGGAGTTTATTTTAAAATAGGTTTTCATTTTAAAATGGTTCCGGTTCCCAGTTTAAAATAGGCTTTCATTTTAAAATGGTCCCAGTTGGTAACATCTTCTAGTTGCAGTTTACTCCCTAAATATGACTTCTACCAGCATTATTGAACAACAACTTTAGCAAGGCAGACAGGTGTGATCTGCTCCAATGCTGGTTGTCCTTGTTAGAAGATAGACTTTGACCTATAAACCAAATGGTTAGAAATACAATAAAAAAATATGATTCCAATTTAGTAGAAACTCATGCACTTGTTTATAAGGTCTGAGGGATTTTCAATTGGAAGTGAATTCTAACTTTCAGCTTTACATTTCTCAACTGGCACATAATCTATACTGTGTAAATATCTCAAAGTACGAGGGCTCTGAAAGGCTGAAGGCCCTGATGAGTAAGATTCTCATTCGTAGTGTGCATACTTGACTTCTGATGCTGGCCTCCTTGGGGGCATGAGCACTACACTCACTTTCCCATCAGTACCTGGGTAGGAGGGAAGCTTCCTGGACCTGAAAGAGTAAAGACTCCCACACCTGAAGGAACACCCGACCTCAGGGAATCATGCTGCCCCAGGCACAGAGCAGAGAGGGGGACAGAAAGCAGTGCAGTCAGATTTGGTTGTTACCTCGATGGCCAGTTGGAACTGCTCATGCTCCCGCTGTAGCTGTTCTGCTTCAGACAAAGAGCTGGCATTGACCAGGCTGGCGTTGAGCATGGACTCTCCATTGCGGATCCATCCCAGGACCTAGGGAATCAGGATAAGGACAGAGGTGAATGGCTTTCCACAGCTTCCCCAGAGTGTTGCCTTATATAAAGGCACTTCATTCAAAGGACAGAGTTCAGGAAGGGTCTCACTATCACCTTGTGACATAAGGAGTTTATTTTATGTGATAATTCCATTTCCAGGTCTATATATTATTTCCTCCCTTTACCACCCACTAACTAACCTAATTTCCTCACTCATTTAAGCATCAATCTGGTTGTATGTGTGTCTAAAGTTCCTTCAGGAATATTGAATGGCATAAATAAGTAAATTCCAACTGTTGGTATCCTATTCTTTTTTTAAGACCCAGTTCAAACAACAACAACTTCCTGAAATCTTCCACGCCTCATCATTCCTATTAGGAGCAATCTCTTCCTTTTTCAGCACAACCATACTACTTTGTATGTACCACCTATATGTTAATCACCACAGCTGACTTCTTCAGTTATTTTAACCTAAATTTCATTTTCCCCTTAGAAGGTAAACTCCCTGAAGTCTGGGGAAATCTATTAGTCATATCTTATTATCATATGGTGCCTAGTACAGTACCCTACCTATCATGGGTGTGGTATAGTAATGTTTTAAAAGTAATGGAGAAGACCCAAGTCATACCTGAGCGGTGAGTCCAACCTCCCTATATCTTACAAAATAGTCAGGAATAAATGGAGTTGGGGTTTGCTAGGTAAACGGCCCAAAGGAAGCAGGAAGGAGAAAACAAGTAAAATAGCATGAATAAGTCATATACTGATCATCAGAAAAAGGGAGAGTAAATTATAATGGACTTAAATCATTTAGAGGTTATGGCTGGGCTGAATACAATTTCTGTGTGAACGTAATGAGTAGTGGGGCAAAGAAAACTCAGCTAAGCAATATTAGGATAGAAGAAGATTACAGCTAGCAGATAGTCCTAGTTTGTGAAATGGGCAACTATCTAGTTTTAACAGAGTCTGTGTAAAATAGTCCACCTGGTTATACAAAATTACATACACGAGGAAGTGAGGGGAAAGGGAAAAATAATACAAGGGGGAGGAATGAATTACAGTAGTGGGGGTAGAGAGAGAAGAGGGGAGGGGAGGGGAGGGGAGGGGAGGGGGGATAGTAGAGGATAGGAAGGGCAGCAGAATACAACAGACACGAGTATATCAATATGTAAATCAATGGAAGTGTAACTGATGTGATTCTGCAAGCTGTATACGGGGTAAAATGGGAGTTCATAACCCACTTGAATCAAAATGTGAAATACGATATATCAAGAACTATGTAATGTTTTGAACAACCAACAATAAATAAAAAAAAAAATAGTCCACCTGGGAGAGTTAGGCTCTGCAAACACACCTGTTGTGCTGTCACCAGAACGCAGCTAAATATCTTCTTTTCTAGGGACTCTGAGGTTTTTGCTTGGTGAGGAAATGAAACTTCTCTGGAAATTTCAAAGTCAGTAAATACCATCCATCTGTTACCTCATGCCAAAGGAAGAGACACCATGATCTGTTTCAGATTTGCTTTCAAATTTTTTTCTCCCCTCAACTTCCTCATGTTAAACAACTGGAAAATACCAAGGCTGGTCTGCTGCTCCATAACTCCCAAAGGGCTTTCTCAAATTTCATCCCTGAGCAGACAATGACTGATGCCTTATTGTGCATGGATAACATTGGGGCACAAGTCCTGCTGGAGCTGGGCTAATTGGATTGAGATGTTAATTCATGGCCAGTCTGGCAGGTTGTGGATGAGATGCCAATCTGTAAAGCAATTGGTTGCAGGAAATAACTGCTCAGAGTGTACGTGTGAAATTCCTGTTGTCACTGGTGGACTGTGGCTGGCTAGCTAGAGGTGCTAATGATTTTGAAAAGCTGCCTGAAAGTTTGCATTCATAGATTGCATGTCCAAATGCTCTTCTATTTGGAAGATGGAGTTCATAATATGTATTTTGAACTGTGTCTCTATGTACCATGTTTCACTGAATTCTGCTTAGTTTAGAGATTATTTAAGAGTGTCAGAAAAACATTTTCTCTATGTGCAACACAAATTAATGCTCCTTCTGGGCCTCCTGAGTATTGCTGGAAAATTCTTCTCCTCTCTAGTTTCAGCCAACTGGAAACATCAGTGATAGCTATGGTGGTGAGAATACCCATTTACCAGCTTTTTCCACCTAGAAATATCATGTGTTTGGTCCCTAGTTCTTTTATTAAATCATATCCTATTGTTCATTTTATTTCCCAAATACTGTTTATAAAATACTCTTTATAAAATAATTTTGAAGTTCTAAACATTTGATTTAAAAAAATTTTAATTGTAGATTAACAGGATAATACCTTCATTTATTTATTTTATGTGGTGCTCAGGATCAAACCAATTGCCGTACACATGCAAGGCAAGTGCTCTACCACTGAGCCACAACCCCAGCCCCTAAACATTTGATTTTAAGAAAATAAGAATACATGGTAGTTTATACCCATGGCTTATTCCATGGTGAGATTGATCCCCATGAATGAGTCAGCCCCAGAAGTAGAACTGGCATAGTTTAGAAAAAGCATAAATTTGAAGTCAGAATACCTGACTTTGTTACTTACCTGGAAAAATCACTTAACCTATCTGAACCTCAGTTTTCTTATCTGTAAAATAAGGATAGTTGCGCCTTCCCTTTTTGTATTACAGGGTTGATGTAACATACTGGAAATGTAAAGTTTGATAATGATGATGGTGTTGGTGTTAGTGATGTCTGGTAGTGCTGTGATTCTTCATTTATACTTTTCCCAATGAAAAGAGAAAAATTTTAGATATAGTAAGCTTTATTCAATAGTTTGAATGAGCTTATTGACATATTCTGATGTTTCTTAGGTTGTTGTCATCATTACCCTTTATACTCTGATTATGGACAACTTTTGTAGATGTAATTTTCTATTATTGGGATCTTTTATCCTCCTGATTCATAAAATTTGTTAGTTATTATCCTGTGGGCATCCAAATATGTGCTAAGTAAAAGAGACATGAAACAAAATGAGAAAATATTACTTCTACTAATCTTGAGCAGTGTGAACTTAGAAATATCATTTAATACAAGGCACAGTTTTCTCATCTATAAAATGTGAAAACTTTTTTTGCTTTAAGCAAAAGGTAAAGATGAAATTAAATCACTAATATGCAAATATTTTTCAAACCATAAAATCAGAAGGAGAGTGGACTAGAGTAACTGGACGTGGATGTCCACACCTGATGATGACATTTAAGATGGGAAGACAAGGCCTTGTAATAATGCATGCTGAGGAAGCTGCATGCCGATGACTGTGTTCTTGAGGTCATACCTACAATAAAGTTATGAAGTTGCACTTAAGGCGACCAACTCTTAGGATTGCTATTATAGATGACCCATCACAAGGCACAATTACTTCTGAAATAGGAAAAATACTTAGGAATTTTTGGTAGTAGGGAGCCTGTCATAATTCTAGAATTCCTTACTTCTAAAAACTCCTTTCTCTGAGATTGTACACACATTCATTCTTCCTGGATTTATGACTATCCATTTGCCATGTGTTTTCTTACTTATCTGCATTTTGAAAGAAAAGGATGGTACGTGTCCCTTTGGTTGCCCATCTTTTGGATCTAATTGAATACCTTTCTACCTTTTACATACAGTCACCAGAACTGAACACAGTATTCTCCACAGGAGTATAAGGTCAGGCTAATATTATTTCCCTTTGTTCTGAATATATACTTGATCATATGGAAATTTTGGCAAATATTTAACCTGAGGAAGCAATCTGATATCTTATAAATTGATTTTAGCTTATTTTCTGCTAAATGCACTGCTTTGCAAGAATAACATCTGGAAATTCATTTAGTTTTATACCTATTAGGTCATTTTTTTCAATCTTCCTGAATTATCTAATGGATGTGAGGTCATCTTTACTGGAGTGGTAATTTTCCTGGAAGCAGTCTGAGAATTCTGTGGGGTTTGGAGGGTAATCTGAGGGGCACATGGGTGGCCTGGGGACCTAGGCCAAATGCTGTAATTGGGGGAGTGGTTTTCCTTCAACATTTCCCCAGAGGCAGCTCTTAGAAAGAAAGTCAGTTGCATTCCTCAATTTCATTTGTTTTGGATAATCTTCAGTCAGTCTATGCACCTTTCTCACTTGTAAAAGCTTTGTTTAATATAATTTTGGTGTAACTACACTTCTGATTATGATGGCTACACAGTCAAATCTAAACCTTTAATCTAAAAGCTCCAACAATAGAGATGTATCATAATACATTATTTTATCTCCCTTTCTGTCTAAATTAATGGCATTTCAATTAAGGTATCTTTTTTCTTTTCTTTTTTTCCTCTATAAGAGTATATTCAAAAGAGAAACTCTCAAGCCAGTGTCTAAATTTAGCCTCACTGATCAATACTGACATCTAAATTAACTCGCTTTTTCCAAGTGTCAACAGTTTCCAAATCAATATTTCCTGCTCCACCAATTTCCATCAAACACAAATGCCTTCTCTGAAACTGGATCAGACAAATCCCTAAAGAAAGAGCCTACACTGACAAGGAAAACAGGTCTGTCTAATGAGGCATGGTGGCTTAACCAAGTAGCAGTCCCTTGGTGATCAAAGGGCTACTGTCTTTTGCAAAGGTCTTTGTAGGTTTCTTCAGAGCTGGACTTGAGTAAGCTTGTACAGTTTTGAACTATAATCCCATGTGTGTAATTCTTGCCATGGTGGGAAGAGAACATCTTCCCACCCCTACAGAAGAACTTTTTGTCCTCCAATGCATGAAATTATGAATGGGAATAAATGCAGATATTAGTCAACCCAGGATTACTCAGATATAAACAATCTAGTTTTCCATTTGACAAACTACCTATCATCCCAGAACCCACTTTATATAGGATGTATACTTAAAGAATGAAAATTCATTTCAATTTTAATATCAGCTTAAGGAAAACATAATTATGGAACTGATTCTACTATTGATGCTGGAGCAAAAAAATAAATAAAATTAAAAATCCAAGAACAAAAGCAAAACTATGTCTTCCATTTTAAAGTCAAATAGGAATGACTACCCTACTTTTTTTTCCCCCTATCAGATGATTACTCAATCCTGTCTTCTGCTACTGATAGAAATTCCCAGGCTTGAGAGCAGGGGAGGAGTTTGATGACCTGTTGGAGCCCTGCTGGCTTTAGGTGCCACACTCTCCATGCAGCCAAGACCATGTCTGCCTGTCTTTTCAGACATGGTATCAGCCAGGCCAGGAAAACCTTAGACTGGGAGGGCTTCTCTCTAATGCTCCTGTGTGAGTATGAGGCCCCTTAGAGGCGAGACTTGCATTTAGGCAGCTTGGGCTCAGGTTTCAGCAAACTACTGTAAGCCCTGGAGAGCACTAATTCTGTGTGCCTCAGTTTCCTCATTTATAAAGAAAACATAACACAATTTCCCTCATGGGAATGTTCTTTTTAAAATGAGATCATAAAGGAAAAAGTACCTCTCATATGAAAAGAAAGTACTATCACTTATGCTAAAAGTTTCAAAATTTGTGTTCCTATTACTGCTCTGAGCCTGCTAGGAATTCTAACATGTCCTTATGAATAACATTTATATTTAGAGGCTCATGTGTATCCCACTGTAATTAGGCAGAAAACACCTGGATGGCAGCTCTGTGATCCAGTTTTGCATGGGGCTCAGTGATTTGATTTCATCTGTGCTGAATATAGACCTTTAGCATGGCATGTGGCTGGGCTCTGGCTGAGCACTGATTGAAAGAAAAGAGGAATGAAGATGATTCTTCCCAGTATAATGAATAATGATGTAATAATCATGGCATAAGCATTAGCAAGGGATATCTTGAATACAGGTGAGTGAGAAATAGTTAAATATGACATTTTTGTCTCTTGTACTCCATTAATACATTTAAACCTAAAATCTCTTGTAGACACTGTACATAAGAATGTTTAAAGGTGGAAAATATTTCTCTGCTTAGGATAACTTGGGCCTAGAAGAAGCAGGGGGGACAGGGTTGCTTAGAGGAATAGGGAGCAGAAAGCAGCAACCACTGAGGTGATGAGGTCCTGACCTGCAGGAGGCCCTCTGGCACCTGTGGAGGGTAGTGGTGTGTTCTTTCCTCATTGTGATCATAGTCTGGTGACCTCTCTAAGCTTCAGTAGCCTAATCCTTAAAACAGGACTAGTATCTGCTTCAAAGAGTATTGTGAGGATTGATGGAGATGGAAAAGGTACATAGTATTGGAACTGTTATTGTATTTTTACTTCAATCTTTGTTTTAAAAGATGCCAATTCATTATGTTCACAAGAATTACTATTTCTCAGTCACCTATATTCAAGATATTCCTTGCTAATGCTTATGCCATGATTATTACATTGTTATTTATTACAGTCTGCTCATGATATAAATAGTAATCATTATAGTAAATAAAGTGTTCCCCCAAAGCTCCTAGGTTAATACATGAATATTCAGAGGTAAAATAACCAGATTATAGAGTGGTAACCGAATCAGTTCATCCTAGTTTGAATGGATTAACTGGGTGGTAACAGTAGGTGGGTGGGGTCATGACTAAAAGAGGTGGGCTACTGGGGGCATGCCCCACAAAGGGTTCATTTTTCCTGAGGCCTCTTTTGCAATTGCTCTGTTTTCTGGCCACCATAAGATGAGCAGCTTCCCTCTGCCAAGACCTTCCACCATGATTTTCTGTCTTACCTGGGGCTCAGAGCAATGGGGTCAGCCAACCATAAACTAAATGCTCTGAAACCATGAGTTCAGAGTGAATTCTTCCTCCTCTAAGTTGTTGTTCTCAAGTATTTTTGTCATGGCAATGAAAAGCTAACTAACCCCGAAATTGGTATTGAGAAGTGGGGTTGTTGCTGTGACTAACTTGACCATGTGGTTCAGAAGCATTTGGAACTGGTTTGATGGTCTGTCTCACTTTGGGCCCACAGAAGAGTCAGTTGGCCATGGACTGAACCTCTGAAAACTATGAGCTGAAAGCATAACTAACAGTAATATTCACAAATGTATCACTTATCATTAGGTACACATTCCTGGAGGTCTGAATGTGTCCTCCAGTAAAATGCCTGGTATAAGGCCTCATGCAGAGAAGAATTCTTTGATCTTTTTTAAAATCAACTTTTAAATGTCCAGAAAATGTTCCTTTAAGAGTCACATACACATTGGAAATAATGATGGAAATGACTACTACTTAACAACTATCAGCTATGTGTCAGGTACTGTCACAAGGATATAGGTGCCTCAAATTTATCAATGTAACTCTGGACTCTGTGACAGGATTAAGCATAGGAAGGAACAGAATAGATTCAGTGACAGAGGACAACATGGGAAATCTCTGGAATGCTCTCCTTAGATTATAATGTGCTATAGCTTGGGGCATTTTACCATGGAGTCTATTAGGTACAGCAGCCAAACTTTCAGAAATTAATGAGTCCTTATCTATTTTTTAAGGCTTGGATACTCAGAGGTTACACCTGTGGCTGTGGCTCTGCATGCCTCACCCACAACAGGAGCGGGCACCAGGCCAGGCTCACCTGTTTGACCTCGGCCTGGAGGTGCCGCAGTTGGAGACACTGCTCTAGCCGCTTGTGGGTCTGTTCCGCGTTGAGCTCCAATTCATGCTGCTTCTCATGGAGAAACTCTAGCAACTCTTGCACCTGGGCTGCCAGATCAATGTCTTTTTCACAGATTAACTCAATTCCTGATTTAAAAAAAAAATGTAAATATTTAAAAACCACATAGTACTGTGAAGACAACATTTCCTTAATATTCGTAAGAAAACTGGATTTGGAAGTGGCCATTATCAGCACCCTCCCAACCTCTACATATCCCTCTGTTCAGCCAGACAGATCCCTGTAAGTGGCCCTTATTTAGGATGCTCAGCCCACGCCAGCTCTTTTGGGTTAACTGATCCTTTGCCTGGAGTTACTTTTCAATAAGTGATCAGCTCTTTACTACCAAATGGAATTAGAGAGTTGGCGTTCTGGAAATCCATCCCTGGTCAACAGCACCCACTAGCCCCTGACAGGAGATTTCGATTTCCCAACACCCAGAATATTCACAAGCAAGCCTCTGGGTCAAATCAGAAAACATAAAACTAAACTAAATGGACCCTGTTTTAGGAAATTCTGCCAAGGGCACATTCTCTTTTAAGCTCAGATATAATTTCTCATTAGATGGGAAGTACACTATGATGAGAGTAGCTGGGGAGTGATGATTTTATTAGCCAACTTCTTTGCCTCTAAAAAAAAAGCAAGGCTTAGAAATAGATGCTAGCAGGGCTGGGATGTGGCTGAAGTGGTAGCGCGCTCGACTGGCATGCATGAGGCACTGGGTTTGATCCTCAGCACCACATAAAAATAAAATAAAGATATTGTGTCCATCTAAAAAAGTAAAAAATAAATATATATATATATAAAAAGAAATACACACTGGCTCTCAAACACATACTATAAATACACCCTAGCAACATCACAGGGATATTGAATGCTTATCCATTTCACACAAGGAAAATTTGTTCATTATTCTACTAATTCAAAACAATTAGTAAGCCCAGTCACTGACAAGCGTCCAGTGTTAATAAACCACCAGCCTGTAATAGGGACCATGAATTGATATCTGCTAGCCAAAATCTGTGGTTCCATTCCTTCTCTACCTTCCTGTCTGCCCTTTCCCTATACCTCTCCCAACACCCGAGTGCAGATATATACACACGTGTTCTCCTTACCCTGCCAACACTTCTATTTATACATTATCTCCACCGGTTCGGAAGTAGCCTTTCTCAAATGGATTTCTGCTTTAGGATACAAACTCTCAAAGTAAAGGGACTGCCTTAGTTATCCAGTACTTTTGTTGCTAGTGAGTTGAACTATAGTCCTTTTTTAATTCTCAGAGACAACATGGAAAATGTACCATCTTCTGAACCAGTCCTGAGGGTTAAAATATGAGTCTCGGGCAAGACATCTAACCTTTCAGAAGCTTCATTTTCTTCACATGTAAACTACAACTTTGCAAACCGATCTATTTATCTACCTACCTACCTTATAAGTTACCTCTTAATTTGTTGGGATGATAAAATGAGATAATACATGTAAAGCACATGACATGTACATATTGTGTGCATATGTTATATACATGCAATCAATGTAGATCCATGTACCCATAATAAATACAGATTACTGCTCCTAGTCCCATAGCTTTCCCTAGTTCCTGGCACTCACCTTAAACTTCCAACTTTCTGCCCTCTTCCATTCATTCCCTCTGGGTTCCTCTCTCTGACTTGGTGCAAGTTGTGATTTACGTTGTTTCTTTATTTTAATTGTCTACCTATTTTTGATTCAGATTTGTTCAGATCCTCAGCTTTGGGAAAATTCTAACTCAATCATTTTCCTATTCTGACCTCTGACTCTATTTAGCTCTGTAACCTCTTCTGTCCAAATCCTTATCCTTTAAATGATGGCCCAAAGCAGTTGTGGTTCTAATGCTGACACTTTATCTGAGATGCAGAAAAATAGGGACTTGACCCACAATGGGATTCAGACTCAAAAACCCAGCAGGTATGTCCTCAAATTATCCATGGTGATCAAATTCAAAGGAACCCACCAATCTTAACGAACGACCTAAAAAAAAATCCCCTTTGGGAGACATCCCTGTTACTCTGACTCACACCATAAGAACTTCATCACTGCTGCCACCAACACACCTGCAGCCTGCAGTCGGGGGAGTACCAGGAAAGTCTGTGCACACTTAGGGAAATTCATTTCCAGAGGCAAAAATAGTGTTTTATATAAGGACAATATGGGAGAGTGGGAAAAAATATTTTCTGGTGTTACATGGTAATAATTTCAGTATCTTTTCATATTTATTTTTTTGTCAGTTTCATAATTCCAAGTCCCAGCTCCCGAAATATCCGTGGGAGACAGAGAAAAGAACAGGCTTGTTCTTTTGGCAGCCAACCCCCTCTGGTTGCTATTTTCAATTACCAGGAGGATGAGGTAGATCATCTCCTTCTCAATAAAAATATAAGAAACAGAGAGATTTCTACCTCTGCAGTGCTCAGCATGGAGAATGACCCTTGACCCCTATGTTTACTTTCTGGAAATGTAATTTTAGATCCATCTTTTCTTCATGTCCAGTCACAGTGAGGATTTATTCTAGCTTATCTTCATTTTGCAGTGTCTCTTAGTGTTTAGCATGCTGGGCTAAGTCAAGGTGTCTTTCTGTGTGAAGCTCACAGCTGACCCCTGCCACACTGATGTGAATAGATACTTGAAGCCAACAACTCATCAAGGAGGCCAGCACCTGCTTGGGACGTCATCCACAACAGGTAAGCCTACCCCAAGAGTCAGGTCCTGCAATTTCATTTGTTTCACTCCATATTATTTTACATGAGATGAATGCAAGAAATACAAAAGATGAAGGGATGCCCACTACATCTCTGAATTCATCATTGTGAACACACCATTGTGAGTGGAGTGAATAGGAGGAACACGAGGGCTTGTTCAACCCACTCCTAGAACAGAAAGAAACCCTTCTCTTCCACTGCTCTCCAATACATTGGTGTGAGTTCCAGTTAAAACACCAACTGGTAAATATCCACCAGTTGACAGCAAATAGAGTTTGCTTATGTTGACTTCACTGCTCTCAGTCTAATCATAGACCTACCCATCTTCCTTAAGGGGCTCTCAGAAATTCAGGAAGAGATATGTGTTCTTTATATCAAGTCATGAATTATAATAAAATGGTTGTCAGTCTTTTTAAAAAGAATTGTATTGCGGTGTCTTTCTGATGTGCTCCCATAGTGTTCTGTGCCTATCCCTTCATCAAAATGCTTCCACCAGAGTTGGTTCCTTATCAACTTATTTATATTGTACAGGAACAGGGCTCCCTGACCAGGCCTGTGTTGGCTACATTCATCTCTATTTCTTCTGGCTCCAGCATGGTGCTGGACTCGTATCACCCAATACATCCTTGGTCAGTGAACAAACAGGCCTCTTTAGGAAGAGCTGAGGTCATATATTGTGGTGTACAGTACATAAGAGCTTTAGGAAAGGTCATGCTTAGGTTTGAATCTACATTTTGCAACCAATTAATGGTGAGATTATGGGCTCCTTACCTTTTCTGAGCCTCAGTTTTCTTATCCATCTAATGGGAATCACAACAACTTACTAGGAATGTCATGAGGACTGACAGAGATATTATATATAGTTATCTAGTTGGCTCAAAATATCCATTTTCCACTTTTCCCTTTAATGTAAATACCTTTTGTTGATTACTTATGGCACTGTTGAATGTCTTATGTAAAATGTAAGCATAAAATCTGCTGGCAGGTATTTATGCATTTGCTTAATGCACATCATTATAAAGTATGGTTTGAGAGCTATTACTAGGGCTCTCAATCCTTGCTCACATTAGATTCATTTGAAGAACTTATAAAAATCACCAAGTCCTGGCCACATCCCAGACCCATTGCAGCAAAATCTCTGTGAGACTCAGTTGTCAGTGATTGTTAAGACCCCCAGGCTGATTCCAACATGCAGCTACAATTGTGAAGATGGCACAGTGGCCACCATGCAGAGACCAGAGATGCTCCTGGGTTACACTCAGCTACGGAACCCTCTGCACTGATGTTTATTTAGGGTACAAGGCCACAGCAAATAACAATAAACATGGCTCTATTTTCCTTGGCTGCAAGGTTGAGGGACCACTTCAGTTTCCTCAAGGAGAGAGGTAGCTGTGGTGGAGGGTCAGATTCGGGGATTCCTGGCTGTGCTGCTCATACCTATAGCATGTTTCAACTGTTCATGTTCTTAAATATTTGTATCAGCCTCGGGCAGAGAATATCTTTTATTTTTTCTTTTCTCCTCTCCTTCCACTTCTCTTACTGTATCACTCCCTCTATGAAACACTCAGGTCAGAACTTAAAAAGTCCTTTAATCAGGTTTTTAGATCAGTTTTCTCAATTTTGGCCTGGGCCAGAATCGCCTGGGAAGTTTTTTAAAAAAATAAAAACCTTGGCCCACTCCAGGCCAATTAAGTAAAACTCCCTGAGGAATGAGGCCCAGTCATTGGTATTTTTAAGAAGTTCCCAGGTGGGGCTGGGGATGTGGCTCAAGCGGTAGCGTGCTCGCCTGGCATGCGTGCGGCCCGGGTTCGATCCTCAGCACCACATACAAACAAAGATGTTGTGTCCGCCGAAAACTAAAAAATAAATATTAAAAATTCTCTCTCTCTCTCTCTCTCTCTCTCTCTCTCTCTCTCTCTCTCTCTCTCTCTCTCTCTCCTCTCTCACTCTCTCTTAAAAAAAAAAAAAAGAAGTTCCCAGGTGACTCTAAATGTGCAGCCAGGATTGTTTTACATCAAGGCTCTCCGCTCTTCCTGTTAGCTCCAGCAGGTCCACATTCCTGTTAACCCCAGAGTAGCTTCCATTTTGAAAAACCACACACCCTTCCTTTTCTTTCCTTTTACAACACAAATAAAATTATTTGTGGTCCATTATTTTAACCTACATCTGTTCTGCCCACATTGTGTTCATTCTTGATTAATTCAGCAAACGTCATTATTGAGAACTTGCTGTGTGTAAGACAACCCTTCTGTTAGAGGCTTTTGGAGAATCTGCTCGAACACAAACCCCCCAAGAGAATTGTGTGTGCTAGAATATAAAAATAAAACAGGAGAGTTGTCAAGCTTTTCTGAACCCTTTCCATGCTAGTGGATGATCCCACTGTGCTTCCTGCAATCTCCCTGTGTGGTAGATATTCCTTTGACCACTACTTCCTTAGAAGAAGGGGAGGCATTTTGGGGATTGGGTAACATGGTCAAGGACACCCAGGTAGCAAGAGGAGTGGATATCAACCCAGGATTTCCTCTTGTGTCTGTGCTCTCAAAATCCTCCCAAATGTAATTATTTTTTGGGATATGTTTACACTATTTTCAAATACTGTGCCTGAGTACTTAGGCACACTAAATTCTAGGCATTATTGCAACAGACTCCAAAGATTTTTCACTTAAAAGTGGTGCATAAAAAGAGAACTTTTATGATTTGATTAAACAACAAAAATATATCTGTAAGATACACAGCTCTTGATCTTTCTTTCTTTTCTTCCTTTTTTTCCTTTTTTTTTTTTTTTTTTTGGTAGTGGAGATTGAACCATAGGGTACTTTACCACTGAGTTTTACCCCCAATCCATTTTATTTTTTGTTTTAAATTTTGAGACAGGGTCTCACTAAGTTGCTGAGGCTAGCCTTGAACTTGAGATCTTCCTGCTTCATAGTCTCTGGAGTCATGCCCAGCAGCATTTGTTGTTTCTGAGGTCAAGTGTAATGGTTATCTAGCCAGATTTCATTGGAGAGAAGATCTATAGAGTAACCAGTGAAAGTAGTTGGATTGAATCATGGGAAGTGAGAACTGGAAGAGACTTTAGGAATCAAGGCCCATGCAACACTAGACACAAGAAGAAACTAAGGTCTAAAGAGAAAGAGAAGGGTCTTCCAAAATCAGACTGCTTGTTAGTGATGGAATGGAACCTTGAATTCAGACAGCATGTTTTCTTCCTAGTCAAACTTATTGCCTCCCAACTTGAGATGCAAATAGATAATGCTATAGTGAGGAAAGAACATGACAAATGAAGAAATTATTCCTCAGACTAATGTTGACTTATGACAAGGCTTTTGCTACTAAAAACATTCAAAGCATATACCATTAATTTAGGGCAGGGGGCTAAAAACCAGTAAATCTTAATTTTGCTAGATGTAATGTTTTTAGAATGACAGTTATTTTACCTTTAGTCCAAATAAATGCACTGGAAAAACCACAATCCTATGTCTCTGAAGTCTTGCATTCCTTAGCCATGAGAGAGGAGCAAGGCCCACCCTGGGTGCACCCCTCACCCACCTCCACCCCCAGCTCTGGCACGACTCTGTCTTCCCTTGCTGCAAGCCCCGAGATGAGATACATGACTTTTCTGCAAGACCAGGTCACGGACAGGGAATAAGCTTCCCCGAAATGCCTGGGTTCATTCCATTTGAAGCCTCATGGGTTCTGCCAGACTGAACAGCTAGCTGAGGTAGGTGTAGAAGAACAGCCAGTCTCAGTGGAGAGGGCTGAAGAGGCTGACCAAATATCTTTTTAACAAAACTTGTTTCTAGAACAGGATACTGTGGGGGTGGGCAGCCCATCTGCCTGGGGGTATTTTCACCCACTCAGTCCTCATGGCTAAGGTGGACGCCAAGCACAGCCAACCCCCGGTCACAAGCAGTCCTCAGAGACTTCCAGATCCATGCTTTCTGTTTCCATGGATATTTGGATGCTGGGACAGAAGTTGGTTTGCCCAAGATCATGACTGCACCTGGCAGGAGCGTCCACTTCGGAGTGGTGAAAGTGAGCATCCTTGCACAGTTGCTCTAGCCAGCCTCTCTCCTAAGTACTGTGTCTTCATCTCTCATGGTCCCCATTATTAAGGCCTGCTGTGGGCTAAACCCTGAATCCAAGTACGATTCTCAATCACACAGAAGGGGTCACCATCCACCCCCTACCACACTTCCCTAAAAAGGCTGTGAAAAGCCATAGTTCATGTGCCGGAACACTGCTTCTGAAATTTTAATGTACATATGACCTACCTGGAGTGTTATGTTTTGGATCTGGAATTTCCCCCAAAGTCTCATGAGGTGGGGTTTTTAGGCAATGATTGGGTCAAAGGGCTCTGACATCATCAGCTGGATTAATCCATTTGATGGATTAATTTAGTGGGAACTAAATGGACTACTGGGAGGTGGGAGCTAGTTGGAAGGAGTAGGTTACTCGGGGCATTCTGTGAAACGGTTTATCTTCTCCCTGGCTCCCAGCACCCCCAGCTTCCTGGCTGCCATGAGCTGAGCAGTTTTCCTGTCATGTACTTCGGCCATGATGTCCTGCCTGTGGCAATGGAACTGGCCATGGAAGACTCCTCTGAAACCATGAATCAAAATAAATCTTTCCTTTTCTAAGTTGTTCTTGTCAGGTATCTGGGTATAGCAATGAAAAGTTAACTAAAGTGAAGAAGACCTGGGTTCCAGCACTCTAACAGAATAAGTAGCATCTTTTCTTCTGGACCAGCTATTCTTGGGGAATCACTATGGCTTTCCCCAGTTCTAAAAGGCCATCCCGGAGAGTGGCAGGAGTACATTAAGGGATCATGCACTTGGTGGATTCATTTTGAATAAATCTTGAGCAAGAAAAGGAGTAAAATCTGTGTAACTTAGCCATGTTTTCTGAGAAGCAATAAAATTATATGATCTTGCAATAAATTTTTATCAGTACTGCTTATACTCACTTACAGACCAGTGATAAAAAATTGAGGGCTTGTGAAACATGAGAGAACAGAAGACTGCCTGGGAGTGGAGGAAAGGAGGAGAGTGTATGCCGAGGATGGGATGGGGAGCTATATACTTAAGAACAATTCCATGGATGTCTGGCTGCTTTTGGTTTACTTTTCTAAACCACCATTAAAAAACAAACAAACAAACAAACAAAAAACCAAGCTAATTCCCACCATTAGTTGGCCTATTCTCTTTGCAGTACCAGGAGACCCGGGCTCTATTCCCATCTTTCCTAGAGCCTAACTGCGCAATCTTGGATAAGCTATTTTAGCTCTCATGGCTTTGCTTTCATTTTCTTTAAAATGGGGGTAAAATTTCTATTCTTGGTAGAAATAAATGAGAGTGTGGGAGTGGTCCTTGGAGGCAAGTGGTATCCTTGTTTCTATCATCTCTCCTGCCAGAAGAATGGGGGGGCTGCCTACCTGAAGCCTGGACTTCCATGATGTATTGGTGTAGATCTTGGCCCTGCTGAATGACTTCAAAGGTCATATTGTTCATGGCTAGCTTTCTTTCTGTGTGGCGCTGTAGCCGCTGCTCTGCTAGGGTCAGATCCTCCGTGTTGAAGTCATTCATCTGCCGAAGCAAGTCCTCATTCCAGGCATCCAGCTCTGCTGTAACCTGTGAGGAACCACCAAGATCAGTACAGGCTTGCCAAATCCTTGAGAGGCTACTAAGCTAAAGCTCACCAATCCCAAGCCTTACTAACTAACGCAATCCTCAGATAGTCTTTGCTTCCCATCTCTTTGATCATGATCTCTTTGATCTAAGCAAGACTGCCATGCATCCGTGTGCACATGCCTTCCAGTGTTCTTTGTGTGTTTCAATGTCTATCGCAACAGCAAAGGAATAGCAGGAAAACACTTAAGTTCTAATATATGGTTTATAAAGCTTTTGCATATTCATCTCATTTGATTGCCACAATGAAACAATGAGACAAGGCAGCATGGAGATTTTCAAGTCTATCTTACAGAAGCAGCAGCTGACCCTCGCTCAGACAGACATAGTAATTGTCACAGGTTTCCCTTGCTAGCAAGGGGCAAAGCTTATGAAGTAGCTTAGTTCTTCTCCTGACTGCAAAGAGGTTTTGTCCACCATCCCCAACAAATGTTGCTATAAAAATATTTCACAATTGAAGAGGTCCTCAGAAACTGAGTAGTGAGTATTTTTCAGTAATATAAACTGAGGTCTAGAGAAATCTGACAAATGTGTCAAGGCTACAACATTATTTTAAAAACTCTACATGTCCAACTCCAGGTCCAGATCTGGTTCCTGTGTTCCATTGTGCAGGATTCCCTCCATCAATCATAAAGAATGATATCCAGAAATAAACAACCAAAATAAATAAATAAAATTGTCCAAATCACGGTTTGTAGTCCATTCCTTGCCCATTAACCGCAGGAAATCAGAATAAAACTAAGACAACAACCATGAAAGGAAGAGCCTGCCTCTTCTTTCAAATTTCTATGAAACTGACTCAATAAAGGGTCCTTTTGATGCAGGAAGATCCCAGAGGGGTCCTAAGGTCAGGAATTCACGAAGAGGAAAGTGTCAAAGGTCCTGGTGAGGGAAACAGAGAAAGGTCAAAGTATTTAAGTCAGGAAAGTGAGGCTCAGAGGTCTGGTATCTTAGGAATATGATCTAAACTGAATGTGAAATCTGCCCAGTATTCTATATCTGGTGTTTCTATATTCTTTCCTCCCTTCTCCTTAACCTCCTCCACTCTCATCAACTGACTACATTAAATTGAAGGGCCAACTCTGTTATGCAGCCTGAAGAGTGAGAATTCCAAGGGGCTGAATTTCAACAGAAAGGGCTGACTCCTAAGGTCGCTTCCCCGGGGTCTATATACTCTTCACCCTCTCTGTGTCCGACTCTACTTCCCTATTTCTCCAAGTGCCAATAGCCAGAGCCTTCAGTGAGTTTAACTTGTATGCTTTCAATGTTTTCTGGAGTTTAAACTATTTTCTTTCTTGAACATTTTTTTTTCTTAAGGAGTGTTCTTTTATTGGGGTGTCTTCTCCAATTTCTTTCTGGAATACAAGGGGCTTTTTTTTTTTTTGTGGTACTGGGGATTGAACCCAGGGCCTCACACATGCTAGGCAAATGCTCTACCAGTGAGCTATATATACCCTAGCCTTTTTTATTTTTCTAAGTTGCTGAGGCTGACCTCAAACTTAAGATCCTGTTGTCTCAGCCTTATGAATAATTGGGATTATATGAGTGTGACAATGCATCTTTTTTTAAAGAAAAAAATCGGTTTCAAAACTGCAGCTTACCTTACTGCTAATGAGCAACCTTAACTTTCCAACCTTATCTCATGCTCTCTGCTAAGATCCATTCAAACCGGTTTACTGCTGATCCTGAGCATTAGATCAGTATCCACCAGCCTCCATTCCTGTTCAATAACCCTGTCTTTCCTCCCAGTCTCTTGAAGTCTTGACCACCCTTCAAAACAGACCCTCTGGCCTGAAGGTTCACCACATCCTTAGACTCAGATGTTTTTCCTTTGGTTTATCTCATAACATGGGACATGGGTTAGTTTGCTCATACAGAGATAAGATTGTTAAAAGCAAAACCTACCCAATGGAATGAATTTAGAGATCTAACTCCATTTGGAGAGCATGTGCTCAGGCAAGAAGTGAGGACCTGTAGCAAATGAATGAAAGATGGAATACAAGGTTCCCAGAGGGCACTCAGTTTTCAGTTAACCTATTTTGCTTTCTCCTTCTGCTCTATTAGCTCCATCTCAGGTCTGGCCTTCTCAGTTCCTCCCTTGGCTCTAGTGGCCTCTGTCTTATTCACTCTCCTGAATTAATTGGAAAGTTAGGATCTGATGACCTCTTGAAGATATAGTTTGAACAATATTTTTAATCTAACAGTTGTCTACTCTAGAGACATAGTAATAAGGGAAATTAGATGAGGAGCTAAAAAAAAATTAGGGTAACAGGCAGTGGGAAATGACAAGTCTCACTTTAAAAAGATTAGATACACCAAATTTAGTATTCTGCTGCCAAAAATTGATCCATGGGAGTTGGTTTAGCAGTCACCTTGGGCTCTGTTCACAGGGAGTCCTCTCCACTGGCTCCTCCTATTATCTGAGTCCTCCCCCATATTTATGTGTACAGAAAACTTTAGCCTCTCTTCCTCAAGTGTTTTAATCTGTACCTGCCTGAACCAGAACTCACCTTCCCCCTTTCTTCCACTTCCTGTGGTCTGCTCTCATCAACTTAGTTCTTTACTATCACCTGCAAAGTTGGAAATCTCATCATGTAGTTTTTTTTTTTGATAATTTTTAGATGTTGATGATGATCATGATGAAGATGACAAAATGATTGAAGAAATCATTTTTCTCTAAATTGTGCATTTATTATGGGATGAATAGTGGGTTAAGCCATTCAACTGACTTTATTTTAATCCCCAGAGCAGCTCTAGAAGGAAATGGAAATACATAGCAGCCAGGTAGCTTTCCTCATGGTCTCAGAGCTGCTGGTGGCAGAGCTGAGCATCAGCTACTAGTCCAATGCTCCTAACTATGGTGTGACATTAATAAGGCTTCCGTAAGAATTGATTTCCAGGGGACAGCCTTCTTTTTTATGCTAACATCAGAGAAGTAACAGTTTTACTCTTCATGTTTTCTTTTCTTTAAAAAGACCCATGATAACTCAATTTTCTTCACTTCATATGCACCTTATAAACATATGCTCTTTGAACAGATCAATAAATCAACTATATGCCTGAGCCCTTATATAAATTCCAGGCATAATTTATACTTGCAAGGAAACACACTGTCTTCCATCAATAGGGTATTTTTGTTTAAGGGTTTGGTAAATTTTTAAATCGATTCTACCAAACTGCTTAGTATAAGGTAAGCAATCTAACCTATCTCAAATTCTCTGGTTCCCCAAGGGCCTTTGTCATGAATGCGAGACACATCTGCAATTGGAATTGGGATGTGAACAGAGGGATTAAAGCTGAAGTAGAGAAGTATGTACTACTCCCTGCATGAGCAGATTCTCTGCATGGCAAGAGAAACCACCTGCTCTATATGAATACCTAGGAGTCTCCTGATACGACTCAGCAATGAATTAGGAGATGAACAATGGGACACATAAGATGTTTAGTTGCTTAAAATCCAGAAGCAGGTACATATGCTCATAAATACACACACATGTATATATTTACTTATATATAATATACATTTGCTATTATCAAACTCATGTGTATGTAAATGTATATGAAATGAAAATGTATTGTGAATAACAATAGTAACAACACTGACCACAGTACTGAGTGCTGCTTAAATGCCAGGGGCTTTGCCAGAAACATTACATGTGTTAATTCATTAAATCCTTACAACAACTCTATGGACTAGAAAATATTGTCATCCTAATTTTTCAGACAAGGAAACAAAGAGTTTAAGTAGCTTGCCTGTAGTTATAAAATGAGTAATGTTAGTGAATCAGTTTTAAGAGCAACACTACATGTTTTGCACTTATTAAGGTCCAATTCCCTTTCCAATAACATTGAAGAGGAAAGATCTGTGGCATTTCATAGTGAGGGGATTCTACTGAAATGCCTGGGTTGCTGATTACAAAATGAGTATTTTTCTGTTTTATGCCATTATTTTCATTAAGATAAGGAAAATGTAAGCTAAATATTCTCTACTGGCTTATAAGTTCTGGCTGATAGGGCAAGACATATTGTAGCTGAAGAGGCTGTCTCACTGATTGGAAAGAGCTTCTTTACCCATAATGGGTCTGTGTGTTGATACAAATCACCAGTGTGAAACTGAAATTAACTAAACCGCCATAGTCGTTTACTCTACATGACCAGTGTAATGTTAGATTCTTTTGTGTTAAGCCATTTATCAAATTATGAGGTACTAGAGTTTTAAAAACAGATTATTTTAAAGGTATCATAGCATTTCTCTCTGTTCCAGAAACATATCTAATCTGTCTGAAGAATTAAAAGTTTAATCGAAATAGCTTAACACCTTTGGAGATATTGCAATAATTTTCTGGAAAAGAAAAGGGACTTAGCAGAAAAGAAATCCTTTCCATCTTGGCAAAATAATATAAGAATACATTATAAAATGTTGTAATTGATGGGTTCCAATGTTCCTGTACCAGTTGGATCACTTGGACAACTGGACAATTTTAATGGCCACGTGCATGTTCTTTTCTTCCTCATCATTATATTGAAACTGAGGCCTTTGACAGAGTCATAATTTGTTGATTAAAAGGGTTGAAGGGACAGGGCCGGGATTGTGGCTCAGAGGTAGAACACTCGCCAGCATGTGTGAGGCACTGGGTTCAATCCTCAGCACTGCATAAAAATAAAATAAAGACAATGTGTCTACCTATAACTACAAGGGTTGAAGGGGGTGCTGGAGTTGGGGCTCAGTGGTAGAGCGCTTGCCTATCACATGTGAGGCACTGGGTTCAATCCTCAGCACCACATAAAATAAATAAAATAAAGTTATATATGTATGTGTGTGTGTGTATAGTTATATATATATATGTAATTTATGTTTATATATGTACATATATATATGAATTGAAGGTGATCTTGAGAAAGATTTTATTTATCTCTTTGCCTTTTATCAATTTGAGACTTGTGGAACTCTATTTGGCTTTCAAAAGATCTCCAATCTGTTGAAGAGTTCCTCCATCACAGAGTGATCACTCATTCTAGTACCTCAACTTACTTGAGTGTCAGAACGTTCTTTTCTCCCCTAAGCTGTAGCTTACACCCGCTCCCGTCCATTGCATCCTTCCCAGGAAGGAAAAGCATACCTTAACAGACCTCAATAATACTTCAGGTCCACTGTTCCAGACCCTGCCCAAAGTCACCATCAGGGATCTCTGATAATTTACTGAAAATTGATGATGTCAGAATACTCAGGTTGTATGAACAACCTTGAGTTTTAAAAAAAAAAAAAGCAGAGTGAAGGAAACCTCCCCAAAATTCTGAAATCAGTTTCACAAAATATTTAGAAGAAACTATTAAATAAATACTTTGTGAGGGATGTGGTTTACCTCATTGTATTTAGGCTGCATCTCCTTCCCAAAGGATCTGAGGTACGTTTAGAAAATGCTACAGTGATCACTAAAAAGAACTGGTAAAGATCTCAAAAAGATGTTTCTTTCTTGATATGTTATTATGTTGGTGGGCTTGGGAAAGGCTCTGTAGAGTCTCATATTGTGTCTATGGAAGAAAAGGTGAGGACACTGGATGAGCTGATGGGACCCACAGCTGACAGTGGCTGTGCAGGATAATGGTTATGTCACTGGGAGAGAATCTCTAGTGAAGCATCACAGGGTCCTGCTGACTTAGCCAACATTTCAAACAGCCTGAGCCTTGATTGATTATTATTTATTGAAAATAAACTAAATTTTAATCTATCTTCATAGGCTAAAGAACTGTAGAGAGGAAAAAAGGTAAAATTTGAGGGGGGGAAATAAAAAAACTATTATTAAAATAAAAAAAAAAAAGCAGCCAGTGTATGGGAAGCACTTACCTTGACAAAACAACCGGCATAAGGTCACACAAGATAGGACATGAAGGCACTAAAAAGGCACCTCTCACCTGGGTGCATCGGGAGAGGAACATTCCTGAGTGGCACATACAAGGGTACACAGATGCACATGGCTAATGAGAATTCCCTCGGCAGGGGGCAATGAGAGAATCTAGAGACTGGCCACTATGCAGAAACTGGTGAATGAACTGGCGACATGTACCACAGAGAGGGCCGATAGTCACTGAACTCTAAGAGCTGGAGCCAACTACAGAAGTAACTCATACATCTTATGATTTTTCAGATAAAGGTAAAGAGACCTATGATAAACATTTAAAAATATTTCTGAGACTTCCTAATAAAATAGAGAACAGATTTATTCTGTTTTTTGTTGTTTGTTTTTCCCCAGAGAAAGAGCAAGGTTCAAAGCGTAAAAATGGTGAAGATTTAGCTCAGCACATAATGAAATTCTGTTTCTTCCCTCCTCTTCCCAGTCCCTGCTTCTGAGCTCTGGAGATATTCTGGTAGAGAAAGGCGACAACTTCTGCCTGTTCTCCAGGTGTGATTGAGAAACCTTCATGGGCAACCTTACCAGGCCAAGCATCTCCTGTTCAGTGTTCCTATCAAATTGGGAGCCTTCCTCTAGTAGAATCATCACACTGACTGATGGTTTTGTTTCTATGCTTCTCAACAACTAGTCCACTAATAGTGCAACATATACTTAATGTGCAGCTTAGTTACTGTTACAGAGCAGGTGCTCACTAAATGTTTAGTGAGTTGAATTTTTATACAGACAAAAGACTGACTGAATGAGCCCATTCTAATATAAAATGCTAAGGGCCCCTGCACACAATCAACTAAAGAGTAGAGCCCACCAGTTATAATCAGCTTTCTCTTCTTTAAGCAGAAGTCTCCTCTTTGAGTGCCATTTCTCCTCAGGTTCTGCCTGGCCCCAACTCATTCTAATGTGAACCTCATAATTTACAGTTGATTGTTCTAATTCTTACTCAGGTTAATTACACAGATAAACTTTTAGGAGCACTGAGCAAACTTTGTAATAATAGAGTGAGAATTTTTTTTTAAAAGACCATATACATGACCCATATTTTCTTAAAGTTCCTTATTTAGAGTATCTTTCTTGGTATCATTCTGAGCACTTTCCAACACGGGTTTGTCCCTCTCAGTGGTACAAGATTATCCATTGATAACAGGGAGAAGAATTCTTTCTATATACACATACAACTATTTCTGTGCATATATATTATTTACATACATGTTTTATCAGACCAATGAAAAATATATGAAGTCTCCTTAGACTTTCAGTAGTAGATTGGAACCACAGGGCAGATGGTTTGTGCTGTGCATAAGAGGTGAGGGTGACTTAGGGAGGGCAGAGGCCTTGATCCAGAGGGGCTGACTGTGGTTCATATGTTCACTGATGTCAGCATATTCCAAATTTTTGCTCTCTTCATATTTCCCATTAAATGGATTTATTTATTATCCAGTTTAAACTAAACTAACCTTTACAAAAAGACACATGACTTGACAAATTTCCTGCAAAGAAACTGCAGTTTGAAGATACTACTAATCAAGAAAGCAAAAGAGAACTTTGAACTCTCTGTCAGTCACATTATGGAGTAAGGAAATAATGACAATCTAATTAGATCTGTCATGAAGCCAGGTAAAGACATAATTGGAAATTATCAGAAGACTATTTGAAAATCTGCAATCACAACTCCTAATGAAAAAGCTAAACTTCACCCAAAGGGCATATTGAGTTTTGAGATTATTAGCCAGTGATAGAATAGTTACATAATTTATAAACTAATAAATATGCATAGGTAGGAGGTTGCAAGTTCAAAAATATTTTACTGACAGGCACACACTCAAAAAAGTTTGGAGACCACTAGTTATTCTTGATTCTAACATTTTTTACTTCTTTCTTATCATTCTAATTGTAGAAAATTTGGAAATGCAAAAAAGCATCAAAAATAAAAAAATCACTAGAAAATAAACAATATTAGCATTAGATATACTGTCTCTTCTATCATAACTAGTTCATATAAAACATCTTCATTGAGGGAGGCAGAACCTATAGAAAAAATCTTTATGGGACATCATGTTTTACTCTAGGTTACTTTGTCTGGTATCCATGAAGTTCAAGAAGGTATGTCAGGAATGTAGCCACACTCTTGGTTTTGAACATCTGCTTAACAAATATGGGACAAGTTTTGCTTTATGTGGGCGTGTCTATGATCTCACCCCAGGTTATGATACAGAAGCCATATATTATTATTGAGTGAAAGGAGGTTGGTGCAGCAACTCATGTGCTATCTTAATTTTTAAATTAACTGGCTCATCTCAGCCATTGGTGATATGATTGAGTATCCCACTTAGAGTCTCCAGATGTCAGGATATGAGGAGTGCTCTGTTTTTCAGTAATCCCAAGGAATTTGGAGTATGCCCATCAAATGCCTTCCCTTAGAAACAGAACCACAGCTGTAGGTCTTTCAAACATGAATGCTGTCCTGGTTTATGTTAGCACTGACGTGGCTCTTATTGCAGAAACCACCCTCGGTTTCACACTCTGAAGCTTCTCTAGGAGTTTGCTCTTCATCCCCACAGTGAAGCATAGCTGGTATTTGAAATAATCTCATCACCCTCAAAAATAACTTCTGACAATCTGAGTGGAAGCAGTTTTTCCATAAGTCTGGCAGGATTTCCATTTCTAGATGCAACATTTACCCCAAGCTTTGGGTCTCTTTGGGTCTCCTCCCTGATGGGGAATAAGACCCCTTCAAAACTTGGGATGTCACAGCCTCCATCAGAAGATGCACAATCTAATCACTATTTTTATTTCTCTCATTTTATCAGGCACTTGCACTACTTCCCAACATTTGTTCCACTGCATACTAAGTTGTTCAAGTTGCTGTCCAGTACTTCGGGTGAGAAGGAGAATTTTTATACATAGAAAGGTTGAAGAATGCAA
The DNA here is from genome assembly GCF_045843805.1 of Urocitellus parryii. Classification (NCBI taxonomy): domain Eukaryota; kingdom Metazoa; phylum Chordata; class Mammalia; order Rodentia; family Sciuridae; genus Urocitellus; species Urocitellus parryii. Next base: position 171,695,871 of record NC_135532.1, on the reverse strand, counting down.
ATCCTACAATTTGAATATCAAGCTCCTCGCTAGCAACATTCAACTAAGATCTAACTTTAAGTATTTAATTTACACTCATTTTTAACAAATATTTTCTGCATATGCTTTGTATTATATTTCAGGAGGGAAATTGGATTTGACTAGAATTACTGTAGGCAAATACATTCTATTTTGTCCTTAATTTATGTCAAGGGTGTAGTCCATGTTGAAGTGAAGCTAACTGACCCTTTCTGAAACTAAAACCATATTTGGTGTATATGAGAATTGGTTTTCTTTCCTACAATACCAGTCAGGAATAAAGAGAAGATACTGTGTGTGTGTGTGTGTGTGTATTTTATACCCTTCCTACCCCAGAACTCTATTGGCCCATCTTAGTTACTACTTCAAAGCAGAAAATAATAAAAAGTGGATGAATTGGCACCAAAAATGTGACATAAATATACTAACATATGATTACAACCTTCCAAAAGTGAACTGAGAATCTATGAAATGAACTAACAAATGGCTTTAACCCAGATTTACTTTCTTTTTTTTAAAATATTTTTATTAGTTCTTGGTGGACACAACATCTTTGTTGGTATGTGGTGCTGAGGATTGAACCTGGGCCGCTCGCATGCCAGGCGAGCGCGCTACTGATTGAGCCATATCCCCAGCCAAGACTTACTTTCTTAATACATAGAGATCACACTGAGGCTTGAGGTCTTCCTTCCTGCCACTCTGACTTCTTGGCAGCAGTGTGACTTCATCTAATGCCTGGTCTATGTTCATCAGCCGAAGAGGCTGTCAAATTCTAACACCTACCCACTTGTGAAGCTATGGAATTCAATGACGAATTTAAGAACCCAAAGCTGACTCCATGATGTTTCAGGAAGCAAAATACAAAATAAGAGTCCAATGATCAGAAGCAAAAACTTCCTAATGAAGTAATCCACAGACAAAAATAAAACAAAGATTCTGCTTGGCAGAGGGGATGAGAAGGACTGAAAGAAATATATCACATGAAACATGAATTTCTTCACTTCCAAAAAGGCATCTTGATACATAATTCCCTCAAATTCCCTAGGCTACTACCCTGTGGATGGCAGTGACCTTGGCCAGGAAGCACTGTCCTTGGCCGGCCTCTTTATACTCCCTCTTCCACCTACCTCAATGGTATATTGCTCAAAGATGCGCAGCTGCAGGAAGATGTCCAGTTTGATTTTCCGCTCATGGAATAGCTCCTCCATCTGCACCTGGGCATCATCCAGCTGCTGCAGGACAGACTCAATGTGGCTGATGGAGCTACTGTGGGGCGTCTTATTGTTGGATACAGCCGAGTCCCTGTGGCAGAGTAGGGGAAAAATGGAGAGAGAGATTTTGCATGTTAAAAGAGACAGAGGAGGAGGAGGAGGATTCCTCTGAGCAAGGTAGATATGAATCTGGTGAGTCATTCAAACAACAGATATTTATCAAATTCCTACCGTGAGCCTGACACTATCTGCTTAGGAGGGGAGATACATCATCATCATTTGGGTTCACAACTCTATTTCAAAGACTAGCTCTTGGAATTGTGAAAGGGAGCAAATGAAATAAAGTATGGGAAAGGGCGCTGCAGAGCATAAAATGTTAGAGAAATGGAATGGTTCCATACATATGTGTAGTCTACAATATATAGCTTTAATACACACATGCACATGCATATATATATATATATATTACATAAGAACAGACAAAGACATATGAAAAACAAAAACAAAAACCTTCCTATCTTTACCTCACAGGATTGTTAAAATAAGATGACATCATGGCTGCCAAAATTATTCACCCACTTTACAATGCTATGCTGAAGTTGTGGGCTGGTATTCTTAAACAGGCTTCAAGCTATAGTTAAGAAAACATGGGATCTGGCATCTGCAAACCTGGATTAGGCTCCCACTCTGACATATATGGGCTTGTGGCCCTCTGAAATCACCTCCTTGAACTGCAGCTGCCTTACTTATAAAGCAGACTTAATAACCATTGCCCTACTCACTTCATAGTTTGCTGCTAAACAAGACATTGCATGAGACTGTGACCAGGAACATGATGTATGTATTAATCCTGAAAGGACCCAGTGAAGTGTCAAGGCTAGGTTACAGGGGCTGGGATAACCAACAAAGGTCTCGGGGAGGATAAGTTTTGATTTGGGGTGTAAAGGAGCAGATGCCCACAGGTGTGTGAGAGGGGTATGCACTCTTAGCAGTCTGTACAGAAGAGGTAGGGAGAAAGGAGCCAAAAGATAGAGAGACCAACTTGCTCTTAGGAATGAGGTGGTAGTGAGCCCTCCAAACAGGTAATCATCAGTGAACAACTATGGAGTTTAAGAAGCTTAGATCCTATAGGGTCCTGAGTTAGCTAGGGTCCTAAAACTTGAAGTAGAGTGCTACATTCACTATCTTGTGACACATTGGTTTCTTAAACAGCTGAAGAAGTCAGAGGGCAAGTGTAATTCATTAGCTTTGACTCCTGTCATTAGCAGGTATTCTGGAAGCTAGGTCCTTTTAGTCTACACTCATCTGAGAAGAAATGGCATCTATCTGTTCCTGAAGACAGATTTTGTAAAGCACCTTTCCTTCTATCATTTAGAGACCTTCCAATTCCTACCTCCTTGCCTTGGCCTATTTGTGCATGAAATAGCACAGTTCCTACCCCACTATTATACAGATACCCTCAACCATAAGAAGAACACAAGAGAAGTAGCGATACTGTTCATCATATACTTGTTGAGGGCTTGGCTGCTGGGATCCTCTCAGCCTTTCTCCATCACTCAGCTTCCAGAAGAAGAGAACGATGTCTACAATGTTATACTGCACCTATGTCAGTGTCATACTCACTAGGAATCTTGGTTATGATGTGAAACCACCTTAGGCACTCAGTGAAGGTCATCAGAAGGACAGTGGAGACCCAGAAAAGACCTGTCTCGGGTGTGTGTGAGGCATTTTGCCAATGTCCACCAAGCCCCATTTACTTCTTCTTCTTTGACTGGTTTTGAGGTTAGGAGTGGAGCCCAGGCTAGAGTTAGGCCAGTGGAGGAGTGAATGTCACTGGTGCCTTTGGCCACACACCTATGGTGTTCTAACTCAATGGAACTTAAAACTTACAGAATAGGCATCACTCACATTGCTGCTTTCACCATCATCAACCACCTTGGCCCTTAGGCACTGTGCAAGGTTGGCAGTTGTGAAGAGCATGTGGTGTCTCCACAAGCACATGCCCACAGAGAGTGGGATGTATGTGAAGAAATAACACAAAGCCATCACAAAATTTTAGAGCTGACAGAGCTCCTAGAGTGAACCCCTTAATTACACAGACAAAGCAGCTGAGGCCCTGAGAGGTTAAGTGACTGCCTACTATTTGGAATTTTCATTAAAAGCAAATGACAGTGGAGTTTCCTGGGTAGGCAGACAAAACTGTCATGCATTATATATTCATGAAGATGAATTGGGGTAAGAAGGGGAAGAGGCTGTCTTGTTAGTATGCAATAGAAGGATTCAGAACATCTCATGTGCATGTTTAGAATAGAAATTATTAATTTTCAACAGAAAAACATGCCAGGGCCTTCTAAAGGTAATTGCTCATTGTTTATTTAATTGGACAACTAGTATGGGGGGAAAAGCCCTCTCCAACTGAAGTAATTCCCTCAGGCACCGAGGCTGGTCTGGGACTTGTTGATGAGATTATTTCTGTCTATAGCTGGCAGAGGTCCCAGAACTCAGTGATTTTGGGATAGGAACAAGTCCCCAAGGGCAGGCATCATTAGCACCATCAAATCCTATTTACACAGCACCTGGGCAAGGGGCTGTTAGCTAAGGGCTTGCCCAAGGCCTTGAGACACATTATCTGAGGAGTCAATGCCCTTGACAGGAGCAGGAACTAGATAATGATGCCAATAAAAAAGAGGCAACAGGGTTGGGGTTGCAGCTCAGTGGTAGCGCACTCATCTGGCATGTGTGAGGTGCTAGGTTTGATCCTCAGCACCATATAAAAATAAATGAATAAAATAAAGTTATTGTGTCCATCTACAACTAAAAAAGTATTTTTTAAAAGAGGCAACAGTGTGGGCAATTCTAAATGAACGTATGACTTTTGATAGGATTTCCCCTCTTGATTGTGTTTGTTTAAGTTGACAAAGGAGTTTTATTTCCTAGGTAACAGGGGATAGTGGAAGGGTCACAAGTGGTAACAACAAGCTAAGTAGGCCATCACCACACATTCTCTACATCCTCAGGGAGCCAAAGCCAAATGACAGCAAATGTGACCAGAAGGTCCAGGAGTTCAGAATTCAGACCAAGATCAGATGCCAAATAACATTGTATTCCACATGTCCATTTCTCCACATGGTCAAATACATCAGAATTCTTAATGAAGATATTCATTTATGTTGAATTTTTGTTGTATTTATGTTCCTTATCAATTGTCAAATACCATCTTGAGGGATCAATAATACTTTAAAACATTAGAGCTTTTCCATTTACTGTTTCAGTAAGAACTCGAGTTGGGTGTGGTGCAGGCATTTTTATAACTTACACATGAAGAAACTGAAACTCACACAAGACCACAAAGTGGACTGCGGTTGAGTCAAGACTGGGACATGACTTATCTTGCGTCTAGCCCGAGGCATTTCCCACTGGAAAGCATTGCCCATGCTGACCTGGCCTCGGTGGGCTCCCCCAGGGAGGGAGGCGCTGACCTGAGCTGCTGGATAAGGTCTTCGCCTTCCTTGATGACATTTAGAGTGGCATCCAGGGTGGCGGTCTGCTGCTGCTGGAACTGCTTGATCAGTTCCTGGACCGCATCTACAGAGTCTGCACAGACATCTTCCAGCATCTCCTTTTGCAGGTCTTCCATCCATGTCCACAACTGTGGGAGAGATAGCAGACTCCACTCAGGACAGATGGGAGAGGTCAGGCCCACCCGAGGACAAGTAATCAGGACTGGAATCACCCCACCTACCCTCAGCCAGTGTGTGCAAAGTCTGACTGCCCTCATCAGCACACCTATGGGTGCTTGTGCATGTTATGGGTTGGTTTATGATTCCTTACTTATGTTCATTACCCATCTTTGCCAAGTTTACTCCACTGGTGTTGGCACTCCTTAAGGAAAGGAACCACCCTGAGGTTCATGGAAACCTGCAGATCTCTCAAAGCAACGAGATCCCTTACCTTTTAGAGATTCAGAAAAACAGATGACTCAAATGGACAAATATTATTTTATCTTTCAGAAAGGAGAAAAGCAAGGGTTCTGAATACTTCTTCCATGCAACTAGACATTAATCCATAGAAACCATGCAAAAAAGAAGGTGGTGCTCAATAAGAATCAAAACAAGATTAATGTAGCATCATCTGTGCTAAACTACTGTGTTCTTTTCAAGATTTCTATGGTTGCTTAGAAAGCTGAATGCCATACAGTTTATCTTAATTTTAATAAAAGTATAAGATACTTCCACACGATATTCAAGAAGATGAAATGCAACCAGGATATTACTGATCAGAAGAGTTTAAAAGAGCTAAAGTCTTAGTGTTTTGAACAGAATGAGCACTGGATGTGATGAGGGGTTGAGCTGAATTACTGAAAACTCATTTATTGATATCTTTTCCACATACTGAAAATAGGTCTCCAGTGGCTTTTAACAGGGATCCATTTTGACTATTATGTTGACTATTTCCATATACAAGGGAGTGGAAGATGAGCATAGCATCTACTTTGAAACCAAGAGTTTTTACCTGGCTTGCAAGAAAGATAAACTCAGGGCCCTTCCAGCATAAAAGCCAGTGGATAAAAAATTGGTAGAAAGTCAGAAGGTGTGAAAAATGGCAGACATGGCTTTGACACCAAGACATCCAACGTTCAGAGAGTTTAGCAGCAGTTTGTAGACAATTGTGATACCAAGTTAAGGTACTACTTAAAACCTGGAAAGCTGAGAGAGAGAGAGAGAGAGAGAGAGAGAGAGAGAGAGAGAGAGAGAGAGAGAGAGAGACAGACAGACAGACTAGAAATCCCATGAGATCATGTGCACACAGTCACTGGCAAATAGGAGCAAACTTAAATTACAAGCTCATAATTTTGAATAAGCACCTCTTAGACTTAGTACAACACCATAATGTAGTCAGAAATAAACACTCGTATTGCTAAACCATGGGTAAGGGATGATATTTCATTCCTTAAACTGTAATTTTCCTACTATCTGAATGTCTACAGGTCTCCTCTACATGGGCCCTGATAAGCATACCTAGATTGCTTTGTAAAAAAGTACAGATAACAGAGAAAATATCATTTGCTTATTATCAGATAACCAATGATGAGATCTAGCAAAAAAGTTTTTACATCAAGCTTCTATAAGCCAGTGACTGCCAGAACATATTAGGTAAAATCAGGGCAGTAGTGACCTTTATGTGTTTTTTCCTTTCTGTCATCTATTTTATTTTTCTCTCCTTGAGGAACCCTCTTTACCCTCCATTTATCTAGGGTATAACGTGTTAGCACTGTACCTCCTCCATCCATCTGCCTCTCCCCAGAAAGAATCCCTTAGTCCAGTCATTTCCAGACCCTATTTCTTGATCAAAATGGATCTGTACTGTGACCCATTTTTTCAGGGTCCTTCTCCCTACTTGGCAAGTAGATGTGGTTCATGCTTTGTGTATTATTTCTCTCAGAACACATGTAGTTGTGGCCCAAAGAACTACATGCAAAAGAACGAGTCTAATTTGGGGTTAAGAGAGCCTTTAGTGATCTCTTTTTTTTAAATAAATTTTTAAAAATAAAAGACAGCAAAAAGCATTACAATTCATGTTACACATATACAGTACAATTTTTCATATCTCTGGTTGTATATAAAATATGTTGATACCAATTCATGTCTTCAGGTTAGGCCCAATGGTGAAACCAGTGAGGTCCTGAAGGGCCAGTCCACACCCCCCATGCTGTCCTGCATAGCTGGGCAGCCAAAGAAAAGGGAGACCTAAAAAAGCAGGAGGAAGGAAATAGATAAGCAAGGGAGACACTAGAAGTTCTGTAGAAATAGTGTGTTTTATGGATGAATGGTTGAGGGAAGAAGTTATTTACTTCTTCACTTCTCCTGCTGATTGGCATTTTCACACTCTGGCAGTCAATGAGCTGGTACAGTTGACTGGCCTTTAAGGGTACAGGAAGGAGTGTCATTCCCATAGGGTAAACTTCCACTCTCATTTTGAAGAGAGCATTTTACTTTGGCATTCACCACCAGCTTTTATTTTTTAAATAAATATCACAACAGTTTGGCAATTAAAATAGAGAATAAAGTTATTTTGTTCTTGAGGGCATCATCATTTTTGAAGACTGATTTAGTTCTGATTCTGGGGTGGGTGGAGGAACATATGTATATGGGAGTGCTTCTGGTGTTTATGAGTGTGTGCATGGTCCTGTGTGTGTATGTGTATATGCATGTGCTTATGAATAGTTGATGGTGTGGCAGAATGACACAGGGTGAGAAACAAATGGAAGTGGGCATTTAATAAAACTAATTAAGAGCTGACGTTGGTTACTTTGGCTACATTCCTTCCTTTGACTCTCACCTTTTTACTACAGAAATATCTAAAAACTGATATTTCGAAATCCCAGGGACTGCAGCATTTCCATGGAAACACAGCCAAGAAAGAGAATTCTGTTTGGGCAATCTCTGCAGAACAGATGACACATGCTACAAATTCCTTGTCCCTGGACAAAGAGAATGAGAACTGAGGTCATTGCTTTTCCCTACACCTTTCCTAGCTCTCCAGACCAGCAAAAGCCAGCTGCCCTCTTGGCCCCAGGTTTAAAAGTACACACACACACACACACACACAAAAAAAAAAAAGTTTAGCACAATTTGTGCTAATAACTGAGGCTCTGGCTGCATAAGATCCCAAGCACTTGTTTGTTTCCCCTCTGCATCAGGTAGTTCTTCTCTCTAATAAGGAATATAAAGTTTGTTTTAGAAGGGCTAGAGGGTATAGCTCAATAGCAGAGCACTCACTTAGCATGTATAAGGCCTTGGGTTGGATCCCCAGCACTGCAAAGAAAAAAAAATGATTTTGGAAAATATCATTTATTAGGTTTTTCCTGATTATCTTGAAAATAACATTGAAAAAACTTGTTATTCTTAAAAATTCATTCTTCTTGTTTATTACTTCAAATCTTTATTCTATGTGTGTGATCAAAATTGCCACCATGCTAGATATATGGTTTAAGTACTGTATGCTATAACCCTTCCTTGTGTCATTAATGACTCTGGCCATATGGTTTATAATGACTGTGTAATATTTCACTACACATACACACTAGGATTTGCATCTATATGTTCTATCCAATGAGGAACAGTTAGATGGTCTCTAATCATTCAAGATTATTAATAGCACTGTAATAAAATGACTCAATGGATTTAACCTTTCATACTCCTGAGGTCACAAAGAATTCACAAAGTAAAGTCAACAGGATAAAGCAGAGTCTTTAATTTGCAGATGAAATGATTTTCGTATTTTCCTTCTGTTTCCTCTCTGATCCTAATTAGAGTCAACCTTTTGATGTGGAAAGTGGGAAAAAGTAAAATTTTGAACTTCAGCCAGGGGAATCATAGGAAGTCTAGGTTAAGCCACTATGAAGATGAATGTTTGGGTCCCACACAGAAATGTACTATAAAGGAGGCCTTCATTCCAAGAAAATCATATCCTATGATGACATTCTATTACAAATTGGAATTAAGGCAATTATTGTAGGAACCCAGCAAATTATTGTAGGAAGAAAGAAAAGAGGGAAGGAAGTAAAGAAGGAAAGAGCCATTCATAATTAGGCAGGTAGGATCTATAACAATGTTTATCAGCAATATTCAATGCCACTTTATCAAAGCTGAGCAGATTTTTCTTCCATTCGCTCTATTTACTGGAGAAGGAGAAAACAACTGCAGCAACTCAGAATTCCCTGACAGATTTATAGAACAGTACCCGTGTCTGTTAATTCTGCCTTAAATGAAAAGCCAGAGGTTTGCCTAGAGCCAAGAGGAAGGAGTCCATAGTTAAAGGTCCCAGCATCAAAGAGGACCCATGCTTAGCAAGGTTTGAGAGGTGGTGAGTCTTGAATGGTATTAAACAGAATATGGAAAATCAAACCACAGGAGTTCTTTCATCAGAGCACTGAAGGAGGCCACTTCTGCCCACTAATAATCCACTTCTGCCGGCTGTGCAGAGCCCAGGGAAGGCTTCTTTTGGTGATTCAGACTCCTGACCCCATCTCATTTGTTTTCATCCTCCTCAGAGTTGAGGACAAAGCACTGGGATAGATGAAAGATGTTGTAGAATGGGGGCTTCCTCTCGTTTCTTCTCCCAGCTCCTTTTCTTTTTCTTAGGAGAGACTACTAGCTTCCCATTGTCCAGGGGCCCTGTCAACATTTTATGTTTCTTAGCCAAGATCTACCTCCCTATTAAGTTCCTCTAAAAATTGAAAAGAAGAGCAAGGAGAAGCAAGAGCAAAGGAGGGGAGACACAGTACAAACAAGGACAAGGGCACAGCCAGCAGTTAGGAGTGCAAGTGTGTGCAAGCTGAGCACCCCTAATCCAAAATCCTGAAATCCAAAATGCTCCCCAAATCCAAACCTTGTATTTAAGAAAACAGATAAAATTCTCAGTCCCACTACTGAGAAACTCTGTAACCTTAGACAAGTTATTTTCTGAAAATTCCTCATTTGAAAGTGTGTTTAATAAAATCTATACCATAAAATTATCATAAAGATCACCTGAGATGACATGTGTGTATGACAATTAGTAGGTACTCAATTAAAAGGAAATGCCATCTGGTGTGGTGGTGCATGCCTGTAATCCCAGTGGCTCAGGAGACAGACAGGAAGATTGTGAGTTCAAAGCTAGCCTCCACAAAAGTGTGGCACTAAGCAACTCAATGAAACTCTGTCTCTAAACAAAATACGAAATAGGGCTGGGGATGTGGCTCAGTGATCGAGTACCCTGAGTTCAACCCCCATCCCCCTCAAAAGAAATGCCATCTAATACATGTAGAGTTCTTAGTCAAATCTTAGGCTATGTGAATCATCTCTACTACTTCATGCTTTATTATAATTATTATTAATTATCGACATCAAATAAAGAAGAAGAAATGAAAAAGAAAGGAGTCTTGGGTATATTAGAACTGTAAAGGGCCTTAGGGTACCAAGTCTGACTGCATCATTTTATAAATGAAACCCAGGGCCAGAGTCAAAGTGACTGTACAAGCTTATATGTTTTTTGGCAGTATTATATGGACTAGAACTCAACTTTCAGGTTCCGTGTACAGAAGGTGAATGTACCTAGATGGGTATCCTGAAAGCTAGGGTCACCATTTGGGAGTGGTATTTCCACAAACATGGATCTTGTCTACCACTTCTTCATGGAGCTGCACCCCACACCCCCATGAGGAGCATGACTCCTGTTCATTCATGCTGCATTTGCTCATCCACGGCTTGTAATTAAAAGAGGACCCACATGCCTTTGGTTTCTGAGACCATCATTAAGACTCAAGTGAACCACAAGCAAGCAGACAACCAGGCAGGAAGCTCTGGATTAAAGCTAATCTCCTTGCTTTACAGGCACTCATCATAGAGGGGCTGTAGGTTCCACTGGAGAGGAAGCTGAGCCAGCTTCGGGGAGCTCGCCAGCCCTTCATCTGCCTGGGGAATCTCAGTTTAGAAAACATTATCCTTTCATGTTTTTCTCTGATAGTCACCACAATGATTCGCATTTGTTCCCGCAAAGTGTCAGAAAAGCCTGTGAAGTAGTAACAACCAGGCTTCTTAATGCATTCCCAATATCAAAAATCAACTTAATTAAGTAGGGTTAACTTTTTTTTCCTGAGCAGCAATCAAACTTTAATTAATACTCCATTAAAATGAATTCCTGAGGGAACACAAGCATGCATACACCAAATGAATTCCTCTGCCAAGGTTGTTATTGCAGGAGCCTAAATGGACCTCCTTCCTGGATGCTTACTCAATTTCAGAATGTCCCCTATTAGAAATGAAAAGCAATCACATGGTTGCCACCCTCCTCCTCTATAGAGGGTGCTCTTCTGCCCTCCGGCCCCTTCATGTAATACACCCTTCCCTCTCCTTTTTCCACTTGGTGAATGATTCTGCCTGGGATTTAAGCCCTGTTTGCCTCCGCCTACATGGAGGACCCCTCAGCCACCCTTCCTTCATTGCCTATCACTCCATATCCAAGCAAAGTAAGCATCAACTTTAATACCCACTTGCTGCAGACCTCAAGAAGAAGACTAAATTCCCAATTTTAAAAATCAATAAAATAGAACACACTTGTAAACTTTGTATGCTCCAGGCTGGTAGCAAAGATACCTCGTCAAAGTCCTATGAGGCTGATTTATGACAGGAAATAGCAACCAAGAGAAATGGGTGTGGAGTGGACAGAATGCTTGTGTTCCCCTTTCATCTCTTCCTGCAGTGACTATTTCTCTACTAGGGATCTCCAAATTTCTCCAGCTGCAGACTGAATGTTCCATCAGACCCCCAAAACTAATGCCTGTACTGCCCTTCCACTCCAGAGATGATGAGAGGAAATTTTGCCCCATTTGGTAAAAACCTAAATGCAGGTTATCAGAAACAAATTGTTAATATCACCAAGGTTGGAGGCTGATAACTCCTAGCCCAAACAGGACCCTGGTCAGACCTCAGTCCCTATTACTAGGAACACCACTTGACCCCTGCCAGGGCCGAGAGCCCCATACCCCTTACCTCTTTGGTGTGTGTGTGAAAGGAGACGGACATGTCCAGGAGAAGCTTCCTCTGCTCCACCCTGCGCACGAAGTCTTGGATTCGCACCTCCAGGTGTCGAGCTGCCTTATAGATCTCCTCTGGGTCACATTCCCCTGTCTGAGCCAACTGCTCCGCAGCTTCTAGGAGCTTGTCCGCATTGGTGTATGTGTTCTGCCAGCAACAACAGTGAGGCAAAGTCAACTTGCAGTCAGGAAACAAGCTTCGCGCCTTCCTACAGCCCACCCAGGGGCTCCCTGAGTGAGCGAGAGCAGAGAGCGGAGGCGCCGAGCTGACAGCTCCCTGATCTGGCACCAAGACGCTGTGCGCGGAGCTGGCACGGGGCCCTGCAGCAGGCAAGCAGCTTGTGTGGGGCTGCTCCGCACAGTGGGCACTAGCTAGGGGCCTCAGCCACCTCTGGGATTTCTTAGAGGTGCAAAGTCCCTGCAGAGAAGCCGGGAGACCTGTGAGAACCTCCACATCCTTCCTGCTCCTTACTCCCTCCTCTCCCTGAGCCCCATCATTTGCCTCACATCTCAGGCTGTATCACCAGAGTCAGAAATAGCGCATCCACAGAGATGGTCTGTGTTTCTATGTGAGAACACCATAAAAACACTAACTAGCAGACTTGCTTTGCCTCCCCGCCTAGTTCCCTGTAACTATGGATGTTTATCTTTTGGAAGGAGCTATCTCTCTGGAGGGAAGGGTCAGCCACTCTAAGGAACTAACAGAAGGAAGCAGCCTGAGCTGGGGAGAGCAGAAGCAGGCTACTCCCTGTGCCTCAGCTAAGGCTGTTTGAAGGAAAGCTGGGGAGGTGGGTGGGAGTGGGGGAATCTGGTGATTTTGTTTATCAAGAGCTACTGCTTCATATGCATGCTTGCACCACAGATATACACACACACACACACACACACACACACACACACACAAACTCCTCCAACCCCCAGAGTATTTCAAAATGCACCCAACTTATAATTATTATTCACCAGGATGGGAGTCATTGACTTTATAATAGTTATTACATTATAGGCCATGAATACACTTTTCCTCAGCAGTTTTTTAAGAAAAGGCCCGGCATATCCAGATGTTGTCCCAATGATTCAGGTGTACATATATTTCTGAAAGTCTTTCAAGCCAGCATAGTGTTCTGTAGTGGTGTTTACTGTGGATCTGGAAGCAGAAACTGTCAGTCTCAAACACACAGTGAGTGGAGAACAGAAATGGGTTTATGATACTCATAAACCATGTAAGACTTCCATGTCTTCATGGAATTTTACAGGATTCCCCTGAAGATCTGGGTGTTCAGGACTGGATTGTGTTTCCCCAAAATCCATGTTAAATTCCTGATCCTCAGTATCTCAGAATGTGGCCTTATTGGAAAATAGGATCATTTCAGATGTAATTAGTTACATTAAAATCAAACCATACTAGAGGAAGATAGGCCCTCAATCCAATGTGACTAGTTTCCTTACTTAAAAAAACAAACAAAAACCCTAAGACCAAAACAACATGTCACCTTGGACAACTTAGCAAGACCCTGTCTCAAAATGAGATTAAAAGGGCTAGGCTGTGACTCAGTGATAGAGCACTTGCCTAGCATGTGTAAGGCCCTGAGTCTATCCCCATTTGAGGTAGACGGAGAGAAAAAGAGCATCACATGAAGACAGAGGCATATAGGGAGAACACTATGTGAAGACAAAGGTAGAGATTAGTGGTTGTAGCTATAAATCAAGGAAGGCCCTTGATTGTGGAAGAGAAAGGAAGATTTCTCTCTGAGGCTCTTAAGAACCAATCCTGCTCATACATTGAGCTTGGACTTCTACCCTCCAAAACTATGAGAAGACAAATTTCTGTTGTCAGGCAGTGTGTGGTGCTTTGACATGGCAGCTGTAGGGAACTAATATGCTGGGGTTGAGCCGTTGGGAGGCTGATGACCCAGACTCTCGGTTATTCTTACACGGATCATGAAGCTAGGGAGGCCGTCGGCAAATATTCATCTTGGCTTTTAAGAATTCCCAGGGAGGCCCCGGGGATCCTTAAGGAATGCTTCCTCAAAGCAAGTAAATGCTATCCCAGTTCTGGTGAGATAGAGCTGAAAGGAGGAAAAATCATATGGCCCCAACTGGAAAATTCATGTTTAACTGGAGCTGCTACGTAGAAGGAAGCTGAGAAGGGTGGGGGTGGGGTTAAACCCCACTAAGTTAAAGAATGGCAATTCTGGAAAACTAATTAAGGAAGTCTGATTCAGAGTTATGAGGGAAACGCAGAGTGAGATGGGCAGTGACAGACAGGGGAGGCTTTGGGGGCAGTGGGCCAAGTTACAAAAGGCTCTTATAGGATTGGACACAATTTCTAGTAAATAGACCTTTATATTCCATGAGAGAGATTGTGTTTCATAAAGCCCTCAAATCTTCTACCTTAAGTCCTAGGGAATCCCATGAATCCCCTTTTTTGGGATCACAACTTAATATTTTCTAAACAATAAACAAATTTATGGCAAAGCTTAGAAAATTAAAACAATTAGGACCATTTTAAAAAAAAAGTAAAACCAAGTGCTTACTGCATAAAGGGCCTAGGACATTCCTAGTTTTAACACAAAAAGTGTCCCAGAAATCCCCTAAGTTGCTGTCCATCTTAATTCACACCCAGTGCCATACTTATCTCAGGAGTACAGATGTATATGAATTGTATTCTGCTGTAAAAGAAGATCATTCCTCAGGCACATGACAACACATCAAAAGGGGCAAGCAAATAGTAAGGGATCATTAGTGGTTAAAGTTTCTTCACATGACATTGGGGCTGGACAGAAAATGAGTAAAAACTAAAAACAGTTTTTGATAGTCAATAATTATTGAATATTTTTCACATGCCCCAAACCATCTTCAAGCCTTTTATGCATACTATTTCCTTTAATCCTCACCATAATCCCAAGAAACTGGTGTAGCCATCAGACCCATTTTATAGGAGAAGAAACTGAGGCACAAGAATTTCTGGTAAAAGTCACATAACTATAAAATGGGAGAATTAGGATTAGCCTGTTGTCTGGCTATAGAGCTCAAGCTCCAAACCATTATACTCTGCCAGAGTGCAGGCAGAGGCCTGAAGATGGGGAGCATTTTGTGAGCAGGAGGAGGAAGAGGAGGAAGGTTTCTCACAGACAGGATTCTCTTCTCTTTGTGTCTAGGGTGCTCTATATTCATTCCACATCACAGCCACTATCCCAGGCCATGGGAATCATGGGTCTCCATGCTGTCTTCCTCATAGTCTATAAGCTCCTTAAAGGAGGGTTCCATGTTTTATTTGTCTCTGGTTCTCCCACGCCAGGGTACTGTGGCTGTAAAACGTTCATTGAATGAACAAGATCAGAGGTGGGAATGAAAATGTTATGTTCAGGTAAGTTGAGTCAACCTGACTAAAATTAGAGAACTCAAGTTGAGTAAGACAGGGAAGAGTTTATGACAGATTTTATAGAGAAAAAGGGACAATACAGATAGATGGGAAGGCTACAGGGTAGTCTGCACTAAAAGTCAGGCTCCCTGCTCTACCTTTGCCCAGCTCTTCTCCCCATTACTACCAGAAAGAACTTCTAAATCCAGATCCAGGCACATCTCATGCCTACTTAAACTGTTCTGTGGCTTCTATACCCTTGGAGTAAAATGCCTCAGCATGGCATTGAGGGCTCTTCTCCATCTGATATCTAATTTCCCCTTCAACTTCGATTCCCATCACCCCTACAAACAGCCTAGGAAATAAACGGCTGGCTTTTGTAGAAGTGCGTGCCCTGATGCCTGCCTGTGTACCTCTGAACACACTTCCTTCTGCTCGGGATGCCCTTCTCCTCATTTTCCTACTTAACCAACTCTCATTTACCTTTAAGATGCAGCCTGAACATCATTTCCTTTAGGAAGTGCACCTTCATGTCCACCTTCTTTCCCAAGGTTGGCTTAAGTGCCCTCCTCTGGTCTCCCAGAATGACCTGTACTGCCCTCCTCCATAGTATCTGCCATATTCTAATGCAAACGTTTGCTTCTCTCATCTGTTTAGGGATGGATAATGTCTTTCATCTCTTCCTTAGTGTCTAGCACCAAACAATTGCTTCAGAAATATTTAGCGAACAAATTAATAAATTAATGATACACCAATTCCCACCATGCCTAACATTTGACTCTTTGTCTTCATTAATTACCTGGCACAAGACCTTACATGCTAGAATTCATTTTCCATTAATCATTCCATTTTGTTTATCCTATCTCTTTTTTGTTATAAAAAATATATAGTGATCCCTATCATTGTTCCCAGGTTGGGGCAAAGATCACAACAAACCTATGCTTGTTCACCTTCTGACCAAATCAACAATGGCTGTTGCCCCAGAGCTAGAGTTGACCTTACTCTGAGTTTTGTTCCTGGGCATTTATTGTTTTCCTAGCCTTTTAGCCATGCCTTGGACTTGATCCCTTATTGATATGTCCCAACTGATATACCAAAAAGGGGTTGTGAGTGCTGAGATTTTGATCCCTCCACTATTAGAGCTTTTGGACAGGACTTACAGTGGCCAGAGCTCCCGAGTCAGAGATTTGGCCACACAGATGGCTGTAGTGCCTGTTATTCCCTCTTAACCCCGCTCCTCTATCCCAGTGTCAAGCAGGTAAAATGCCTTACAACTAACTTATAGGGTTTTTCAAGATGATGGAATAGAGGAAGTCACTTTCCTGGCTGTTCCACGGCATGAAACCAAGAAAGCAGACAGGCAGCCTTTCAGCAAGGTGAGAGAACAAAAAATAATGGGGGGAGGGGATCTTTACTGGAATTTAAAAATGGACATTCTAAGCAGATTGGGGATTCAGGAGGTTGGATATAATAAAATAAGGAAGAACTCCCCAATGGTACAGCCACTGCCTTGATAAGGAAAGAAGCACCAGCCAGAGTGGTCCCCCTCCGTGAGCAAAGTGGAGGGGTATGGAAATTTTAAAAACCCACATTTTTAGGAGGCCTGAGGCATGTCTGGGTACAAAGCATTTAGAGACCAAGGTCACTGCCTGACTCAATTGAAAGGTGCATTGGAAATTATCCTTGTGCAGGAAAGAAGCCACCATCTCTCCCTGTTGTATGCAAAGGAAAAGGAAGGAATCCTTTTGCAGCCTCAGTGCAGGGGCTGGCTTCTGAGGGAGCTAATTCCTGGCAAACCCAAGTTTGGCCCAAAATACAGGCCCAGTAAACACATACTTCACAACAGAGAATGTACTTAAGTGACAAGGAGAAAATCAAATGTGGAGAGAGGTTTATACAGTGGGCAACTGCTCATGGAAACCTACTAGCTCTAGCATCCCCCTCCAGGAACAGCTGGGCAAGATGCATCTGGCTGGGAATTCAGAAGGGTAGGGATGGGAGAGATTGAGTTTGGAGACTGAACCCAAGACCAGGAAATGTGGGGGCCGAAGGTGATGTAGGGGACTAAGAATTGGCTCCTCCAGGAATGGAACCCAAGGGAGATCACTGGGGTACAGTCTTCCAGCATGACTGGCAATTACTGGGCCCTGGAGGTGTACTGATTTAAAATCTCCAGACCAAGGGGCATTCAGCAGAGTCTGGAACCCACCTAAGCCTCAACCCTGTCTCCAGGAATTCCGCCTATAAGATTTCATGTATGAAGATGTGAATTTGTACACCAACAGAGATTTGATAAATTGTGGTATAAAGTTGAATTAAGAATTGTAATGCAAAAAAATTATGAATGTAATTCTCTCCTCTGTTGTGAGGTATCTAAGAAATAAAAAAAAATCATAAAAAAGATTACCTCTTTCAACCAGCAATCCGAAGGGTGGAGCTTCACAATCCAGAATACCCCACCTACAACACCTAAGAGGAGAAGCTGAGAATCTTTTGAACTCCAACAGAAAGGATTATTTAACTTTTCATAGAGTTTTTTTCTCCTTTTTTTTCTTTCCTCTGTTTAATTGCAACTTCAATGACACATGGACATTTATACATATACATATTTTTTTCTCATTTCTAGCATTTTTAAAGCCAGTTATTTTTCATGGATAAGTTTTTTGAGGACTGGGATGTTTGATTAATATATTTTAGTTTTGTATTCTTTTATTTTTATTTTTAACTTTGAAAAAATTTTTATTTTACATATATTTTTTCCCTCTTACTTGTTTCCCCTGATTCTTTCTCTCCTTTCTTCTGCTAATAGCCAATCTCTATTGTTTTCTCTTTCACTCTTCCTTTAGTTTTTTATTTCTATCTGCTCTCCTACTCCCTCATAACCATCACATTCTATATCACTTCTGTTCTCTCCTGTCCATAATTTGAAATTGTACTCTTTTGCAAACTTGCTGTTTTTTTATTATAGGCAATAACTGATCATATTATTTCTGTTAATTGTTATAATTAACATTGTAGATGTCATAGTAAGAACTATTTGGTTTAATGCTGTATATTGTTTGCATTGGTTGTTGTTGTTATTTGTTACCCTCTAAAAAGTGAATACTCTGAGTACTGGAAACCTTCACGGTCACTCTAAGTCCACAGGATAGAAACTCTATTGCCTCAGATCCATACTGTTAGATGGGTAGACACACAAATAACATGAAAAAGCAAGGGCACAAATCACCCCAAACAAACCAAAGTACCCCAATAAAAGAATCCATTGATACCACAGTGGAAGAAATGTCAGAGAAGGATTTTAGAATGTACATAGTTAAACTGATATGTGAAGTAAAGGATGGTATAAGGAGGGAAATCAGAGAGAAAATATAGGTAGTGAAAGATCACTTCAATAAAGAGAGTTTCTGGAAAAAAATAATAGGCAGAAATCCTCAAAATGAAGGAATCAATAAACCAAATTAAAAATTCAATTGAAAGCATCTCCAACAGACTAAATCACTTGGAAGGCAGAGTTTCAAGCAATGAAGACAAAAAAAATATAATCTTGAAAACAAAGTTAACCATGGAGAAAAGGTGTTAAGAGATCATGAGCAGAACTTCCAAGAGAAATTGGATAACCTTAAAAAAATAACAAATTTTAGATTTATCAGGATAGATTAAGGCTTGGAGATATAAAGGAATAAACAATCTTTTCAATAAAATAATATCAGAAAAATTTCCAAATATAAAGAATAAAATGGAAAATCAAATGCAGGAGGCTTATAGGACCCCAAATACACAAAATTATAACAAACCCACATCAATGCATATTATTATGAAAATGCAGAATAAGGATAAAATTTTACAGAATAAGGATAAAATTTTAAAGACTGCCAGAGAAAAATAACAATAGAGGGAAACCCATATAGATCTCAGCTGATCTCTTAACGCAGACCCTAAAAGCTAGGAGGTCTTAGAAAAATATATACCAAGCCTTGAAAGAAAATGGGTGCCAGCCATTATATTATACCCAGCAAAATTAAGCTTCACTCATGATGAAGTAAAAACCTTCCATGTTAAACAAAAGTTGAAAGAATTCACAACTAGAAACCCTGT
Organism: Urocitellus parryii; assembly: GCF_045843805.1. NCBI lineage: Eukaryota > Metazoa > Chordata > Mammalia > Rodentia > Sciuridae > Urocitellus > Urocitellus parryii. The sequence continues at coordinate 171,676,607 of NC_135532.1, read as the reverse complement.
ACTGCAAAACATACTCAATAAAGTATTTCATGAATAAGAAATGGAAAATAAAAGTGAACCAAAAATTAAAGGAACTACACTAAAGAAACAGTGACTCAATGAGGAAACAAATTCAAATTAAAAAACAGAAATAAATAAAAATGACAGGGAATATAAATCATTATCTCAATGATGAGATAATGATAATCAATCCAAAGACACAGATGGCAGATTGGATTAAAAAACAAGAGCAAACAATGTGCTGTTCCCAAGAGACTCGCCTTATAGGCAAAGACATCCACAGACTGAAGGTAAAAGAATAGGAAAAAACATATCATTTACTTGGATCTCATAAACAAACAGGAGTTTCTAGCCTCATATTCAGATTAAGTGGACTTCAAGCCAAAGTTAATCAGAAGGGACAAAGAAGGACATTTCATACTACTTAATGGAATGATGTATCAACAAGACTTAACAATCGTAAATATTTATGCCCCACAACACAGAGCATCTATGTACATCAAATAAACCCTTCATAATTTCAAGAAGCAAATAGACTACAACACAAAAATATTGGGTGACTTTAATACACCTCTGTCACCACTAGATAGATCCTCCAAATAAAAACTAAAGAAAGAAGCTATTGAACCAAAAAACAGTAATAATTTAGACTTAACAGACATATATGGCATATTTCATCCATCAATGACTGAATAAGCTTTCTTCTCAGCAGCACATGGATCCTTCCCTAAAATATACCATATCTTAGGCCACAAAGCAACTCTTAGAAAATATGAAAAAATATAGATAAAACCTTGCATTCTATAAGATCAAAAAGGAATGAAATTAGAAATCAATGATAAAATGAGAAATAGAAGCTACTCTAACACCTGGAGACTAAATCATACACTATTAAATGGTGCATTGATAGCAGAAGAAATCAGGATGGAATACAAATATTTAGAGGTAAGTGAGAATAATGATACAATATATCAAAATCTCTGGGACACTATGAAGGCAGTGCTAAGAGGAAATTTCATTTTCCTTGAGCTCATTCATTAAAAGAACAGAAAGTCAACAAATAAATAACCTACTCTCAGAAAAACAGAAGAACAAATCAACACCAAAAGCAGAAGACAGGAAATAATTAAAATCAGAGCTGAAATTAATGAAATTGAAACAAAAAGAAACAATCTAAAAAAATCAACAAAAGAAAAATTTGGTTCTTTGAAAAGATCAATATAATTTATAAACCCTTAGCCAAGCTAAAAACATCGAAAGAGAAAATTCAATTGACTAAAATTTGTGATGAAAAAGGAAATGTCATAATGGGCACTACTGAAATATGGAGGATAATCACAATCTATTTTGAAAATTTATACTCTAATAAAACAAAAAATCTTGAAGACATTGACAAATTTTTAGAGACATACAACCTACCCAAATTGAATCATAAGGACATAGAAAGTTTAAACAGATCAATGTCAAGCAATGAAACTGAAGACACCACTGAAAGCCTACCAAGAAAGAAAAGCTCAGGACCAGATGGATTCTCAGCTGAATTCTACCAGACCTTCAAAGAAGAACTAATACCAATCCTCCTCGAATTATTCCATGAAATAGAAGAGGAGGGAACCCTTCCAAACTCATTCTATGAAGTTAGTATTACCCTAATACCAAAATCAGACAAAAAACACATCAAGGAAAGAAAACTTCAGACCAATGTCCCCATGAACAAAGTTGCAAAATTTCTTAATAAAACACTGGTACATTGCATACAAAAACATATTAAAAAGATAGTGCACTATGATCAAATGGGGTTCATCCCAGAGATGCAAGGTTGGTTCAACATTCAGAAATCAATGAATGTAATTCATCACATCAATAGACTTAAAGACAAGAATCACATGAGTATCTCAATAGATGCAGCGAAAGCATTTGACAAAATACAGCATCCATTAGTTTCAAAAACTAGAAAAACTAGGATAGGAGGAACACACCTCAACATTGTAAAAGCTACCTATGCTAAACCCAAGGTCAACATCATTCTAAATGGAGAAAAATTGAAAGTATTCCCTCTAAAATGACCTCTTTCACTTCTATTCAACATAGTCCTGGAAACTACCCAGAGCAATTGAACAGAAGAAAGAAATTAAAGGGGTACAAATATGAAAATAAGAATTCAATCTATCCCTGTTTGCTGACAACATGATTCTATATTTAGAAGACCCAAAAAACTCCACCAGAAAAATTCTAGAACTCATAAATGAATTCAGCAACGTAGCAGGATATAAAATTAGCCCCCATAAAACAATTGTGTTCCTATACATCCATTATGAATCAACTGAAAGAGAAATTAAGAAAACTATCCCATTCACAATAGCCTTAAAGAAAATAAAATATCTGGGAATCAATCCAACAAAAGAGGTGAAAGACCTCTACAAAGAAACTACAGAAAACTAAAGAAAGGAATTGAAGAAGACCTTAGAAGATGGAAAGCTCTCCCATGTTCTTGGACAGCCAGAATTAATATTGTCAAAATTACCATATTACCAAAAATGTTGTACAGATTCAATGCAATTCCTATTAAAATCCCAATGTCATTCTTCATAGAACTAGAAAAAGCAACATGGAATTAATTTGAAAAAATAAGAGACCCAGAATAGCCAAAGCAATCCTCGGTAAGAAAAGCAAAGTAGGAGACATCACAGTACAGACCTTAAATTATACTACAGAGCTATAGTAACAAAAACAGCATGGTATTGGCACCAAAACAGACATGAAAACCAGTGGTACAGAATAGAAGACACAGAGACAAATCCACCTAAATTCAGTTGTTTTATTCTAGACAAAGGTGCTGTAAACATGTATTGAAGAAAAGATAACCTCTTCAACAAATGGTGCTGGGAAAACTGGAAATCTCTATGTAGCAGAATGAAATTGAATACCTATCTCTCATCCTGCACAAAACTCAAGTCAAGTGAATCAAGCACCTAAGCCTTAGACCAGAGAACCTGTGCCTACTAGAAGAAAAAGTAGGACCAAGTCTCCATCAGGTCAGCTTAGGAAACCAAATTCCTCAACAAGATTCCTAAAGCACAAGAAGTAAAATCAAGAATCAATAAATGGGATGGTATCAAACTAAAAAGGTTCTTCACAACAAATGAAACAATCAAGAACATGAAGAGAGAGCCTACAGAATGGGAGAAACCCTTTGCCACCTGCACCTCAGAGCACTAATCTCCATAATATATAAAGAACTCAAAAAACTTAACACCAAAACCACAAATAACCCAATCAATAAATGGACAAAGGAATAAACAGACACTTCACAAAAGAAGAAATATGAATTATCAACAAATATATGAAAAAAATGTGCAACATCACTAGTGATTAGAGAAATGCAAATTAACACAGTGAGATTTCATCTCACTCCAGTCAGAATAGCACATCAAGAATACAAGTAACAATAAATGTTGATGAGGTTGTGGGGGAAAACATTCACTCATACATTTGATGGTGGGACTGAAAATTGGTGCAACCTCTCTGGAACGTAGTATGGAGATTCCTCAGAAAACTTGGAATTGGAACCACCATTTGACCTAGTTATGCCACTCCTCAGCATATACCCAAAGAATCTAAAATCAGCATACTATAATGACGCAGCCACATCAATAGTCACAGCAGTTCAATTCACAATAGGTAAGTTATGGAACCAACCTTGGTGTCCTTCAATAGGTGAATGCACAAAGAAATTGTTGTACATATACACAACGTAATATTACTGAGCCATAAAGAAGAATCAAATTATGCCATTTGCGAGTAAATGGATGGAACTGGAAGCTATCATGCTAAGTAAAATAAGTCAATTCCCCAAAACCAAAGGCTGAATGTTTTCTCTGATATGCAGATGCTGACTCAGACATGTGGGGGTGAGATGAGGTGGAGGAGTGCAGGTTCACAGGATTGAATGGGGGAATGGAGCAAATGGAGAGGGAATGGGAATGCCAAAGATAGTAGAATGAATCGGACACAATTTTCCTGTGTTCAAATATGAATGCATGAGTGTAGCTCCACAACATATACAACCACAAAAATGGGAAAGTTATACTCCATGTATGTATGATATGTCAAAATACATTATACTGTCATATATAACTAAAAGAACCAATAAAATAATTTTTTTAAAAAACTAACTTACAATCTCCTATTTTAGCCTTGACCCATTTTTTTTCTACCCAGGGAAGAAACAAGACATTGAAGGTTAATTTTCCTACAAATGTAGGAATTCCAACAACACAGGTATCATTTCAGACTCTTGGGATGGATCAGAAGGGCAGAGGGAGGCTTTTTAAAGGCAAGTGGTAGGAGTGACAGTGACAGTAAAAACACCTCTGGGAGTCCAGAGTCAGTCAGCTTCCTTGGTGATAGGGAGTTAGCAACATGGCTCTGTGTTCTGGAGATGAGGAAGGACAAAGTCTAGAAATTACTCTTATTATTCAAAAGAGGAAGTGTATGCCAGAGAGTAGAACTGCAGGAGGATCAGGAGGACCCTCCCACCCCCGCCGCCATAATGATTATGTTTCAAGGGAGCATGGAAGGAGCCAACAGGTAATCATGGGAAAGGAGAAAAGAAATATGTGCACTGCAGGGAAAAGAGACACAGAAGCATGGGCATTGGGAGGGCAGAGATGTCTCTGGGTCTTAAAATTAATGAGCAGCAACAGCAATCAAGACAATGTCTAAAACCTTACATTTAACTGCAATGCTACCATTGATTAATAAAATCTGTCATCTCCCTTCCTTACCTCTCTGGGACAGATCTTTAGAGGATCCTTCTGTGTGTGAAGAAATTACCTAATGCTAGAGAAAGAACTACCTGAAAGGATTAGAGATGAGAGTACCTGGCATGCACACAAGGCTAGAAATAGTATCTCCGCCTACTAGTTAGACTGAGAAACCTCTATGGGATATGGGTGGAGTACTCAGAAGAGTCTTGCCTAAACAGCAGAAATAATAACCCTAGACCGAGCACTACTTTGTCTTAGAGAAACGACCTAAAAATATCAAACTTTTCTCAAGTCACTTAACTGGTTCCCAGAAAGCTTAATATTTATAAAAATAAACAAATATCCAGCAAATAACAGGTAAATTCATAATGTTTGGTATATAATAATACACCAGAAATACAAAGAAAATATAACCTATGACGAAAAGAAAAATAAAGAAAGAAAAATGATCCAGAATTGATACTTACATTAAAAATAGTAGATAAGGAGTTTTTAAAAAGAATTTCTTTTTTAGTTGTAGATGGACACAATACCTTTATTTTGTTTATTTTTTTATGTGGTGCTGAGGATTGAACCCAGTGCCTCACACATGCTAGGCGAGTGCTCTACCAATGAGCCACAACCCCAGTCCCTAGATAAGGATTTTAAGTGGTCATTGTACATGTATTTCATATGTTCAAAAAAGTAATGTAAAGAAATAGAAGATATTTAAAAACTTATACTTCTAGAAATGAAAATTATACTGGCTCATGTTAACAGCAGATTAGACACTGCAGAAGAAGACCACTGAGATTGAGAACATGGTAGTAGAAACTATTTAATCTGAAATGCTAAGAGAAAAAAAAGAATTTTTAAAACTCAAGCCTCAGGGAGTTGCGAGACAATTTTAAGCAGCTAATATCCATGTAACTGAAATCTGTAGAGGAAGGAGATGGAAACGGAAAAGGTAACATGAAGAAATAATGACCCCAAATTTCTAGATTTAACAAAAATTATAAATCCACAGATCTGAGAAACTCAACAAACCCTCAACACTAGAAACATGAAGAAAGTTATACCAACACACCGAAAAATCAAACTGAGTGCGGAGAAAAAAGAAAAACTTAAAAATAGTCAGAGGAAAATAGATATGCTATATTCACTAAGAATGACCATAAACTTCATACCAGAAACAGTGTAAGCAAAAAGACAGAGGAACAACATCATTAAAGTGCTGAAAGAAAAACTCTCAAACTAGAAGTCTATGATAAGCACAGATATTTTTCAAAAACAAAGGAGAAATAAAGATTTTTTTCAGGTATATAAAGCAAATTATTCATTTGTAGATTTATATGACCAATACATGTTAAATGAAGTCCTTCAGGAAGAAATAAAATGCTACCAGATGGTAATACAGGTCCATATACAAGAATGACAAGCACTGGAAAGGCTAACTACAGTGAGAAATATATGACCTTCCCATATTATGTAATCCCGTTAAAAGATCATTGGGATATTTAAACAAAAACAATAACAATGTAGTATGGGGGTAGAGCACACGGATAATACATGACAACAATAACACAAAGTCCAGGAAGGTAGAAATGGTAGTAGACTATAAAGTTCCCATATATGTGTAAAATGGTATCACTTGTAGATCACTGTGATAAGTTAAAATACTATAAGCCTTAAAGCAACCATTAAAAATAAGAAAGAGTAAGACAATGAGCCAACAAAGGAGATAAAGGAAGGAAGGGAGGACAACAAAGAACAGATGAAACAATTAGAAAAAACAATTAGAAAAAAACCAAGAGATTTAAACCTAAATACATCAGCAATCATGTCAAATATAAATTGTGAAAATACCTCGAACAAAAAGCTGAGATTGTCAAATTGGATAAGAAAAAATCCAGTCTTGCTGAGCATGGTGGCACACAGCCGGAATTCCAGCTACAGGAGCTGAATCAAGAGGATCTCAAGTTTGAGGCCTGGGCAACTTAGCAAGACCCTGTCTCAAAATGAAAAAATTTAAAAAGAGCTGGGGATTTAGCTCAGTAATAGAACATCCCGAGTTCAATACCTAGTACTGAAAGAAAAAACAATCAAGTCCCAACTAAATGTTATCTATGATGAATGCACTTTACTTTAAATGTAAAGATACAAGTAGGTTTTAAAATGAAAGGACAGAAAAAGATACAGCATGATAACTGACAGAAAACTGGGTGACTATATTAATATCAGATATAGATTTGGGGGTAAATAAATATTACATATTATATTGATCTAGGGGTCAATTTTATCAAGAGGATATAATAATCCTAATATTTATATGACTTAGAACAAAGGTTTGAAATATGTGAAGCAGAAACTGATAAAATATGCAAGGAAATATAGACAAATCCACAATAACAGTCAGGTTTTTATGTCCCCTCTCAAAAATTAATACAACAAGTAAATAGGAAATTAGTAAGGATGTAGATTTGAACACTCCCTGTTGACATTTACAGAACACTCCAGTCAACAACAGCGGAATGCATATCCTTCCTAAGGACTCACAGAACATTTACCAAAATAAACCATATTCTGGGTCATGACAAATTTAAAGGAAAGTACATCAAACAAAATATTTTTTTTTCTGGCTGTAACACAATTAAATTAGGCTCTTTATCCACATTATCTCCAAGTTTTAGGATCAATCGTAAGATGGGTACTATTTATTTCATTTTACGAATAAGAAAAACAGTGCTCAGAGAATTCAAGTAACTTATCTGAAGCATGTTATATAACTAGAAATGGTAAGCCAAGTCTAACTATAACCTCCAAGTACTTTTCATGGGAACACATATTTCTCTAAAATGCAGTTTAAAACCTCCACCTCATCTGCTTCTCTATTATGCTTACTCTTGTGCCTTCAATTATGACACTGCAATTGTTCACTTGCAACTACCTACTTTGTTTCTGTTTTGAAACACAATTCCAATGTGTACACACTGCCTTCCAGAGAGAACTGCATTCTTTTTGCAGGAAAGAGCCCCATTTACTCAACTTCTCTATGTCAACTGCTCATCAGTGTACCTACCAGGCAATGCTCTCCTTCCTGTATCGAGTAGCTCAACCCAAATGCTCTGCAGTCCAACAGCTGGTCAACTGTAAGGCTTTAAAACACACACGCTTCCCTTATCTCTGAATGTAGGAAGTCCCAGCTTAAGAGTGAACAACAATCCAAAGTTTCTTCATAAGCCACATTTTCCAGTTTTAACACTGGAAATATATTTGCCATGTAAATGGGATATCAGGTTACCAGAATAAAAATCAAAGAAATTCAGTGAAACATATAATATGCTTCAAATACAGCACTGATACAGCATATCGGCTGCAATCAAGAAGAATGATAGATGAAAATGCTTTTATATTTTTATCTTGGAGCCTGAACAACACAATTTTCCTCCATTCACTGGCTCTTGCTGGGGAAGGAGGGGTGGATTCTGATAATAGTGGTCTATGGTGGGAAGCAGTAGGAAGGAAAGGAGGAATCACTGCTGGTGCTAGTGATGAACAGACCCACTGCATCGCATCTGCTGCAAGGATGACATCTTCCTACAAGCTCTGAATAATGGACAAATGATAGTTGTCTCCATTAGGACAACTTAGAAGTCCAAATAAGGCCTATCTCTTGACAAGTTCTAGCCGGGTGCTCTTTAAGTTAGAGACTGTTCATACAAATCTTCGGTTATAATTGGGATTGATACCAAAAATAACTACTGCAGATGCCGATACCTCCTAACACAAATATTCTGGGTGCTGAGATTATATCTGGGAACCTAAACACCAACTCTATCACATGTACATGTGCAATCATCATCCTGCCTGTTCTCATACACAGCTCTACTTGCCTGAGAATGGTTTCCACTATCTCTAATATTTTAGCACCTTTTCTTATAAATGGTATATTTATAATTTTTAAAGTAAAGTTTTACTTTCCTATAATCTGTTTTAGTCTGTTTTTCTTTGAACAGGATAACAGAGACTGAGCATTTCATAATGAATACAGATAGACTGGCTTACAGTTCTAGAGGCCTGAAAGTCTAACACTGAGGGACTAGTATTTGATGAGGGCCTTCTTGCTGCATTATCCCATGGCAGAAGGAGGAAGAACCAACAAGGGGCCAACCTTGTCCTTTTATAGTGGCACACATAATCAAGGGTGGAGCCCTCCTGGCTTAATCACTTCATAAGTGTTACACTCCTAATACTGTTACGATGGTATTAAGATTTCAACATGAACTTTGGAGGGGACAAACATTCAAACCATAGCACTCTTTTTATCTTTTTAAGAACATACTTAGGCCTAGAAGTTTAGATGAAAGAACAGCTGTTGTTCTTTGCTGGGGTGCTCTCTACCTACCCCATACAACACTACCACTACCCTTTTTGCAGTGCTGGGGATTGAACCCTGGGCTTCATGCTGCTAGGCAAGTGCTCTACCACTGAGCCACATTCTCAGTCGTGTTCTTTTAGTGATTCCTTTTCTGTCTGTCTAATCTTCAATAACCCTCCTCATTTACACATTATGCTTTAAAGAGACTTCAATGTATTTTCTCTTGGCTATAGACTTGAAGCTAAATAGCTAGTCACCCTCCAGCCAGGGATCAAAAGAAAAGGTGATGAGAATGAATTGTTACCCTGTGATCTATTTGATATAGTAATGATAACAATGAAATACTTTGCTTCTGGACCAAAAGTCATAGTCAATCCTAGAGGTTGCCAAAACAGGTTAGATCTAATCTTCACTAATTACAATTGCAGGTGTATGTATGATTGGACAGAAAATACCAGATCTAGCCTGTAAGAAAAGTCCATCCCAGACTTCTGAAAATAAGAACACCTTCAGTGGACTTTGACACAAATTAGGTAAGGACTTTTCCCTGACCCCTTCTACCAACTCCTGCAGGGCATGGAGAGAGAGCTGTGGAAAGCAGATGCTGGGCTGCAAAAAGCCTGGAGAGCCAGGCTGGCATTAAGACCAGAACACAAATAAGATGGTACAGACAGAAAGGGAACTAGAGGTCAGAGGTTGGCCCAGCACTGCCATAGGGGACAAACCAAAGGAAGCAATAGAGGACAAAGAAGGTTGAGTGCTGGAGAATGTCATGCAGAGTCATAAAGCTCAGAAGACCCCAGAGGGAAGCATCTTACCCTCCCACTGGATGTAGCCAGCTGGCATTCACATTGCTGCTGGGAAGCGACACACCACTCCGGAATTTGATAACAAACTCTCCATTCCTCTGATCTCTTCCCCTTCTCCTCATTTCCCTCACTCTTATCAAACTGGGAAAATAATTAAGGGAACATCTAGCCACAAGGGACAAAAATTTTTTTTTATTTGTTCATTTTATATATATTATATATAAAACAGTAGAACATATTTTGGCATATTATGCATATTATTCTAATTAGGACAAAAATAGTTTAAAAGTGAAGAAGGCAGACATATTCAGACATGGATTCACAGAATGCCCCGTGGCCCTACCCCTGTAGAAATCCATTCTAACATGGAATCCTGAAGCCAGAGAAGCAAGCTGTTGGTGAGAGAGCTTTCCCATGGAACAGAATAGAGCCACCTGCTGCAGGGTTTGGCAATCGAAGTGATAGGAGGGGAAATGTACCAAAAGCAATGTTCTCTAGAAAGATGTAACTTCGCAGGGTTGCTGTTTTTCCTGTTTTCCATATTCTAAGTTTGGCTGTCTGTGGGAGGCAGTGGGTGTGAGAGGGAGAGGCAGGGCTTTGGAGAGACGAAACAGTTGGCTTCAAAATATTGCTGAAAACTAGGGGGCTTATGGATTTACTTTTCTCTCCTGCTCCATCCCTAAGGGGCAGAGAGGAAAAGGCTGTATGTGACCCAAGGAGAGGTGGGTCAGATAATAAGGTGACCAAGGCAGAGGGTTTGGCCCACACTTTCACTTGCTCCAGTTGGTACAGTGTTCCCCTGTATAGTCACAAATACCCCTGTGGGTCCAGGGTTGGCCAGATCTTACAGAGTCCACAGCCTCTGACCTAGGTCACTGATCTTCCTAGTGATGGTGTCCCTGCCCATTTTCCACCTTCCTGAACTCCACACTTCCGAGTCTCAGTCCACTCATGCTATTCTGACAAAATAGACTAGGTGGCTTATAAATAACAGAAATGTATTGCTTATAGTTCTGGAAACTGAAACATCTAAGATCAAGGCACCAGCAGATTTGGGTCTGGTAAGGGCCCATTTTCAGGTTGATAGATGTCACCTTCTCACTGTGTCCTCATACAATGGGAGGGACTAGCTAGTTCTCTGGAGCACTAATCTCATTCGTGGGACCTGCTCACCTCCCAAAAGTCCCACCTACTAATATAATCACACTGAGGGTTGGGTTTCAACATATGAATTTGGGGACAACACAAACATTCTGACCATAGGGCTACCTGCCCCCGTTTTTACCTTAGCTAACTTCCCTGGGTTTAACCCACAGATCATGTGTAACAGTTTCTCATCGGGAACACTGTTCACATTTGGGAGTGGATAATTCTTTGAGGGTGTCTTAATGGGTTGAATTCTGTCCCGCCCAAAAGCCCTGTCTACACCCAAAAATTTAATCCTATTTGAAACTTATGTGGATGCAGATGTAATTAGTTGATCTCAAATAAGAATAGCACAGCCCATAGTGCAACATGACTGGTATTCATTTACAAAGATGGCCATGTGAAGAAACGAAAAGCCAAGTGACATGAAGACTGAGATGGAAGTGATGCAGCTAGAAGCCAAGGAAAACCAAAGCTGCCAGCAAAACACCAGCATAAGGAAAGAGCATGGAACAGATTCTCCCTCTTAGTCCACAGAAGGAACCCTGTCGACATTTTGATCTTGGCTTCTAGCCTCTGAAACTGTAGACAATACACTTCTGTTGTTTTAATCCATCAATCTGTGGTACTTTGGTATGGCAACCCTGGGAAACAAATGTAGGGACCATCCTGGGCATGACAGGATGTTCAGCAGCACCCCTGGTGCTACCCACAGGATGCCAATAGCAACCATACCCTAAATGTGGTAACCAAAAATATCCCTAGAAGCTCTCAAATGTTCCAGGGTGGTATGGGGGTCAAAGCCACCTTCCAGTTGAGAACCACTATTTTAGACCATAAAGCCATAGAGGAAGCCCCACTGAGGGGACCACACAACCCCCTCAGCTTACAGTGTTTTTCTGATAATCCTTCAGATGGTTGGCACCTTAAGGAGTCATCTCACCAGTGGTCCTTAGCAAATCAGGGGAGTAGGTAGTAGTGCAGGTTGCGGGGGGGCAGAGAAAGGATCTTGCAAATAAATACAGTGCTGGGGTCCTACTCCATGATATTTAAATCAGGATGGCTGGGGAGCGGTGGGAGTGTTGGCAGTCATTGAATTTTAGGCCCAAGTGACTCTAATTGTAGCCATTCATCCACTAAAATCATTCATCTAAGGGAAAAGCTCAAAGCCTGGGCTAAAATTCTGAGGTAGAGAAATCTAACCTTTTGCCTTAAGGTGGCCAGTCTTTGAATGAATGGTGAAGGACTTGAAGACCAGAAAACCTCAGGAGAACTGAAGACTATGATGAACTTAACATTTTGCTTAGTAGTTTAAATATAGTAATGGTGGTTGATAACAGTAACAACTGGAAATGGCCAAAATGTTCACCCACAGGGGAACAATTCACTACACTGTGGTACGTCTGCATGCGAGAGTATCCTATAGTTGCTACAATTACATTTTTGAAGAATATTTAATGACTTGAAGACACATTCCTGATGCAACATGAAATGCAGAAGACAGGATAAGGCAAAATAGAGTTCTAATTTTATTTATTAAAAAAGCCACTGTTGATAATAATGCCATCAATTTTTTGATAAACATAAGAATTATGATATATGGTAGATTATGCTATTATAGCACAGTATGGATAAGAAAACTAAGGCTTAGAAAAGCAAATGAACTTGAGTAGCTCTCACAGTAGCAAATGGTGGATGTTGAACAAGAATTCACAAGGGTTTGATCCCAAGCAAAAAAAATTCTTAGTATTATTCTGTGTTCAATGGAAATCTGTTGATAAAAATTATAGTGGTTATTTTCTGAGTGATATTACAGATTAATTTTCTTTTCTACTGTTCCCTTAGTTTTCAACTCTTCTATGATGAACATGTATTAATTTTATTATTAAAAATGGAATAAATAACTTAAACATAAAAATTATATGTAGGGCACTCTTTAGAAATCATTCTTTAAAATAAACAGGAAATTTTTTATTTTCATATTTGTTTTTTTCTATTTGTAAGAAAAAAGGTTTGCAAGACAACTGATTATCTGGAGAAGTTGGAATGGGGAGTGGAAGTGGAGGGATCATTAGCCTTTTTATTCACATTGTCTCTGCAATGTTCTATCTACTATTACAACAGACATGAATTTCTTCACATTTTGAAAAATAAGGAATAAGAGTTTTGAATGAGAAAGGTAAACATTTGATATATTTTTTGTTCACTGACAGGGGAAAAACGTGAGTGCACTTAGAAATTTAAGTCATTAGAAATGTATTTATCATAGAGATGAGTGTTTGCTAAGTTTGGGGGAAACTGAAGACACTAGTGCCTGGCTAACAAGAATGAAATATGCAATCACAAGCATGCAAAATCTCTCTGCGGTCCAATCAAACATTTCACCTTCACCAGTTTGGACTTTATGACTTTGTTCATCATAGCTTAGAAGAAACATGATTTTGCTATGACATATGTATAAAAAAAAAAGATTGAGTTAAAAGTAATCATCCATGAAATCCTAGAAATTATTTTCTCTGGGCATAATGCCAGCAGCATGTACTCATGACCCTGGGGTGTTTTCCTTAGCAGTCAGAAATAAGAGACTTGTCAAAACTGAAAATTCTTAAAAAGTGAGGCAGGCTCTTAACCTAGAGCCTCTATCTGAAATAGGGCTGTAAGTTTTGGCGAAAGCCTTCCCGATCATTATCAAATATCAAAAGTCTTATCACCATGGCACAGAGCAGATAGCATGAGAGTGACAGTCTGTGGGTGTTTTCATGGATGACACTGGCAGGCTGATGTGGACTGAAATGGTTATGGCTATTTAAATAAAAATTAGCAAAATAAAGATGGTGTGAAAGGGGTCACGGAGAGATTCAGAGCTAGAAGCTCATTCAGTCTGGAATGGGGATCTCAGTCTGGCTTTTGAAAGCCTTCCCCCACACAGTTCACCTTACCAGACATGCTGTTCAAATCACGATCATCTATGGGAAATGTGGTTGTGGGACTCTGGGGAGTAGAACCTTCTGCTCCAGGGGCTGTCATCCCTGACCAGGATCCCCTAAACAAGGTCAGCCCTAGAGAAGGGAAAACTGCAGCCTACTCATCACGAAAATTAACAAACACTTCTACCTAAGGCACCAAAAAGGGATGAATTATTTCCAGAATGTTCTGTATATAAGGCAAGGAAAGTACAACTGAATTTTAGAACTGGGTTTTATTTACCATGAATAAAAAGGAAACTTGAAGTTTCAGAGGGAGGCCCTTAGGGTTATTAAGTCTTGGTTCTTTATAAAATTAAATTATGTAGAACAGTTCAATCTCCAAGGACATGAAAGAAATGAGGTGTGACACTAGTACAACTGGTGATATAATGCTGAGGGCATGATAGGTAAAGGAGGGACCAGGGTGAGATGGAGAAGCCTGGAGAGGGCTTCAAAAGAAAACTTTTTTATTTTTGAATTTTTTTAGCCAACTTTAAAGTCTAAAATGTAAAACCAAAGGGAATAATCTGCCAAGCAAGGGACTGGTGTAGAAAGGTACAGAGGAAGTGGGAAGACCTGAGGGGCCTTGGTAAGAGACTAGGAGAGATACAGTAATGGGGGAGAGGGTGCTTCTCCTTCAAGCTGGGGCTGGTGACACAAAGCTTGCTGTGAAGCACAGCAGAGGTGACTAATGCCTTTCCAGGAAAAGCAGCCCATCTGTTTTCAGAGAAGCAGCTGGGGAGCCAAAGAACCAGCTCTGGTCCTTTCTGGTCCTCTCAGGGGGACAAGCCCCAGTCAATGCTGTCTGGATTTAAGACTGGGGGCGGGATGTGAGACACGCAGAGAAAAGAGAGGTGAGAGGAAGGAGGTCTACACTCAGAACAATGCCACCTGAACACCCTACTCAAACAGTGCTGGTTTCAGAGATTTGCTCTTAGACTGAAGAACCATGCACTGTTGGCCAAGACCCTGGGCCCCAAGACCTCAGGATCCCCACTTTCTAAAAGAGAACAATATATTCTTCCTGTTTTGTTTCTTTAGGACACAAGGTGAAGAGATTCAACCAATGGAGCATTTCCTCAGAGCAGAGAAGCTGCAAGAGATCAAAGTCTCACCATATAAAGCCCTTTAGGAAAGGGAACAATCCTAATAGCTGGAGACTGAACCCTGAGGCAGGAAGGGTCATGGGATTTGGGCTCACATCCCATCACTCATCACATTATCTGGAGTTCTTGAATGTTCCTAGCTTTCATGGGCCATGAGCTATCTTCCATGGCCACAGACTGTACCCATAATCTTCTTAATCATGACAACCTAAGGCAGAAACCATAAGAAATTCCATACAAATCCACCTTCAATACCACAAGGAAATTTATAAGGAAAATTAAACATTGAGGTTGTGCAAATGGTGACACAATGAATAAGAGCAATCTAGCAAGGAGGTGGGATCTAGCAGGGAGTGGACAAGTCCACAGACTCAAAAAGGAATCTGCAAGAGCCACTATAGCTCCCCAGGGCTTGCAGCATTGGGCACGGGTTGGGCTATGCTTTTTGTTGCTGAGTTGGGCACCTTGAGCAGGGCTACCTGCTCTGAGGAAAAGGGCATATAAAATGAGTGGACGGTTTTAAATTTAAAGCATCATGCTGTCTCTATTCACAACTGTTTTTGCCCCCGGAGTCTCACTAACCTAAACTTATATAAACATCAGAACAAGGGAGATCATCTCTCATTAAATCATTAGCTTTAGATTTAGCTTTAGAATGTGGAAAGAATCCTGGCTAATCTGGCTAGCCTGGGAATCTGGCTCTTGAATAGCAAAGAAGCCCAGGGCGTCAAGAGTTCAGTAAAACTCAGAGACTGGTCAGCATGTTCCTTCTCTTGGGAAACTCCCAGTTTGGGGCAATATCATCAATCTCTTCTATCTCTTTAGTTACTATTCTGAGTGTGTTCCAGATATGAGTTCAGCCACTGTCATCACATCCTCTGAATAATAATGATGATAATTTACATTTGCTCTGTGCAGCAGACTTTAAGTGCTGTTAACTATATTATCTCAATGCCTACTTCATGAATAGACATTATGCCCATTTTCTAGATATAGAAACTGAGACTTGGCAAGGCTAGGTAAGCAGTACATATAGATGGAGTAGCTCTGGGCCTGCCACCCAGGTGTTCTAATCCCTGTATCTATTCCACTGAATCTTGTTCCTCCCACAGGGTAGAAGGTAAGGGAAAACATGTAACTATTATTCTTTCCATGGGGGAGATTTTAGCAATAGCTGTTCAAAGGGCCCTATGTAAAGCACAGAGTGAGAGTAAAGGAAGTCTTCAAAATCATCCTACATTCTGGTCATCTGATGCCACATCATTGGGCAGCCTGAAGCCATGATGAAATACAATTTCTTAGAGCAAATCCAAAACTTTGAGCCTTTCTGGCTCATAAACTTGTAAAACTTGTAGACCTAGGTCTATATCTCCTCTTTAGCTACATTTTTAAGCAAATAAGGCTGCTCCTGGAAATCCCCGAGACCCTAAAGCGTTCATGGTTTTAGGCAGAATCCAAGCCTTGTGAAGAAGAAAAATGAAAATGGAACACATCTGTCACATGGGTTTGGAATTCCCTTTTTAGACTCTCTCACTGCCTCCTTCCCTTGATGATATTTCCAACTGCTAGGCATGTGATGGACCAAAGTCCACCGGAGCTATTTCAATTCATTTTTGGCATTATTGAGACTCAGATATATTGTACAAGAGCCCGCAGTGTGAAACGCCACAGAGCTGTGTAATTAGAAATGTGGTTGCCAATATTTTATGTTGTTAGATCCTACATTATAGAAGGACAGCTGTACTATGCTCTACTTAAACCCAAAGGCCAGTGCCTTGGCCTAGCTGGGCATCTACCTTGTGTATTACAAGACAAACATGGGCACCGATCCTAACGAGGCTTGGATATTCCGGTACCTGCAGGAGGCCTGAAGAACTCAGTTCCTTCTGCCCCAAACCTGGCTTCCTTCTCAGGTGGAAGAATACAGATTTGTTCCTGTCAGAACTTGGCAGTGGGTATTTTTCCTGTTAAAAATTTATTCCAAACAAAATTGGTTCATGATAATGCCTCCAGATACTCATTGGCAGAGTAAGAGACACAGATCTCCCTGGTGGATTGTTCTGGTTGGTGATGTGTGTTCATTTTTTGGTCTGCATAACATACCACCTGAACCCTTTCACTAGGACTCTTGGTACTGGTTCCTTACACTCATTGACTATACTCATTGCCTCATCTACCTACAAGATGTCAAAAGCTCTTACCCTTCCGACCAGATGCTCCTGGTTTATCCCCACTGCCCTGAATGCCACAGCATTGTCTCAGGGAGCCCTTAGAGTCCTGGAAAACACCACCCACCTGAATGACTGGGCCACCACCAAGGGCTGTACCCTGGAACCTGACTAGAGCCCTTATTTTAGGAAAGGGTCACCCAGAGGAAGATGGGACAGACATGAAGGAGGAGGAAGGAGTGGGTGGGGATGAATGGCAGGAGGAATAGGCATGGTGGGTGGGGGGATTAGAGAAGAGGGGGAGGAGGAGGAGGAGAATGACATTGACTAGGAAGAGGAAAGAGGCTACAGAAGTTACTGTTTTGAATCCCTACCATTGCTGCTGTCAATATTACTACTCCCCACCCTCACCAGGTTTACAGACCCAGAAGGTCCTCACATCCTTCTAACATATGCACACCTGCAATGAGGACCTGGAAGGGACTGGAGGAAATTCAGAATTAGTCATCCTGTTTGCTTTCTCTCTTGGAAAAAGATTCTGAACGTGTGGGCTCAAACCTAGACCTGTTTTTAATGCTTATTTTGCTCCTCTTTACAGACTTACACTTGTACATGGTTTTAACAGCCTATTAAGTTACCGGAATTTGGAAAGAAATAAGTCTTAAAGACTTCACCAGCAACGAAAAATAACTTTGTAGGCATATATTACCATGAATAATCATTAAATAAGAAAAGCTAGTTATCAAATGTACCCATATACACATAAATAGAAAAATATCTAGAAGAATAAACACCAAGTATTAGCAAGGGTTAGACAACTGAGTGGGTAGATTATTTTTGTTCCTTTTTGCTTGTCTGTATTTTCTAAATTGAAAATGTGTAGCTTTGTAATTATAAATTTTTAAAAAGACAAGTAAAAATAACATAGAAACTCCCTTTAGGAAAAAATAAAAAACAAAAGAAGGATAGACTAAGCCCAGTTTTTTCAGTTACTCTGAATGAATGTGTGTGGGAAGTGTGGGCTCTGGGGTCAACCTGCTGGGGTTTGGTTCTTGCTACTTTAACTGGAATAATCCTCTCTAGGCCCAATTCCTTATCTGGAAAAATAAGTAAAATATTAACACTAACTCCACAGAGTTGTTTTAAGGATTAAATGAAATCTTCCTTATAAAGTTATGTTTCAATAAATGACAATTATTATCATTTGAATGTTTGAATTTATAGCACAGGTTAAAAACATGACCAAAAAAAAAAAAAAAAAAAAAACCTTTTCAAAGTCTTTTTATACAGGCAAAATAGTGTTGTTGTGGGATTTGCATTCATCCCCGCTATGTGCAGGGTCTACAAAGGCTCACACCTAGTCTCAGCTTGGGCAAGTGCTGGCTTCCATGCCAGCAAGCATGTTCCCAAGGCCTATCCTGCTGGTGCAGCATCACCAAAACAAAGAGGAAAAAGAATCTGAGCAGCTGACTTGTGTTGAAACTAATTACAGGAGGACGCCATAACGAATGGTTTGCTTTTAGAATCAATACTGGCAGGGGAGAAAGCTGTCCTCTGGAACTGCCTTCCCTGTTCACTCGGGCTCTTGGTACTGGTTCCTTACATTCATTGCCTATACTCATTGCCTCATCTACCTACAAGGTGTCAAAAGCTATTAAACAAAAGCTATGTTGCTTTCTAGCTGGGAAGAGTGCTTTCTAAAGGAGAAACTATTCTTCCCCTCTGTATGTCAATCTCAATGTGCAAGGTCAATCCACTGTCACATTGTGGAATCGAGTGGTTACACACTTGGCACTGTCTGAGGAGGAGTGGAGTCGGAGAATTCTCTAGACAGGACAGTCTGCTCTCACTGGCTTCACAGGCTTTTCTCTCTTTCCTTGACCCTTTTGTAGAGCCCCATGGTAGCCCAGTCTCAGGAATCAAATGGAATCACACATCTAATCCACAGACTGGCCCACCATCCACATGTCAGCCCTGTCCTGGTGCCTGTATTTGGTAGCTACAATTTTGTCCTATTCCTAAGAGCTGGCCATTTCCTTACCTGATTCTC
Source organism: Urocitellus parryii (assembly GCF_045843805.1). Lineage (NCBI taxonomy): Eukaryota > Metazoa > Chordata > Mammalia > Rodentia > Sciuridae > Urocitellus > Urocitellus parryii. The sequence goes on along the minus strand of NC_135532.1, from coordinate 171,657,236 downwards.
CAAGAATCCCACCTCTAAATTTCAGCCCAGGGGCTTCGGAGCCCTGTTATCTGTTAAGAGCCTTGCCAGTGCAAACTGTCTATCTTCCACCTTAATTTATGACCACCATCAGCTCCTAGGGGCCAGCTGCTGGGTATCCTTTTCCCTTAGGCAGATTACACCTTTACTCTATTGGCTTTCCTTGGTTCTGACTGGTCAAATTAGGTGACCACCTCTTCCCTAAGGCATATCCCTTAGACACTGCTTTTTTAGTACCTGAAGCTGATCTGTCCCATTGATACCTGGACATCACAAAGGACAGGCCTACTCCCTCCAATATAGATAAGCAGACCACACCAAGCTAACTCTTGAAAGATGACAGCATGATATTGATAACTGCCTGGAAGAGACTCAAGCTTAGATGTGTTCTATCACCAGCCACCAGCATGACCATCGTCACCACTTGTTGCCATTCAGGCCACCATTATTGAGCGGACCTTTTATGAACCGAATTATTTATTAGTCACTTTCCATATGTTATTCCTAAGCCTCACATCACTCTTCAGGGTAGATATAACTTTCATTTCAGAGAGGACACAGAGGTGCAGAGAAATTAAGCCATTGTGATAAGTAAGAAACAAGGCCCTAAATGGAATAGACAGATTGACTTCAAATGCTATGCTCTTCATTATACCACGTGGTCCAATGGATATACCACGTGGCCCAACAAATAAAAAAAAGAACTGAGGGGGAGTTCTGTTTTAGGGAGTTCTGTTCTTAGGGAGCTATCAAAGGGAATGGATGCTTTTGAAACTAGGAGGTTTAGTTAGTGATTTTGGCCTTAGAAAAGGGTAAAAGAAAAGGGATGATATAATTTCCAATACTGGGCCAAGTAAGTCCACCATTTTGTAGTAGAACATGGAAATGAAAACCCAGGCCAGACACCAGCCGAATCAACTGTTAAACAGGCCAAGCCCTAGCAGAGAGCAGAGCCAGCTGTCTTCGACCATTGGGACATGACTTCAGATAAGCCAAAAGACAGGCAGAGAAAGATGAAGGGCAAGCATAGCATTCCCGGAGGCCTTGGGTCACATGAAGTTTTTGAGTTAAAAAAAATGGCATGGAAGATCAGAAAAGCAGTCCCCAGATCCAAGGGAAATTTTAGAGACAGAGTGGGAAATGTATCGCTCATTGATTCTGTGGCCACAGTGCTAATGTGCAGTTAGCTGTCTGAGGGATGAACAGACCTGAACACAGAGAGAAGACTAGACCCTGGTCCTAGGGTGAAATGAGGTCCCTGCCAGCCCTGATCCCAGAGTCACCAAAGTTCTTTTGCATCAAGAGACCATATGGCAAGAGGTTGAAAGCCGAAGTTCTGAAGCTGTACTACCAGGGTTTGAATTCCAGTTCCACCATTTACTACCTCCGTCAACTGGAATTAGTCATTTATCCTGTTTGTCATAAATGCAAGTGAGAAATACCCACTTCATGGTATGTTGTAAGGATTAAATGAGCTAACATAAGAAAAATAGAACAGTATCGAGAACAAAGAAAGTACTCAATAGGTGTTATGTTTACCATAATTACTACTGTTATTAGGGCTAGTTTATCAGGGAGGAGAAAAAAGTGGTAACAGTGAACATGGTATATTGAATCAAAAGAAGGCTGTGACTAGATGAGGTATCTTACACTTAAAATCAATATACTGAATACAAAATCAGGATACAGTATACTTCTAATTTACCTTTTGTTTTATTGTTGCTTTTAAGATTCCTCTGAGAAATGCAAATTAAAACTACAATGAGATTTCATCTCACTCCAGTCAGAGTAGCACTTATCAAGAATATAAGTAACAATAAATGTTGGCAAGGATGTGAGGAAAAGGTACACTCATACATTGCTGGTGGGGCTGCAAGTTGGTGTAACCACTCTGGAAAGCAGTATGGAGATTCCTCAGAAAACTTACAATGGAACCACAATTTGACTCTGTTATCCCATTCCTTGGTTTATACCCCAAAGACTTAAAATCAGCATACTACAGTGACACAGCCACATCAATGTTTTTAGCAGCACAGTGCACAATAGTTAAGCTATGAAATACACCCAGATACCCTTCAACAGATGAATGGATAAAGAGAATGTGGTACATATACACAATGAAATATTATTGAGCCATAAAGAAGAATGAAATTATGGCATTTGCTGGTAAATGGATGGAAATGAAGACTATTATGCTAAGTGAAATAAGCCAGTCCCCAAAATACCAAAGGCCATATGTTCTCTCTGATATGCAGATGCAAACTCACAATTAGTGGTGGGGAAGAGAAGAATAGAAAATCACTGAATTAGACAAAATGGGATGGAGGGAAGGGAGCAAGGTGGGAATAGGAAAGACAATAGAATTAATGGGATATAACTTTCCTGTGTCCATTTATGAATACACGACCAGTATAATTCCACATCATATACAACCACAAGAATGGGAAGTTATACTCCATGTATGTATGATATGTCAAAATACATTCTACAGTCATGTATAACTAAAAAGAACAACTAAAAAATAAAAGTAAAAACGGTCAATCTTATTCACCTATAATCAAAGTGAGCTTTTTTTCTTCTCAAAAACAAACAAAGATATCCCTGTATTTCAGCTACCAGAGTGATAGGGTAAAACCTTCCCCTGATATTCAGGTGTGATGGGTCGGGGTGATAGTAAACTAACCTACTTGGGGGCAAAAAAAAAAAAAAGTGAAAACTTACTGGGGCTGAGAAATGGATATAGTGAGAACTGCAGTTTCTTCTTATCAAAAGTGGTTTCCTACAGAGTCTCATAAGAAATAATTTTTTAACTAAAAATATGAAAGAGTTTAAATAACTCACTCAAAATTTGACTCAAAAGATGCTTCCAAAGAAGTCAGTGCAGACTCATTCATTCTATCAGGTTGGTTCTCAGTTCTTAGGTTGTAAGGTTCAGGGACTTGTGATCTGATGAAAATTTATCTAATCCACCTCTCTCCCATTTATCATACTCAGAGATTATCTGGCTTAATCACCCACTCAACAAAAGACTCTCCCCTATACCACTCTTTCATTTTAAATATTTTTTAGTTGTCAATGGACCTTTATTTATTTATACACATGTTGAGAATCAAACTCAGTGCCTCACACATGCTAAGCAAGTGCTCTACCACTGAGCTACAACCCCAACCCTACCATACCACTCTTTCCCTCATTTTTCAAGTGCCAAGTGCATGTTGGCTCACCATGTTAATCACTGGAATAAAAAAGACCAATGAGACAGAATTCCTACACCCCAAAGAAGGTCACAGTCCAGCCAGGAAGTGAGGTTAGTGTAAATCTGATAAAGACACTGATAACTACCACATCGGGGATGTGACCAGAGCAAGTGCGTGTCTAGGAAAGGGGATCCTAATCCAATGCAAGGAGGCCCCTCAAGATTTCCTAGAAGACATGGATACTTGAGAGTCAAAGATGAAAAGGGGTTGGTTGGTGATAGGGTGAGGATTCAGGAGACAGCAATGAGACTTGAGAGAGCATGACGCATTTCAGGAAACTGCAGGATAGTAGGAGTACAGGGTACAAGAGAGAGAAAACACAGGGGGAAAGGCAAAACCAGACAAACCAGCAGATCATAAAGGTATATGGGTTTGTAAAATAAAGAGTTTGAATTTTATTGCAAAAGGAAATCATCTCTGGGTTCCACAGGCAATGGAATAGTATAATGTGATATGAATCTTAGGAAAACCACTCTTGTGGCAGTGTGGGGATGGACCTAAGAAGACCATGACAGAAGTCAAGGAAAACAGAAGGCTATCACCCTAATCAAGAAGGGCTCAGATCTAAGGCATTACAACAGGGATGGAAGAAAGTGCCTTTTTAAAGGGGCAAAATCAATAAGTCTTTGCAATGGACTCAGTGGCGGGTGAGAGCCAAGGAGTCAAGAAAGATTCCCAGGTTTGTGGCTTGAGCAACTGGGTAGTCAGTGCCTTTCTGGGAGGGTAATACAGGAGTAAGGGCACACCAGAAATGGTAGAAGGGAGATGATAAAATGAATTTTGGACATATGAAGAACCCTCTGACAAATTAAAGTGGTGGTGTCCAGAAGGTGAATGGAATATGAATATGGAGCTGAGGGGTGAGTCAGGGAGGAGACATGAATTTGGGAGCCATTGGAATAGGGGTAGAAGTTGAGGCCAGGAAAATGCATTCCAGAGAATGCATGCAAAGTGAGAAGGAAAGGTCTGAGGAATAATCCTGGGGACAAGGGGAAACAAAAAGCAGGGCCAGCCAGAAAAACACCAGAATAGGAAAGCACCATGTCATGAAATCCTTTTTGCTTTTGGTACTGGAGATCGAAACCAGGGGTGCTTACCACTGAGCCACATCCTCAGCCTCCCTGACCCCCGTTTTTTAGATAGGATCTCGCTAAGTTGCTGAGGCTACTGCAAACTTGTAATCCTCCTACTTTAGCTTCCCAAGTTGCTGGATTACAGGTGTGTACCATCGTGTCTGGCAGGAGAAAAAGACTTTTAAAGAGGCTGAGGTTGACAGTGTTGACAACAGACTGAGTTGACAATATTTCAAAAAGGCCAATTAAGATCTGTAAAGTATTCCTTAGATTTATCAACAAATTGGCTTATTGGAGACCTTGGTAGGATTAACCCAAATGGGTTACAGGGGAATATGCCCAATGGCAGGGATCAAAGGGACTTTAGGGGGTTAGGAAACAAAGATGGCAAACAAATTCTTTTTTTTTTTAAGAACTAGAGCTATGAAGGGAAGGATATACATTGGAAGTAGGGTTTAGAGGAAGTGATCTTTGTGGCTTTTATTTATTTATTTTTTAAGATGGAAAAGACTTGAGAATGTTCAATCCTTAAGGGAAAAAGGTTGCCTCTTCTGGGAAAACCTCCAGCGACAAGAAGCATACTACATCACATTTTATTCTGGTTTTGCACAGCTCATAAAAAAGCAACCCATGGGTTAGAAGTTAAGAGCTGAATTAAGCTCAAATTGGCTTCACTATAGCTTTCATTCCTCTCTCTTCCACAGGAAGCCTTCCACTATCAAACCTTCCACCCCTCCCTTCCATAATACATTATTTACTCAAAACTGAACATATGTAGCTGCTTCAACTTCACAATCACGGCAACCTTCCCACAACGGCAGTATATTCTGTCAATATCATCCTGAAAATGTATTTTCCTGAATTAGGCACAAAAGTCTATATGTGATCTAAATAGCCAGAATACATAAAAAAATTCTTAATTTTCTAATATAAAGGTTACATTTTAATTTATATATTCTCTCAAAAGCCTTTAACAGTTCTATCTGCTGTAAGAATAAAGTCTAGGGCTGGGGATATAGCTCAGTTGGTAGAGTACTTGCCTTGCATGCAAAAATCCCTGAGTTTGAACCCCAACACCACCAAAAAAAATAATAAATAAAGTCTAACCCCTTGCACCTGAAGGCCAAGGTTCTTGGGAATTCAGACACAACCTATATTTTTTTTAGCTTTTCTACAATGATTTACTCTCTGCCATGTAAAATCCTTTGATTTCATTAGCTTAACCGATTATTTTTTACAATATCACAAATTTTTCAGGAGATGCCAGGAAATGCGAAGACTCCCACCACCACCATAGTTTTCCCTAAGCCAACATTGAAATCCCATCAGAACAGCATTTTCTATTTCCTTCACCTAATGGAACAGACTATGGCCCTCTCCAATAACATGATGACTTGCTTTCTGCCCTCCTTTTGCCTCTTGTATTTCTCCATATTGCTTTCTACTCACACGTTTGTAGATTTCATAAAGTTGTGCAATTTCTGACATATTCTCACCCTTTCTACTAAAGCAGGGCTTTTAAACAAAGAATCCTCTTCTATTGCCATTTTCTAATTATGAGCTCCATATCCTAAGGTCTTAGGAATGTTCGATGTATTTTATCTTCTTGTGTTAAATGTCTAAGTGCACTACTTGTTACACATGCCTTTTATTGGTTTATAGAAAAAGGCTATAAATGTGGTTGGCAATCTGTAATTTTTGTTGTTTCCCTGTTTGATTATTTAAAGTGATCTAAGGGTATTTTCTTCACAAAGTGCTTCCTTCTATGTCACTTTTGTGGTACGTAACAGCTTGAGATTTCATGGAATAATTTTCTCCTTCCACTTCAAAAATCACTTAAATCCTTCCATATAGATCAACCAGGTTTTCTGTCAATGGATATTCTTCTTAATCTGTATATGATACCTTCCACCCCTTATAGAAGCCCACCATGCCGGCTCTGTAGGACATAGCCCAGAAAACTTTTAAAGATATATATGATATATATATATATATATATGTATATTTTATATTAAATATGTTCAAATGTGTGTACAAATATATCATATGTGTATCATGTATACACACGCACACACACATTGCAGTACTAGGTATCTAACCCAGGGCTTCACACAAACTAGGTAAATGTTCTACCACTGAACTATACCCCCAGTATCTACAAAAAAACTTTAAAACATCCTTTACATAGGCAGCCATTGGCTTCTCAAAGCCCTCCTTCTTTTCCATAGTCATGTATCACATGAGATGAGAGATAAAAACACCACCTGTGCTTTCAAATCTTTCAGTTGTTACCAGAACTTTAAACTCATTATAAATGCAGTCCCAATGTCTTCTGAATGTGTCATTTGTTTCCAGAAGGAAGCAGCAAAGGAGGGGAACAATTTGTGGGCTTGATAAGAGGTTTGTGGTGGGCTCTCCATAACATCTCCCTCCCAATTTTCCACATCAGAGCTACAAAAAGTGACCTTCTAAACCTTTGGTGGAAGTCACTCACACAAAGGACTTCTTTCTTCTTCCTAAGAGTGGTCACAAAACCCTTCTCCATCAGCTCATACCAACAACTTCTCCCCAGTGCCAGGGCTTTGGGATGTTCTGAATCCACCCCAATGGGAGACGTGTCATGCAAGATTCAAAGGGCAAGATTGTCCTTCATTTATGCTCTGTTTCACATCCTTCTACTTGCCCACTGCATGACATTAACTTTTCTGCATTTTCCTGGCTTTCTCAGTATTTTTTTCATCTGCCCAAGAACCTTTTATTCTTGCTAAGAAGCTGGAGTGTGAAAAAACATCTATTTAAGCTCTCTCAACTTTTCTTTCTGCTTGCATTTACAACTGCTATAAATGGTCATCGTGTCCAGCAAGAAGACAAGATGGAACTTTCTCCAAAGTTCACTGCACCTCATCCTGGCAGCTATGTTTACTGGCTCTCCAGATAAAATAATCATTTTTCCTAGCTTTCACTAGCAATTCTCCTCAAAAAGTCCAAAGGGGAGAAGGTTATTTCTCATCTCTTATTTTGGAACTACTCTGAGGATTAAAATATATCAGATACGTGTTTCTCATTAGATTAGAATTTCTTCAAGATAGAAACTATGCCTCTTTTTAAAAATTTTCCACAGTACCCAACAATGAGACTTGGTGGGACATGGATACTGATGAAGGCTATTGTCTAACTCTGAGGGCACTTGCTTTCCTTATCTATGCATTACCTACTCTATTTGCCCTTTAGTACTGTCATAGGTTTCCTGATTATACCTTGAATATCTTTGGTGGTCAAGGTCACTGACAGATCCACTAAAATGCTTTCCTTCCATTTCTACATATTTTATTTTTAACCCAAATATGTAATGAATAATTTGTAGTGTGCTCTATTGAAGTTTGGAAAAAAATCCAAGGTCATATGGCAAAACAATTAATCAGAGATTATTGAATGAGTTACTTAATCATGCCTATGCTTTTGATTTTCCTTAAATCTTCCTCTAAATTGTCTATTCTTTCAGAAATGTTATGCTAATGTTAGTTAACATGCTTAGCTGCTTAAATGTGATTTGGTGCTTTGAGGCTCTAGGTAATATATATTTGAATGTAAATGCTTGCTAATTTTTGACTAACTTAGCTTGCAGAAAGTCTGGCATTTCAGATAATGAGGCCATAAAGCAGACCACTAACGGGGTAGGCACAGATGCTATCTCAACCACAGGCATTTGAGTACTTTCCTCCCAAGTAATAGTAAATATCTCAGGACAACATAACAGTACCAACATTCTATTCCAACCCCTGGACAGACATGAACACATCTGTCCCCTGACAACTAGGCTATTCTAGGCAGAAACTCTATCTTATATTTGTTTATACTCCCAATGACACTTAATGTGCCATGCAAAAAAAAAATATTAGTGCCTTTTAATACCTACTTTATTTTATGGCCTGAGTAAATTGTTGAGTTTATAGGCAACTTGAGTCAAGTGTTTACCAGAACCAGAAGGGAGTCCATTAAATCCCAGGTCTCATGTCAGCATGGACAACTCAGGAACTCAGCCAAGAAAGTTCCATGCACACAGATCCCCTGGTGCATCCCCATCCCAGAATGTGTAGCACCTGCACCTTGGTTGCCTCCCCAGCAAGGCTGTCAGGACTGTGGCGCCTTTTCCATGACAGGCAGCCTGTGTAGCCTATTCAAAGAGTGCCACCTGCAGGACAAACTGAGGACTCCTGAATACTGCATCTTCAAACAATTTGAAGAATATGTTTAAAATGTACTCGAAAGCTATTAACATTTTAAGGTAGAGATGAATGATGGATAATGGATTTCTGTGTTAATTCTTCACAGTTTATCATTTATGTCTATTTTAATAGCTACCTTAAACGTCTTCACCTCAGAGAGGCCAATCACAGGTAGCCCCATTATCTTAGAGTGGAGATGCATTTGTCCAGGGACTTTATGGCCCCTCAATGTCTTCTCTGGGACAACGATTTACTCTGCTTGGTGGCTTGATTTCCCTGCAGAAGGGGAAACTTGTAGGAGCTCTAGCAGATGTGGTGGCTCTCTTCTTGCTCTGATTTAAGACATTTATTTGAACCTGAATACTAAGAATGGGTACTTAGAACCTCCTCTCATATCAGCCTCAGGATGACAGAATTGCAACCGTCTAGAGTCCTGCTCACAGCAAGCCTCCAGCCCCCTATTCCACATGTGCAGTGTCCTTCCTTGCCACATCCCAGGAACAGCAATCTTAAAGAAGAAACAAGAGTTTCCATACTCTGGCTTTTTATCATGGTCCTCCACCACTGATCCCATGACCCTCACCTAACTGAGAGCATGTGAAGCAAGTAAGAAAAAAAGAGCCCTTTCCTGCCAGATCAGTCCCATTCCCACCACATGGTAATCAGGTCACACAGAACCAAGTAGGTGTCAGCCAGATTGCTACCGACACCAAACTGCCATCAATGGATTCCTCATGTAGATCAACAACTCCTGGTCACTCTCCCCAGAGTGAAAATTAAAGGACAAAACAGGGTTGATAAATTTCTGGATCACAGGCTCTACGTCTGCTGGCCCATTCACAGGGCAATGCGATGACCTCAGTACCCCACTTCCATTCTCCCTTTTCAGTCCACACTGTCTTCCCTTCCAGAAGACACAATCCTCCTAAAAGCATGGGATTCCTGGAAGTTAAAACTCTTTTCTCCCTCAAAAAGCATTCTGGACCCAGAGGTGGGGAGGTGGGGATGATATCCATGGACTACTCGTTAGCAGGATAAACAGAACGGTTGTAATGAACGTCAAACAGGATGGTACAGCAGCAGCCCCGCTCTCGCCATTCTTGCTCTTTGTCCTGCACGTCCCACATGCAAACAGAGCCTTCAGAAATGAATTTTATACCCAGTTCCTACACCTCAATAAAATGGGACAGCATAGCATAAGGGTAAGAAGATGACTCTGGGGTCCAACAGACCCGGATAATCCCAGAAGAGCCACGGACAAGCTGAATGATGGGGCCACATTGAAGAACTTTCTGAGCCTCAGGGTTGTCTTCTATAAAACAAGCTGGAACTATCATTCAGGGTTGGTATAATGAAACTATACCTCTCAAAAATGTGTCCGTTGTTTCCTTATTTCTTTAGTATGAATTTAAGTTAATGTATCTTTGCTACAAAATGATAGGTATTGGCCCTTATGAAAGGAATATCAAACATCAATGAGAAGGTAGAGGAGGAGTCAGGAAAAAGGAAACTGGAGTGGCCACAGACTTGCTTGGTTTTAACAACACACAGAAATGACAGGCCCCTCACAGTTCTTTTCCCAAGACTGGCATTGCCAAGAGAACTGGAAGGGCTTTACCAGGTCAGGAGTACAGGTGGCTTGGGGTTATTCTTCTTAAGAAAAGGTTAAACCACAAGGCAGCCCAGAGGCAGGAGCACCCAAGCTCTGGGATGATTCTACTCCACAGACTATCCCTAGTACCATAAGCCCGACTCTCAGCGGATAGGAACCTGAGATATAAGTGGAATCATACAACATCTGTCCTTTTATGACTGGATTATTTAATTTAGCATAATGTCCTCAAAGTTCATCCACACTACACTGTGTATCAAAATTTCCTTACATTTTAAGGCGGATTGATACTATGTTGTATGGATATGCCACATTTTATTTACCCACAACCACCATTGGACATTTGCATTGCTTCCACCTTTTGGCTATTGTGTGAAATGCTGCTATGAAGCTCAATTCACAATAGCCAAACTATGGAACCAACCTAGATGCTCTTCAACAGATGAATGGATAAAGACAATGTGGTATATATACACAATGGAATATTACTGAGTCTTAAAGAAGAATGAAATTATGGCATTTATAGGTGAATGGGTGGAACTAGAGAATATTATGCTAAGCAAAATAAGTCAATCCCAAAAAATCAAAGGTCAAATGTTTTTTTCTGATATGTGGATGCTAATTCATAATAAGGGATGGGAGGCTAGGGAAGAATAGAGGTACTTCGGATTAGGCAGAGGGGAGTAAAAGGAGGGGAGGGGGAAAGGGGGTAGGAAGGATAATAGAATTAATTGGACATTATTACCCTATGTGCATATATGACTCCATAACCAGTATAATACACATCATATAAAACCAGAAGAATGAGAAGTTATACTCCATTTATGTACAATGTGTCAAAACATATTCTACTGTCATGTATAACTAATTAGAACAAATTTTTAAAATGCAGCTGTGAACATGGATGAGCCCCTGATTTAATTCCTTTTGGGAATATACCAAGTGGAATTGATGGTCTTATGGTAATTCTACTTTTAATTTTTGAGGAACCTTTATATTGTTTTCTCCAGGGACTGCACCATTTTCCATTCCCACCAACAATGCACAGGATTCCATATGGGGCCTATCTCCCCAGGTGGGAAAACACCCACAACCCCCAAGTTCAGGTCATTGCAGACGTGGGTTTCTGGCTCCTGTAGGGCCTCTCTCTTTTTAGCATATTCTTGTAGCTCCCCTGGAGTTGCAGTAATTCTTCACAGCTTCTCTGTTCTCCTTTGTTTCTTCATAGGTCCTCTCTTTTTGAGCCCACAGCGTATGTCTGTCTGGGACTGGCAGCCTCCCTGGATAAGGGCTGGGACTTTGCACAACAAAGAGTGGCACCCACACTGAGGGCTACCCCCTGGTGGGATCACAGCCAGTCCTGGATAAAGCCATGATGTGGCAAAACACAGTTTTGTCACCTCCTAGCTTCAGCAGCACCCACTCCTCAATCCCATACAGCTGCCCTCGCTATCCCAACACTTAAGAGTTTTATTTTCTATTACAATTAACCCCACCTGACAAAACAAGCAGACAGCATATTTCATCTTGAAGATGAAAATTTTTCAGGATCCATTTGGAAATCCCCCAACAGAGAAATAAAGAGTGAAGATAGGCCTGGGGGCTATAGCTCAGTGGCAGGGCACTTGCCTAGCAAGTGTGAGACACTGGATCCCATCCTTAGCACCACGTAAAAATAAATAAAATAAAGGCATTCTTTACATCTACAATAAAATATCTGAGGTGGAGACTCTGAAAAGAAAACCTGTTTTGTTATTCTAGCATTAGACAAATGATTGGGTCCTCTTATACCATATCTTTGCACAAGTTAGAAAACTGCTCTTTTGGGGTCACCTGCACAGCTCAGATAAAAGATTGAATGCTATATGAATTACAGACTAAATTTTGTGAAGTGATCCCAAGACATAATGTCTGGGCACATTCTGCCCAGTGTCCAGCAATTCTTCCTCAGAGTCCTGGAAGGTACACATCTTTGCAAGCAGAGCCAGGGTGACTTTTAGCTCAGACTCACTGGCAGTGACAGTTAACAGCAGTAGCCCTGGATTGATGATAGTTCTAATAATGTTACCTGCCTGCCAACACCATCTTGTAGACAAGGCATTTTTAGATGATGCTGGCAGGAAAATTTTCTTTGAAGACCATAAACTTGGGGGTCTCTTTACCACTAACCTAGTGAGCTACGAGAACACAAAGTCCTCATTGTATCAGGCTTAGTAGCCACAGGCTATCAAACCAACATGCTCTCATCACACACACAAACATCTCACCTGAGCCACTTCTTCAAAGTCATCGTGTCTCTTCTGCAGGGCTCGAGCTCGATGCAGGGACTTCCCAACCCCAGTGTGTTTGCTGAGAAAGGCCTCACCATGGTTTTCAATCCAGTCCAACACCTGGCCAGAGAAGAAAAACAGAAACAATGATTCCCAGAAAAAGGAAATAAATATAACAATACGTGCAACTGCTTCAGTCCTACCTATTCCCCATCCCTCAGCTTCAGCAAGAGCAGTCTGGTAGAAATGTTTAGCTTACTATGAACACAAGGGATTTCAGCAGTCATTGGCAATATAATGTCCTACCTTTAACTAAATTCAACTCCTTGATCTCCAGAATAGACTTCCCTCTTTCTTTCAGCTTTCTAAGCCTTAATTAACCCATCATTTTATTTGTTTTATTTTCTATTTGGTTTTGGTCCAAAGAGTGAACGCAGGGCCTTGCACATGCTAAACTATGCTTTAAATAAGCTACAAAGATCATCAGGCACAGTTTAAACCTCCATTGCCTCTATTCTGGCCATGTAAAGTCAGACAAATTGGCAGGAAATTAGGTAATGGCAGGTTAGGCACTGGCTTGACCCTCACAACTTGTCTTCATTCCACCACAAAAATGCTCATAGCAGTGATGACCAGTCATGGAGATTCTGTTTCATCACGCTCCCTGGGCCCCTAATCTTGGAAGTAAAGCCTATAGTAGTCAGCTCAAGATTGCTGATCCCTAGCACAGAAGCCTTCTCTGGCCTCTTTCTACCTCTCTTCCAATCAGCTCCAACCAACCAACCAAATAAGTTAAGGTCTTTGTATTCTAAGGCCTTTAATATCTATGATTCTTATAGTAAGTATTGGAGACGCCATGTTCTTCCAGTCTTAAAAATCGAGTGATTTCAATAGCCAAGCTATGGAACCGAGGTGCTCCACAACAGATGAACGGATAAGGAAAATGTGGTACATACACATAATGGAATATTAATCAGCCATAAAGAAGAATGAAATTATGGCATTTGCCAATAAATAGATGGAACTGGAGACTATCATGCCAAGTAAAATAAGCCAATCCCAAAGAATCAAAGGCCAAATGTTCTCTCTGATATGTGGATGCTAACATATAATAAGGGAGGGGGAGCAAAGAATATAAATTCATTGGATCAGACACAGGGGAATGAAGGGAAAGGAGGGGAGATGGGAATGGGAAAGATAGTAGAATGAATAGGACATAACTTTCCTATGTTCATATATGAATACATGACCAGTGTAACTCCACATCATGTCCAACCATAAGAATGGGAAATTACTCCATGTATGTATAATATGTCAAAATACACTCTACTATCATGTATATCTAAACATAACAAATAAAAAATTTATAAGTCTAGTGATTTGGCCCAAGGATACTAGTCTTAATGTATATAAAAGTTGGAGCAGACGTGGCTGGGGCAGTAAAAGGACAAGTGAGGGGATAATGAGAAAGTGAGAAAATACGTTTCCCAGGGGGCACTTGGGAGAGGGCTTAGAAACCCCTGAGTAAAGCCTTGAAATGCAGCAGGGAAAAAGGTCTTAACACTCTCTTTGTATTATCACAGATGGCTTCACAAAAAATGTGTGCATCCCAGGGGGAAGGAAAGAAGTTCATTTCTGGTCTCTGAAGAGCTGGGCACTCAGTAAATCAGAATTATAGTATAGACACACCTGCCAGGATTCTGCCAACACTCAACCAAGCCCATTCTACTCCTGCTGGCCATTAACTAAACATTTGATTAATGATGTAATGGACTTCTCAGAGTTTAGAAGGACTTTTGAGGAAGTGATTTAGATGAACTGTGTCTGTTAAAAAGGATGCTTCCATTGATTCCTGTTTCTTACACAGACTGCCCTGTGGCAAGCAGAGGTGGACCAAATTGTTCCATGGCCTACAGGTATGGGAGTTCAGGCTCTACAGAATCCAGCCTTTGACTTCGCTTACTCTGGCATTTAGGTTAATCAATGTCTGAAATGTGCAAAGTACGGAGGTCTTCAAAGTCTTTAGTGTCATCATCCCAAAGACCATACCAACATAGTGCAGTTCAGAGACAGATCTATGTAAATGTAAAAAATGAGGTTTAACAAGCATTCATGTAACAAAGATGAAAGGTCAGACAATTATCCACTATTATCCAAAATGGCTGTTTATCTAAACATTAGGTATGAATATTGTAAACACTTTATATAACATTCTGGCAATGTATTTTTTAAAATAATATTCTGGATGCCCATCTGTAAAAAGTAATTGTGATAATGCTGGTATTTCACCTTTTGCACACACTGTAAGCAGAATGGAAAGGAAATCTTGAGTGTTTCTTAGAAAAACCTACATTTCTTTAGAATTATTTGTGGTGAAATTTCAACCAAAAAAAAAAAAAAAGTCAAGAGAGTATATTTTTACTTGGCCTGCCACAATTACATCTCATGATATTGTCTCATAAAGGGAATTAAAAGCTTTGGCATACAGGGTCAATGATAAATATTTCTCGGCATAAAGTTCCCCAGATATTGTATCATAGGTTAAGTTACAGAATTTTGATGCATATTTAAACTTTTATTAGCCCCTTTTGATAATGAATTGAGGTTTGAGAAATATTTTTTCATATATAAAAGAGTTATCTTGTAACCTTTCATGAGTGCTTTTGGAATTTACAACAGATTTTTCATTCATTTTTTTTTAAATTTAGATAAGTATGACCTTAGCTCCCAATATTTTCATAAATTTATCTTATTTCATTTTTATATCTCTAGTTTTAAGAAAATTGGTTATTCTACAGCACACTGATTGAAGAGGCATATGTTTCATCTACTAGTGCATACACAGCTCCTTTTTGCACTCCCTGGAGTGCACAACTTTTAAACCTTTTTGTTTTTTAGGTAATTTGTTTCCTTTCTAAGTGGCATGGCTTTCTTTACAATATCAATTCATTTTTAGTTAGTGGCGTTTAGTTTACTTAATTAGCTATGCCTTTACCACTTAAAATCCTATTTATTTCATATCTGAAAGGCTTTTCCTCCATTTAAACATAACTTGGTTCTGTGATCTTTTATTGTCACCTCTTAGTGCAACTTCTGCTGGTAGAACTGAAGCTGTGGGGAAAATATGTGCAACCTGGATAAAGATTCAGGGGCTGCTTGAAAAACAGCCTAACAAATAAAAAAGCAAATGATTTAGGAAGTGAACAAAATTACTTTAGTAATACATAAAGACAGAGAAAGTACCCAAGGATGGATAAGCATATTATTTGACGTCTTTTTAAAAATACTGATTTTTGAATGTTTTGTTTCCAGCCAGATCATTTAGAGCTCTCACTGTTCGATGTGCACATTCAGACCATAAACTCTCTTGACTCTGGTTTCATGTTCTCTAACCCTGGAAACACAGCCCAGCTTTGTAGGTAGATTCTGCACAGCAGAGAAATGTGACTCTGAGCAGAAACTAGCATACCTGACAATTATATTACACACCAAAAATTAATTCGCAGCATTAGAATTCTAGATATCTACCAGTTTTGGTGAGTCTAGTTAATGCAAGCCAAGCCCCAGAATCTGAGCACTACTGGATGAAGTATAAATTGACTTTCTAGCCAAAATCTGGTTGCTTCTGCAGTATGATCATCCATCTAGGTACTCCTCGTTTCTCTTAAATATAAGATTATATTTAAGATACTCAATGACCAGTAATAGTCATGTTGGTACAGAATGATAGTTACTCATATCTGTCAATGACTTTGAACAGATAAGAAATAATGGGTGCTGTAGTATATAGGCAGGCATGGTCTAGCCTCCAGGAACTCAGGCTATGGCGGTAATAAGTACTGGTCACTAAATCACACAACTCCTCATTAATTGCAAAGGTGTAAAATGCCAACAATTGGATCCTAGCTGGGGTGGTCAAGAAACCTCTCTGAAGAAGTAAGGTTTGGTTGAGATCTGAGAGTGGGACTTAAACTAAGTTAGACATTAAAAAGTCCAACATGGCTTGGGTAGGGAATAAGTAAGAAATACACCCAGAGAAGATGAAACCAGGCTGTAGAAAGTCCTGTTGTGCTGAATAGGAGATTTAAGTGTTCATTCTGAGAACCACCAAAAAGTTGCAAGAAGAGAGGTATCACCTGATCTGCATTTTAAAAATCTTGTTCTATGTTAGCAAGATTTATGGAACATCAATTGGAGGGAAGCAAGAGTAGACACAGGAAAACAGGAGGTGACCACAGAAATTCTGGTTAGAGTTGATGGTAGCTCATACAAGGCCAAAGTCAGTGACTATGGGGAGACAGGTTTGGGGAAAGAATGCTAGGATTTGGTAATTTAGTGTGGTGATAGTGGAGAGGCCAATAGCAAGGCTGACCCCAAGGTCAGGGCTTGAATAGCTGGGTAGAAGACAAAGCTAGTCACTGGACCAGAAGCAAATGAGTAACAAGAAGTAGAACAGGATGACAGATTTTTCCTAAGACTTTTTTCTCCTTCCATACTTATGCTCTCATTTTCATAAATGACAGCTGTGCCCCTGAACTTGAGTGGGAAGTGGCTTCCAATGACAGTTGTCAATCTGATTCTGGCAAACTGTGCCTTTAATTTTAAAGAAGTAATTTACACCTTAAGGCTTAAAATAAATTACATATTGTTAATCTAGCTGGATACTACTAATAAAAAAATCCATTTTAAAAACACAACCCCAAACTTAAGTGGAATCAACCTATACATTATTAAAGGGGCTTTTCACTGTGGCATAGTTTTTGAGCAGCCCATTAACCTGACACTGAAGTCCACTCACTCTTCACCCCATCTCCAGGGAGCTCCTGCCTCACCCCTCAACACCTTAGAGGCTGGTTCTCATCTCACCGTCCCCTTCCCTTGAATGTCTATATCCCTTTTCTCCCTATACCCACTTCCCAGCCTGCCTCCTAGTCACTTTTTAAGCTCCTTCTCGGAATCCCTGCCTGTGGAAATCCTCTATTCTTTAGTAACCATCCAGGATGGGTGGCTGTTGCTTTATTTTAATTCTGTTCAAATGATTATGGCCCACAGGCCTGTCTTCTCCTGCTGAACTCCAACCTCCTTATAATCCCAGGACATGGCATAGCACTGCACAAGAGTTGTTGCTTCGTACATGTTCAGCTGAACTGAACTCAGGTGGATCCCTCTGGCATATGTTTTTGGGCTGAACATTAGCCTGCTTCCCATTTCCACTGCAACTCTATCTCAGCACCCCTTACTTCAAAGCTGTGTCTTCGTGCACCTCACACCCTCTGGCCCTCACTTCCCCACCTGGCAGGGAGTTCCAGGGGAACAAAAGGAGGATGGAATTTTCAACTGAATCCTCCCATCACCCACTATGCAGCATCCTGCCTGTACCTCATACTTGGGAAATAAACAGTGAATGTTCATGACTATAAATTGTCATATGCCTGTGTGACTGAGACTCCTGCTCTATTCCTCTTGGGAGAAGTTATGCTGCCCCATTCTGAAGATGACTAATTTTGCCCAGTGACTGGGAATAATAGCACAGGTCAACCAAGACTCAACATTACAGCAGGCAACCTGTAAAGCTCTACTTCTTTTCTCTTGCCCCAACTAGAAACTGGTCCTTTCCCAGAAAGCCTTTTCTAAGAAAGACACTCACATCTCGAACCAAATTTGGGAGCCAATCTAAAAACCATTATCCATAATTTCTTAATCACCCCCTTTCTTTCTCATCTAATTATGTTTATTTCAACCAGCATACAATCAAGTTGGAATATCTTTCAGGGCAGGAGACAGTCCTTTCTAGTTGTCAAGGAGAAGGGAAAAAAATCTTTTAGAAGAGAATTATTGATCATCTCCGAACAGTGGCCATGAATGTGACTGAATTAATGGGAGACCACTCTTGTCTTGAGGGATTTATAGGTCCTGCTCCATGGGCCTGGACCCTCTTTTTAAACCCATCCCCATTGTGTGTTCATTTGGTTCCCGACTCACACATCACTGGCTATCATGAGATGATGGGCAAATGCATATTTGTTTGTTTTGGGTGTTGTTTAATTTCTACCTCCAAGTGTAAGATTCTATATGGATAGAGAGGCTTTTGTTTGGTTCACTGCTGTGTTCTCAAACAGTGTTTGCTGGATAAGTAAGAAAACTTAAAAATCTCATTTTGGGCAGGCTAGGGTTGTGGCTCAGTGGTAGAGCACTTGCCTAGCATGTGTGAGGCACTGGGTTTGATTCTTAGCATTGCATATAAACAAATAAATTTTAAAAGGTTCATTGATAACTATATATTTTAAATCTGATTTTGGAGCTTCCTGTGTAAAAAAGGGCAAATCCATGAAAGGAAATGAAGACATTTTGTGAACAAATGTGGAATCAGAATCCTAATCCTCTCATTCTCTCATTTGGCTTTCTCTGATAAAGCATCTTATTCAAAATATGCTATTAAATTTGTCATAATTTGATCCACAGTAAGAAAAACAAGGAATTTGATGCTTTATGTACATGAAAAAACTCCTCCCTTTCCACTCCTATTTCCTGATGCCCCAGCTCCCCACCCCACTAGTTTGGAAAGCCGACATTCTGAGGCCAATGAAGGAGTGTTTATATGCCATCAGGCATCTGTAACACATTTTGTTGTTAAAGGCTCAAGTACACATGATGTGTAAGAGCACCCAGGAGAGTCCCTCAATTCATTATTTCTGTCTCCTTGCACAGCACACTGAGCGTTAGTTCCAGAGGGAACAGTAAGTGCCACCCAACTTCCAGTCGGGCTTTGACTCGAGCACATGCTAGTGCCACTTGGAATGCCCAATTACCAGTAAGTCATTTTCTGTTCCCTCTTTGGAACAAGTATGATCAAAATAAATGTCTTACTATGGCAGGAAAAGCCATCACTTTTCTGAGAAAACTGAGCTAAAACTCATTAGCAGGTATATAGACTCTCCTTCCCCTGAGAGTTGCAGTCCTTTCTCCTGACAGACTCAAAGCTGGGTAGAAGCCAGCTGAGAATCCGAGGACCCTAAGTCTCGGCCACCCCCAACCCCTGGCCCTGCAAATACCCAGCCATCCTGCACATGTCTTTTCTCAACAAAACTGAGGCTGGGGTAACCGGTATCTCCCTGAGAGACTCTCCTTAGCCTTGGGACTTGATGCCAGTCTATGGTATAGCATGCCTCTCATCACTAAGGCTTGCAACATTTGTCAGAGGTTCTGAACTTTGGAATCTCATCTGGGGCTCTAAAATGTAGATGCCACTCACCCTCAGATTCTGAAACAGAATGTGTGGCATAGGGCCTCATGATCTGTGGGTTTGACAAGACCTCCACTCTGTTAGATGACTTTAATGCCAGAAGTCCAAGGACCACACTAGAGAAATACAAATCCATATTCACACTTGACACCTCCTGTTTCCTATAACAAAATGGACAGCAGTTTTTATCTATTTTTAAATAAATGCTCTCAGATCCATGCCTATTCTATGACACACTATGACTGTGGCTCCTAGTCTCTCTCCACTCCAACCCAGATTACCTCAGACTTCACCCTGATCATGTTTTCTTCTCTGCTCAGAATCCTTCCATAGCTTTTTTTGTTTATCCTTTAGCCTTGTATTCATATTTCCAGAATTAGCAGGTTGAGGTCAAGGACATGATAAGCACAGGGGTTATCAGAAAGAGGTGATTCTGGATGGTGACCAATTAGTCATGCATTAACATAATAAATTTAAAAAATGACTGAGGACATTAAGGATGTTAAAAATTTATTGTGGAGAGGAAGACCTGAGGCTCGGTAACTCCTGGGGCGACTTCCTTCTCTCACTGCGTCCCAGGCCTCACCAGCCTCCCATATCTGCTGGAAGGAGGTGCTCAGGTCCTTTCTTGGTAGATGCTCACCATAGAAAAACCATTTTCTGTCAGGATAGTGTTTGCATTAAGAAAAACAAAGTAAATACCAACAAGAATACCAAGGAAGAAGGCTGGGGTAGGAAAGGGGCATGAAGCAGGCATGAAGTAGGACAAGGCACAGCCAGCAGGGTGCGCTATGGAGTAATCAGGAGAAGAGGGGCTAGTAGTCCATGAAGTCCTCAGACAGGAAGGGTCTGAGCAGGCCAGTGAGGAGCCTCTAGCTCACTCCCTAGCCTGAAAAGGCTGGGAGCACACAGAGAGGAGCAGAGCCCAGAGCTCTCAGTTCTACCTCCTCCTAGAGAAGAGGGATAGAAGATGGCCCAAAGATGGTGACACCAAAGGGAAAGGGGGGGGACATCTACCTCACTCCAACTGTGGAGCAGGAGCTTCCATCTCTTCCTCCCTCCCAGATTCCTCTAAGCCTCCTCCCTGCCCTCTTTCTGGGCTTTTACTCTGCCACAAAAAAGCATCTATTATCTACTTGAAATTGTCCAAATGATCAGAGGATTGCCATCAAAAAACTAAGCTGAAAGATGGCAGAATAAGTTGGACATCATTATCTTAAGTACATGGATGATTGCCCGGTCAGTGTGACTCTACATGGTGTACAACCAGAGAAATGAAAAGTTGTGCTCCGTTTGTGTACAATGAATCAAAATGAATTCTGCCATCGTGTATAACTAATTAGAAAAACAACAACCACCACAAAATGAAGCTGAGAACTTTAAAGTTTCTGATTACTACCACAGCAAATGAATATCCTTCAAGATATAGGCCACAAAGATCAGCATCGGCAAGGCTGAGTTAATGTGATTGTAACTGAAAAATAAATGAGAATGGGTAGTAACTGTTTTAGGGTAATTTGTGCTACAGATAAACAGCTGTAATTTTTAAATGATGGGACATCTGGAAAGGAGTATTGGAGTCTGACTGTCTTATAGCTCAGGTAGTCTGAGGATTAATCTCAGGCTGTCAGTAGCTGTAGGTTGTTGTGCAAATCTCATCCTTTGGGACCAATTAATCTATCAGGGCCCTTTGATCAGTGATATTCCAGCATAAAATTATAAATCTCTCAAGGTCAGAGCGTTTCTCTTTTCCCATCACCCAGCACAGTTCCTGAAAGCAGGGAGGCTAACAAGCATGGACTTTGATATTAGGTGGACTTGGGTTTGACTCCCTGACCTGCCACTAGCTGTGTGACCCTGGAAGTTTATTTAATCTTTCCTAAACCTCAATTTCTTCATCAGAAAAATGAGAACCAGCAGCGCACAGTGGCACACACCTGTAATCCCAGCAATTTGGGAGGCTCAGGCAGGACTGTAAGGATAAGGCCAGCTTCAGTAACTTAGACCCTCAGCAACTTAGCAAAACCCTGTTTCAAAATAAAAAATAAAAAAAGACTGGGGTTGTAGCACAGTGGTAAATAGTTGCTGGGTTCAACCCCCAGTATTTAAAAAAAAAAAAAAGGCAGGGGGGACTGCTACCTGTCTCATATGTATAAAATAAGAATAACCAAGTGATGGGATTAGATGTTTGATCACATTTATTTACACACATGAGGAATCCTGAGCTTTGAACAACATGAATTTTATAGACACATTTAATCTAAGTAACGGAATCTCAGGCCTGGAACCAGTCTTCCCTCTGATGTTTGAATCCAACTCCCAATTAACTATTATGTTTCAAACTTTGAAGATGGTTCCCCCATGTGTGCATTCTCTGATCTGATTGGGTACAGAAGATGGCCCTGAGCCTTAGTTTCTTAGATATTTTCATTCTTCCTTCTTATGGGAAGAGAAAGTTTCTGCACCCATTATTATTCTGGTCACTTTTTTTTTCTTAACCACTAATCATTCTAAGAGCAACCCACAGTGCTCATTGTGTATTATCCAAAGCTGTCAGTTGGATTGCACAATGACCAACTTAGTTTAGAATGATTAAGGAGCTATAGTCACTACAGCTGGTGAAAGACTATTTGGAGTTTTTTTTTTTTTTAATTACTCTCAAATCCCTTTCAGACACTCTTTGGCAAGCAAGAATTGACATAAGAAAAGTTCTAAGTTTTCACATGAGGCTCCAGAAAAATTGATGGAAGCAGATGAGATTTGTACTGCCCTATCCATTTGCAGTAGAGGAACTATGGACTTCAAAATTAATTTTCATTTCATCTCACTCTAGTCAGAATAGCATTATCAATAATACAAGTAATAACAGTGCTGATGAGGATGTGGGGAAAAAGGCACACTCATATATTGCTGGTGGGACAGCAAATTGATGCAACCAGTGTGGAAAGCAGTATGGGGATTCCTCAGAAAATTTGGAATGGAACCACTGTTTGACCCAGCTATCCCAGGCCTTGGTTTATACCCAAAGGACTTAAAATCAGCATACTACAGTGACGCAGTCACATCAATGTTTATAGCAGCTGAATTCACAATAGCTAAACTATGGAACCAACCTAGATGCCCTTCAACAGATGAATGGATAAAGAAAATGTGTTACATACACACAATGGAATATTACTGATCCTTAAAGAAGAATGAAATTATGGCATTTGCAGGTAAATGGATAGAGCTGGAGAATGCCATGCTAAGGGAAATAAGCCAATCCTAAAAAAACAAAGGCCAAATGTTTTCTCTGATAAGCAGATGTTGATCCATAGTGGGGGGTGGGATGGGGTAGGGAAGAATGAAGGAACTTTGGAGAGTGCAGAGGGAAGTGAGGAGAGGGGTGGGGTGGTGGAGATGGGAAAGATGGTAGAGTAAGACAGACATTATTACCCTATATACATGCAGTACTGTTGTGACTCAGCACCAAGTACTGCCAGAGGAAAAAAAATTATGCTCCATTTATGTACAACATGTCAAAATGCATTCTACTGTCATGTATAACTAATTAGAACATTTAAAAAAATATCCAGTAAAAATATTAATTTTCATAGATTCAGAATAAGTCACTAGGTTCTGATAAATTCTGCCACCTGAGTGGAACGGCTTAAAAGCAAGACACTATTTTTAAGGGAAGACACAGGAGCCTCCAATGTGTCATAGCATGTTCACACCACCAAGAATTCACCTAGCCCCTTCAGACTCACCTCCCACCATCACTTCCAAGAGGCAGCATCCTGTTAGACTTCTCCTCTGTCCCCTGCCTGTAACTTAGCTCCCTGCTTTCAGGCCCTCCTCAAGAACACCACCCCCAGCTTCCCTACCTGTGCTCCAAGGACTAGTGAAACCTTAGCCCCACCAGAGGGAACTCTCTGCTCCAACTCCACCAGCTCATTGTTGTTTTACTACTTTGGCCCTGAACCCAGATAGCCACGTGCCATTTAAAAGTCCTTAGGTATGTGTGTCTGCACTTGAGGTAGACACTTCAATCTCCTGAAACAGGTACTTGCATATAGCATGTTCCAAAACAATTTGCAGATTTATTTTGCAAAAAAAAAGGGGTAAAAACCATGGGAAAGACAAGAAAAATGGGGGAGGCTGAGGAAGACAGCCTGTAGGGGGTACTCTGAGAACATCGCTCTGGCTAATGGAAAATGGAATGGAATTGGCAGCTCTCAAAAAGAGCAAGCATGTAGTTAGTCCTTGTTTCTCCTCACAAGTCAGGTCGATCTGGAGTTGAACTAGCCCTTTCACACACATGGGAAGTGGAGGAGTGAGGGGAGAATAATAAAAGGGGGAGACCAGTGATGCTGTCATGGAGTGCCACTACAGACATTAGTACTGTCCTCTACTAAGCTGGAGAAACAAAATAGGACTGAAAATTATTCTGCCAGCAATCATGCCCTATCCATGCCTCTTTTAGCTTAATGACTCCAAATTTTACCTTTAAGACTTATTTCCAGAATGATTCGGACCGAACTTTCCTATGTTCATACAAGAATATAAGATCAGTGAAACTCCACACCATGTTTAACCACAAGAATGTGATCAAAGTTATAATGGGTTGAATCCTGTGTGTATAATATGTCAAAATACACCCTACTGTCATGTATACCTAAAAACAACAAATTTTAAATTACATAAGGTATACATGTATCAAAATATCACATAACTTCATTAACAAAAAGTTTTGTTTTTATGTGTCAGTTAAAGATAAATTTAATTTTTTAAAGTTTAAAAAAGAAAATAAGCAGTAAGCATCATGATGACTTTCAAGTGCAACTCACATTTTATAATAAAAATTTATATGTTTTTTATCTAAAAAAATTCCATTCCTCTTTCAAAAAATAAAAAATAAAGACTTATTTCCATCATTCCCCAGGTCAGCAGGGAAGAGAAAGCTGAGAATACACCTGGTGGGACCCAAAGGAAAGGTGTCTGGCCAGCTCCGGCAGCAGATATTTAAACAGAATCTCCTCTTCACTGGCCTTTATCTTTTTTTTCTTTACTATAATTTGAATCCTTGGAGGGAAAAAATATTCCCACAGCCAGAAGTGGTAACTGGGCAAAAAGTCAGGCGGGCAGAGGCTGGTATGCTCCCCACAATGGGGTACCAGTCTCTTTCTTGTCTTTCCCTTCACCTTCTTCTTTCCTTTCTCCTCCCATCCCAGCTATACCTGTTTTATTGCCCTCTGTCTTAAGCCTCTTTTCCTTTTCCTTCATTCTCCCTCCTTCCTGGGTGATGTGTGTTTTTCCCTCTCTCATTCACTTCCTCTGTCTCCCTGCCTCCTTCCTCCTGTGGCTTTTCCATGCTCCCAGAAGTCACATTTCTCTAGAACATCTGTGTCAGAAGGTGTTCTAACTAGCTGTGTGATTATGGCCAAGCTACTGTATATCTCTGGGTCTCAGTTTCTAGATGCTCTTTCAGTCCTTTGCAGCTATGAGATTTGTCTCTGAATGAAATGGAATCAACCCACCAACATAGCAGCTGCTGTTGTAGAAACAGGAAAATCAGGCTAGGTGCCCCCGAAAGCACAAGCACCAGGGGGCGCCCGAGGACCACTCAAAGACAGAGGATTTACTACTTGCTTTGCAGGCACTGTTCTGGTATTGCAATCTGTCTCGTGAGATGGGTACTGTTGGTGGTGGTCCTGTTTTAGAGGTGAAGAAACTGAAGCACCATGAACTGGAGGGATTTGCTCAGGGTCACAAAGACAAGTCACATGAGGATAGGATTTACACTCAGGCAGATTCAAGAGCCTGTGCTTGTATCCCACAATTCTGCATTGCCCTGGCCACTGATGCTCACATGCCAGATTCCCATAAAGCTACTTAGTAAACACCTCTCGATCCCAAATGTGCTTAGATTCCTTAGGTCCAGAATACATGTATAGGTCCATCAATCTCTCTACCTCTGACCTCTAACACATTTATCTATAGCTATTATTATCAACTCACTATTGCCCTATGTCCTCATCAGTATCCTCTGGTAGCCTTGTTCTTTATATTTTCAAATGTGCCTGTCTTCATGAGCACTGAGGCTGTGTCCCTATGTCCTCTTCCCGGGATGGAAACATTTGGAAACTCACGATTTTCATATCACAATTCTTGTAGGCAGCCTCCAGCTACTCACCAGCAAAGCTACTACTGGATGGATTATGAGGGATAAATGGTATTCACTTCACAAGGCCCAGACTGGGATGCTCTAATAGTTTGATAAATTCAGCAAACAGAAAGAGACAGCTCAGAGGTGTAAGGAACACAGAGAGGAAGAAGCCCTGGTTTCTACTTGCAAGGAGATAAGAGAAGCATTCAAGGATTGAAGACAGTGAAATGTAATGCAAAGGTGAAAGTGTTTATCAAAATCACAACACCCTTGGGGAAACAAGGGACAGGAATATTATTTGTCCAGTCTGATCCTAAAAACTAGGACTGGCTCATGCATGGCTAGGAGTCAAGAGACCAAAGAGCAAGTCCCTCCCTTTCACCTTCAAATGTGTGAGTCCAGCTCCCTTCTGAAGCACAGCTCTGACACCTGTTGGGCAGTAATGGCTGTTTGGATGTCAGGTACACAACTGAGACCCATCACCAGATTTAGCCACCCTCATTCTCCCACAATTTATTTGCATATGTGCCAGCATCAGATACACAGATGAGTGAATGAGCACGTGAGCAAGTGGGACAACAGTAAATGAAGTCGTGCTCTCAGAAGGCACAGTCACATTTCCTGAAAAGAACAACAAAATTAACCAACCTGGGAACTCAGTTCTCATAGAAAGAAAGCCCACATGCCCACCTTCTAATCTTCTGCCTGATTTTGTGCGGCACCCACAACATATAAATTGAAAGGCTCTCATTTTTTAGAGTATGATGTAGCCACCCATGCAGTGCTATTATGTTTTTTCTTCATTTTAGTGTAGATGTCATAGTTTCCACAGGAAAGTCTGATAACAGCCATTCCCCAAGAATTGAAGCATGGCATGTCCCCTGTTCTTGGGGAGGCCCTGCATCTGCCCTCCTTGTATTTCCTCTACACCTCTCCAGAGCCAGCCTAGTGTCACAGACCTAAGAACAGAAGGAAGATGAAGAGAAGCCCAGGAGACTGTCCATCCACAGTCCACAACTTGGTCATCTTGGAGAGTCATGGAGAGTTCATCCCATGCCCCCTCTTTTGTGCCTGCAAAGATTGATACCTCACCTTTGTCTCAATCACAGATGGCCTCCTGCTATCCTGTGTTCAGGGGTGATATATTTATCTGGATGGCTTGATATTTCAGGAGCTGGACACTGCTTCTCCACTCTCCACCAGGGTTTCAGAGCTGGGCCAGCACATTAGCACTGCCCTCCCTCATAAAGTGTCCCTCTGATGACTCAATCATGGTCCCAGTCAGGAGAAGGTGCTGCAAGGGAGTTTGGGAAGCCCAACAAAGGGAAGTGAGCCTAGAGGCCCCTCTATTCCTGGGGCTGACTTTACAGTGATGCCCACACGCCAGAAGGTGTCCCAGTGTTAGGGATGACCCCCAACCCCTGCATGTCTACTCAGGCCTCCAGCACCAGGGCCCTTCCCAGCAACAGCTGTGAAGACACACACAATGGGTTCTCAGGTTCCTATGCCTATTCTGCTTCACTTGTTCATTAGACCCAGTCAATACCACAGAAAGAAAGAACAGAAGGAAAGTGAATCATTATTCCATTTGTATAATCCAGAAATTGTAAGGTAGCCACAGGAAAGTCTAGCAACAGAAGTTTGAGCCCAAGCCCCCTGGCCTACCTCTTGTAAACTCAGAGGGAAGTGACACTGATCCCCATCTCAGGCCCATATATCAGATCTCAGGGCCCCCTCCTGGGATCTTCAAGGAGACAGAAACAGAAAGCACAAGGGGAAAAGAATAGCTTATTCCTTCTGAAACAGCATTTGTGGCAAGGCTGTCTTCCATTTCTTCTTTTTTTTCTTTTCTTTTTGCAGTAATGGGGACTGAACACATGGATGCTTTACCATGGAGCTATAATCCAGACCTTTCTATTTTTCACTTTGAGACAGGGTCTTGCTAAGTTGCCCAGGCTGGTCTTGAACTTACAATCCACCCATCTTAGCCTCCCAAGCAGCTGGGATTACAAGAGTGTGCCACTGCACCCAGCTTCCATTTCTTCATTATTTGTGGTCAAGAGAAAGCCATGACTGGTGTAATGATGCAAAACAGTTAAAACCTAAAGCAACCTCTAATCATGGAATGGACAGCAGATGATAACCCATGTTTTAAACCTAGTTTCACAGATCCACTTGCCAATAATCTTCTGAAAGTCCCTACTTGATGGAGAGGTGAGCTCACTTTATGTGGTCCATTGCTTAGATAATCCTGCAACCCCCAAGCTGTCTAGCAATCTCACCAACTGTGTGAGGTTCAAACTCATCAAAAGAAAAATGGTATATGGCTGCAAGGAATTGCTGCTCTCGAGACTGAGCCTCCCTTTCCAACATCATACAGCAAGAAGGTCCAGTCTCCAAGCTACTTAGGCAAAAAGCATGCAATTAACAAATCCAGTGATTTTTTTTCTTTGTTTTGTTTCTTTTGCAAGGTGTGGGGATATAGCTGCAGGATGAATTGCCATTTCCCTCTATCAATCTGGGCTTCCATAGGGCCTGATCCACAGGTCAGGGACTTGAGCTCAGTCTGTCTCTTGGGACAGATAATGGCTGCAGGGGAGCAGAGCCTGTTACCTGCTGCACGTCCTGCTGGAAGACGCAGAGCTGCAGCCGCTGGTGAAGCCGCACCTTGCGGTGCTGCCAGATGCTCTCAAGCCGCCGCTGGTGGTGCAGCACCTCGTGCACCACATCCAGCACCTGGTGCACTGCCTTGGAGTAGTTGGCTGTGGCTGTGAGGGACTCAGAGTTACCAGGACTCAGGGGACGCTGCAACACATCCAGCAGTGCTTTGCCATCCTGGCTGACCTGCAGGAAGGAAAGAGTTTAGGTCAAGGAACTAGAGAGGCAAGAAAGTCTGCTTCAGGGGTCCCTGGTTAAGCCTGAGAATCTCAGTCATCTCCAGGCTCATCAAAACCAAGACACATGTTAACCAGCAACAGCTGCCACGGTGCCCAGCCCATGGCCCAGGAGAGGGAAGGTCCTAGGGAAAAAAGTTGCCTGGAGCCACGGCCAGCTGTCTATGAGACCCTCATAAATTTTAGCTGCTAAGGGCAAGAACTCTGCCTTGTTCATCCCCACCCCCAGGTCTAGAACAATGCCTGGCACATAGCAGGCACTGGATGAGTATTTTGAATGACTCACGGACAACATCAGGCAGCAGAACTTCGTTTCACAAATGAAGCCAAATATGTCACCACCATAAAATCCTTTCCTGCTCTTCCTCCCTCAACATCCTCTATGTGGCTCTAAACTTCCAGATGTATGATCAGAGACTCTGGGCCTCAGTTTCCTTGTTTGCAGAGGAAGAATGAAATTGGCACATACCTCACAGAGTTGTGATATTAAATGAGATAACATATGGAGGTGGGCTTCCATATCCACCCCTGGGATGGGAAGGAGGGGCAGTCTATGACCCTACATCATTTTCTCTCCCTTTCTTCAGGCTTGGCTGGGGGTTGAGGATCACATAGGCAGTTGGTATCCTGCACATGAGGCCACAGAACGCTCTCTGACTGCGTGATTGAGAGCACTAGAGTAGAATGATTGGGAGAGGAAACCACCACTGCCCACCCAAGCTCACCCACCCCTGTCTGCCATCACTTATTGCTGGGGAGGTAGCTTATAACGCAGAGGTAATGCCCTCCTGAGATGTGAATAAGTATCCTATGACCAATCCCAGGTCAGACCTCTTCAGGGAATTCTGAGCAAATTCATTCCCTCTCCCTCTTCCTCTCTCTCACAGGAAGATGTGAGACAGAGGGCCAAGTCCTGGAAATCCAAGTCAAACTGAGTTCCAGGCCTCTGCCTCAGTCTCCACATCTGTAGGAGGCTGGCACCACCCCGACCTCTGAGGTGGGCTTGGAAAAGGCTCCATTGTATAATTACAGCCACAACTGACAGTGTGAACCAGTGAGTATATTATTAATCTCAGTTGTGCTTTCTACTTCTGTATTTCATAAATTTAGAATTCTTTATTCTGGAATAAATTTAGAGATTCTCGACCCCTGGGTAGAGGCACAATATTGTCAAAAGAAAGTTTTGAACCATTTGAATCCGAGCTTCTGAGATCTGATTTGGCTCACAAGTCCCCTCCTTTGTGTCTTAGACAATGAAAAACTCTGTTGCCATGTTTAGTACTGATCACTGTCAGGCACTGGGCCACATGCCTTACATGCATCGTGTTTACAACCCTTGACCGCATCCCAGGAGGCAGGCGTTCCCACCTTCATTTCACAGAAGAACCTGAGTGGGATGTGACTTACCTGAGGTCACATAGCTACGAAATGGGGGACCTGAGATACAAACTCAGTTTTGACTGTGACAAAAATGCTAGTGTTCTTTTACATATGCAACAAACTCACCTGAAACTATAGTTATTAAAATGTTATGTCCCAAGCCATACTTTTTGACATTCTGCTTCAGTCTGGAATGAAACCCAGAAATCTGCATCTTTAACTGCCACTCGTGAGTCTAACACATGTGGTATGGGAATGCATTCTGACAAACTCTCCTCTCACTCCTGCCCCAGAGGAAATGCATGGGCCAGATCTGCATTCATTGTCCCTTCCTCTCCCAGCTTCCCAAGTCACATCTCTTTCTATCCCTCAAGCCCCTTCCTTGGAATCCACTCCAGTGAGTGAACCTCCTTACCTGTGGACATCCACATGATGCACCCATACGGAGCTTTCCTTTATACTTTGAAAGAAATGTCAAAAAGTTTTTCTCCAAACTTTGTAATTATCTCCCTGCCTTTGATTTTTTTTGGTGGAGAGGACTTTCAGTTTGTCCTCATATCCATGGCAGCTTCTCACTCCTGCACACTTAACTCTACTCATGTTTTTCTGTGGATCTTGTAATAAGAAAATTCGTTTTTTGAGGAGCTTCTTCATAAAAGGAGTGGCAGCAAGGTTGGTGTGCACATATTCATTCACCAACTGTAAAACCAGAAAGCAAATTCACAGTAGCCAAGCCTGGTTCCTCACATTCCTCCCCACAGAGAAGAAAGCCAAGTCTTTACCCACAGGGTGAGGTAGGTGTGTGGGTACATGCCTTGAGAGACAGAGAGAAAGGGTGCGTGCACAATGGAGTGGTGCTTGCTAAGGGCCCCATCTGTATCTGCTCCTGGCTGAACACCCATAGTTCACAGACCAAGATCCCTACAGGAATCTCTGGAAGAAGACAACCTGCCTCTCAGTCCAACTCAGGCTATTCCATGTACAGGCAGGGCTCTTACCACACACTCATATGCATACATGCACACCCAGAACCCCTGGCTCCCCTCTTGGTTCTCACCTCCGTGTAGGCCTGGGTCACCTGCTCATACAAGGACTGGTGGTGGTGGATCGCCAGCTCCAGGTCCTGCATCTCGGATGGCAGGCCGCCTTCACTGCACATTTTGCACCAAGCGTCTACTCCTGACAAGAACTGAAAGGAGATGCCAGGTGAGTGAGAGTGGGAACACTGGGATGGGGATGCATGGGTTACATAGAGAGGGTTAGACACCCTGGGAACGAGCACAGGGACTTCCACTGGTCTTCAGAGACCATCACAGCAGGCACAGCTTTTTCCTTTAATTGGCCAAACACTAACCCCTAGAAAGATGAAGGCCAAGCCAAGCAGCTGTTTGGGAAGTGTAGTTTCCACAGAGAGGTTTATCATACAACTGTGGAGCCAGACAAGTCATCTGAAAGCTTGCCAGGTTACACAACAAATGCAAGGTACAGGTGTGGGAACCACTCACTACAGCCCACATATATACCGGAGCCTCTTGCTCTGTGCACACCCACAGGCACCCAATAGGGACTGCGTGCAATGTAATGATAGGCCTCCATACTTAAGCTCTGTGTGCACACTGAGTGGTGAAGAGAAGTAGAGAACACTTCCTGCAGGTCTACCAGGAACCTGTGGCACTCTGCAGAGACTGTCCCCACAGGGGATGAAGACTAAGGCTCAACAGACTCCCACTTGGGTCAGGTTCCTGCAGGTAGGAGCAGGAAGAACAGTGTAGGGGAACAGACTGTGCTGTGTCCACAGTGACAATGGCTCCTGGGATGTGATATATAGACGCATATCTTAACAGACATCAAATTACTTAAAAATTAAAATTAACAACTGTGGAAGACGGTGGGTCTCCATGCACAAAAGGATGAGCTATCTGAAATCACTCAGATTTATTGGGTGGAAAAATACACCTTTAAAATGCAAATAATTCTTCACCCAACAGTCTGGAATGGTTCTGTCTGTGATTCCCTGCGCCTGGGTGCACAGCTCCATTTAAATTAATTGCCTAAATACCTTTTTATCTCATTGCCTAGAATAGCCCATAGGAGGACAATAAAGAGCTGCCTAAATAAACGCAAAGAAAAAATAGTCTTGAATCAGTTTTTTTTCCTCCCCAGCTTAAAAAAAAAAAAAGCATGGTTTATGAATTTCCCTGAAGGACTGATAATACCCAAGGAAATCACATTAAAAAATAGATACAAATAAAATTGCTTCGGATCCAAACCAATCCAAGTCAGAAAATATCAAATAAAATTTAACTCCTTCGGTTCCTCTCAGCTCTGGCATTCCATTCTCTTCTGCAACTACTCAGCTGCTTGACTTGGTGTCACTGTCAGCTTCAGCCCCTGGCTGTTAAGGTTGATTTTCCATCCTGTATATCTTTGGACCCATTAGGCCATTTCTCAGCAATTCTGGAAAAGTGCCCAGGTGCCATCCAGCATCAGACTGCTGGTACTTGCTGACATCTCAGAAGCTTCTTTGCTGAGTTATTGCTCCTCCAATAACCACCTTACAGAGGAACTCACAAGCAACTTGACATTCTTGTATCAACTGTGTGGGGAGCAGCTCTTCCAGGTCCATGGGATTTCTTTGAAATACTCTAACAGGAGTCCTAGCTCCGGACAATGGTCAGCTTGAGGAGAGAAGGCCAGAGACAGAGGGAAACAATGCCTTCCTTGTCAATCCAGATAAATCTTGAATAAAGTATGAAGGGATAGTGCTGAAGAATAGGAGATTATACCTCAGTATCCTCAAGGTCCTAAAAATGGAGTGGTCACTATCGATCACTATTTTAAAAGGAAAGGTATGACTAGATTGCTCTCAAAGTATAGGGCTATGCTTGATGTGTGACTCAAGTATTTATTTCAGTGATAGGAAGGTTGTAGGTGGAAATAAACAGGCAGAGAAATTTAAAAGATACCAGGATAGTGTATAGAGTGAATACCCATGGTAGTAATGTCTGCTATCTTATATATTCCATCTGCACTGTCACATCCTTATAACAGCCCTATGAGGCTCATGATCACCACATTAGAGAGGAGAAAACAAGCTCAGAATGGTGAGGTGATTCACCTAAGAGTTAATGAATAGTGGACTAGGATTAGAAGGCACAGGTCTGGCCTCTAAGTCTAGACTTTTCCAATTATCCTATATTGCCTTCTCTGTTAAAATAGAAGGAGAGTTCAAGGTATAATCATTTGTCTCAGGCTCTTTGATCTGTGAGTTACCCAAATGTGATACCAAGAAAGAAACTCAGGTTAAGACCATAGGCTTTGATGTTAGACACACCTGAGCTGAAATCTCAGTGATCCCATAGATTGTGTGATTTTTAACAGGAGTATGTGAGCAAACATTTAACAACCAGCATATATATGCAATGCTCTTTATTATAATTTCATGTAGCCAATGGATTTCCTGTAGGATGTTTTAGTTGAACTCTTGAATCCAGTCAACCTACGGCTGCAGCGGCAAACTTGTAGAGTTCTGACACTGATAATGCCGAGTGATATTTTCACTTACATTAAAGAGTAAAGTAAAAGTGAAAACACCTAAAGACTTATGTCAGCATTTCACTTGTTCATCATTGATGTTTGTGTCTTCTTTGCTGAATCAAATGATGATTTTTGAAGATAAGAAGAATATCTCCTTGATTTTATGTGGTACAATGTAACAACTATAGAAGGGCACATTTTTAAACTAAGTATATATTTTTAAACATTTCTCCCTCATTTTCTTAAGACCCTAGACAATCAACAAAACCATAAATCAAGCCCTGGTTTGTGGCATGTGATGCTTCTGTGGTGTAAAACTCCTACCATGGTCATTTTAAACTACCAGTGTGATATCATTAAATGTGCAGAGGGAAGAGATGACCATCAGCATGCAGTTGTTTAGGATCCGCCCCCAAGGGGGAAAAAAGATAAAAATAACTTCAAGAACATAGATAATAACTAAACAGCAGAATAATCAGGAAGTTATGAGTTTTGAATCCTTACTACCTTTGCTTTTAATGAAACATAATTATAAATTTATATAATTTAGTTTTAAGTAGCTCATAAAATTCCTGAAAACTTAATAACTGGCTTTCCATGAGCTGGCCTGAACCAGGCTCCAACATATCACAGGTTCTTAGGCAGGTCACTTAATCTCTCTGAGCTCTAGTGCTCCTTTTTGTTACTAACCTTACTAACATGGGTTAGTAAGGTCACTCACTGGCCAATGCTCAGCCACTTAATAAGTAAATGGCAACTATTTATTTCTACCCATTATGTTGTTATTATCTATAACAAATGCTTCATGTAAATTAATTTCCCCCTGCTCACAGAACTCAGTGATCACTGGACTTTCATCCTTTTGGTCTCTCTGAATGTATACTAAGTAGACAGTCAACACCCACCCTCACCACCACCCCCAACCATAAACTACTAAGCAGGACATGGCTTATTTTTAACTGCTACCTCCTAACAGGAGATGGGTCCCTTTTTATTTATTTTTGTTTTGGGGGGTAGCTGGGATTAAACTTAGGGGAACTCAACCATATCCCCAGCCCTATTTTGGATTTTATTTAGAGACAAGATCTCACTAAGTTGCTTAGCACCTTGTTTTTGTTGAGGCTGACTTTAAACTCAAGATCCTCCTGCCTTAGCCTCCTGAGATGTTGAGATTACAGGTGTGCACCACTGTACCAGGCCCCCTCTTATTTGTATGTCAAGCAAGGCCACCAAGAGCTAATAGTGTTTCTTTGTGAACACGGAGGCTATGAAAAGGCAGAATACCAGTTACTGCTGCAGCTGTTCAGCAGGGTCTTGGGTGTTTCAAAAAGACAGTAGGGGATTTCTGCAGAGATGGCGTTTGTGTCCCCACCTTGCCATCCATCCCCCACTCCTGTTCTCTTCCCACTTCCAGCATCACCAAAGGTCTCTAGGCCTCACCTGTTCAGCCTTCTGATGGAACACAGCAGACATAGCCAGGATGGTGCTGCGTTCGTCCAAGGCAGCGGCGAAGCTCTTCCATTCCTGGTCTAGCTGCGTAGAGATCTGCTTGATTTGCTGGGAGGCATAATGGCCAGCCTCAGAGAGGCGGGAAGCCACAGACATGATGCGGTTGATATTGACATAGGCATTCTGGGAAGCAAAGGAGAGTGGATGTTTAGTGGGGCAGGCTGAGAAGATAACCACTGGGCACTTGTGGGGTGGGTATGTTTTGGGAGGAGGAGGCTACCCAAAACAAAAAGTTTAAGAGAGGCTGATATCAGCCATACTGGTGTAACCATTGTGGGTCCAAGGGAAGTTATTCTCTATACTATAAAATCTTGGTAGATGGCGGTGACAGTAGCTGAGACTTCTCCTTCTGGAGAACCAGCACAGATTTTGTGCCAATTATTAATGCACATTAATGCATGGAATATCTTATGTGATCCTCACATCGAAAAGGTCACTCTAGGGGGATGGCACAATTCAAGAGCACTCTTTGAAAATAAATGGTTCAGACTAGGGTTTAAGCTGAAGGAGGCAAAGACGTCTCTCTTACTCAGGAGAGAGATGCACCCAGGACGTTACCACCACCTACAACACGGCAGCGGTGCTCACCAAAGACAGCACACGAGACATGATGATTCTACATCTCTCTGTAACAGACCAAAGATGCCTCTCCCATCCTCCATCTCCACCCCACCCCCCACTGCCTCTGCCAGAAGAGCCGAGTCACTGGCCACCAGTCAGGGTGTACATAAATACAGCATGTGGAGCCACATTTTTCCATGATAAAAATAAGGTCTGTGGACCCCCTTATCACTGCTTGACTTGGGAACACTTCTCCACCTGATCCCAGATGGCATCTGTGGTTACTCCAAAGAGCACTTACAGGGACTCTCTTGACCCTTTGTCTCCTTCTGTCTTGTGTTTTGTTTACATTCATCCTCATCTTTGCTTGCCAATTAAAAACTCATGAACATATGCATTGTTTCCTACCAGACCAGCAAAAAAAAAAAAAAACCCTCCAGCAAGGAACAAGACAAAACCCCCACAAACATAAGACAGTAGCGATTCCGGTTATTTTTAACTGCTACCTCCTATTTAATCGCCTGAAGTGTCAAAACAATCAAGTAATATTGTGGCATCCACAGGGAGCTTCTCTGAATCACACCATGTCTGCCTGAGGAAGGGCCAGGGAAGCAAGTTATTCACACACCTTCACTCTTTGTTATAAATCTTCTCAAATGATAATAAATATTCTTCAGCAACAGCATTTTCTCTAGGCTCTATTAGCTCAGGTATAGTTCATTAATACTGGGGAGGCTTAATGAAGGTTCTTTATTTTCCTCTCCTACTTCCCTCATGGTCCCCATTCATCTCAGCTGTCCCCAGCCTCCAAGCACTCCATCCCAAACCTGGGCCGGGTTGACGAGGTCTCGCTTAATCTAAAAGTTCT
The DNA here is from genome assembly GCF_045843805.1 of Urocitellus parryii. Lineage (NCBI taxonomy): Eukaryota > Metazoa > Chordata > Mammalia > Rodentia > Sciuridae > Urocitellus > Urocitellus parryii. Next base: position 171,620,640 of record NC_135532.1, on the reverse strand, counting down.
CTGTGGAAGCTTAAGAGGTTAAGTGAGGTACTTAAACACAAATCCATCCTGAAGTCTAATGACCCCTGTGTGCCATCTCTGTTTTTAGTCTGGTGTGAGACCTTCCACACACACAGCGAGTTTCTGTAACAGAGCTAGAATATTACTGACCGTCATTATGTGAAATAACTACCCTTTAAAGACTAGGAGTCATTATCAGCCCTATTTCTGAGTTAGAACACAAATTCTTCTGAAAATTAAACTCTATTTATAGAACTGACAGGGAAAAAACACTGTACTTAGAAATAGAAGAGGAAAAGAGGAAAAAAAAGCATATACTGATTTTAATAGTTTTACCTTCTAGAGGAATAACATTGAACCCCTTCCCTCAAATTTCTTGTTTCTATCATTGTCTTAATTTGTGTTTTCCCCAAAGCAAACCTTGAATTAAGAAAAGAATTTGGGGCAGATAGTTGACTTGGGAGGTCACAGAGAAGACTTGTGTATGGGGAATGAATAAAAGATGTATTGCTTGCTGGGTTCGTGCTCTGAGCAGATGGGGTTCATTCCCTCTGGAGACCTTTTGAGAAACTATAGAACGTATTTCTAACCTGTCCGGCTGAGGAGAATCTGGGGTATTCATGTACTAGGTCCTACTGCTCATCTGTAAATGACCTCCAGGACTGGCTGAATGGTACAGGTGGGACTTTGAGTCTAATAGAGTTGTCCTCCCTGACTGGGTTAAAATCCTGAACTCTCAACATTTGTCCAGACCTGTCTATGGTGTCCGGTTTTCCTGTCTGGGAGGAAGGACTTATGTACAGCTTTGGCCAGATGGGATGCAAGAAAAGCAATAAGAGGTGCTGGAGTTGTAGCTCAGTGGTAAAGCACTTGCCTAGCATGTGTGAGCACTAGGTTGGATCCTCAGCACCACATAAAAATCAAAAGTAAAAGCATTGTGTCCATATACAACTAAAAAATATATTTAAAAACAATAAAAGCATGGCATTATCCTGTCCCCAGGTGCATCCTCACCACCTGTTTACATTCTCCTCCTACCCAGGGAACAGAGGGAGGTGAACTTCCTAGCTTTAGAGATGTCCCACTGTGGCTGCCTCCAAAGACTGTTAACAGCTTGTCACTCACTCAAATATTTATGGAGAGTGGGCCAGGCTCTGTGTTGGGGGTGGTGGGAGATCAAAGAGAATTGAGACAGGATTCCTGCCCACCCACCCCTTTGCCCTCAGGAGCTCACAGCTGAGATTTAGATAAATCCTCAAATAACAATAATTTAAAACAAAATGAAATCAAAGCTTCCACAGAGGTGGAAGCAAGTCACTGTGAGGACTCTGAGGGAAGGGATCTAAGCCACTAGCTGGGATGTTGGGAAGGGGCTTTCTGTGCTTATGTGCTCACTCAAGGGTATAGGGAGGTGGCTACTCTCCCAGGTTCCCTTCAACTTAAGTCTGTGGTCGCAGATGAACACTAACAACAAGCAAACAGACCACGTTTACCCTTCATTCTGGAGACCAGCGCAATAAATGCTTTCATGTTTGCTTACTAGTGGGCAGAGAGATGTCTTACTAAAACTAACAAATAATTATGTTTCACAAAAGAAGTAGAGGTAGCATTCCTCACAATAGAGGGATAGATAGAATGTTGACTCGTGCATTTATTAGGTCGTTGTCCCTCCCACCCCGTAGCTCCTTTATAGAATATCACAACACCCTGGGGAGTCACACTGTCCAAATTCATCAGCTTCTTCATGTATTTTCTTTTTTAACTGTAGAACCAGAGAGGAATGGCAGATAGATTCTGAACTGCAGTTGTCGCTCAGAATGAGGACAGTCTCGAACTAAATGAGAAGGGAAGAATGGCAGGGAAGGTCTCCAATTACTTAAAAGGAAAGAACAAGGTCAACAAATGGATAAAGCATGTGAATAAATAGGGGTGCTTAGTTGCTAGGCATAAATGACATTTCGTGGTCTTTGGTCAGTCCATCAAGTAGTTCTGAGTGACTGTTTATGCCTCTGTTAAAGAACATTTGCGAGTCACTGCTTTTTCAGGGAGATGTTTTTCCTTGGGACATGGCCAGCAGGAATAGTTATTTTGGCTCTTTTTGGGCTTTCCATCTTCTACCAGCTGCCCCTCTACCCTTTCCAATCAGCCTGGCGCTCTCATTCTTCCCAGTCAGCCTCAAATGCCTTTCCATCAGCAGAGCTGCCCGTCCGTCAAGGGCATCAAGCCACTGGGCCAGGAGTCAAGAGACATGCTTCTAGGTCTGGCATTCACTTAAGATGTAGCTGACTCCTCTTTATCTTGGTTTCCTCACCTGTAAAATGGGGTGAGGAAGGAGTGGGGAGGTAGTTTAACTAAGTGATCTCAGAGTAAGCAGTGCCCAGGAGGCAAGGGCAGTAGTTCTGTCTACCCAGAGGTCCACATGCCTCAGCATTGCATCCTGGCTCTGCTCATTGCCCTGAAGTGTGGATACCAAGGCTGGAGCCAGACCCTCTCAGGCTCCAGGTGATCAAGGACTAGCTGCCCTTTCTCTCTCGCTCTCCTCAGGCCCTTCCCCTGAGCTAAGCTACTCAGACTAATCACCTTCTCTGGCCAAAAAAAAAAAAAAAAAAAAAAAAAAAGTAACCTGACTAATAATTCTGCTTTGATGAGCATCTTCTTAAGTCCTGACTTTAAAACTGCTTTATTAAATTTAGATTCCTCATGCATATGTAGTGCTATTATTATGATTCAAAGTGTGGCATGGCTCAATCTGTAACTATGATCTATCCTGCAGAATGCAAGGCACCTGTAGCATCATCTGCCACATCATCCACAAATCCTACCTCAAAGCCTTTCATCCATCATTTTAAATCACAAGCAGGAAAAATAACTAAATTCCAGTAAAATTGTGCTAACTCAAAAACCGCCAGGTATTGTCACTGTGCCCCACTTTTGCTACTTAAAATATTCCCCATTTTCTTGTTTCATTGACAAAGTCACTAACTGGAGATAACAGGAGGGTGGATCCCTTCGCCTAAGGCCTTGCCTCCTGCTGCAATCAACTGAATCAACTTTGCAGAATCTTGATGATAGCTTTCATCCTGCCAAAAGGACTCCCACTTTGAACCTGGTTCCTGGCTTACCCCAACTGGCTTAAAAAAAAAATGATGTTACTTGCAAGAAAATGATAACTTTCCATCCATTAAAAACAGCCAATTTTTCTCTGTAAGTGAGATTTCATCTGTTGCATAATCTGAAAGAGATACTGGTTCTTCTAGAGACAACTATTTGATACAAGCTACGATTTTGGCAATCTTAAGCATGTTAGGGCCTGATTATAAGAGATAATTGCCGTGTGTGTGTGTGTGTGTGTGTGTGTGTGTTATTTGAATCTCATTCACTTTTACTCTTAAGTAGGAATGAACTTTACATATATGTGGTCACAGGTCCCCACTTTGAATCAGAAAGTCTTTTTATGAGTCACATGAGATGATATAAAGCACACAGTCAGTTGCCCGGCACATAACCATTACTGCAATGAAAGTCATACCTTTTTTTTCATCCAGTACCAACGGACTGGCATTAACTCTCCAGTTTGTACAAAGTATCAGTAAAAGGTATAACAAAAAGAAAAGCTATTCCAACAGATTTTATATCCAAAGTCCCATTGTATTTCACAGAGAGCAGGTCACAATGTCCCCTACTATTCCTGGGAAAAGGCCTTTTCTACAGGATCTGCCACACAGTCCTATAGTTGTCAGAGCTGCCCTAGCTGCCTGGCAGGCTCCTGCCCTACTTAACCATGTACCCTCTGCTGGCAGATACCTGTCCTCCAGGAGTTAAGGGCTGGAGCCCTGAATGATCTAAAAGGTTTTTCTTAACTCAGATGGATCAGAGAATTCTGAATCAACCAATGACTTGAGTTTTGAGTCATGCTCTTTCAATATCATGTGTATGTATGTATATATATATATATATATATATATATATATATACCATATATATATATATATATATATATATATATATATATATACCTTAAGTTGGAAAAACAGGGGTATTTGCCCTTTGGTGTAAATTTCTTTTTTAAAAATTTTATTTATTTGCAGAATGCATTTTGATTTACTGTACACAAATGCAGCACAACTTTTCATTTCTCTGGTTGTACACAATGAAGTGTCACACCATATGTGCATTCATACATATACCTAGAGTAATGATGTCCATCTCCTTCTACCATCTTTCCTGCCCCATTGCCCCATTGGGGTAGACTTCTTGAGGCACTTGCTTGCCTTAGCATGTATTAACTACATCCAGAACACCCACAAATGGGGACTTCTTGTCCTCATACTAGGGCATTAGACTGCAAAAGGTTGCAGAAACCTATTCCCCGAGCTGAGTGTGAGGCCCTTCATTTTGTGCTGTAGGGACAATGTGGTTTCAAGGCATAGAGAAGTCATCAAAGAGTTGTTCCTTCTCTGCAAGGAATGAGTCCTGAACATAGGGTTCCAGTTAGTGGGGCTACAGCTTTTTAAACATTACTATGAAATGAAAATGAAGGTTGTGATCTGTTAGACACCACAGGAGGTGAGGCACAACCACCACTTCAGGGTTGCTTTCCCTAAAGGGGATCCATTCTCTTGACAAGCCCTGAAGACTTTGACTCTCCAAATCCAAAAGCCAAGGGAGGAAGGCCAGGCAAACCAACAGTTGAGGGCCAAAGGTACTCAGCCAAACAAATTCAGGTCAAATGAAAAATAGAATGTTAAGTCAAAATACTACACCCAAAATACATAAAGAGTCTTGCCTCAGCTGAGCAAAACAAGCACACTAGGGACATACACCTAAATGTTATTAGTTATGGAACACTTATATTGTACCAGTTATGCTTGGTGGTGGAAACTTTCCTTTAGGGTCTCATTTCTAGTCTCTTGTTTATAGAAAAGTGTTTTATTGGGGCTGGGGCTGGGGCTCGGGCTCAGTGGTAGTGCACTTGCCTAGCACTGAGTTCAATTCTCAGCACCACATGCAAAAAAAAAAAAAAAAAAAGGTCTATCAATTTAAAATAAAAATTAAAAAAAGAAAAGTGTTTTCTTTTTTGATTTTCATAATCAGAGAAAAATGTATCCTTAAAACTATACAGATGGGACTCTCCCTCCCCACTGCAGTTAATGGTTAAAACATCATGTGTGCATATGTGATAGGACAGAGGAATTTATGTTCAAACTCCTACTTTTATCCAACTCATTCTTCCTTTTTTCCCCCCTGCGGTGCTGGGGACCTAACCTAGGGCCTTGTGCATGCTAGGCAAGCGATCTACCGCTGAGCTACATCACCAGCCCTCATTTTTCTTACAGAGGCAAAAAGGTTATTTCTGCCCCCCCATTATAAATGATGCTAGGGGTTTGAAAGTATTTTTATTTTAAAAACCATTATAATGTATCTTTAATATTTTTGGCCAGGTTATACTCCATCAACATTGTATTTACATTTCTCCACCTCTCTTGACTTTGGTAAAGTTTTTATTTATTTTTTAAGTGAAATATAATTTACTAATCGTGAGAAAGAGGCAGGTTTTAATAAACAAATACTGCTTTTATAAGGGAAGGAATGCCGAATCACTTTAATTAAAGTTTTTTGGAAGCCAAATTCAGGTAACAATGTCATTTTTACAGTTAGCAGGGAAAAAGGGAACCCAGATATTTCTCTTCCTTCCTTCCTTCCTTCCTTCCCTTTATATTTTCTCTCTCAACCTACAGAAGCTCTTTTATTTCCTCCTCATTATTATTGAGATTAAACCCTAGTTATAGTAAACAATATTAAGGGAAGTCTGCAGGAGGAGAGTCAAAAAAGCTCATCCTGGCAGTGTGTGAAGGGAGAGGAGGGCAGTTTGCTGCTGGTCACTGTCACCCCACATTCTACTACTGCCTGCTGCCTATATGCCCATGAGTTTAGAATAAAGCCAAGAAAAGTATACAGGGTGGATTATCTGAGATTTTTAAAAGAGCAACATATCCCAATTTTTACTTTTATGTTACATGTTCTTAAAAGTAGTCACTTTAAAAAGCTGGGCACCGAATCCCCACATCCTGCCATTGTTTACGTACACCAAATCAAAATTCATCATAGAAACTGAGATACTCTGAGAAGGACATTAGGTATTTTTAACAAATTGATATAACCATGCAGACCCTGGTCTTGGGGCAGCTAAGATGTGGCACTAGGTCCATTGGGCAGGGTGGAGGGGGTTCAAAAATGTTTTTCAGCAATATCTTCTTTATTTTATAAGACTGAACTTGTACTTATCTTTTGTTACCTTCAAAATAAGCTCTTTCTCAAAAGATGAAAATTTCTCTTCTCCGATGATAGTTGAGAGAATGTGCTTTGGGTTTTAATGAAATTCTAAATTTTGATCAAGAGCAGCATCTGTATACTATGCCACCCCAAAGGGGAAGCACCCTAATTCTTAGGATGTTATTGCACATTGTGCTGCTTGTGCTGAGGCCCCACCTAGGCTTACTTGAGGCCAGTTGTCAGGGTCACCTCCTTGCTCCCCAGTCAACTTTCTTCCCTGAAGTGGCATTTTAGGTTTCCCTTATCCCAAAGGCAGCTTTTCTCTTAGCAGATTGCCAAAACAACTCTGTTTTAAATTCCTCCCTGGACTTTGGTGGAACTTGCTAGGCTCCCTCTTAGTTGTCATCAGAGACCACAGAGCTTCCCAGGCATGAACACGCAATCGAGTAAACACAGGCCAGGTCTGTGAGGCAGAGCTCAGCTCCTCCATTCATATGCAACCTGGATAAAGTGGGGCTCTCTAACCCATATATTTTTAAAATCCACCTAGCAGGTACTTAGAAACCTTGTTTGTTAAATCAATCAAGTGATGTGTTCAAAGCCACAAAGAAAGAAGCCAACGGAACAGAACCCGGGCCTCTTACTCCCTACTCTGGCTCACCCCTCTGCTTATTGTTACTTTTTTCTAGTGCCCTATAGCTTATTTGTAAATTTTGTCATACTCAAAAAAAAAAAAAAAAAAAGAGCTTTGAGGAGAAGTATTTGAGGTTTTCCCATATAACTTCCAGAGGTTTTGTGAGTAACATTCAATATCAGCAAGAATAAAGAGATTGTGCCAAAGCGACAGAGAAAGCTCAGGCTCACCTTTCTCCAGCTGAATAATACCATATGTATTACTTACATCTTTGCTAGTCCCAAGCCCACTTTGGGTCCTAAAGCTGTTAAAGAATCAGCTTATGATTAATTAGTTTAACATTACCATGTAAACCTGCTGATCCCACCTCAAAACATATGGGCACTGGGATGGTAACATCTGGAGTAAGAACTATCCATGCTTGAAACCATACTACAACAGCCACGGGAAGGGATGAGCTCGAAATGAAACTTCCAACTTCTGCTTCCCACAAACAACAGTGCCCTCTTGGGTAGGTGGGGAGGTGGCAAACAGGGCAGCTGATGGATGATTATCTGGTCAAGTCTGGATGAACAGTAGGTCAAACCATGTGGAAGCCATCTGTCACTGTTGGACAGAGAGAGGAAAGGAGCAGGAACAGGTCCAGTGCTCAGCAAAGATAACATTGGCCCATGAGTCCTTCTGTCCCTCTGGCCTGGCTGGCAGTAGTGATGTTTCCTCCAGCAATTGCTTCACAAACCATTAAGCAGCCATGAAAACAAGCGCCTGGCCATATGTTCAAGAGCCATAGAAACCCAGGAGCAGGTTTAAGGAAAAGAGAAACCACCCTCCTATTTCTCCTTCCTCAGCACTGAGTAGAGCCTCCTTGCAGGGATGGATGTCTTTATGTAAGGTGTCACTGCGAGATTGAAATGGTAGAGAAGGGTGGGTACACCTGAAATTAAACATAGGGACACCAGTGGGGAAAGTGACAGGGAGCAACACAGCTCTCTGGGTTGAGATGGTTAATTTTAGGCTGCCTTTAAGGTTGAAATCTGGAGATAAAAGACTTCAGGAAAATGCATTTGTCAGGATTTTATTCCCCAGTACTTTCCTATACAGGTCCTGACCACCCCAAACTGTCTTCAGCCATAGTATCACCTGTGAGCTGGGCAGCAATGCAGAATCCCAGGCCCCTCCCCTACCTTCTGAATCAAATCTGCATTGTAACAAGACTGTTCCAGGCGGCAAATATGCACATAAATGTCTGCAAAATTCAGTAGCTTGGAACTCTGAGGAGATGCCCCAAATAAGAATGACTTTTTCTAGCACTCAATACCCTGACAAAAATAAACAGCAGACACTGGCCAAATATAACATTGTGCCAAATCTTGTATCTAAAATGCAGGACCACTTTTCATCTTTATCCCCCCTTTTCAGATGAAGTGATCGGGTTCTGAGGAATTTCATTACTCAGATCACATAGTGAGGAAGGAAATATGGAGCTACAGTTAGCACCTAATGCCCATGCTCTTACCCAACAGAATGCTTTAATTTACTTTGCCTTAAATGTGAATGCTGTTGGGCTAGCCGAGGATGTTCTTCAAGGGAGAGGGGAGATGATGAAGAGAAATTTCTCTCAGAGGGGCTGAGGTGGTGGCTCAGTGGTAGAGCACTTGCCTGGCATGTGTGAGGCACTGGGTTCAATTCTCAGCACTGTATATAAATAAATAAAAGGTCCATTGACAACTAAAAAATATTTTTTAAAATTTCTCCCAGAGATTTAAGAAATCGTACCCAAAAGAAACAGGGTCTCTGGAGAGAGAAATCAAGAAAAATGTCTCCATCTCTGAAGCTTCCCCAATGAGCCCTTGATTTAATAACTCAGCACTGACATGGGCAGAGGTTCAGCAAGAGGACTTCTCCTCCTCTCCACCTTCAAACCTGAGGCTAGTCATTCTCGAGAACAGGAATTTATCCACAAGAACCACAGGAAAGCTCAAGCAAATCTTTTCCCTTTTAATCAACATCTAGCTTTATTGCCTGAGTCTTAAATCTGCTATGTATTTATTCATCTATCCAGTCAACAGTGCAAGTCATGGTACAAACAGGGGACAAGACACAAAATTCCTAGGCTCATGGAGCTTCTGTGTTAGTAGGCAAGTCAGATGACAAGTTACTAAAGATTTACTATATATTTATTTCAGTGCTGTATAAAATACAGGTGGGAAAAGGGTAGAGTGTGATGGAGCCGAGGAGGGCAACATAAGATCAAGAAGCAAGGGAAGGTTTCTCTGAGGGGAACCCGTGACTTGTTCCTAAATGAAGTGAGATAGGGAACCACGTGGCCGCCTGGAGAAGAGGCTCCAGGTACAGGGCGCAGCAGGGCAAAGGCCACGAGGTAGGAAACAGCCAGAAGCTCAGGGTAACTGGGGCAGATGAGTAAGTTTTAGAGAATAAGAGAGGTCACTGGGGCCCACAATATGTAGTTCCCAGGAATCCATGGCCAATTATTTGAGCTATTATCCTGCAAAGGGTGGGAAAATATTAAAGCACTGTTAGCAGAGGAGTGACAGGGTGTGATGTACTCTACTTTTTGGCAGGATCCCTTGGGCTGTTGTGTTGAGAATGGATGGTAAAGGAGCAAATGTGGAAGCAGGGAGACCAGGGAGGAGATACTGGTGATAGCATTTTGGACTAGGGTGGGAGCCACAGAAGCAGTGGCAAGTGGCCAGATTTTAGATATATTTTTAGGGGAGAACTGACAGGACTTGCTGAAGGAAATCCATTAGCTCTTCCTCCTTTCCAGACTCCAGGCTGTGTCATGAACTCTGACCTCTGCTCTTTGTATTTGCCCACCTTGTCCTGACCTCTTACATAACTTGAATTTCCTGATTTGCAAACTCATCTGCATGACCATGATCAATCTCTATCCCTCATCTGGGGCTCCTGGTCAGCTACTACTCATGCCCTAGAATAGAATTTGCAACATTACTGATGCTTAATACTACCCATACTTTGTATATGTGCCCTGCTTTAAGTTTAAGACCTTTCATGTACATCATCTCCTCTTGCATTAGGTTTTATGGACCATTTCATGCCTTTCATTCAACTCCAGGAGTCCTCAAAGAAGAGGCATGTGTCAATTCTGGCTGGATTTCAGACAAATTAACTCCTTGGCAGCTGCAGACCTGGCAGTGAGCAGGCATCCCTATAGATTAGTATGTGTAAGCCTGTGGGTAAGCTGAGCTATGAGACTCACGAAGCAAACACAGGGAAGGCACACAAATAATCTGGAGCAAGAAACCTGCTAATAGACAGCTCCAGAGGGCAGTCAATAGAAGCCAGGAAAGATGTACCAGGGATGTGGGCAGAGAACCAGGAATGAAGGAAAAGGGAAGGGAAATCTGAGGGTAGGAGGTAGTAAACAATCAAGAGAGAAGGCTGATCCTGGCCAGTACCAACCATGAGTCAGAAGTCTGAGTCTTCAGCCAAGCCCTGAGGGTGAGATTTTCAGAGGGGACCCAGGCCAGATGACTGACAGCAGGTAAGGGAAGCGCCAGCACTGAGAATCCTTTGCCTAAGGCCAGAAGCTTCCCTGTGTTTCCTATTTGAACGGGATCCAATCCCCAAACACGGCTGATTAGAGATTGGCGGGTAAAGGCAAATGGAATATCTGGAAGGGTTGGGTGAGGAGCAAGGAGTAGGGAGCAAAGATAGACTAGCACTCTCCCTCCCTGGATATTCCTGACATCGAAGGGAAGTCCTCACCCTCCAACTCCACAGGTTAATTATCAGCTTTATAGTTTGATCCCAGGGCTAATTCACTTGGCTTAGTTTCTTCATCTTAGACCAGTGACTCTCAAACTGTTTCTCAACCTCGTACAGATTTCCTGGGTCCCACCACAGTACAGTTAAACCGGATTCTAGTGCAATAGGCCCCAGATGGGGTATTTCTTTTAAAGCTCCCACATGACTCTAGTGGGCAGCCAGAGTGGAAGCCTGCTTTCTTACACACATGTGCCAGCCTCATTAGAGCTGAGCAAAGAGCCCTCCCTCCTCCTCCTCCTTCTCTTCCTCATCCTCAGGTCTAGTTTAATGTAGATGATGGTACCAAGAGCAAAATTCATAAATTAGGATCCTAAGCAGATGAAAAAATAAAATCTCATCCTCCAACTGAGTTGAAAAAAAGGGATATTCCATCCACAAAGTTGTTTGTGAAGATACAAACACTACATCCTGTTCAAGTTGATTTGTAAGAACAGGGCTGGCTGATGCGTGCAGTACTTTGCAAATCACAGATTTTCCTAGAAGGCTGGCCTTAGGGACCCTAGTGTTAACAGCAACCACTGTACACATTTTTTCTTGGCAGAAAAGAGCACTTAGTAGTGGCATTACCCAACTTTAGGATCAGAATCTCAGAAACAAGGATATTCAGGGTGAAACTTGAAAGACTGTGTAGGCCAGTAGTTTATGGACACCAGTGTGTGTCTCTTATAGACCTCATAAGCACCCTATCTCTCAGACCCGTTCCTAATGAACCAGTGCTCTTCTTCACCTTCTTCTGGTGGGCATGTGGCTTCTGCTCGAGTTATGTCTTATGAGCTCCTCAAATTAAAGGTCCTACCTGAGCAGTTCTACATCTGTGCTGCCCAAATTTTGTGGTGATCTCAATATGCTTATTCATTCAAAAAGTATTTAACAAACACCTACTAGATGCCAGGAATTTTTATAGGTCTTGGGGATACTGCTGTGAATGAAATGGGCAAAGCTCCACCCTTAGGAGTTTATAGTCAGTGGAACAAATTCTGTTTGCCTTAGGTACATGAATTTGAGAGTGGTTAAATTGCAAGTTCCCCCCAAAATAGCTTTGTGTCTTGTGAGTCCTGTGTTCTCAGTGTGCATCAAAGGGCACTGAGAATAAAAACAATGAAATTTTGTCAAATATACAAATGAGTGAATGCCTTTAGTGTTGGTGGCCACACTCTGCCATGGCCATTCTCCTTAGCCATTAAAAAAAGTTATATCTTCAGTCTAACGGGGACCCACTTACAAAATGCTCATTCTCCATTTGTCTTTCTTTATTCTTTTAATAACTTTTCATGTTTACATGATCAACTCAAGTAAAGAATACAACTCAATGGTTTTTAGCATAGTAGTATTTAGAATACAGGTATGTGCAACCAACACCACAATTTTAAAACATTTTCATTGAAGAATGATGGAATTTCCCAGAAACTATGGGACACCATAAAGGCAGTTCTAAGAGCAAAGTTTATAACTCTGAGTTAAGAAATATAAGAAATATAGGAGGGCTGGGTATATAGCTCAGTTGGTAGAGTGCTTGCCTACCATGTACAAGGCCCTAGGTTCAAGCCCTGGCCTCACAAAAAAAAAAAAAAAGAAAGAAAGAAAAAAAATATAGGTAGATGGGCTTGGGTTGTATCTCAGCGGTAGAGTGATCACCTAGCATGTGTGAGGCACTGGGTTCGATTCTCAGCAACACATAAAAATAAATGGGAAAAAAAAGGTATTGTGTCCAACTACAATTAAAAAAAATAGGAAGATCCCAAATAAAAAACCCAATGATATATTTCAAGGACCACTGAGGGAAGGAAATAATTAAGATCAAAGCCAAAAATCAATGAAATAAAGAATTTCAAAAACCCATAGAGGATCAATGAAAGAAGAGTTGGTTCTTAGGAAAGAGGAACAAGATTGACAAATCCTTAGCCAAACTAACTAAAAGAAAGAGAGAAGAATCAAATTAACAAAATTAGAGACAGACATCAGAGGAATCCAGGGGATCACTGAGGACTAGCTTATACTGCAGTATAAGCTTCTCAGAAAACTGAGAAGAAATGGATACATTTCTAGACACATATGACCTGCTAAATCTGGACCAAGAGGACTCAGAAAACCTAAACAGACAAATAGGAAGCAATATGATAGAAATAGTAATAAAAAGCCTTCCCACAAAGAAAACCCCAGAACCAGATAAATTTTCAGCTGAATTCTATCAGACCTTTGAAAAAGAACTAAGACCAATCCTCCTTAAATTACTTCATCGAACAAAAAAGAGTGGAACATTTCCAAATTCATTCCTTAAAGTTAGTACCACCCAGATACCCAAACCAGATAAGGACACACCAAGGAAAAGAAAACTATAGGCGAAAATCCCAGATGAACTTTAATGAAAAAATTCTTAATAAAATACCAGAAAGTTGCATCCAACAATGTATTAAGAAGACTATACATTATGACCAAGTTGGTTTCATTCCAGAGATGCAAGGATGTTTTAATATACACAAATCAACAAATATAATTCATCACATAAATAGAATTAATGACAAAAATCACATAAGTCATCTTGATCAATGCAGGAAAAGCCTTTGACAAAATTCAGCTTCCATTAATGATAAAAACACTGAAGAAACCAGGGATAAAAGAAACTTACCTCAATATCATAAAGATTTTATACAACAAACACAAAGCCAACATCATACTGATTGGGGAACAACTGAAAACATTTCTTTAAAATCCAGAACAAGGCAAGGACACCTGATCTCACCACTTCTATTTAACACAGTACTAGAAACTCTACCCAGAGGTAGAATTCCTTCTCTTGCAATTAGACAAGCAAAGAAAATAAATGAATAAAATTAGGAAAGTAAGGATTAAAATTATCACTGTCTGCAGATGATATGATCCTCTACTTAGAGATCCAGAAAGCTCCACCAAAAGACTGCTAGAGCTAATAAACAAATTCACCAAAGTAGCAACTATTACAAAATTATCATACAAAAATCCAAAGCTTTCCTATACACCAATAATGAATCTGCTGAGAAGGAAATCAGAAAAACAATCCTATTCATAATAATCTCAAAAGCCTACATCCTGGGAACAAATTTTTACCCCTCACACATCAGATAGAGCTCTAATCTCTAGAGTATACAAAGAACTCAAAAAGTTAAACAACAAAAAAATAAATAGCCCAATCAACAAATGGGCCAAGGACCTGAACAGACACTTCTCAGAAGAGGATATACAATCAATCAACAAATACATGAAAAAATGCTCACCATCTCTAGCAATCAGAGAAATGCAAATTAAAACTACTCTAAGATAACATCTCACTCCAATAAGAATAGCAGCCATTATGAAGTCAAACAACAATAAGTGCTGGCGAGGATGGGGGGTACACTCATACATTGCTGGTGGGACTGCAAATTGGTGCAGCCAATTTGGAAAGCAGTATGGAGATTCCTTGGAAATCTGGGAATGGAACCACCATTTGACCCAGCTATTCCCCTTCTCAGACTATACCCAAAAGACCTAAAAAGAGCATACTATAGGGACACAGCCACATCAATGTTTATAGCAGCACAATTCACAATAGCTAGACTGTGGAACCAACCTAGATGCCCTTCAGTAGATGAATGGATAAAAAAAATGTGGCATATATACACAATGGAATATTACTCAGCACTAAAAAATAACAAGATCATGGCATTTGCAGGGAAATGGAGGTATTAGAGCAGATTATGCTAAATGAAGTCCGCCAATTTCTAAAAAACAAATGCTGAATGTCTTCTCTGATATAAGGGGGGTGACTCAAAATGGGATAGGGAGGAAGAGCATGAGAAGAAGATTACCACTAAATAGGGAAGAGAGATGGGAGGGAAAAGGAGAGAGAAGGGGAATTGAATGGAAGACGGAAGGAGACCCTCATCGTTATACAGAATACATGTATGATGTTGTGAGGAGAAAAAAAAAGAAGTGTGTCACATTAGATTGGGTAGAGAGAAGAGATGGGAGGGGAGGGGAAGGGGGGATAGGAAGGGCAGCAGAATAAAATAGACATTATTATTGCTGTATGTATATCGGTGACTGTATGACCAATGTGATTCTGCAACCTGTACAATCAGAAAAATGAGAAATTATACCCCATTTGATTCAAATGTATGAACTGTCAAGATCATTGTTACTGTCATGTGTAATAAAAAAAAAAATACAAATGAACAAAACTAGGAACAAATCTAACCAAGGAGAGGCAAAAGACCTCTATAATGAAAACTATAGAACACTGAGAAAGAAACTGAAGAAGACATTAGAAGATAAAAAGGCCTCCCAAGTTCATGGATATGCAGAATATTGTCTAAAATTGCCATATTACCAAAAGCAATATACAGATGCAGGTGCAGTGCCCATAAAATACCAATGACATTCTTCACAGAACTATAAAAACCAGTTTCTAAAATTCACCTGGAAGACTAAAAGAGCAAGAATAACAAAAGTAATTTCAGGTCCCCCCCCAAAGAAAAAACAATGCTGAAGGCATCACAATATCCAACTTCAAACTATACTTTTGAGCTATAGTAACAAAACCTATATGGTGGTGACAAAAACAGACACATAGACCAATGGGAGAGAATAGAAGACACAGAGACAAACTCACCCAGATACAGTCATCTAATCCTTAACAAAGGTGCTATGAATATATGTTGAAGGAAAAAAAAAGAAACAGCCTTTTAAACAAATAGTGCTGGGAAAACTAGCTATCCATATGTAAAAGAATTAGACTAGAGCCTTATCTCTCAGCTGCACAGAAGTCAACTCAAAATGAATCAAAGACCTAGGAAGTGGACCAGAAACTATGCAACTCAAGAAAAAAATATAGGGTCAACATTTCAACATATAGGCACAGTCAACAACTTCATCAACTGGACTTCTGAAGGTCAGGAAATCATACCAAGAATTAGTAAATGGGATGGCATCAAGTTAAAAAGCTTCTGCACAGCAGAGGAAACAACAATGTGAAGAAAGTAGCTATGGAATGGGAGGAAAAATTTTGTTTGCTACCCTACTGATGGAGGCTTAATATCCAGAACATATAAAGAACTCAAAAAACTACCAAAAAATATTTCAACTAATTAATGAACAAATGAATTAGATAGTTCTCACAAGAAATACAAATGGCTAACAAATTTATGAAAAAAATATTCAACATCTTTAGAATCAGGGAAATGCAAATAAAAAATACACTGAGATTTCATCTTACACCAGTCAGAATGGCAGTCATCAAGAATACCAACAATATTCTCCAACTCCAACCATTTACTGGCACATGCCATAATTTCACTCTTCTTTAAAGCTGAGTAATATTCCATTGAGAGAGTGTGTATGTGTGTGTGTGCGTATCACATTTTCTTCTCTAACAATGCGGATGCTAATTCACAACATGGCGGTGGGGGGGGGCACTAGGGAAGAATAGTGTTACCTTAGATTAGGTAGAGGGAAGTGATGGGAGGGGAGGGGAGGAGTTGTGGAGATAGGAAAGAAAGTAGAATGAAACAGACATTATTATTGTATGTATATATGTGACTACATGACCAATAGGATTCTGCAACATGTACACCCAGAAAAATGAAATTATATCCTATCTATGTATGATATATCAAAGTGCATAAATGCATTCTACTGTCATGTATAACCAGATACAGTCATCTAATCCTTAAGTTAAAACAAATTTTTAAAATTTAAAAAAAGAATACCAACAATAATAAATGCTGGAGAGAATGTGGAGGAAAAGGAAAACTTTTACATTGATGGTGGGAAGATGGAAGGAGACCCTCAAAAACTAGGAATAGAGGGCTGGGAATGTGGCTCAGGCAGTAGTGTGCTCGCCTGGCATGCGTGCGGCCCGGGTTCGATCCTCAGCACCACATACCAACAAAGATGTTGTGTCCGCCGAGAACTAAAAAATAAAATATTAAAAATTCTCTCTCTCCCGCCTCTCTCACTCTCTCTTTAAAAAAAAAAAAACTAGGAATGGAACCATACTCAACTATATCAATTCTCAATATTTATCCTAAAGAATTAAAGTCATCATACTATAAAGATCATACATACTCATGTATTTAGCAGCACAATTCACAACAATCAAACTATGGAACCAGCCTAGGTGTCCATCAATGAATAGATGTTAAAGAAAATGTAGTATATGTAAATATGCACTTGAATTTTGTTCAACCATAAATAAGAACGAAATTGTCATTTGCAGGAAAATGAATGGAACTTGAGAACATTGTATTAAGTGAAATAAGCCAAACTCAGAAAAATCAAAGGTCATATGTTGTCCCTCATGTGTAGAAGCAACAAAAATAATTTTTAAAAAAGGTGTGTGAGTAGCTCATGGAAATGAAAGGGGAGACTAGTAGAGGTAAGGGACCAGGAGAGGGAGGAGGGGAGGAAAAGGGAAATCCTGGGGAGCAATAATGGCCAAATTATATTGTTATACTGTGTGCATATATGAATATGCAACAATGAATTTCACCATTATGTATAATGTATTCACCATTATGTATAATTGGAAAAATAAAATATTTTCATCATCTCAAAAAGAAACTCTGTACACTTTAGCTTTCCACCTTCCTATCCTTCATCCATCCACAAGGAACAACTAATCTCTATAAGTTTGCTGGTTCAGAATCAAATATTTCGTATATTCTTTGGTGACTGGCTTCTTTCACTTAGCAAAATGTTTTGCAAGGTTCATTCATGATATAGCTTGCATCAATCAGCACTTCATTTCTTTTTATGGCCAAATAAATATTCCATTATATGTACATAACATGTTTGTTTAGCCATGTCAGTTGACGGACGTTTGGGTTATTTCCACATTTTGGCTCTTGTGAATAATGTTGCTATAAACATTTGTGTATAATGTATGGACATCTTGTGTGGACATGTTTTCATGTCTCTTGGGAATATATCTAGGAGTTGCCTCACTATGTCATATCAACAGCTCTATGTTCAAGTATTTGAGAAACTGCCAATCTGTGTTCCAAAATGACCACACCATTTTACACTCCTGCCAGCCATATATGAGGGCTCTGCATTTCTATGTCTTTGCCAATGCATGTTATTTTCAGAGTTTTTGAGTACAACACTCCTTGTGGTTATGAAAATATACTTCATTGTGGTTTTGATTTACAATTCCCTGATGAGCAATAAAGTCAAGAATCTTTCAATATATTTATTGACCATTTGTGTATCTTCTTTGAAGAACTATCTATTTAGATACTTGTCCATTTTTAAATTGGGTTGTCTTTTTATTATTGAGCTGAGAGAGTTTATATATTATAGATACAAGTACCTTATCAGATTAATGATTTCTATGTATTTTATCCTATTCCATGGCAAGTCTTTCTCTTTATTGATTGTATATTGTGATGCACAAAAGTTTTGAACTTTGATGAGGTCTGATATATTTATTTTTAATTTAGTGTGAAGTAATTCTTAATTCTTTTACATAGGTTGACCTAATACCATGCATCAAAAAGAATATTACTTCTACATTGAATGATTTTGGAACCTTTACCAAAGATCAGTTGACTGAGACACATGGGTTTATTATGGGCCCTTAATTCTACTCCTTTGATTAGTCTATCTTATACCAGTACCACTATTGACATCTTAACAATATTAATTCTTCTAATTCATGAATATAATAAATTTTTCTATTTACTTATATCTTAAATTTCTTTCAACAATGTTTTGTAGTTTTCAGAGTACAAGTGCTACACTTCTTTTGTCAAGTTTGTTCCCAGGTATTTTGCTCTTTTTTGATAAAAGAAAAGTGGTTTTCTTAATGTCATTTCAGGCTGTTCACTGTAAGTGTACAGAAATACAATTGACTTTTGTATATTGATGATGTATCCCCAAACCTTGCTGAACTCAATTACTAACTAGTTCTAGTAGTTTCCACAATGTTTTAAGATTTTCACTGTCTACAAGATCATGTCCACAATGACACAGTTTACTTCTTTCCAAACTGGATGCCTTTTATTTATTTTTGCTGAATAACATCCTTGTCCAGTTGTTGGTAGTATTCCTTTATAATTCTTATTATTATTCCAAGATTGAGCAGAAGTGACAAGAGTATCTTTCTTGTTCCTGATCCTAAGAGGGAAGTACATAACTGTTTGCCATTAAGCATGATGCTGGCTGTGAATTTTTCATGAGATGTCCCTTCTCAAGTTGAGAAGTGCTCCTGTACTCCTAGTTTGTTGATTATTTTTATTATGAAAAGATATTGGATTTTGTCAAATGATTTTTCAGGGTCTATTGGAGATAACCACATAGGGTTTTTCCCCCTCCTTCCTTTTACTGACATTAAACCAAGTTCACAATCTGGGAATGATTGCAATTAGTGATTTTTTTCTATATATAACTGGATTTGGTTTGATAGTTTTGCTCTAAGTTTTCCCTCCAACTTCATAAGAGAGAATGATGTGTTGTTTTCTTTTATAATAGCTTTGTCTGGTTTTGGTATCAGGGTAATACTGGCCTCATAAATACTAACCAGCAAAATATTCCCTCCTCTTGTATTTTTTGTAAAAGCTTGTGAAGAATTAGTACTTATTCTTCAAGTGTTTGTTAGAGTTCAGTGTTGAAGCTGTCTGGGACTGGGCTTTCCTTCATGTTTTTTTGCCTATTAATTTGATCTCTGCTTGTTATAGGTCTGTTCAGATTATCTATCTCTTCTTGACTCAGTTTCAGTAGTTGTATCTTTCTAGGAATTTGTCCATTTTATTTAAGTAATTTAATTTATTGGCTTATAGTTGTTGGTAGTATCCCTTTATAATTGTTTTTGTTTTTATATGGTTGGTAATAATGTCCTCTCATTTCTTTCCTGGTCATTATAATTAGACATATGCTAATTTTGTTGATCTATTCAAATAGCCAACTTTGGTTTCACTGAATTTCTCTATTGCTTTTCTGTCTTCTACTTCATTAATAATTGCCACCCTAATCTTCATTATTTCCTTACATTTACAGCTGTTACTTTCTCTTTCCTTACATTTACAGCTGTTACTTTCTCTCTAAGCACTGCTTTAGCTGCATGAGTTTTAGTATCTCAAAGTATTTTTATGCATCTTAAAGTATTTCCCAATTTTCTCTTTTCACTTTTGGTTCACTGGATATTTAGAAGCATGTAATTTAAATCCTACAAATTTGTTAATTTCTGGAATTCATTTTACTAATTTCTAATTTTATTCTGTATAGTTAGATGACATACTTTATATTTTTTCTATTCTTTTTTCTTAGTTACTGAAGTTTGCTTTATGGCCTAGCCATATGTTCTACCCTGAACAATGTTGCATGTTCTTGAGAAGAACCCAGGGTCTGTTGTTGGATATAGTGTTCTATAGATACCTGTTAGGTCAGTTTGGTTTACAGACTTCTGTCTTTTTGTTGGAGTCTTCTATTTCCTTGTTGATCTTCTGCTAATTTGTTTTATCTATTATTAAAAAGAAGGCATTGAGGTCTCCAACTATTATTATTGAATTATTTCTCCCTTCTGTCAACTTTTGCTTCATGCATAAGCGCACCTGTTGTTAGGTGCACATATGCTCTCACCAGTATATCTTCCTGATCAAGTAATGAACTTACCATTAAAAAAAGTCTGTCTTTAGCTATAATTAGGTTTTTTAAAAAGTCCACTTAAAACCCTATTATTAATGTAGCTTTCTCATGGTTGCTATTAACATTCTTTTTCCTTTATTAACTGAATTCAAAAGCAATGATATAAAATAATATGTGTACGTTGCAATGTTGAGCCTATGACACACAAAATGTTTGAATCAGGACAAAAAGCAATTACTCCAGATAATAACTGGATTTTTTTTTATCCTTGGCTTTTCAATTTGTGTCTTTGAATCTAAAGTATGCTTCTTGTGACGAAAGAGCAACTCCTAAAGCGCAAGAATTAAAACCAAGAATCAATAAATGGGATAGAATCAAACTAAAAAGTTTTTTCTCAGCAAAAGAAACAATCTGTGAGGTAAACAGAGAGCCTACATCCTGGAAGCAAATCTTTACCCCTCACACATCAGATAGAGCACTAATCTCTAGAGTATATAAAGAACTCACAAAGATAAGCACCGAAAAATCAAATAACCCAATTAACAAATGGGCCAAGGACCTGAACAGACACTTCTCAGAAGAGGATATACTATCAATCAACAAATATATGAAAAAATGCTCATCAACTCTAGCAATCAGAGAAATGCAAATCAAAACTACTCTAAGAATGGCAGCTCACTCCGGTCAGAATGGCAGCTATTATGAAGACAAACAACAGTAAGTGTTGGCGAGGATGTGGGGGAAAAGGTACACTCATACATGGCTGGTGGGACTGCAAATTGGTGTAACCACTGTGGAAAGCAGGATGGGGATTCCTTGGAAAACTGGGAATGGAACCACCATTTGACCCAGCAATCCTTTTCCTCGGTCTATATCCAAAAGATTTAAAAACAGCATACTACAGGGACACAGCCACATCAATGTTTAAAGCAGCACAATTCACAATAGCTAAACTGTGGAGCTAACCTAGATAAAAAAAAAATGTGGCATATATACACAATGGAATTTTACTCAGCAATAAAAGAGAATAAAATCATGGCATTTGCAGGTAAATGGATGGCATTGGAGAAGATAATGCTAAGTGAAATTAGCCGATCCCAAAAAACCAAATGCTGAATGTTTTCTTTGATATAAGGAGGCTGACTCATAGTGGGGTAGAGAGGGGGAACATGGGAGGAATAGATGAATTCTAGTTAGGGAAGAGGGGAGGGAGGGAAAGGGAGAAGGCAGGGGATTAGCAAGGATGGTGGAATGTGATAGACATCATCATCCAAAGTACATGTATGGAGACACGAATTGGGTGTCAACCTACTTTATATAGAGAGATATGAAAAATTGTGGTATATACGTGTAATAAGAATTGTAATGCAAAAAATACATGTATAAAGACGTGAATTGGTGTGAACATACTTTATATACAAAGATATGAAAAATTGTTCTCTATATGTGTAATAAGAATTGTAATGCATTCCGCTGTCATGTATTTTAAAAAATAAAATCAATAAAAATAAATAAATAAAGCATGCTTCCTATAGAAAGCACAGATAGATTGGTTTTTAAAAATTATTTTTGGTAGTTGTAGTTGACACAATAACCTTATTTATTTATTTTTATGTGGTGCTGAGGATCGAACCCAGGGCCTTGCATGTGCAAGCCAAGTGCTCTACCGCTGAGCCAAACCCCCAGCCCCTAGATTGTTTATTTTTTATAAATCTTCCCTGACAATCTCTACCTTTGGTTGAATTGTTTACTCCTTTCACATTTAACACCATACTGACACATCTGAATTTGTGTCTGCCATTTTACTTTTTCTGAATGTCACACATCTTTTTCTATACCTCTATCTTCCTATTATGCCTTACTTTTGCCTTAAATGAATATTTTCTAATGTCCATTTTAATATTTTTACTGACTGATCTTTTTTCACTTTTTTAAAGTTATATCCTTAGTTCCTGCTCTAAGGCTTAACATACACACCAGAATCAGCTTTTGATGGAAACTAACTTAACTCCAGTGAGACATAAGATTGTTACTCCCAGAGAGATTTATTCTCTTTCCCCACATTGTGGTATTATTGTTACACATATTACATCCATAAATGTTTCAAAAACCAACATTAGATTATTATAATTATCCCTCTTTTATAATTTTATGTTTCTTGAAGCTAAGAGTTAGGATACATTTGTAGTTTTTGTTATATTAACCTCCTTGTTTATCATTTCTGGATATCTTCATTTGTCCCTGGAGACCCCAGTCACTATGTGAAGATATTTCCTTGGCCCAAAATAGATTTTTTCCCACCTACCTCCTTTTTGCCCTTCTTGGAAAATATATAACATTTACATATGTTACAGGCCCAGAAATATATTTTACATATGCTATTATATATAATTGCTTTTGAAATCAGTTAAGAGAAGGAAGAAAAGGAAATATGCACTTTACCCTGTCTTTTATAGTTATATAATTGACTTTATCAGTGCTATTAGTGTGGATTTGAATTACTGTCCAGGATCACTTGCTTTCAGCACAAAGAACTTTCTCATTATTTCTCTTTACCCAGCTCTCTCTGGTAAACTAACAGGACTAAAGTTTAACCTATATTTCAAATGAATCTACCCATCTTTTCCCAGTTGCCTTTCACTAGATCTCCCTATGGGCATTTTTGAGAACACTGCCTTAAATTTCACTCTTCATTGCAAATAAAGTTAGAGCCTTTGGGGAAAGATTTGGAGCTCTCTGTTTTATAGTATGTTTCCACCCTCAGGAGGAATCTCCAGCCATGGCTCTAGAGCTGGGTTTGGGGACAGTAGTGTGCTTTCCTGAGTGATACCCCCACTTTAAGAGCTGAATTCAATGGAATTGGGTGAGTAGCCTCAGGTTTTCTTGGATTGCCTTTCCCAGCAAGGGTGATGGGGCCCTGATATTCTCACAGCATTGCACTCATGGTATAGCTATTGTTTCCTGAGTGAGGGGGCAGAAGGGAGCACCTACCTTTAGGCCACACTCATCCTGAACAGCCTCAGCAATAGGCAGATTGGGGCAGAATAAGAAATGCCCTGCCTGGGAAGGTAGTGCTTTAGCTTTAGCTAGGAGGTGGAGGGAAAGGGACTCTGTTCTTGGTCACTGCCATTAGGAGTGGAGTTTTCATACTACCAAGAAGGGAAGGTAGAGGGAGAGAGGGGGTCCTGATTTAAATACCAGAGACACACTATTTACTGAGTTTTAGTAGGTTTTCCTGAATAAATGCTTCTTCATTTACTGTATGCACTTGGGATCATTCCCAGAGACTTTAAATAGTTGTTTTAAGATAAATTTCATTAGTTTCAATGGAGAGCAGATTTGCAGAGCTCCTCATGCTGGAAGTGGAAGTCTTTCAAAACTCAAGATGTTTTATTTTACGGAATAATTATTTTCTACACACACATCTCCACAGAACAATGGTTCTCCAACTTAAATGTGCACGTAAACTACCTGGAAAACTTGTTAAAAATGCTGACTCCAAGGGCCCCAACCCCAGAGATTATGATTTTTCAGGACTGGGATGGAAGTAAAAAAGAAACGAGCATTTTTAGCAAGCTCCCTAAATGATTCTTTGGAAAAAAGTTGTACGAAAACAACTAATGCCTCCCAGAGATGATTGATGATAATGTTATTATTGTTGTTCTTTTTCACAGATTCTGTCTACCTTAGTAGCTTTGCAGTTATGGCAGGATCAAAAACTAGCTACTTAAACATCATAACAGCATGTGTGTGTGTGTGTGTATGTGTGTGTGTATGTGTTTTGCCACAATCTAGGAATTCAATCATTATAGGAAGTGCTGCAAAATCATGATTTGGGCTGTCTGGAATCAGTGACAGGGGACTCCAGGGTAAGGATTTCTCAGAATGGGGACCAGCCTGTCTCAGAATCTTTCTTCTTTTGTACCATATCTGACTTTTCCTTGGTGCTGCCATTTGTAACCTTCCCTCAAAACAAAGAGAGAACATTATAGTCTTTGTTGGAATTGGTCTGATTTGCACATCATCAAGAGCCAATATATGCCTCTGGTGAACAAATTAATAGGATTAAAACAGCTATCAAGCATGCCACAGCAGAAAGGATCCCCACTGCCCAGCTGCACGTTGTCATTCCTAATGTGAGTCCTCACAGTTGTAATAGCAGAAAATGAATACCATTTCATATTTTAAAACTCTAGTCAGGAGCCATTAGCAATTTATTTTTTCCCAAAGAACCAGCTAATTAAAATCGTAAATAAGGCTGTGCTGTTTGTACATACTCCTGTCTTTCTCATGAAGAACCTGAACATGGATGGCTCCATAACTATTCTATACATACTAAAACCCAACTTACTTTAGTCTGCTCACACTCAGAGGAAATGGTCACACTCAGGGGAAGAATTTAGGAAAAAGACTTCCACAGCTGAAGACAGAATTAAGAAAGATGAGGGCCCCAGAGTGCTCAGGAAACCTGTCTATCTGAGGCACTGAAGGAAGCTAGAGGATATTTTCTACTTGTTTAGTAGGTGGGTATCATTATTATTAATTATTATTATTGTTGTTAATTAAAAAATAGGATTTCTCAATGGGAACTACAAAAAAAAAAAAACCAAAAAACATTATGACAAAAATCTAAAGATCAACAAATTTTAACTTGTTTCTTCCAGATTTGTTCACGTACATACCGAACAGGTATTTTGTTCGGCAGCCCTAACAGAACAGGGTATCACTCCCACTTTGCCTTTCACTAGATCATCCCTATGGGCATTTTTGAGAGCACTGCCTTAATCCACTATCAGTAGATTAAGAGTTGGTGGGCTTTGTTGTACTCAATCATAAATAAAACTTGGAAAATTTCTGATTTTCTCCCATAATTGTAATGGCATACAATTATTTCTCTGTGTTATGGGCTGAACTATACTCTCAACCCCAAATCATATGTTGAACCTTTAATCTCCAGTACCTCAAAATGTGACTACACTTGGAAATAGAGTCTTTAAAGAGGTACTTAAGTAAAAATGGAGCCGTTAGGGTGGTCCCTGATCCAATCTGACTGGCATTCTTATAACATGAGGCAATTAGGACACACAGAGAGACACTAGGGGTGTGCGAGCTCACAGGGAAAAGGACATGTAGTGAGAAGGCCACCATCTGCAAGCCAGAGAGAGGCTTCTAGAAAACCCAAACCTGCCAATGCTTTGATCCTGGGTTTCAAGAATCCAAAACTGTGAGAAAATAAATTTATGTTGTTTAAGACTGTGGTATTTTGTTCGGCAGCCCTAACAGAATAATGCATTTAGTGATGATCTTAGGTAGAGTTGGATCTTTAACTGAACACTGAACACAGAAAAACAAAACTTAAAAAAAAATAGGTAAGAGGCTGGGGCTATAGCTCAGCGTTAGAACATCTGCCTTGCATGTGTGAGGCACTGGGTTCGATCCTCAGCATCACATAAAAATGAATAAATAAAGATATTGTGTCTATCTACAATTAAATAAATATTTTAAAAAATAGGTAAGTTGTAAGCTGATCATTTTAATTTACAAATTGGTATTCCTAGGATGTATTTAAATTGTAAGTCCTTTGGTACAATAGAGTTGATTCACATATTGTTCATCAGTATCAATGAATGAACAATGAGCATTCCTCAGTGCTGATTGCTAACTAAAAAAGGTACCCAATCCTGCCCCCTGGTCAGCACTGGCCTTTTTCTTACCCTCTGTCACAACCTTTCCTACTCTTCTGACATAAGACTACTGGTTTGTAAATATGCATTTATTTATGAGATTATATATATAACATCTTCCTGTCAATGAACACTCCATGGGACAAAATCTTCTGTTTCGTTCACCACCTTATGCCAGACATCCCACACAATTTGTCTGACCCTTAATTATTTGTCCAATAAGCAAAAAAAGAGATATTAAATTGGGAAAACTGAGTGGTAGGTCTTATTATTATTCCCTTCTATTTCTTAAAAGCTTCTAAAATGATTTTGTTCATGTATATGTTTATCTGAGGAGAGAACCCTCAACATTAGATGTCAAAGGGGAGTGTGACTACCTCCCAAAATAAGAAATCACTTACCTATTTCAGCCACAGAGCAAGATTCAAGAAAGGAAATCATCTGAAACAAAGCATGCTACATGTCTATTTATGTGTACAGCCGTGTGGGTTTATGTAAATGTGTGTGTATGAATTCCAAGAACAGGGACAGAAATGCTTCAATGAGTTTGCAGAACCACGGACACCCCAACCTTCCCTAAAGAACTGATCATTCCTGTAGTCACTGGGCTTGAGCAGTAGCTGCTCACATTCATGTTTCTTGGCAGCAACATTCATCACTCAGGCCAGGGAAAAGGAGATTGTCATTCCCTCCTTTCACCTGTTTGGGATGCTGCCATCTCTCTTTGTAGGAAGTTCATTTTAACCACAAACCCGTAAACTTCCCAGTTAACAAAGGCACTGAGCTATGTTTATGAAACAGAGGTGCCCAGGCAATTTCCTCAAACAACCATGGGGGTTTCCCTTCACTTGCCCTACAGCTGGAGAGGAGAACAAGCATTCATGATGGAGGGAAGCTCCAGGATTGTCTAGAACGTGCTAATTGGCTGTTGAGTATCAGATCTTTTGCCATTAGTTCCAGAAGATACTTCCTTGCGACAAATTTCTTCCCTCATTTTTGTCCTAAAAATGGAAGTGGTAACAGTAAATTTGTCAAAGCAAATATTTCCAATGTTCCACTGACTCTCAATTATCCATCCTAACAGAAGAGAACAGATAATTCGAAGCCAAGGCTCTTTCCACTTAGCTCTGTAGTACATTGTTTCAAGGGGCTTGGGGGCAGACTTACCTCCCTAACTATGTTTGCTTTGTTACTTATTAAAATGAGTTTGTTTGCTTTAGGCAGTTGGGTGATGTGAAGATTCTGGCACAGAATTTGTGAAACTCATCAGGGGAAATCTACAAGGCATACAAATAATCAAATTTGACTAGCTTTGAATTCACTTTCTTAATCACCTGTGATCAATGGTTTTTCTCCTCTGTGACTGAAGAGATCCAAAAACGAGAAATAATTATAGGAAACTAGTTGGAAGGGAATGAGTCTCTATACTTAGATGAAGACACAAGACTGCTGTGGCCAAAACGGATAACACAATATCTATAATTTCCCTGTCTAGTCTCAATCTTTTCCGCAACCAGAGTGATCTTTCTGTGCAAATCCCATGATGTTCATCTCTACCTAACACCTTTTGTGGCGATGCTAGTCATTAGAGCTGTTCAAAACTATACTGAGCTCTTTTGCCAATATGGAGTGGACTATATTTTCCTAGCCACTTGGAGTTAGATGTAGTGGTGTGATTGGCATTGGCCAATGAAATGTGCATGAAAGCCAGTGGATTGTGAGCAGATGTGTCACTTCCAAGAGGAAGATTTCAAAACCTGCAACGCTTGGCTCCATGCTTTGTCTGGCAAAGCAAATGGCAGCATCGGAAATGGGGGCTGCTCCATCAGGCCCTGTCCCTGGGTGATGAGCAGACCTCTCATTGGCTCGTGATGGTTGTGTAATAGAAGCAAGAAATCAACCTCTATTGGTTTCAACTGCTGGGATTTTAAGTTTCTTAATTAACAGCATAATTTTATCATTGCACGTATCAAACTACATCATGATTGCCTGGATTTTTCTCTCTCCAACTAGACATTGAAAACAAGGCTAGAATTATTTCTTCAGCAGTGTGTGAAGTCCAGGGCATATTTAAATCAACCTGATAGAAAATGGAGTTTTCTTCCTTCTTGGCCTCTGCAACCCTCTGGGTTTGTGTTTAATACCTGATCCGCATTGGTGATGCAACGATAAGGTGTCTTGGATTTTCAGATACATGGGGAATGATGGAGCTATTCTTTTGCACCAAAAGAACAAGATGGAAGAGATGGCCGGGGGAGGTTGGTGGGTATATCCAGGAACATTTAGGCTGCAGGCATTGTAATACAATGGCTTTAAGAGCAGACAGGATTTCAAAATAAAGCCGTGGGGGCATCCATGTGGAAAAAACAGTACCTGGAAGTATTAAGTTTATGAGGCTTCACATATGTCATGCAGACTGACTCCTACATCCTCATCAGCATCATAATACCAGTATTTACTGTGACTTATCATGTGCCAGGCACAAGCCTAACTACTTTACAATTAACTCCTTGAATCTTCAAACAACCTTCTAAGATAGCTACTACTGTTTATATTTCACAGATAAGGAGCTGAAGTACAAAGAGGTAGGTTCCCTATGGCCACAAGCTAGTCAATGGCCTTCTCTGAATTCTGCAGAGGATCAAACACTTCCCATCACAGAGAGCTCCTTAACTCTCACTGCATCCCACTCTGGCCCAAGGAGCCCCACACTGCCTCCTCCTCAAACAGCCATGCCCTGGATGTCCCTGCCTCCTAGACCACCATGCACTACTCTCTTCTCTCCAAAGCGGTCTTGGAATATTTGAAGGCAGCAGTCATGTGTCAAACTTCCCACTGTAAACAGCCCCAACTTACTCAACCCTTTCCTATGTGCCACAGCCTTTCGCCATCACAGCTCAGTAACTTACACATGCTGGGGACCAATAAATGTCAGCGAAGTCAGCAGAGTGGAACTGGTGACTCGCCTTCTTCCAGTCTTATGCTGAGCTAATGCCTCCCACGACCTCAAGCACATTCCTTTCACAATGTAATATCAGCTCTATACTCTGCTCCAGGAAGAGCTGGCTGGCCACATGCCTTACACACATCTCCATCCTCACGAGTGGACCGCTGGAGAGTCTCTCAATTCAAAGCTCCTCCTTCTTTATCCAGATCTGCCCCAGCACCCCAAAGGCAGGCTGAGAACAGCCTCCTAGCTCACCATGGAGTTCATGGCGAAGTGATTGTGCTGCGTCTGGAGGTCTAGGGCGTGCTGGTAGCTGACTCCGATCTCCGTGTGGCTCTGGAGAAACAACTCCTTGTTGTGGCTTATCCAGTCGAACATCTAGAGGGGAAAAGAAGATGTAGAGTAATCAGAAAAGTTAGGAGTTCAACAGGACAAAACGGTCAAAGCTATTGAAAGGGAAGAAACAGTCCTCTTGCTGGTGAGACCCAAACATCACTCTTAGCACTGGGGCAGGCCACCATCAATCAGGTGGATCAGGAGACCCCTCACTTGTAGCATAAAGACCCACCTCTGAGTCTTCTTCAGAGCCAAAGTGGAAAAGAGAAAATGAGTAAGGGAATTAGGGAGATAGTCTCTGCAGTTCCTGCCCTTAGAAAACTTTTGGAAAGCCTCAAAGCAGCCCCATGCTTGTTTTATGGACAGACGCTGTAGGGACAAACTGGGAAGCCTAATCCACTCCCTACCACACTAATAGGAGAGAGAAGCCCTCACAGGAAGGAGCAGGGGCAGCCTGGCATACCCCTACTCCATGCTGCTCTGTCCCACCACACACATTGCCAGGTTCTAGCATGGCCCCTGCACCTTGCAGCTAACGGTCCCTCCAGAGTGGCTGCCTAAAGTTAAGAATTAAAAAGCTGAGTGGGGGAGGAGGGGCGGATAGTGGGTTCCACTTTGGATGCGCGGGGTTTGAAAGGTTTATGAAAGTTTCAGCAGATGTGTCCTGTGAACAGTTATATTTATGTGTCTGGAGGTCAGAGAGAGACATCAGGGCTGTAACAACTCATGCCTAGGTATAAAAACATCACTTTCTGAAAGCGAATGTGCATGATTTGGAGATTTTTCTCCCTCTTTTACTCCCGCCTGAATTACTCAGGTCACTTCTGTCTATCTACACTGACAATAAAGAGAGGATAAAAGTATCATCCTTCACTTTCTCCTGGCAGAAGATTTGTTCCAGGCTGGTCTCCAGTAGAGGCTGGGTCGATTCCTGTGCTGCATACACCATTCACTGTCCACCAGCCACAGCCAAGCTACATCGCAGGCATTAGGTCAGGGATTTATATTTTCTTTAAGTATTAAGGACAAGGGGGAAAGGAAGACAGGTGTCTCAGGAGTTTAGTGCATTCTCCTTCTGTGGTTTTTGATCTTTAAAACCCTGCCTCCTGACCCCATTTCAAAACAATTTCTCATCACTTTTCCTTATTGACAAAAGAATCAATAAAGTTAATGAAAATCTGAAATGTCTGAAGTCCTTGGAACTTGTGATGAAAAGCACTCACTCTATATCCTTTTTTGGATATCTCACTGGCCCAGAAGTGACCTTCCCTGAATTTTCTGTTAAATGACTATTTAGATATGCAAATAAGCAGCTGAGTTATGGGCTAGCACCAGAATGATTAGATTGCTAGGCACCAGGTTCCTGCTGGACTACAGAGCAGGGAGGGCTGGACATAGGCCAAGTGAGGTGGAAGGCTATGTAAAATGAACTCAACTACAGGAGAGAGTGGAGTGGAAACCATACACCTCACTGCATCAGCTCCTTACAGAAAGAGGTCTGCACCCATCCCATCCCACCTGGTTCCATGATCTACTTTGGAGCACACGAGTTTGCTCACTGGTAGCCAGGCATTCTGACAAAGTTGTATGTTCAGGAGGTAATACTATTAAAAAAGTGGCACATGATTCAAGCAGAGAGAAAAAGACCTGCTTTGGGGACTGATATCCTGTGATACAATATCAGGATCAGGGTTTCTTCAAGATGACTGCTTCCTAGGGGACAACTATAAGACTTCTCTGGATATACACTTGCTACCTACTTGTATATAATTCCCATCCTTGGGAGACCCACTGTCCACAAGGGTTACTGACATTTCTGCATTCAATGGAACAGACTACAGAGACACATGTGTGCATGTAAGTGTGTGTGCAGTCAAGTGAGATGAGAAATAGACGGATTCCAGGCCTGGCTGTGTCACCAATTCCCCATGACAGCATGGGCAAGTCACTTCATTTCTGGGCTGCTCCTGGTTTGCAAGGGATAGTGAGTACCCTGGCATACAATAGGTTTAGTTGGGAAACCTATAGATGTGTGGTTTTTTTTTCATTCAAAATAAAAAAGTTTTATTGAGTCTCCTAGATCAGAAAGTATGTTTCTTGCTGTAACTTACAACATTTCCAATTTTGGGGGGGAAAAATGTCAGTGAGAAAACTGGCTTCGTTTTATAGCAAGAGAAAGCACCTTCTTAGTCTTTGCTCTGACATTTGTTGGGTGCTTTTAAGTTCAAAATGTCCATTCACATGTATGCTCAAAACAGCTCCCCCACAGGTATTATCATGCCCTCTTCACAGACAGGGAAAGAGGTTCAGAGACAAGAAGCCCAGAGCCTACGATTCATTCATTCTACCCAGTGCCACAATCACAGAGTCAGTGAGCCAGGCTCTTAGGACTGTCTGGCTTCCTGCTCTTGGGGCTGTTAAAGACCTCTTCTGACTGGGCTCCACGAGTCAGAGTCAGTTACCCTCCCAAAAGCGGCTGGGGAGGCACTGTTGTGCTTCAGTCAAGGAAAGCCTTCTTCCTCACCTGGGGCCATCCACTCACCAATCTGTGTCACTGCAGCCTCTGCTGCTACCCCATCAGGAAGAGCTACAGGATTCCAGGGCAGCCAATTCAAACAGCTCCATTTTTTTTTTAACATATACTTACTGAAAGGATGAATGAATGAGCAGGAGAGTTGGGCATAGGCTCTATGGTTGCTAATGTACAGAGAAGTGGACCCTTTCTAAGCTCCCTCCAGTTGGGATACTTGATGGTTTAATCTATTTGAATTTGGCTCACTGGAAGACCTTGAACTAGGCTGACCCAAAGTTGGAAAGCAAAAACAAATCTAAAATAATTCTTCATAGTGTTTTCAATTTTTTGGATATATTTCTTTTTTTTGAGATGCTACAAATGTTGAAATATAACCAAAAAATTTCTTCAAGAGAAAAGTTCATGTCTAAAAAATGAAATTAAATCTTTTTGTCTGAAACCAACATAGTTTTGTCTCATTAAGAAGACAGATGTTATATGTGAACTACTTGAGGTATTTTTTTATACTTTATTTTTAACTAAGCTAAGTAATTTTCTTATGCTGGCTTAAATTCAGTAAAAATATATACAAGCTTGCTTTTTAATAAATAGTGAATGTTAAAGGAATCTATTTAAATGCAAATTAGGAAAATAAGCAAACATTTTCTTCCTTTTTCTTTTAAAGATGGGGATAGCTAAAAGGTTATTATTGTTCTTTTTTAATGAAGCATAAACTCTTTCATAGAGCAAACATATTAAGTAAAGATCTTTATTTCCTAACTTTAATGGTAGCATCTGATTTACATTTTTAACTTTTAAACTACCTTAGTATCTATGGCTAGTATTTTATACTCTCTTTAATTACAAATTACATTGGTTTTATAAATGTTGATATTCAGCTTTGATGAACTAAGAGGACAAAAGATAGCCAGTGGACTTCCTTTGCCTACATATGCACAGCTCAGTATCAGCTGGGATGGTGCCCAATGTATTCCCTGCTGTGACCCATCCATAAGAGCTTGTACCCTGTAGGGCACCAGCACCATCTGTGCAGGTGAACCTTGTTATGTCTGGGAAACAAGGTGTCCAGTCAATTCTGAAATAAAACTTATGAATGCTAGAGTATAAATTCAGATCAGTACAGGCTGCTGCATAAATGTTGACAAATTTTATCATTGATCTGAACCTCATCTGTAAAATGGGGGAAACGATTTACCCTATTTAAACCTTAGTGCAAAAGGGAGAGTCAAAAAAGGTAATAGGAAAATGCTTTGTATAGTACTACATACATGATGGATTTTTTTTAAGTATCTATTTTTTAGTTGTAGTTGGACACAACACCTTTATTTCACTTATTTATTTTTATGTGATGCTGAGGATTGAACCCAAGGTCTTACACATGCAAGGCGAACGCTCTGCCACTGAGCCACAACCCCAGCCCTCATGATGGATTTTTTAAAGCCATAAATGAGTATACTCTATTGCACATATTACCCAAATGTTTTTATATAAATCACAGAACTGAAAGGTGTGGATTTAAAGTTGTGGCAGTCACAGTCACAATAGTTGTAAAAAGTCACAGAGGCTAATGAGAATCACACCTGCAGCTTCTATATAAACACTCCCATAAAAAGGCACCACCAGGATGACCACAGAGTGCTACACAGCCACAGTCCACAGGTACCCATCCACCACACACTCAGAGGCCCTGTGGGTGTCTTTGCCCACACAAAATTCGGAGGCCTGAACACTCTCTCAGGGTTCTGCCTAAGGACTCTGGTGCCTTCCTGCTGTTCCTGGGTGGTATGACCATAGAGCAAGGATCTCAAGTAAAGATCTGTGCCTTATAAGACCTCACTGCTTCCTGCCTTGCTCCCAAATTCCCCTCTCCCACCCTCTCTACCACCCCCCACTTTTTTATATTTTGCTATTAGACACTCAGTCCCTTTGACCCCTAACAGTTTTTCACATAAGAGATAACTGTTATAAATTTTTTTTTCCTGTAATCCCTCCTGGAATTAGTGTATCCTGGATAAACAGCTCAATAGGATCTTTATGAGCATGACCCAGAGATGGAACCTTAAATGAGGTGGCAGAGGGGCTCTAGACAAAAGGAGAGAAGCCCTAAAAATAGAAGCAGGTGAGAACCAAAGGCACATTTCCATGACTTCACAATTCTGCTTTCACAGAAACTCCAACTGATCCTGTGTGTCAACCTTGTGCAAACAGGGCAATGCACAGATCTCATGTGTATGTTATAGTTCAGGACCCTGGTTTTCAACTATCCACTCTCCTAGGAATGAACTTTTCTGCTTTTCCAAATGGGGGGAGGTGAGGCTTTAGGACTCACTTAAAATGTATACCTAGTTCCCAAGTTCTAAGAATTCCTCACTGCAGAGTGTTCACACGTTGTCCCTCCTGTACCTGCATGTCTTGCAGACTGTCAGGGATCCCAGGTTCTGAAGCCATCAGCAATACAGGCAGGGGAGGCAGCTGGGACACGAGCCTAAAGGCCATAGGTGTGATAAATGTCTACTGAAGGAGAGAGGGTGCTCTGGGCTCTGCCTGTTTACCTTTATGTATTTGGCATGTCGGCCTACATACTTTTATATATTGTATAAAGAGAAGCTGTTCTGGTTTTTGTCATAAATCTTGTCTGCTCCAGGGAGCTCAGCCTGGTTACCTGTGGGACACCATCTTCGTATATATGCTCAGTAATCAGCCAGGATGCCAAACAATTTCACGAACCCATCTGTGTCTCTGGCCTGTCAACCTCATAGCATATTTCTTTCACTTTCTACACCCAAATCTCTTAAATCTCAACATCCATGAGAACACATAGTGCTCATAATCTAGAACAGTCCTAATTTCTCTGTTACACAGACAGATGTCCCACTGTGAGCAAAGGGTTACTAAAGCCCTATCCCCTTCTGCATGGTAATCTGACCTGCAGTTAACATCCAAGTTCTGTTTCCTTGACAACAGATAAAGATGGTATGGGCCAACACATTATTAAATCATGGTAAAATGGTAAAAAACAGTCCAGTAGAGTTTGACAATCAGGAGTAAGAGGAATTACAAAGGAAAAATAAATACGTGATGGGAATACTATACCTTGGGCTTTCCTGAGTGTGGTGACTTTTGGAACTGCCCTGTCCTTTGCAGGGACCCTGGAAGTTGTACCGATGGAGTTATTATAAGACATATTGGCTCTCATGGACATAGATTTTTAAAGCTGCAATAATGCTTTGCACCTAAGCTGGTCTGCTGCAAGAACAGCTCTGCTGGCGAGCTGTGGATCTCATCTCATGTCATTCTCAGAAGGTCATCACCAAAGGTGGCCCTCATGATCTTATAAGCCTGAACATTTAATTGAGACTAAGATGACTAAGACTCACTGGTCGGTGTTACAGACAACAGCACTGTATCTCTCCCTGTCTTCCCTTCCTCCATCCTTTTTCATTTGCAGTTTCTATCTATAACAGCATTAGCAATAATAGTAGCAATAATGATTATACCAGTTAATATTTATTAAATGTGCACTACGTGCCAGTCACTGATCTAAGTACTTATGGTAACTACTTAATCCTCATAATAGTCACCTAAATATTAACTTACAATATCATCTCCATTTACAGATTAGAAAACTGAGGCAGAGAGAGGTTAATTAACTTGTCCAGAGTCACACTGCCAAGTGGCAGAATAGAGACTTGAACCCAGGAGGTCTAGATCTAGTGACAATTCTCTTAAGCTTGATGCTATACCTTCCATGGAGCTCAAGATTTATTCAGTCTCTCCTGCCCTTCATCTTCCATCTTTCTGAAGTGTGTTCTGCCTTTGCTTCCCTTGGTTTTCCTCCATCAGTTTCTTCCTTGAGCCCTTGCAATATGGTCTGCTTTAATACTTTCGTAAGTCTACATCCACAATGAAAGTCAGGCACCTTCTAGTTGCCGTGTTCTGGATTACAGCAGTATGATCTCACATCAGAATGGGGTACAATCATTTCTGACAGTCTACCCTGGCTGGCCCTCTAGGCCAGGTCATCGTCCATGACAGGCCATCTGGCTGTAGACATGATGAGCTTCTCTCCCACTTGCACAGTCTACACCCAATATCAAATTCTCTCAGAGGAACCAGTATTTTCACACATTCAAACTCTCCTCCCTTGACACCTCATGTCTAGTTGCAGCATGACAAAAATGATAGGAACGCTCGAATCTTAAAGTTCACCAATCCTCCAATCCTATAAGGACTGATCTGAACTTGCTTCCAAAGTTTCCTTTGTGTCCCTCACAGCCTCCCAGTGACAGTCTAAAGACCAGACCTTAGCCCTCTGCCCTTCGTTCATCAGATCCTGTCTGTATGAAAGTTCAAGCAGGCTCAACACTTGTACAACACCAATGGTATTTTCTACTTCACGTGCCTAACCCTGTGCCAGCACGTCCATAGTTTATGTCACATAGCTCTTGTAATAATGCCACACTAAGGCATCATTTAATTTACCCTATTTGATTTCATCTTAAATAGGGTAAATATTCAAGTTTGTAAATATTCAATATACAGTTGGCCTTCCATATCCAAGGCTTTGAATTCAGAGATTCATGGACTGTGAAATAAAAATATTTGGGGAAAAAAAATAACAATGTACCTGTACCAAAAAGTATAGACTTTTTTTCCTTGTCTGTATTCCCTAAAGAATGTTTTGTAACACGTATTCACATAGTGTTTACATTGTTTTATGTATTATAAGTAATCTAGAGATGACTTAAAGTATTTGGGTGGGTGTTTGTAGAAAATATGCAGATATTTTGTAATTTTATACAGGGATTTAAGCTTCCTCAGATTTAGGTATCCTCAGGAGTTCCTGAAACCAATCCACTATGGATGCTGAGGGATGACTGTAACAGGTGAAGTAAATTGCCCACTCTCATACAGCTTCTAAGTGATGAAAATAAATTTAGAATCTAGTGTCCATCAGAACCTACATCCCATACAATCTCCTGTTTTAGGATACCCTCTAGCTATAACTTCTCAGGTAACCAGCAACAATAAATATGTGCCAGGGTATACATGGTAAGCTTTCTTCACATGTTACCTCAATTCTGTAATAGTCCTAAGAAGTAACAGATGCCATTACCCCCATCTTTTTCTAGGTGAAGAAATAAATCCAGAGAAATCAAGTAACTTGGTCAGGGTCACTTGGTAAAGGTCACTGAAATCTAGGTTTGCATGACTCCAAAATCCATGCTTTTAAACTGTTATTAAATTGTTTCCCAAATATACACCACATAAATCTCAGACTATTTCTAGTCACATGTCGTCTGTGGATTCACTGTGTACATATGGTGCCTACGGACTCAACAAGAATGTGCTCCTGATGTTCCACCTACATCCCAAGCTGCTGTGTCTCTTCTATCCAAACTATCACCTTCTCCTATCACTCTTCATCCCATCCCCCGGAGACTATCTTCTCATTTCTTTCCTCAAATAATTATGAAATACACCCTTTACTTTCCAAGGCTGCTGCTGCTACCTAGAATCCCAAAGTCCGTTTCACTGCAGGTCTTTTGTTCAAACCCATCATAATTTTGCTCCTCTGTTGTTTGCTGGTTCAGAGATGGGCAGGTCTTAGCCAGCATGAACTAATGAAACTGAGGAGAGATTTGCTTGGGGTTTCTAGGAAAGAGAAGCCAGTGTCTATGCATCTCTCTCTCCTTCCTTTTCTCCCTCCTTCTCTCTCTACCTTCCTCACTAGGTGAAACAATGAAGCCGTTGCTCTTCACCCCGGGCACTCATGAGTGGAAACAGCCTCAGGATGAAGCTCTTGGCAAAAGAGTGAGCTGGAAAGAGAATGGGTTCATAAGAACAGGCTCACTGCACTGAGTCATCGATCTTGAAGCTCAAGCTGCCTCTGAATGTCCACCTCAACTGCGAAATGGTATTGATATTAAAGCAGTTTCAGTCCAGTTTTCTGTTTCTTGCATCCCAAAGCATCCCGACCCAGATAGACATGTACTCATGAATGGTATTTTATTCACTTCTTTGGCCCTCACATATTTTAACCCCACATGTTGGGTTAAAAACTGATAATGAAAAATTAAAGCCACAATCTAGCAGAGAGACAAATGCATTCACTATTCTGTTAATTTCAACAAAATGTAGAAAGTGCTGTATGAGGTATAGGCATACTGTAGGCTGACAGCAGAGAGCCTTTGGTCTAATCTGGTAGAGGTAATGTAGAGAAAAACATGGCTGGCTTCCAGAAAGTGGCAACATCTGAACAACATTTGAAAGACAACAGGATTTAGAGAGATGAAGGAGTAGATAGAGAGGGCATCTTTTTAAATTTTTTAAATTTGTTCTAATTAGTTACACATGACAGTAGAATGCATTTTGACATCATACATAATGAGTATGACTTCTCATTCTTCTGTTTGTACAAGATGTAGTTACACTGGTTGTTAGTCATATATGTACATAAGGTAATAATGTCTGATTAATTCTAGTATTCTTCCTACCCTCCTACCCCCTCCTTTCATTCCCCTCTGTCTAATCCAAAGTACCACTATTTCTCCCTAGTCCCCCTCCCCCAGCGTATTGTGAATTAGAATCCACATACCAGAGAAAGAGCTGGGGAATATTATGCTAAGCAAAATAAGCCAGTCCCAGAGAGGGCAACTTAATGAAAGGAAATCCCTTGAGCAAAGGCCTGGGGGCTTAAAGCAACAGCAAGAAGAGATAGGGAACAACCAGGTCTTAAAGGGTTGAAGCTGCAAGGCAAAGAATTGGCCTTTATCCAGTAGCAATAGGGAACCACTGACTAGGAGGATAAGATTAGATTTGCGTTTAGCCCTGAACTGAGTGTCTACACAGAGACAGGCAGACAGACAGGTAGGAAGACAGACACAGACAGACAGACACAAGCACACCTTATTGCAAAGAGGAGTCTAAGCTAGGCCCGATATCACAAAACAAAATCACTAGCACAGACTCCTCGTCTCTGCCTCCACACCCTCCACCTCCTTTCCCCTCCCCATACTGTTTCCAACCCTGCAGTGTCTGGGGCAAAGATGAGGATGGTGATACATAAAGGTGCTGAGCATGAGCATGATGCACAGCAGACCTAGAATGCCTGCTAGCTCCTTCCCACTTCCCCTGGTTCAGACAGGATACAGCAGCAGTCACAGAAAGTAGCTGTTTTCTGATTAGAGAAATCCAGGCTGCAAAACTTTGTGCTAAAATCACACCCTGTTCTTGACGATGAGCCAGCCCAGCTCTGCCTGGAGAAGCACACGCACAGGCTGAGCCTTAAAAGACCTCTCTCCTCACTCCTGTTCCTCATGCTATGGGAGGCAATGAAAAAAAAAATCTCACCAAGACCATTATTAATATAAATATTTTTCAGGCTTTAAATATGGGGGTTTTGTTTGTTTGTTTTTTGCATTTGATTTCCAGTCTGTTTTCCTGGTTGGTCTGAATTTCCTGCAGCACTGGCAAGATATATACATACTCCTGTGGGGAACAAACAGTTATCCAGGAGCCAATAAGTCAAGCCGACCAGAAGCAGGACCAGCCAAGCCAGGAGTCAGCCCAGGCAGCCCCAGGGTATTGGCTCTGAATGGCCAAATTCCTTCCATTTAAACCACAAATACTGATAAAATATTTTCAGGAACAGAGTGAGGGAAAGTATTTCATTCACTTTCCAAAATGTAGACTTGAAGAGGTCAAATCTTATTTAATCCATGCTGAGAAAATAGTACCCAAAGTAAATTTAGGCATCCACTGAGACCTGGCCCTTGGCACATTGGTTTAGATGAACTAATGGTTATTCCTGGCATACAGGATACACTTAATAAATTATTGTTACTGCAAAAATGGAGTGTCTGTTGGATGTTCTCATCCAGTCCTCCTACGCATCCTAAAATCGGCTATGCCAATCACTTGCACATCTGGGAACAAGACTGCATGGGCTAAGGAGGAGGCTGCCCTCCCTGGGAGGAGAGGAAGATGTGAGAGGCGGGCTTGACCCTGAAGGGTGAAGGAAGAGGACCATGCACCCTGCCCCCTTTTCCAGAGGCAGCCTCAGCAATGGGGTGCAGGCAGGTGAGGCACCCTGCAGGGAGCTGGGCCTACAAGAAGATGCTTGGTCATGTTTCTGGCTTCCAGACCCCTCTTTGGCAAAGCATCCCTGCAGAGCTTGAAGAACTTGCTTAGCCAGATCACTCCTCTTTTAACACCTTTTTTCACTCCTCTTTTGACTAACAGGACTAAAGTGAACTCCTGTGTTCAGACAGTGCCTGTCATCCAGAGTGTGAGGCAGGAGTGCAACAAGCCCATAACACACAGTAAGGTAAATACTCTGGATAAGCACTTCTCTCACCTTCCTGTGCCTTAAAAGAAATTACATTTTGAAGTTCATTTGTTTATCCATCCTTCTTCCAAAACATTTTGGGGATTTGTTTTCACTCCTATCCTGTTGCCATGGTCCTAACCATGAAGGCCATGCATTCAGTCTGACACCTGGTCCCATTTTCCTTCCTTTGGAGCATGTCCAGGGTATGCAGTTCTCTTTTACACTCCTGCTGTCACCTGACCTGCTCTCACTTGGATTCACTAAAAAGAACCAGGTCCCTGCCTGCAATCCTCCACTACTTGAAGAAACCACAGTTTTGAACAGTGAGGACGTGAGAAGTATCCCCTGAACCACTCATCACTAGGTGGCGCTCTTGTGCCAGCACGAAAGCTCAAGAGCTCTATCAGGCAGCAGATTGTACCTTGGACCACCATTTATTTGATGTTGACTGTGTGCCTTTCTGGAACCCAGAGCTATGGAAGTTACTGGCCTTGACCTCAAGGAATTTTCCATATAATTGGGAAAATCAGGCTTTTGAGAATATAGCTAGAAGACCAGAGGATGGAACAGGGCCAACATGAGGGGGCTGGGGAAGGGCTGCAGGTAGATGCTTAGAGTTGAGGAAGAGTGGGGAGAGTAGCCTCTAAGCCAGACCTTCAGCTGGAGCAGGGTGTCACTGGGCAGAAACAGTGGAAGAGGCATTCCAAGTGGAAGGGGTTGGTATAACTAAGCAGGGAAGATAGATGCAAAGACCAAAAGAAGACGTCCTCAATGACAGAAACTGGATGCCCAAGTCTGAATTCACTCCCCTTTCTAGGTCCTTCTGGCTTGTACCTTCCCTTTACACCTCATGACAAACTCAGCTCTCAGGGGAATCTTGGACAGGACAGTCATCCTGAGGTGGGACCAGCCAGTCACCTGATCTTTGTGCAGGACACCAAATGCCTATTTTTCCTCTGTACCAGGTAAGGGAATGTCTTTTCTTACCATATCACACACACATACAGTGGAGCTTTCTTATTCAAGAAAAGTCTTATTAAGGAGGGGTTAAGTGTTTGAGCAAAGAAGAAAGACAGTAGGTTTTCTCAGGGAACACAGAACGAGGGCAAGGTGGTGTTAAAGCCTTCTGGGATTCCAGCTAGAGGCAGATCTCCAGCATGGAATTAATATGCTTTTATGCATTTCACCCCAAGTTTTATGGCTCTTTCCAAGATAAGGCCATGAGGTTTGGGCTGAGCTTGGGAATGACCAAAGAAGATCCATGGGACCCAGGGATAGGACTAGAACAATAGGTACCCCCGAGTTACACTTTTCCCTGAGGAATGGAGAACACCATTGACCTGGGCATCAGAAACCTGTTCATATAACATGTTCGTACTGGAAATGCCTCCCTGTGCTTACATATGAGAAGACAGCCCTCACACGTGGCACTCTGAGTGAGAACTCATCATTCTCTTCGCAGGAGGCTATTGGGGTCCCTGACTGGCTGAACTCAGCTATGAAAAGCAGCAATACCTACACACACAATCTCTTTTCCTCACCTCTACAAGCAGGACCAAGAGAGGAGCAGACCTTCTCAACCCATCATATTTTAAAAACTGTCCCCAGGAAGGCCACAGTGAAGAATCTAGAGCCCAAGTCAGTGAAAACAGCCTGAAAGAACTCACAGGACTTCATCTAGGGAAGATGGAGATGGCCCATGAGGATCATCCCCAAATCATAAGAGGGCTGCTGGCCTAATAGCAAGAGGCCCTTCTAACAACTGGGGCTGTGTGACAGTGGCACAGGCTGCTTCACAAAGCTGTGGTGTCCTCAACCCCTCGACTCTGAAGCATGCAGGCTAGTCAGGAGAGCTTTAAAGGAACCCTGACCTGGATAAAGAACTAGACCTTCAAAACTGCTGGGATTGTCAGATGCTCCTGGCAGGGCCTTAACCATTCATCAGAATCCAGTTGTCCTAGTGGTCCCCTGGCTGTGTGGTAGACTGCTGGCCCTCTGTTGTGCTCTGGCTCCTGGTAACCAGCAAGGCATAGGTCTTACCCTCCTGCACTGTTCCTCACAGGAGCCTGAGCCCCAGCTTCACCAGAACACAGCCTGCACTCTGGAGAGCAGTGCCTCTGCTCACACTCTTTTTCTTCTCCTGAATCCCAACTCTGGCTGAATATTTCCCCATCTTGTTCCCAGAGCAGCCACTGGACACCTTTGGGAGTTTACCTCGCAATGGTGATTTGTTTGCTGGTGCCCTC
The DNA here is from genome assembly GCF_045843805.1 of Urocitellus parryii. Lineage (NCBI taxonomy): Eukaryota > Metazoa > Chordata > Mammalia > Rodentia > Sciuridae > Urocitellus > Urocitellus parryii. The sequence goes on along the minus strand of NC_135532.1, from coordinate 171,578,245 downwards.
TGCTTCCATGTGGTAAGGCCTGGCTCTTGCCCATCTTCCAATTTGCCCATCCTAGCATGGGGCCTGGCATTTATTCAATTGACCCATCTTCAGCAACAGTGTTCTAAGATGCTAGCAGTCACACGCTTCCATCTCTCTGCCAGCAATAGACCTATTAATGGCTAGTGTCCATTAACAAGTTCCTTTTCAAGATCCCATCCTGGTTTCTTCAGTCACTTGGTCCCTACCTCACTTCCAAGTTCTGCTGCCACATGCTGCCCACTGTCCACTCTGGCATCCTTGTTGGGAATGAGGCATCCTGCTTTCCTTCCCTATCCCCACAAGAAAGCCTCCTTTTTTTTTTTTTTTTTTTTAAAGAAATAGTAACCACTGTGGTAAGGACTGGCTCTTGCCATCTTCCAATTTGCATTTTTCCTACTCTGGACTCTGCTTATCTAGATGCATGGGCAAACTCAAATCTGTCTATGCAAACTTACTGAATTCTAATATACCAGATGCATTATACATTTAACATCTACATCTCACAGATAAACTGGTGCTCAGAGAGAATGAACTGGCCATGTTCACTCAGTTAGCAAGTGACCAAACTAAGATTCAAACCCAGGCCTCCAGGATTCCCAAGCCACCAGAGTTTTTTCTAGAAGCCTTGGCTGGGTTTTCTGGCCTGTGCTCTTTGCCCTCCACGGGAGGCCTGAGCTACACAGAGAGCTCCTCCTTTGCTCAGGCTAAGGAAGGAGCAGGAAGGCAAAGGGAGGCCCAGCAACAAGATCAGAGAAAACAGATGTTAAGAAAGGGTGGGTAAGTACAGGCAGGAACCAGAAAGGTCACAAATGGGAAAGGAAGCAGGAGAGTAGGGTAAAGGTGAAGAAAAGGAAGGAGACTGGGTTATTCAAAGAGAAACGCCAGGAAAGAAACTTTGAAGATGCTCCTAAACTTAAATAGAGACTCAGTTTCACTTTATGAATTGTGCTGGAATGAGCTTCATTCTTCAAAAAGATTACCTAAGACATTTTTCTATTTCTCCTTCTGGAGCAGAGCTGAAGAGCTGACATGCTTTTTTTTTCCTTCTCCCTTGAACCACCTTCTGCTCTCTCTCCTATGCACATTGACCTCCTTTTCTAGTCCTAACCCCAGCCCAGTAAGTAACAGAGACTTTGATATCTTAACCCACCCATGTTCCAACCACTGGAGTGGTTACTATTTCTAAGCTACCTCTTTCTTTCAAGGTATCCAGAATTACATCATTGTCCCTACACTATCCCCCATCCAATGCCTGGAATAAGTGTAGAGGGACACGGTCCCCAGCAGCTGGCAAAGGAGGATCTGGTGGTATAGTCAACACACTGTTTATGAATGAGTCAGTCAATGTTCCTCAGTTCCTGCCCTGTGCCCCACCCCCACCACACACATACACACACATTTTATCTCTGATCATATTTTCCTTCCATGCTCCATTCACAAGTGGAGGCTACCTAGGCAGACTCTTCACACAGGGTACTTCGGGTATAGGTGCCCTCCAGCCTCCTGAGAGCATCGTGGGAGGAGCCACGCCTCCTCAACCTGAGCATTCCTTCCAACCCTTGCTCCATGCTGTTCTCCACACCCACACTCCTCAACCAGGCTGCTCATCTCAGGATCCAAATGGGACTGAATTGCAGACAAGGGAAAAAAGGAGAGGGAGAAAGGATGTAAGAGGGAGAAAAACAGCTTTGGGGGAAAACATTCACACATACAGCCTGCAGAACATTGTGACTTGGATTATTTTTGGAATCTAATGTTTCTAATGTTCAAGGGGAGGAAATGAGAAAAAGTAAGTAGAGATTCCCAGGACCAGCAGGCTGGAAATAATTCAGGACACTGTGTTCTGTGTCAGGGGGGCGGGGTATAGACACATTTCCTCACCCTGAGCCCAGTCAACAGGAGGTGGAGCAGTTCAGTGGTTTCAGCCTCTGTAGGAGGCGGGAGGCTTGGAACAAGAGGGCACTAGAGCCTTTCTCCAAAAAAAGCAGGAAATTACAAGCTGCCCAGTAAAGACCTTGCCCTTCTGGCCTTTCCGAAGGTCTCAGCTCTCTTTGAAGCCTCCCTCCCAACTGGAGAGGCTCAAGCAACTGAATCATGCTGAGACTTGGCATACCCCTCTGGAGGTTAGACCGGTTATGGCCCTAAACATCAGTGGTAAGGACACATGTCAGTGGTCCCCTATTCTCTGTTACACCACCAGACGCTTTAGCCACCTCCAAGGTTGCTGGCACTTGATGCTGTTTTTTTCTGCACAGCAAAGGCATGGTATATGTTGGGGAGAGAGGATAAGCACCAGCCTCAGAGGATCTACTTTCTAACACTGCCTCCCTAGCCCTCAACCTCACCAAATCTCAGCCGTGGTGTCCTTCCCATCTGCAAAATGATGTTCATATCCAAGCCCACCTGGCCTACCACATAAGGCAAATAAGAGACCCAAATAATGAACCACTAACTGGCAACTTTCGGGTGGGTCTCTGATCTAAGTTAAAGTGTTCTACGTAAAAGGAAGGGCTGGACCAGAAAACCTCTTAAGGTCATGGGTGTGAGAACATTTTGGAAGCTGACATTCACAAACATATTATGTATTGTAACTTCTACAAAGGCACTTCACTTTGACAAATGACTGTGGAATCGTGCTTACTGCTGGCTCATGGGCATGGGGGTTGGAGGTATGGGGAAGAAAAGAGACAGTGGGCCAGAGTTCAGTGCAAAAGGAGAGGCAGTGGAATCTCTACAACTGGCCCCACTGGTTCCAGTTACCCCAGGCAGGATGAGACTTTGAGCCCTGCTTCAGGCTCTGGGGAGTGATCAGAACTGTTAATACCTTGGAGGGAGAAAGCAGGAAACAGAGGTAGATACTTTGCCCAATGACAGGGACATCCTGGGGATGTCCTGAAATGCTAATGTGGCTAGCAGGACATACAGACCTCAAAAAACACAAAAGCACATATAGCCCTTAGCACAGTGGCCTTCTCCCTGCCATTGAGCCCTTCACCCAGTGGTCTCCTGTACCAAATTTTTCTGGCAATTAACATGAAAGCATTATTTTGTTTGCACAGACTTCCAAGAACATAAAAACACATAGATGTATGCCTTAGATGATGGATTGTAGGAAGAATTTCTGGTCTGAGGTTTGCAAAGAAAAAGACAAATATGCTCTTAGCTATTAGCTGTAATGCAAAGCAGGTAACAAGTGTCTCAGATGTAGAAGGTGAATGCAGAGGTGCAATCACCTCCCCTGAGATGTTAGGAAGAATCACTTTCCTCTGTGGGTACATCAAGGACATTGTTTTTCCAGAGTCCTTTCCCTGTGGAGGCTCCCCACCCTCCGATGCTGACCATCAGGTGTGACCCGGGTTTGATCTATGTGCTCTTCTCTGCTTTACCCAGACACTGCACAGCCTGGTGACCTGTGGGACCCCCATGAAACTACATCATAATTTCCAACTTCTCTTAAAAATCAATTCTTAATTTTGTTCCATTAGGGATAATTGAAAATTATTTGGAGCAAGTTCATTTAGAAGAGAGCATCAGTGACACTCTGCATGGTCTTAGCAGGCAGCAGTGACTGAAGAGTGAATCGTGACTGGAATAGTGCAGGGAGAAGGAAGGGAAGCCACCATGGAGGGAGCTGTTCTGCGGGGCCTGGCATCGTGTAGGGCACTGCACCTACATTACCCTGTTTCATTCTCTTAACAACCCTGGGCAGCAAGCCTGGTTTTGTTTGCTTGTTTGTTTTTAAGTAGAAAAGTACTTAAGAGATTATGGTTTTATTTTCTGAGAAAAGTTTCTTATTTTTCACAATCTTCCAAGGAAACAATCCTAAGAAGACCATACTGAAGATAGCGGGGGAGAATAGAAAGCAAAAATTAGTGTACAATTGTTGAGCTGTAAAAGGGCTTAGATATTTATTTAGTGTAGCAAGTCTTAAAGGAGGAGGAATCAGAAAATGAGGTAGGGGGACTTCATCAAACTGCTCTGGAGATTCAGATAGGCTTCCTTAAAACTTAATATTCTTGGCTGGATGCAGTGGTGCACACCTGTAATCCTAGTGACTCAGGAGGCTGAGATAGGAGGATGGCAAGTTTGAGGCCAGCCCGGGCAATATAGCAAAGCCCTGTCTCAAAAAAAAAAAAAAAAAAAATTAAAAAGGCTAAGAGTGTATCTCAGTGGTACAGTATCTCTGGGTTCTACTGAGAAGAAAAAAAAAAAGTATATCACCATCACCTCCATAATTGCCACACTACAACTACCATTATCATGACCTTGGCCTCTCCACTTTGCCTGATGAAAGCTATTTTCATAAAGGAAGAATATGGCATGTGACAAGAGCTCAGTGTGGAAGCAGAAGTTAAAAACACTGAGTCAGTCCAAATTCTTTATCTTTGTTTTATTGGTAACATAATTGAAGATTAGCCGCTAAAGATGTGCCTAACTAAGGTCTACTAACTGATAAGTGTCATTCCAGGAGCAATTGTAAGCCCGGTCACAGTAGCTCCATTTCCAATGGCCATGGCACCAGGGATGTGAAAAGAGTCTTACTGTGCAAAAAGAAATATACAGGGAAGCATTTAAATATTAGATTCTCTAAGGGAGACTTCCTCATGGATGATGCAGGAAGAGGAGGCATAGCAGTCACAAGAGCCACAGTCCCCTCTGAGCATCTAAAACAAATAAGAGGTTTCATTTGGGATGGATACCTGGACCATGGGAAAGTGGGCACCAAAATACTCTCTCAAACATACTGATGAAGATCTTGTCTTGGCATTTCCCAAGTCTGTGTTTATACAAGAAACGAATCAACATGCTGTATAAACAATGGTAAGCCTGATTCTAATATTGGAAACTCTACTGGGCAGCTCTATTTGCTGTGCAGGGGATTCTCCTGTAGGAAATGGGAGTATCCTCCTTGCTTTGGCCTAAAAGCAGCCTTCTGGTGGACATCAGTATAGCCTCCTTTATTCAGACACCAAATGGACAAGGGTTTCCCCATCGGTTCAGTCTAGTTATACACTGGGGCTCTTCTGAGCTTGGCTACTTTCCTACAGACTGGAAAATGGGGGACCTTGCACCTGGATTAGAAGGCCAACAGTGCAGAAGTGTCAGTATTTTCTGATGCTTCTCATTGGCATCAGCATGTAGATGGACATTGTGAGGTCACAGTGGCTGTCATCAGATGACAAAGCTGAGATGAGATTTTGCAGTGTGTAGGAGGCAGACTTTTTGACTTCAAGGTCCCCTCCAGTTCTACCATCCTAAGATGACACCCAAGGCACCCAGAAGGGGATACCAGGAAGGATCCTCCACAGTGTGCTTCCCCCGCCCCCGCCGCTTCCTGAAGACACATCTAGAGTGAGTCCACCGGATGCACTCCCCATTTACCACAGAGGACACTCCCGGGGAAGAGGCCTGTCCCTTCTGTTTGGTAATGGGCTGATTGCAGGAATGATACCTTCATTGTAGGGGTCCACTGCAGCTGTGGGTGTCCACTGTGGCTGTGAGACATGGCTGTGCACAGAACTGTCATCTGTGCCAGGCTAATGAGGAGTGACCCAGCCTGTGTTCTGTGAACACAGTGGAGGGCAGGCGCATTAGTTATAGACTAGAGGGTACTGGGTAGAGGCAGCAGTGGTTCATTTTAAAACATCATGCGTTACTTGGATCATCTCTGTATTACCCAGCACTCCCACAGATTGCTCATTAGAGCTTCCCTGTCACTCCTGAGCTGTGATGTTCCCTCCTCTCTCGGGACTCCCAAACACAGGGGCTATGTCTAGGACAGTGCAGGGTGTACGGCACAAATAAATGAGCTTCATGCAAAAAGAAACGAGTAGATGTGGCTATGCCTGTTACCTTAACAGTGGTGATGGTTTTGGAGGCAAGGGGTATGTTCATGTCCAAGCTCATCAATGTGTATGCCCTAAATATATGCAGCTTATATCAACTAAACCTCAATAAATTTGTTTTCAAATGTAATAATTAAATGAGCATTTGTGTCCACCCCCTTTATTAAATAACAACCTGCCCTGGAACAGAAACTCTGGTATACATATCTTTTTCCAAGTGACTTTTTTGAATTCATAAAGCTGTTCACCATTATTAAGTGAATGCCTTGTGACTTATCTGTAAGATAGAATCCCTTCTCCCTGGATGTTCAATTGGGAGAGAACATGGCTCCCTCTCCATCTCCTCTAGATTGGAAATGCAGGGGGTTGCCACAGGGGTTAGGAATGTGGTGAGAAGTGGCTCTATGCCCCAAGGTGGCTCTATGCCCCAAGTTGGCTTTATGCCCCAAGTTCAGTTGGCACCAGCCCATTGCACCAGCCCATTGCACCAGCCCTGGGGACAAGCTGTCACCCCACAGAGCCAGAGGAGAGACTCTGCCCCACCCCCATCACAAAAATGGAAGCTGAGCAGTCACTAGACTCCTCTGGTTGCCAAGAGCTTCCCAGATCTGGAGTTAGAGGCCTCACTGACCAGCCAGCATGCCTCCCACCAAAAGGAGACTGAGATGCAGCTCACGCAGTAACTATTTCCTCAGCCCTTGTTTAGATGTGGATGTGCACTCAGTCCTGACTCCAAACCATCACCCGCCTGACCCCTTTCCAAAAACACCAAATAAGTCAAAGGCCGAGGCACTTAGCTCTGCATAGATATTTTAAATTAATCTGGAAACAACTTAAAAGGACTGCTTTTCTCCCCAGCCCCACACCCAGCACATTTTCTGTGGCAGCTGGGTCAAGCTTGAGCAGCATTTTCACCACTGACTCAATGTCAAAATATTCCCAGGCTGCCCTCTTCCCATCATCCTTCCCACTCCCTCTGTTTTGGTTTTAATATTCTGTCTCCCTCCCACTCTTGCGCATGCGCATGTGTGCATACACACACTTCTTTATAAGGTATGAGCACACCCTAGACCAAGGATTCTAAACTTGGAGTCCACAGACAGAATTCAGGAATTGTGTATTTAGATGGGGAAAAATTTATTTTTATTTACTTCTAGCTGAATTATCTAGTATTCCCTTCCAGCATAAGCCCACAATAGTATTAGCCATACCACACCTGACACCAATAGAAACACACACGTTTCCACATCACATTAGGCTTATCACTATGTCAAATTTTTGATAGCTATTAGACTTCAAGTAGATCTTATTATTTAGCCTGTTAATTAAGTAGTAGTACATGTCACTGTTCTTTTTAAAATTTTTAATAACTACATTTTAAATAATTGTTTTCCATATTTTCACTAATATTATTCTGAGAAGGAATCCATAAGATTCAACAGAACAAAAAGGTTCATGGCTGATAAAGGTTCAGAACCCCTGCTGAAGAGTGAGTATTAAAGGTGGGATTTGAACTCTTCTCTAGAATCATCAAGGCATGGATCAGGAGACTGAAGGGCTAAGAGTGGTATTCAAGTAACATGAGGCAGGTTCTGGGAGCAGAGGGACAGTAGGGTTACTATATAAGAGCCTGGGTGGGCTTTGGAAACAGACTACCAGTGCTATCCAATCAGAAGTGTGTGTTTGGGAAAACCATGCCATCTGAGTTTCTATTTCTTCATCTGTAAAATAGGAAAAATAATGTACTACACAATTCTTGTGAGCATGAATTGAGAAGATACATGTCTGAGAACAATGACTGCTCAGTCGAATGGAAGGGAAGCTCTCCCTACGCAAAGACTTCTGAGGCTAAAGGATGGTTCTAAAAGGGCAGCCCTCCCTACCCAAGGACTTCTGATGCTGCTTATTTTGTTTCTGAGATTAGTATCATCTCTGTCTCATGCAGGCTTCAAATGCGCTTGAGATTCAGGGATACTCTGAAGGACCCCAAATCTAGCAGCACTTCTACATAAACCAAAGTCTTCTATTCCCCTCCTGTCTCTGGCTCACTGAAACAGACACCAATGCAAAGCTGCAAAGCTTGCCTACCCCAAGGAGAACAGATCTCTAGTAAAAAGGAAGTATTTCAAACCTCCACAGCATTGGCCATAGGTGTCAAGTACCTGCTTCTGGTTTCACAGCAACTGGCTCCTGACCTGTCTTCTTGTCACTCAGTAAAGTGCATAGATAGATTCCACCATCGAAGCTGCCCCTCCCAAGCAGGACAGGCCACTGGGCAAGGAGAACCGAGGAAGGTCAGGGAAACTCCTTTACATGTCTCTTCCAAAAACTTGTTCAAGTGAAGTTTAAAAGTTCTGATATAGAAAGGGATCTGTGTTCTTTTAAAAACTACATATATTGATTTTCTTGTGTTCATAAATTATAAGATTAGAAAGCACAAAATTTACACAGAGAAATTAACTATAAACATGCTCTATGGATCTCAAGACTATTAACATTGTCATAGATTTCTTCCTGTTATATGTAAGTTCAGATTGTAATTATATGGAAAGTTTTATATCTTGATTTTATCAGTTTAAAATACCTATAGAGGGTTTAGGGATGTAGCTCAGTGGTTGAGTACCTGCTGGGGCACAAGGCCCTGGGTTCCATCCCTAGCACTGCTGAAATAAGTAAATGAAATCAATCAATATGTAATCTTTTAAAAATCTAAATAAAATAAAATACCTAGAGATTTTTCAATATGGATTCTTAAAAGACACAAAAGCATCATATCAGATACTGTTTGTAAAATTCATAAGTTACTGAGAGATGCCATGGTATTCCTAAGAACAGGATGGTGCAATAACTATAAGTCACACCCAGAAAACTGATAGAAGAGAGCCTGTTTTACTCTTCTTAAAGGGTATTCAATAGGAAACTCTTCTTTCTCCTCTTTAGCTTGAAGAGAAGGTATTTTTGTGTCCTCAGCAAAGACACACTAGATGCCATTTTCTTTTTCACTTTCTCGTATCTTATTTTTTCCTGATAAGGGGAAAGCTTTGAAAATTCGCAGTTAGGAAAATGGTGTCTTTACTTGAGAAAGTGCTCCAGAAAGAAGAGGTGTGGACAGAGAAGCTGGCGACTGGGGGCTGAGCAGGTACTGGATGCACATCAGGTCTGCCACTGCAGGCAGAAGATCAAAGAACGTTAGCTTCCCTATGTGTCAAAACAGCACCACCTGCCTCACAGGGAATGAAGGATTGTGGAGATTAAATAAGACTCCACATGTGAACGTGCTTTGTAAGTAGCAAAGTACATTGCAGGACAATAGTCACTAATTAATGTTACAGTGGCCACTGCTAGTATTGTTGTTTTTGCTGCTCAGCAGGCTTGAACCATCAATTGCAGGCATGCAGAGGGACAGTGTCTAACAGTGGGTAAGAGCATGGACTCTGCAGCCAGACTGCACTTCGGAGCTTGGGGAATTAACCTCTCAGTTTCTTCACCTGTAAAATGGGATAATGTTAATCAACCTATCTCTAGGAGTTTTGAGAGGATTAAAAGGAATTAATTAACACAGTGCTTAGAACAGCACCTGGCACATAATAAGTACTATATAAAGATAAGCCCTACGAATAATCAGTGATCAATGGCCAAATATAACATAGAAATAAATTTACACCAGCTAAAACTAATAGGCACATTTTAAAAAAAAGTTTTCAACAAAACTTCTCCCGTCATTAATCAGAGGTGGATCGGCAACCTCCATCAATTTGCCTAAGCAGCTATGCCCCAGTGCACTACAGCTTGGGCTTGGCCTCCCTTCCTACCTTCTCTGCATCCTGCTCGAAGAGTCGTAGCTGGAAGCACTGGTCCAGCTTGAGCTTGCGCACATGCCACATCTGGTGCAGGTGCTGCCGGGTGGAGTGCAGCTTATCCAGGAGGCTGGTGATCTTGGGCACGAGGCTCTGGAAGTCGGCACTGCCGGGGATACAGTTGCGCCCTGAGAAGCCGTCACTGCAGCGGATGCACTGCAGCAGCCGCTGCCCCTCCCGGTCCAGCTCCTCCACAGGGGCCTTCAGCACCTTTTTCTTGAGCTGCGTGTGCTCATCAATGAGCCGCCGAGAGCCCTCCACGTCCACGGGGAACTCCTTCCGGGCAAGCATCTCCTGCAGGTCTTCAAGGCGCGAGAGCAGGTGGACCGCGCTGTTGAAGAACTCCTCCAGGGAGAGCCGCAGCTCAATCCACTCCTCGTGGTTGTAGTCCAAGGAGCCATCAAATTCCTCCGTGAGCTGGGAGGGGTCCACCAGCTTTGTGAGGCCCTCCACAGACACCATGCTCGTCTGGAAGAGGCAGACACAGAGTGGGAGTCTCAGTGATGTGGGAAGATGTGGGGAACAGGGAAGACCAGGGCAGAAATAGGCAGGAAGAGGGAAAGGCAAGGGGAAAGGACTAGGTAAGTCCACATAACAATGACCAGAGCCTGCCTAGGAAGAGGCAAGTGGGAAACTGTGGGGCCCACCCTTAAGGAGCCACAGGATCAGCCAGGGTCAGTGGTTTCACCTGACAGCAGACTGCCTCAATAAGCCTTTCTACCTGCCTACATTCACATCTAAAGAAAGCCTACCTTTGTGTCTCTTCCTCTTCCCTCCTCTCCACCCTGAGTCTACCATATCAAGGCTTCAGATACTAGAAGCAAAAGCTGGAAGGAATATTGACCCCATGTGTGGGGGGTCAGTTTTCTATAGCTGTAAGACCCAGGCCTGTGTGGCCAGGGCATTATCATGGCTGGGTTAAGCAATGTGGGTCAGTACTTGGTACTTGGATTGCAAAGATTTCATAGTCCATTTTCCTGCATCAGGCTGGGGTCAGCTTTGAGGCTTTCTCTGTCAGACTGGCACAGTGAACAAAACGAGGGCTGGGCAACAGAGGAGAGGTTCCAGGCACTGAGCTTTCTATGCGATTCCTATAAGCTTTTGGAGAACAGAGTGGAGAATGTTTGTTTCAAGGAAGCAGAGTGTCCCCAGCAAATCACAGTGCAGGTAGCCACCCAGTCATCAGTAAATATCTTTTCCTTCCCATAAAGCTTTGGACTTTGCTGCTCTCTGGCAAAGAAGCTATAAAAGAAATATCTGGGTTTGGAGTTCCCTATACTTACTAACTACGTGATGAGGCAAGCTATTTAAGCCTCCAGAGCCTCAGTCTCCTCTCTAATGGAGAAAAAATCAGGTTGAGAAGCCTAATCCGAAACCCAAAATTGAAATGGATTTTGGAGCATTCTGGATTTCAGATTTTCAGATTAAGGAGGCTCAAACAGTAAAGTCTATGCAAATATTCCAAAATCTGAAAAACTCTGGAATCTGAAACACTTCTGGTCCCAAGCATTTCAGATAAGGGGTACTCAACCTGTACTACTTTCCCCATAGAACTTGTTGGGATTAAGTGTGTCAGTGTAAACTCACAGGTGTGGAGTACCTGCTCCAGGCCCATTGGCATTCACCATGATGATCTGATGGCTTCATCATGGCTTGAACCTGTGAAAGTAGTTTGTCTCTGTCTTGCTATTCTCTGAGCATTTTCTCTTCTTCCTTTTCCCTCTATCTACCTCCTAAGACACAGGAAGGAGTTACCATAGGAAGGAGGACTGCTCTGGAATAGTGCTTCTCAAACCTGACTGCTCATTATAATTCCCTGAGAAGGAGTTTGAGGAAACAAACAACTTACCCCTAGAAATTCGTATTTAACTGTACTAGAGCTTGGGCAGGGTAGTTTTTTAAAGCTTCTTGATTCTAATGTGCAGTCAGAATTACAAACCCTGCTACTCTAGATAGTGGCTAGTCAAAGCATGGCCTTTGGACCAGCAGCACTAGTATCACTTGGGCTTTTCAGAAATGCAGAATCTCAGGGCCTGCTCCAAACCTACTTGGTCTTGAAGTAGCAAGATCCCTAGGGGATTTGTGTTCATTAAGCTTTGAGAAACCCTATTCTAGAGGACTTTTCCTTTTGAATTTACCACTCCCAGGAAATCCCCATGATTATACTCATTAAGTATCTGCTGTTGAACAATGCTGTACTCTCATCCCTGTATGTCTTGTTGCCTCAGTCTGTGGTAGGAATTCATTTTTTGCTGTTTCTAAGATAGCATTTACAATTATTTTCCTGAGTGAGAAGTCCTGAGCTATCTTGTCCTGTATCTTTTCTTTAGGAGGCAGAGACAAGTTTGCTGAATTTAGGGTGAAGAAGTTATAGGTGATGGGAGGTATAGGGCAGCAACACTGAGCAAAAATTTCAAAACTTCCTGAAAATAATCTTTTGCAGGGTTGGGGGACATGTACTGGGGATTGAAATCAGGGGCACTCGAGCAGTGAGCCACATCTCCAGCCCTATTTTGTATTTTATTTAGAGTCTCACTGAGTTGCTTAGAGCCTCACTTTTGCTGAGGCTGGCTTTGAATTTTCGAACCACCTGCCTTAGCCTCTGGAGCCATGGGGATTATAGGCATGTGCCAGTGCACCCAGCTGAAAAGAATTATTTTCAGTCTCTTCAGTTTATAAATTTATAAGCTTATTGTTAGCACCTCTGTATAAACAACCCAAAAATATTAAAAGCATTTCCTTACTGGACTCCTAGCATTCAGTAAGGTGCTGGGAGACTATGGTAGTAACTGTTTTTTATACCCAGGCAAACTTCTATTTACAGAGAGTGAGAACTTTCTCAGTCAAGTGTCAGGATATTGTGCTCAAACTGCAGCCAACTGGGGCCACCACCCCACATACAGGTACTCCCACTTCTGGGGACAACAGTCTGGAATGGGAAATGGCTGAAAGAGTAAAAGTAGTGATGCCTTTACAACCTACATGTGCACATATGTACACACTTCATCTCCTTACAGATGAGAACCAGCATTTTAAATGGGAACAGCTCAAATTTGGCTGGAACAATGATGTTTAAATCTTTGATTTAATCTGATGTGTTGTTTAATAATTCTCAAGAGATTCTTAAAAATTTGTAACAATGTTTTCCTTGATTATAGAAGTAATGTACAATCCTTAAAAAAATGAAGAAAATAAAAATCACCCATTATCCAGCTACCTAGAATAGACCACTGCTAAATATTTTCACACATCTCAGTATTCTCCATAGTTATAAAACAAATTCCAAATTACACAGCCCATAGTGTTTTATAACCTGGAACATTTTGTGATATTTTTTAATTAATATTTTAATGGTTTCATAATATTTGTGTATTAATATTGCCAAAATTAAGTTGGGCTACAAACTATATATGCATGCATATAGTAATGTATTATATATGTAGATATGTGTGTATGTACATATTCATTCATGTAAAATACTATGATGAACGTCTTTGTAGACAATTTTTGGTTGTAATTTTAATAAGCTTTTTCACCTTTTTGTTTAGCCTTTTACTATTGTCATGTATGTAAGAAATTTTTAAAAAAGAATCTTTTCCTAGAGGAAGAATTACTAGATCAACGAACATAAACTTGTAACAGCTTTTGACACAAATTGCAACACTGCTCTTATTCCAGTGTCATGCCACCACCATGGGATTGTCCTATAATGCTGTACACTTGGCACCATCTCTTGAACCTCTTGTTCCTACCCAGCCAGGCTCCATCTGATAAGGCCAAGGAGGCCAAGGAATCCTGAATTCTCAGCCCTTGACATCTTGGATATTGTAGGGTAATTGGAAAAGGAGAAGTGAGAAAAGAGTGAGTGGCAGAGCGGAGGGAAGGAGGGTAGGTAGAAAAGAAGTCAGGCTTACCTCAAAGATGAATTTGGAGCTGCCAAAGTTGGTCTTCTGTTTCTGCCAGAAGTTGTCGGGTTTGATGATGAGGGCCACATGGATCTCAGCTGGAAAGGCTTCCTGTAGCGTTTTGAGGAGGGGCTTGATGAGGTCCCACTTGGAGCCCCGCATGTCAATGATGACGGTGAAGCCACGTTTGCACACGTCCTCACTGTGGGGAGGTCAGAGGTCAGGCATGGTCACTCTGGGGACCTGAGACTACCTGAGTCCTCAGGTAGACATGGCACAGAAGTGCAGGCCTGTAATCTCAACAACTCAGGAGGCTGAGGCAGAAGGATGGTAAGTTCAAGACCAGCCTCAGCAACTTAGACTCTCAGCAACTTAGTGAGACCTTGTCTCACAATAAAAAATTAAAAGGAATGGGGATGTAACACAGTGGTAAAGCATCCCTGGTTTCAATCCCCAGTACCAAAAATGAATGAATGAATGAATGAATGAATAGCACATAGACAAAAAGCACCTGGGAACCTGCATTCTTACAGCCTTCCAACCTCATACTGGGTCTCTGACCCAGCTCAAAATGTACTGCCTCCAAAAACCTTTCTAAACTAATCCCACTGATCAATGGTCCTGACATTCAGCCTTCTGCCTGCACTTAGCAAATAATAGCCTTCCTTAGAGTCCATTTCCTTGTTGGGATGTCTATCATTTTGGTATTCATATTCAATTTTATTTCCCTTTTAATTTGTCTCCTTTTCCTTCCTAGGATGAATCATATTTTCTCCATTTGCATTCAAATTCTCTAAAGACAGAGACACTGCTGACCCTTAAATCTGAGATGGAACATCCTCAGCAGGAATGCTCTTCTTCCCGGTGTGTCCACCTCTGTAGAAGACACCACTACTCTTCACTGCTGAAGACAAACTGGGTCACAGAATCCTTTTCAATAAAGGGCTCTAGGATGGTTCCGCCAATTGATTAGGGACAGCACACAAACTACTGATAACATGTATTTGCCATCACTGTTATTTAAGATGTATTACCTGTGGTTCAAAATACATGTCAACTTTACAAAACCAGATTTCTGAGTCATTACAACCACTCAGAGAGCAAGGTTGGGGCTGAAGGAACGGGTGGATGCTGAGCTGCTTCTTTGTCTCTTGTTCCCCTACTGCAAGACTTGGGCATGAAAATGTGCAGTTTTAGAATTTGGGGTGGGGATGTGACTCTCAAAATTCAGGCCGGCTGAAGTGACAGGGACCATCTTGAAAACCAAGACAGAAGCAGACTAAGTATGTCAAGATGTTGCTCTATAACATATCCAGTAGCAAAGTTTATTTAAATACTTAAACTCTGACTAAAGCTCCTGAAAACAGAAAGCAGAAAATGAAGCTCAAAAGAGCTATCATATCTCACTTTGGGAAGAAAGTCTATGTTTTGGTAGTTAGGGAGTTTTCCTTCTCTTATTTCTGGTTTACTTAACATACCTATTTAATTTGTAAGTCCAAGTAGACTTTGGTGAATTCACATTTCACATAAGTACTAGTGTAATATTTCCTTGGGGTCTTTCATCTAATTCCCTATTTCCTAGATGGTGCTTGTTTAAACTGCTGTGTCTCTTACGTGTCCCTCAGATGTGCCCACCACATAACAGTGGTCAATAGCCACTAGGGATAACACTATAGTTGGAGGATTTAAGCCACAAAAGGGGACAAAAACTTATTTTCAGCCTTCATTAGTTAATCTCAACCAGTAACAATAATAGAAGAGAGTTTGTTTTGATTTTATAAAAAAAATTGATAGGTTGCAGCTCATTTAACTGTCGATGTCACACACACACACACACACACACACACACATGCTCTAGCGCTCTAGCTCTCAGTTAGGAAATGCCCCAGGTGCTGGGATTCTCTCTAGTGGAGAGGAAAGCTGAGACTTTGTTTCTCCCCAAATTCTGCATCCCAAAGGAAAGGAGTTGCCTCTTCTTCTCTGACACTCAGTGAATCCACAAGCGGCCAAGGTCTTCCATTCATAATGTTCTCTGCCCTGTTGTCTGAAGCAATGTGACTTTTGCTTAAATTACAGCATTTATCTCCTATTATAACAGGAATATCTGATAACTACATAAAGCTAAAATATTAAAAAACCTACATAAGAGATGCTAGTGGTAGGAGTTTATAATACTCTGGCCTATGTCCTCTCAATCTTTTTTGTGAATACAGTATTCAGACTACATAGTGGTTTACTTTGCACTGTAACATACAGCTTTTTTCTCATATCTAAAGCTTCTCTGAAACTGTTACACAGTCATTATCATTACTGATTTATAAGAAAATGTATCAACTTTCATCTAACAGCAATGTTTGAAAGTACCCCTTTACTATATCCTAACCAGACCGTCACTGACTTTTTAAAATTTTTTGTCTATTTCTAAGAAAAAAACATTGCATTTCATTTAAATTTGTCTTTGATTACCAGCTATAGTTTATCGGCCCACAATTATTTCTTTTGTGAATCGGTTCATTTATCCATTTTTTCTAGAGAGGTTTAGTGGCTCAGTGAGTTTAGTTTCTCCTGACTCACATCTGTTGCACACCCACTCACATCAGGTGAGTGGACTGCAAGGTGACTGTGGACTCTGCCCAGCTTTAGAGAAAGGGTCTTATTCATTGCCCTGTTCCTCAGGCTCCATCTGTTATCATATTGTTCTGAGATGAGAAATCTATGTCCCCAAAAATGGATACTCAGTGTCACTTCCAATCCTGGAAGTTGACTATCCCAACATCTAAATGTGGTTGTTAGTAGCAGGTTACACACTATTAACAAATCATTTCTGACAACTGAAAGTAGAAACGAGGTACTAATATTCTCCAGAAAGTTCACACTAATTCAGGCAAGGGAGAAAGAGGCCTAGAGCCTGAATGCTGAGAACTAATCCAATTGGCTTCTTTCTGGGGAAACAGCCTAATCTCCCCAGGTGCTTTTGGTGTGTCTGGTTTCAGGAAAGAGAAATAGATGAGGGAGGGGAGACAACTTTACCACATGCTTACTCTATGCCAGGGACTGTGGGTGACACCATATGTTAATCCTCACAGTAACCTTATAAGTTAGGAATGATTATCTCCATTAGAGAAAAATGAAACTGAAGCACAACATTCACTTAAAGTCATATGACTAGGAAGTGGCCAAGCACAGCAGACCTAAACCCATGCTAAGGTCCCTTTATCACTCCATACCCACCATACAGACACTACGTGTGGTTGTAATGTTTGGAGACAGGCACTGGGGGTCAGCAATGAGAAGATTAGTTGAGGGAGCTCACAAGAGATGAAAGAAGCTAGGGCAAAGGAAGTTCTGGGGAATGACCTCCATTCTGCAATCAGTGCAAAATCACAAAACCAAAGAAACAAAAGAAGATGAAGAAAGTTCAAGCATCTCACTTTGGTTCAGGCACATGAATAAGAAGCAGAGAATGACACATGCTGCTCTTGGTGTTAGCCATGTTTGGGGATCTGGCATTTCTCTGCACACACCCTGCTGAGACCATGGAGATCTATGCTACACATCTTCCCCATTTCCCCTTCTAAACCAGGTTTTTAGAACCTGAAATTCTAAAATTCTCAGCCCACAGGGCCCTTAGCCTACTTCCTGGGTTCATGAGCACCTCTTTCCAGGATCCAATCCCCAAAGGCAACTAGCACCACCAGTAGATGTACCCCTAGGCAGAGGGGCGGCAATGGGCTATTTGCAAGTACATAACTAGAAAGACATGTGTGAGCTGGAGTGTCCACATGCAGGCATGAGTCCCTGCCATGTAGGACAGATTGAGGAGTAGGCAAAGAAGGCAGATAGAGTGCAAGCTGGGGCTGATCCCCCTGTGCTGCTACGCTTTGACATGGGACTCAGAGGAATCCAACAAGTCTAAATTGAAGATGGCCTCATAGGTTGCTACAAGGATAGATTTTTCAAGGTAGAAGGACAGAGCGTGTTTTATTTAACAGTTTGTTAGCTTGTTACATTAATTTTAAATATTCAGAGAAAAGGTATATGGGCTTCCTTTTGTTCTCTTGTTCCAAGCACCACAATGTTAAATCAGGTCTTGCAGGAGAAAAGGCTTAGAGGGGCAGCAGGCTTCAAATCAGGACCCACTTGTATGCCAAGGTGGGAGTGCTGGATTTTCCTAAAGGCAATGAGGAACCCCTAAAGGTTGTGCCACCAGGTAAGAGACACAATCAGATACCATGGAAAGAACACCCTGCAGCTGAGCAGGAGAGTTGATTGGATCAGCCCAAAAGCGTGGTGAGAATAGAAGCAGAGGAACTTTCTCCTTTGAGTTCTTGCTAAAATGACTGCTCAGTGAAGTCCTCCCTGATTAAAATTGTTACCATCATTTGGTACTCCCTGCCCCCTCCTCCCCTAATTTATCATCTCCTTAGCACTTATTACCATCTGGATAATATATTTTATTCATTTGTTGTTCATCTTTCCTCACCGGGAAGTAACCTCAATGAGGGCAGGGATTTTTGTGTTCATTTTACTGCTGGATTCCCAGTGGCATATGGTGCCTGATGCGTAGGAAGACTCAACCCACTGAGGAGGTAGAGGCAGCAGTTCAGGGTGTGGATACTAGAACCAAACTCCCTCCATCTGAACCCAGCTCCACCATTCACTTGTTGCAAATCCCTTATGCACATTACTTTTAATCTCTATGGGCCTCAATTCCCTCACTGTAAAATGTGAATAAGAGTTGTAACTGCCTTAAGGGGCTGCCTTTAAGGTTAAGTTTGTTAATATACAGAAAGCACCCAAATGGTGCCACACAGTCTGTGGTACATCAGTCTTAGCTGCTGCTGATATCCCTCCCAGGGTCCCTTTATTGACTATTTCCTTCTCTAGCTCCTTGCATATTGTACCTGTCAGCTTATACCTGCCACTCTCTCTGAAACCTGCCTTTGGCTGATGGCACTATTTCTTCAGCAGAGAGCCAGGCAGTTCCCACCCTACCCCAGGGCTGAGAGTGCCTCTCTTACACAGGTGTCATGAAGTCTGGCTCCACTTCCTCATGGCAGAGAGACTCTGAAGTGTGATATATGCTCAGAGTCTGCACAGGTCCCCAGTGAAGCTACAGCAAGACTCTCTGAGGCCACATCCTTGCTTGGTCCATCTTCTTCCCCATTTTGCTTCTCTTACTCTCTACGAATTTCTCCTGGAAAGAACACCTTTAATAAATCATCTGCTGCCCCCCCCCAAAAAAACACATATGCACATAGCCTAGGATAGTTATTTTTATTATATGTTATAAATACTAATATAAAGGATCTATTTTGAACATATGTGAAATTCTGAAGGCAATCTAGAGATGACAAGAGAAACCTGGACTGCACATTCTGATTTTGGAGTCGCACAGTGCCTGATATTTGAGGAATGAATAAATCCATGAACAGGCGCAAGCTGATGTGCCCAGAAGTGGGTGAGATCACCTGACAGAAATAAAGCAGAGGAAAAGAACCATCTTCTGAGTCAAGGACAGAACTGGCAGGAATATCAATGTTTAAGAGAGAAGAAAGGAGATGAGCCTGAGAACAAAACACAGAGGTTAGAGAGAACTAGGGTGGGAGTGAAATCCAAGAAACAAGGGAGGAGAGCTTTTCTGGGAGGAGCCACAGTGGAGAGGGAGGTCATTAATGAGAGCAGAACCACTGCACCTGGCACCTGAGAGGTCCAGGTCCCGGGGGTCAGGGCAGTTTTAGTGGGAAGCGGAGATGGAATTAATGTTGAAGCAGAGAAGCAGTCATGCTAGTTGATCTAGGACAATGAAAAAGAAATCAAAGTCAGCAGAGACTGCTTCTGGTGCACTGACAGCCCCTGACCCCCTTTCCCCGACTCCAGAAGCCATGTGGTCTGCCAGGTGCTCCAGGGCTACCTGAGCCTTGCAGGGCTCCCATCCCCAGCCCGCCTCTCTCCTCACTCAGATGGGGCAGTTGTAGGAAACCAATTTATACTGGAACATAACTAACAGGTGGCCCTCCTTTGCCCTTTAAGTGATTGACCTTTTAAAAGATAACTATAAGCCAAATTTTCAGGGGCAGAATTTTGCACTGCGCATGGTGGGGATGGGAGCACAGGAAAGTGGCATGTGGAGCAGCAGGACTTCACGTCTGCCTCAAAGGAGAAAGAGAAGTGAGTGGCTTTCCCTTGCCCACCTGTCCCTGAGAGGGGGACAGAGGGCAGCCATGCCTCCCTCCACCCGCCCTCACCCTGCCCCACTGCTTCCCAGCTGTCCTCTGGGCCCCCTTGGTCAGCTTCTCACCCTGAGTGATAAATCACAGTCCCTTCGTGAACTGTTTCATAGACTCTCTAGGGCTCTGGAGCCCGGCAGTCATAAACGTATATTTTGAATGACCGGATGATTGATCAGCTGTTTCTTGTACTCAATTCTAGACCATTTACGCTTTTGTTCATTAAATGTCACCGAGACTGCTTTCACTCGGCAAGCATGTACTATCTTGAAAAAAGCATTTTCACCAATTTATGTGGATGTTTCTCAAATTTTAGTGACTTTCATTATCACCTAGGATGCTTATTTTAAAATGCTGATTTGGGGAACAACTTCCAAATATTCTGATGAAAATTGTTTTGAGATGAAGCCCAGGAGTCTCCCCCATCATTCAGACACTTCTTCTCTTAGGTGTGTTTGTGAGAGATTAATAATCCTCGTTTTGCTTAAATCAGATGCTAGGATTTGCATTGATAAACAGCGGGTCACGTATAATCATATCAGACAGCACAACAATGAAACAAGTTAGAACATTTGCAAGGTGAACCCAATAAGCTCACTATCCAGGAACCTGTGGAAAATGTGAGTGAGTTTCTCCCTCCATAGCCTCATATTCTCATTTACTGGAGAATGGAATCATTTATTGCAAGCCTGGAGTTGGGGAGATTTCTGCCCTGGGAGTCAATATCTGTGGTTCTTTTTGCATAGACTGAGCTCCTCCTCACTTGGTCAGGGGAGGCTTTCCCCTAAGGGTGTGGCAGATGCCCTCCCAGTGTGGCTTATTGGACTCAATCAGATGCTGCATGAAGATGCATTCCTAGGGTTCCCTCTCCACTGCTAAATGGCCATGAAATCACTGATTTCTGCTCAGTATGTCTGCCTGACAGCTTCATCTCAAACTTCTGGGCAAATCCTGGGTGTGTCTAGGGGTGTCTTAGGTCTGTCCACGTATGTTACCCCTATATTCATCTCTTGACCAAATGGGCTACTGTGAACTCTGTGGGGACTGGCCCCAGGTCTGATGAATCCAGCTGCGCAGGGCCTCAGTGGGTAAGTGGGTGAGGAACTAATGAACAGGCCTGAGACAACTGACCCTTTTTATTCGTGGTGGCCTCCCATGCCAGAGATCACAGTTTAGCAGCCCACCAGTGAAACAAATCCCCAGGTGGCATTATAAGAGGCAGCTGCTGTTGTTGTCATGCTTTCTTGTGTCTTTGAAAGAGGCTTAAACCCTCCACTCTGCAACCCAGTCCCTGCTTGCTCACACACTTCCACAACTTGTTGGTTTTGGCATTTGACTTCTGTCTTGGCTGCCATTACTATCCCAGCCCTGTTTCACACACTCGAAGACTCAATTGCATCAGCTGGGAGAGTAGTGACTAGGGCACCAGTTCCTCAAGCCACAGGTCACTCTGGGTCTTTGACAGGAAGGCTGAGAACCCATTAGTGACAACCCCAGGCCAGGGCTTCGTCCTTGATGCAGTCTGGTTTCAGGGAGCCAAGTGCCACTTCCTTCTAGTTCCCCTCCCAGTCCCTGCCCCTGGAATCCTTCCCAGGTCCCTGCCAAGCAAAGCTCAAACTATCTCCCTGGATTCTATCCTGGCCACTTTAGTGAGCCACCCTGGATACTCCCAGTGTCTGACTTTTCTTCATCTCTGATCTTCCCTATCTTCTCTGAACTCCTCTATCTAAAACAGGCAACATATTATTCATACTAAACTAAACTTTGAGAGGGATCTTGCCCTCTCATGCCTTTAGACCTTTGTGCTTGCCCACTGAACCCCATCTTTGCCTAGATAATATTAACTATATTCTAAAGCTCAACTCATAAGCCTCTTCTTCCAAGAAGTCCTCTCCTAAAGATTCATTCCCTTCTGCCCACTCATCCTACACTGGGCTAAGGGCTCTGCCTATGCATCACCATAACCCTGTGTTTACCTGACCAGGGAAGAAACTACAGCCAGGTTCTAGCTGTTCAATCTCTATCTCTACAGAGAGTTTATGTAGTTTCCAAAGGAGAACCTAGTTGTGAAGGTACTTAATAAATAATATGGTATAACACAAATGCACCATATTATCCATTTTTATTCATCCAACAAATATTTATTGAGCATTGACTTTTGGGCTGTCCCACTACTAGGCCCTGGGGATATAAATGTGGGCAAGACAAACATGAAGGTTACATTCTGAAAAGAGAGATGGACACAAGATAGTAGCTAGATAAAGATAAATATAAGTTATGATATCTTAGGAGCTTGTCAGGTGGTCAGGATAGGCTACACGAGAAGCTGACATTTAAGCAGATACCTAAACTATGTGAAGAAACTAACTAAGAGAACACCAGAAGCCTCAGGCAGAGCAACAGCCTATGCAAAGGCCCTGTAGTGAAAGACAGATAGTGTCCTGGCTACTCCTTGGCTAGGGAGGAGGCAGACATGTTCAGTCAGAAAGCAGGAGACCAACAGCTTCAGGTGGACCAGAGCTCTAAATCTCCAAGACCTCAAAACCTAAAGTTAGAAAGATATCAACTGAGAGCCAAACCACTGAAACTTGGAGAAGTTCTTTATATGAAAAAACGGGACATATTCATGTGTTAATGATAAAAGCTAACTTGTACTGAGCACCTGGGGCTTTATGTATGGTAAGCATTTTATATGCAATATCTTATTTATCCTTTACAGGTAGAGTTATGGTTATCCCACCCTATAGTTAAGAAAACTGAGGTTCAGTGAGGTTAAATAACATTCTTAGTCATATAAAAGAAGAAAAATCAGGATTTGAATCTAGGTCTGTTTACTCCAGGATCTGGGTGTGAGAGTACCATGCCATCTTGTCACACAAAGGCAGAGAACACTTGAGCTTGGAGGAACCTTAGTGCTTATGCTTGCTAGTCTTTCCCAACCCCACATTTCAGCCAAGGGCAGCAAGTCCAGAGGAGGGAAGGAACCTGTTTAGCATTTGCTGGGTGTCTTGGACATCTGGACCAGACATTCAAGTTTCCACTGCTTTTCTCCAGGCTTTTAGTTAGGCAATGAACACTCTAGAACTGATAGGAAAAAACCCTCCTTGAAGAAGCAGACATCCAGTAATCTGGCTTGGCAGCCCAGTATATCCTGGGCGAGTACTAGCACCCCACTTCAGGAATGAGCACCATCCTAATGGTATCCACTGGGCTCGGGCAGCAGAGATATGGCCTGACCCTTTTTGTCCCAGTTCCTGTGATGCTACCTGAGATTTGCCATTTCTATGAATGTCTAGCAGATTCTCACTAGAAACAGATGCTGTAATAAATATAATATGGATCCCAATGGTAGGTATAGGAGCAAAGATCCACGACATGTCCCGCTCCAGCAGATCAGTTGAACAGACAAGGATTTCTGCTTACCTCCTTAGTGTGCACTGCTGGGGGCTACTTCACTTGGTGCTAACTGAGGTTTGCAGAATGTTGAGCTGGGGGTGTCAGAAGCCCAGTGTGGGAGCCCAGGAAGGCCCCTTAGACTAGGATGGAGCAGAATGAATCTTCAAATCAGACCTATTCAATAAATTGTCCAGGGATGGGGACAAATTTAACACTGGAGTAGAAGGCTAGTCTGGTCATTGAGGACCAAGTGTCAGAGAGGCGGGACAAGGCAAGTTAAGGACTCCCCATTAAATAAGGGCAGCATAGGTCATGCCACTGTGTTGTTCTAGTCCTACAGGTATAGGCTGGACCAACAGTGCAGGACAATATTGGGGGAGATCTAAAAAAGTCTTACCCATGGCTCCTGGGTTTTATTTTAGTTTTTCAGTCCTGGGTATCCTGCATGTGGGGCAAGTGCTCTATCACTAGGAGACTGTTCATAACCAGCACTGACCAGGAAAAGAAGAAAAAATAAATAACTTCAAACAAGTGTTTTTATCACTTTGCTTTTTGTCCTAGCTGTACTATACCTGTACTTCTTTAAATCTTTTCATAAGCTGAATTCTCAGGTCAGAATTTGAGGAGAAAGAATGGTCCCTGGAGCCAGGTGGAGTATGTCTGTAATCCCAGTGGCTCTGGAGGCTGAGGCAGGAGGATCGTGAGTTCAAGCCAGCCTCAGCAAATTAGCAAGAACCAAAGCAATTTAGCAAGACCCTGCCTCTAAATAAAATACAATAAAACAGTGTTGGGATGTGGCTCAGTGGTTAAGTGCCGCTGGGTTCAATCCCCAGGACAAATAAATAAATAAAAAAGGATGGGGACAAATGATTCTGAGGAAAAAATGATTCCCCTGACTCCATTTGTTTTGGAATTCTTACATCTTTCCCAAATGCATGGAGAACCTCTTCTATAGGATCTCCCGATCCACCTTAACCTGCTTTGGGCTCTGCATTGCTGTTCTAATGGTGTTGGCAGCTCTCTGCTGATTGCCCCACCAGACCGCACCCACTTTCTTAAGCAACCAGAAACCAGCAGGTGTTGAAGAAAAGTGTTAAGGACACATTAGCACCTGTTTTGAGCTTTCTAACTGGTATAATCACAAGTGGTAAAAAGAACACCTTGGAAGCAGCCTCCTTGGAGTTTCTACTCTTTTAACAACCCATTTTTTTTTTTTTTATTGCCTCCTCTCTTCTAACTTGAGATGTCAGGGCCAGAGTGGGAGGTGGGACAGTACAAAGGAATGTTTTCCCCTCTATCCAAACCCCAATTCCTCCTCTGTGAAGTGGGGAGATTGTGATTAGAAGGCCTGGGGTTGGCCTCAATAGTTGTTTAAAGTTCCCCCTGGTGATTTTAACATACAGCCATGGTTAGGTACCATTTAAGAGCTAGACCTTGGACATTTGTTTACCCATTTCCAAGTCTAGGAACTAACCCTAGCCAGTTCCTACCTTTGAGTTTGCCAGAAGCAAACCCAACTGTTGCCCTGGTCAGATACCCAGGATAACCTAAGCAGAGACCAGATGAGAAAGGTTGGTGTTTTCTACCTCTTTAAAATTGGCTACCCAAATGAGGCTGTTAAAACAAACAAAAACCCTCTGTTACAAAGTAGGGATGTAGCCATTTCTCCCCACCCCCCAAGGCATGGTGAAGTGTTAACTGAGAACACAGTTCTAGCCAGCATTCCCAGGAGTAGTCATAAAGTGAGGTCCAAAGCCCTAAAATCATGCAGCAGATCTCTGCATCCATCTCCAGTGCCTCTCCTCTTGCCCCATCCCCACCTCTCCCTGCCCTCTCGCAGATACACCCCCTCCTCCTGGCCCTTCAGCTAGGCTCCGATTTCTTGGGAGGCAGGTGGAACCCTCCAGGAAGTTGCCCTCAGGATAGCCTGCACAGGCTTCCTCTGCTCCCTTCTTCCTGTTTCTCTTTAAATAGTCATCACCCTCTTGAAAGCCTGAGCCCTCTGCTTGTAGTGTACATAGGCACATGCACAAACATCTCCACCAATGCTGGCCATACCATACCTAACGCAAAGTCACTTTCCAGGGCATGACCACTGACTGGACTTCACAAACCAGTTCAGCGCAGGTGACCCTCATCCTGTAACCAGTCTGCCTTCCGTTTGATAGCTAGCCAAATTTGTTCTGGCCAAGAGAACTGATGAGTGACCCTGGGAACAGCAAGAGATGTCAAGGAAAGCAGAAGAGGGTGAGGGGATCAGTGAGGAGGTGCATATTTAGAACTTGAAATGGAACAGGAAGGATTGGTATTATGGGCTCTGGGTCTTTGCTCAAAATCAGATTTTAAAAAATGCTATTCCCCTGAATAGCTGTCTTAGAGAATCTGAAAGCTCTGTGTTGACAGAAAAATTCCTTTGCCCTTGACACCAGGGAGGCCCTGACCCCCATGTGCTGCTCTGGGTCATAGGCTCTGTCCATGTCAGAGGTTGCAGAGAGCTCAGGACTGGTACCAGGCTGCAGCAACACCACTAGCTAGTTGGCCCTGGACACAGCACCACACTCCTCTGGACAGGACTCTGCTCTTTCAAAGTGAAGGGGCTGACCTCATAACCTCTATAACTCCTTACTACCTTAAACTCCAGGATTCTAATCCACCTCCTTCCTTTACCTCCAGGTCAGATTTTACCTTTAATAAATGATCTTGGATTAAGTCCAAGTAAGAATTGGTACCCTATTGTGAAACTGATGTGACTCCATTTTTGAGAAACCAGCCTCTACCTCAGAGGAAAGCCTGTCCAAGGAAGGGGGTGTGACCCTTGTCCTTGGAAAAACCCACAGAGCACTCCTAAGCACATACCCACCCTGCCGAGTTGTTTGTCTACAAATAACAGGAGAGATCTGCAGCGCAGGTGTCCTTGACTCAGTTAGGCTAGGTGAGGACCCATAGCAACCCCCCTAGCAACCACCAATCAGCATGAGACAGGGAAAATACCTGGAATGCCAGATGACTTCCCAGTAGTTTATGGTGGTTGATAACATGTTGGGAAACCATGTAGTTTAGCACATACACTCCTCGTGGCCTAAACCAATCAGTTCAAAGGAATCCCCCTCTTGTTCTAACCAATAACCCCTACCCAACTTGTTCCATTGAATGTGCTAATCAATGTTAAGAGTTGATGTTTGATTTTCCCGCAGTATGGAATGATTTGCTGTGTGATGTTGTGACGCGTAGAGTATCCCCCCAAAACTTACAAAATTTCACTGGCAAAGGACAGGGACTCAATCCCTGGGACCGCTGTGTCGGAACGACCACTGGTTGTGAGTCCAGGCTCGAGCTTGCAATAAAGACTCTTGTGTGATTGCATCGGATCTGGCTCCTGGAGGTCTACTGGGGTCCCACGAATCTGGCATAACACTATTGCCCTCATGAGTCTGCAAGTTTAAGGACAGTCTAAAAAGCCACAGGATCATTTGGCCATTCCCCTCTGGGTTGGTGTGTGTGAGAACTAAATAACTGTCCTGTGTGTCCACAGAATTAAACCTGGGCCAACTTGCCATGGTCCTAATAGAGTACTCCATCATGGTCAGAGGTGGGTGAGGGTAAGGAATGGCCTTACCCTCCTGCACATCCCATAACACAGAGATTCTCTGCAGTCAGTGAGTTGGAAGCCTGAATTTCCTGCAGAGAAAACAGCCCACTGTCTGGCAATCAAGGACATTCTCTTCCAGTGCAGGGAACCAGGGTGGGGCAAGTCACAGCACCCAGACCTTGCCTCAGGCACCAGGCCAAAACCTGCACGTGAATTAATGACTAGTGATGGGTACAGATAAAATTCCAGCTGGGACAGAACAGTCTGAGAGATAAGAGGAAGAAAAATGTACCAATTTTGGAATTTTTGAGAAGCTCTCAAAACCAAGACTGATCCTCAAGAGACCTAGCACAAGTGGGGGTCAGGAGAGCAGGAGTCTTAAGAGAAATGGAAAGAAGGACCAGGGCCATCCGGACACAGGCTTGGATTGCGTCAGTAAATTATCCAGAAACAGATTTGTCCTTGCTGAGTCACTGTGGCTGACAAAGTGCTCCTGTCTGGGTTCCAGAATTGGTGGTCATACTTGCTCATACTTGAGAAACAGGAATCCACGTCCTTGGTGAGAGGGAAGCCACTCCTGCTGTCTCCCAAGGTCCTGGACACTTCATCCTCAGCAGAGGGCTCAGGCTCCCTCTCTGTCACAGAGCTATTCGTACAACCCCTTACAGAGGAAGGAGGACATCCAGAAGGAGACCTCAGTCTGGCCTCAGTGACGTCACATCTGAAAAACATTCACTGGCACTAGCCCTTAGGAACCTGGGGGTGAAGCCCTGCCCTTTCTCCTTGGGGAGCTCCCAGCCTAGCTGAAAGCAAAGTGGTGATCTGCAAATTCAAAGGCAAGGAATAAGAGCCCCCATTCCTATCCTTGAAAGGTTTACTGCCTATCAGAGAGAAAGTCCTGTGGACAATCTTATCTCACAAGGGACAGACCCTCCCCACAACATGAGGAGTTTTCTAGATTCAAAAGTCTTTTTCAAATTTTGTTCAAGTTATTTGTTCTCCTTAGGTAATAATGCTAGACATTTAAGAAAGAATTTCAGGAGTTCTTGTTTCAGTGTTCACTGATAACTTCTAAAGCAGTTCCAGAAGAGAGGAGATGGGTAGAGTGGGCATGGGGAGACATTCAGTGAGGACAGTGGAGAGCTGGGGTTGGGGGGGTGCTGCGAGAGCTGGTCACTCACACTCTGCAGCAGAGCCCTGGGCAGCCGCATTTTCCTTATGTTCTCATCTCTCATGTTCACAGAAAGAAAACAATGTTTGAACGGAATGGTTTGAAAGGACAAATTGAGACTTTTATCTTCAATGTTTGTGGCTGATGAAAATGTTGCAGGAGGCAGTGGGAGTTCTGAGAAGTAATCATGGGGGGGGGGGGCACCATGACTTCAATACCCCCAAGACTGAAGACAAACCAGTTTTTTGTTTGTTTTTGTTTTGAGATTGAAAAATATTTGATTTTATAAAAGAATGCTAAGAATTATTATATACATGCCACATTTAAGCATCCCCACCCCCCAAAAAAAATAGCATCATTAGGTAACTGGGCTGCCCCTTTGAAAGTTCCTTTGCAGAGTCACTTTTACCTCCTGTCTCTGATCCTTTTGGAAAGATTATGTCCTCTTTCCATTTGCCTGACATTGTTGACTGCTAAATAATATTACTACTTTTGATTTACAGAACCTGGTGACCTTTGTAATGCCCCTTCTTAGACTTTAGTTCAGTGTATCAATGGACACAAAATATGTAAATTAGTGTGAGGCTTAACTCACAGAAAAGTAACATGTTCAGGGAGGTCAAGGTCAATAGTGATTTTCTGGCTGGGAGGTGAGGGGAAGTTACACATACCTTAGATGATGAAGACCCTATTAGCACACAACTTTCCTGTCCATTGTCTTCTTGTACCTCTCCGCCCCATAAAAGCCCTTTGCAACCTGAGTGTTTGAAGATGGAGCTTTGAGGTCAACAGTCCCTCCATCCTCTCAATATGTCAGTCCTTGAATAAACCTGATTCCTTCCTACCAACTCTTGTCCCCCAAATATTGGCCTTCAAGCAGTGAGTGTTGGGAATTGCCCCGGCTCCAAAGACTAACTTCCCCATCCTCCGAGAGCCGCCCAATGGTGAGCCCTGCTGGCCCACATGATCCTTACCACCAATCAGACTAGCCCTGCTGGCTCACATGATCCCTACCCACCAATC
The DNA here is from genome assembly GCF_045843805.1 of Urocitellus parryii. Taxonomy (NCBI): domain Eukaryota; kingdom Metazoa; phylum Chordata; class Mammalia; order Rodentia; family Sciuridae; genus Urocitellus; species Urocitellus parryii. The sequence continues at coordinate 171,549,207 of NC_135532.1, read as the reverse complement.
AGACTAGCCCTGCTGGCTCACATGATCCTTACCCACCAATCAGACTAGCCTTGCTGGCTCACATGATCCTTACCCACCAATCAGAAAGCACCCCATGCCAACTGTCAAACCCTTCAATCATTAAACTGTCATAATTGTCAAACCACCCCCAGCTCTGTAAACATGCAGAGCTGCCTCAGTAAACGGGCATTTTCTCTGACGACAAGCCTTGTTAGTTTTTTCAGTGAGCAGCCTGGAACTTATTCTTAAAACAATCATAAAATTCTCACTTTTGACTGGAAACTGTTGCATACCTAGGCTAACCACTGTCATTAGCATTATTTTATTTAACATTTACTACAATTTTCTGAGAAAGATTGTATTAAACACGTTTTATAGTTGAATAATAATAATCATCACCTACAGTTACTTAAATTTCAATGTTTCAATAAAATTTTAAAATTAAAACCAGAAAACAGCAGATTTAATGAGATCAGGACAGAACATTACTGTTTGGAGCTTCTGACAACTCATCCTTTCTTCATAGACAGCTGAACTCAAGTACTCCACCACTTGGTGGCAGCATACTTAAACTGCCAGAAGTGCCTATTATAAAGGCAATTTCTGTACAAAACTAGCATCATAACATGAAGCATCAGTATGTAATATATGCCTGGAAAAAATACATAATCCCAAATACCAGTGAAGGGTACATAAGACCCAACCAATGACTAGTGAAAATGTGTTGAAAATTATCATATAATGGGGAAGAGAGAAATAGATCCAAATCTGGAGCCCACCAAGTGAAAAACATATCCCCCCCACCCCACCCCCATGCTAGGCTGTCTCTCAGCATTTACATTCAAGGAACTGTCTTATTTCCAACATCGCAGCCAAGTGAATCCCAGCTAAATTTAAATCATCCTGATTACCTAGGATGAACTTCAGAAAGGCCTGAGCACACAGGATCTTATTTCACCTGACACATTGGAGTTTACCTAATCAAGGTGACACCAGACACTTCAGCTTCCTAATCAGCCTGCTCCTGGTGAGGGGTAGGCTCAGGCAGGCTGAAAGAGAATTGAAAGGCTCACCTAAGCTCACCTCCTTCAACATTGCTGCCCAGAGGCTAACTCCACAGGGGCCTGACTTTTCCAGAAGGGAGCCAGGTAAGGCATCCAGGCCAGCCAAGCCAGGGGCTGACTACACCACCAGCCAAGGAGCTGAAATACATCCAGAACAAAAACTGAAGAGTCACCAAGGCAAAACACTCTAGCCTTTTCTAGATATCATGTCCGCTCTGAACACCAATGTGTGGTCTTGTGAGGGCCCATATTAGTATAGGAAAGCTAAAACAATTCTAGCCTGGGAGATTCCAAAGCTCAGGCACTATAAAACTGGTCTAATAAGTGATCAACAATACTAGCCTTATTACTATCTTTAACCTACAGTATTGCAACCATTTCCTAGCCTTCGCTAGCCCATCTTCCACTCAGCTGCCAGATGAATCTTACAAAATGCAATTTTGTCATTCTCCTGCTGCAAAGCTCTTCAACTATTCTTTATTCCCCATCAGTAAATCTTCTTAACTGGATCCATGGAATTCTTACCTGACTTTCTGCCACGTCACCCAAAGATACCACACTTCTGTTACCCTGGGTTTTTGGAACTTAACTTGCAACCTCTATAATCTCCCCTAATTCACACTCAGACTTTTCCTGAACCCCTCCTCTACCTGCACTGCTCCTATCCCTTCTACTTCCAATCTCTGCTCAGAGTGCCTCCCTTTGGAAGCCTCCCTATTCCCAGTCAACAATAATGCAGGATGCGCAGTGAGCTGCAGCCCACAGCACTGGGCTCCACCCTGCATTTCAGCATGCAAACTCCTCAGACCACTGAAGGAGAAGCCAACCAATGATGTTCCTGGCACTGAGTAAGGATTTGACATCCTTTATCTTACTGAACAGTAATCATTAATAGATTAAAAAGAACTTCACTTGTTCTCTGATATCGATATCAATTACAACATCTATTCAAAGTATTGAAAAAAGTAATCATGATCATTTTTCCTCATTTGAGTTAACTAAGAGAAACTTCTCAAGAGACATTTTAGTACCACATTAATCTTCTATTAATAATTTGGTTGTGAGCCCTTAAAGTCAAAAGATAAGCTTTTTTTTTATTAAAAATTATGATTGAAGATTCATCTATGGTTATTGCCTATCACAATATGTCAACAAATCTAGTCATAGAAAATTATATATTGTACAATATAATTTTTATAAAACTCAAAAACAAGCAAAACCAAATAATATATTGTTTATGAAAATAAATGGCAAACTGTATCCCCCCCTCAAAAAAAAAAAAGGCAAGAGAAAGGTAAACAAAACTGGATAGTGATTATTTCTAAGGAAGAGGCTGACAGGGTAGAGTCCTGGGTAGCATCAAGGATGGGGGTGATGCTCTGCCTCCCAAGTTGGAGACAAACTCACATGCACTCATCTTATTATTATGCTTTGTAACTTTCATATACATTACATCTATTCCTTCCTATGTAGAAAATATTGCTCTGCGGACGTGTATAATTGCTTTTGTTGTTGTTATTATTATTACTACTATTATGCTCCTTTATACAAGAGAGTGCCTGGGGACAAAAGAGAGTTTATTAGATGATTTCTTCACAACAGCTCTGTGAGACAGACATTATTTTCCCAAATTAAAAATTAGAATATGGGACTTAGAATCAGTAATATGCCCAAGGTCTCACTCTGGGCCAAGTATCTTCTTTTGTACCTCAGAAGTTATCCTCCAACCTCTCCCTACTACCCTGGGGCATGCACAAACTCCCCTGTTATGCAGTCAGTGACAAACAATGACAGGAGGCTAGAGAACAGTCAGACAGTGAGGTCAGGACATTGAGTCCCCTGCCCTGACCCAGAAGTCACCATGAGCCAGCAGCATCTCCCACCAAAGCCCACAGCTCCTGTCCTGTGCCTCTCACACAGCAATCCCCTCCCTGCATACTGGAGGATCTTATCCTCACCCTGATCCCTCAGGCCTAGAAGGTTTCTTATCTCCCCCTCATCCCCTGACCCCATGCTGTTTCCAGCCTTACTAGTTTCCCTGTATCTGCCCACATCATGATAAATTGATGCTCAGTTAAAGTCTTCTCAAACTACCCAGGTTGCATGGCCATGCATTCCCTGATGCAGAGTGCTGGAGCTTGGGCCTGAAGCCTAGCATACTCCTCTATATTAAGATGCCTGTCTACCCTTTACTGCAAAGATCAGTGTGACTCTAAGGAAGGTGATAAATAACATTGGCAGTTTCTATTGTGATTTTATGTTCCTTAGCTGTGTAGTAGAACACTATTTGCTCCTCAGGGCTGGTGTTACGTACAACTAACAATAGGGACACTTAACTGGTATTGCCGAGAAACGTGTGTAAAATGTGGAAACTGTAATGGAAAATAGAAACTGTCCATGCAGAGGTAACAAACGAGGTTAAAAATGTTTTTTAAAAGGTATAAGTTTTAGGCAAATGCAAATATAACAACATGACCTCAGTGTTCTCACTGATCTTATTTTATGGCCCTTCTATACCTTGATTCCTCCCAATTCCCTCCTTTAATTGATAGTCTCAGAACAAAAGGCAGGGTACCAACAGCACAACTCCACAGGCCCTAACAATGAGACACATTTGATGATGACAGTTTGGATGGTTCAGGCTTTCTCATGCTGAAAACTGTGAGAGGAAACCCTTGTGTTTTGTTTTTTTTGTTTTTTAACCTCCTCTTCTTTTAACTGTCTTTCTGGCTCTCTCCTTAATCTATTTTTTTTTTTATAAAGCACAAAGACAGTTCTGGTTATAAGCCCAAATTATCTTTTGCTAGAATCAGTAGAACAAGAGCAAATGTTATCAAATAATAAGCTGCAAATAAAGGCACCTTGGTTTGATTGGCATTACAGAATAACCTATCCTAATTTCTTGTCATCTTAACTCACCGATACAACACCAGCATTCCTTGACAGAACACTCAGCATCTCAGCAACACAGCAAAAAGCAGAGTTAAGCGGCAGATACATCAATTGGTGCCCTTAGGAGCAGCAGAAAGATGATCATGACAAAGCAGGATAACAGTGATGATGAAGGGGAGAGATTCAATGCAATAAAAACACCTCAGGCTTTCTTAACTAGATGTAGTACCGGGAGATTCCAATTTCGAGCATATGGTCAACTCCTAATATTCCACACTGAGAGCTATTCCTGGGCACATGTTTACTCTTGGGATGGATTTGCTAGCCTGTCTTTCAATTTCTAGGGATATTCATCAGTTGATTGTATCACAGTATTTCCTTTGCCTTTCACAGACAAGTAGCTACAAGCAGAGAGGAGGCCCGAAGGACAAAAAAAAAAAAAAAAAAAAAAATTAGGTAAGTGTAGGAGAGATGACAATCAGGAAAGATAACATGAGAACTCGTCAAGATCCCTATCCAGGATCTGGCTTACAGTACACACTCAATAAATATTTGTTGAATTGAGTAAATGAAGGGGAAGTTGAATTAGAAGAATTGAACGTCTTTTCCTACCCAATTATTCTGTAATTCCTCAGAAAAAAATGCTAAAAGGTAAGGACGAGGATGTGAATTCTCAAACTCATCAGGAGAAAGACAGGGAAGGCAAAAGGGAGACATCTCAGGACGAGATGGACCCTGAAAAACTAACTTATCATTATACAAAATACATGTATGAAGATGTGAGAGAGAAAAAAATAGTGTTACCTTAGATTAGGTAGAGACAAGTGTTGGGGGGAGGGGTTGGGGAGATAGGAAGGATAGTAGAATGAAAAAGACATTATTATTACTGTGTGTATATATATGTGACTGCATGACCAATATGATTCTGCAACCTGTACACTCAGAAAAATGAGAAATTATAACCCATCTGATTCAAATGTATGATATGTCGGTCATTGTACTGTCATGTGTAACTAATTAAAACAAATAAAAAATTTAAAAAAAAAACTAACTCAGGACTGATCCAAACTGTTACACCCTGGCATGATCCCTGATCCTAGGTAATTCCCCAAATTTCCCACTCAGAGTCCAAGAAAGAAAGCAGTTCTCTTAAGACTGAATGTGAAGACAGAATCCCAAGCTCTAAGTTATTAGGGAGCCTGAGAAGGGGTGTGTCTGTGGAGGTAAATATTTTAATTTGAAGTCCTGGATTTTATTATGTATGCTTTTTCCAATGCCACAGCAACATAGAGTCCAGGGTAGGAAAGAGACTTAGAAAGTACCTAACCCCCCGCTCCAACCCAATGGAGGATTTCTTTCTAAGGCATCCCTAACAGGGCCATCCACTCTTCAGAGACAGGACTGGAGGCAGTGGTGCTGCTGATGCACAGCTCTCTGGAGGCAAATTCTTTCTTCACCTCTGAATCTGGACCTTTTCCTTCTATTCATGGATGCAACAGAGACCATGCCAACCCGCTCCTTTCAGGACACCTCTCCTGACATCTGAAGTCAGGAATTCCTTTACTTTTCCATATTCACGCCTGCAGCAAACTTCCCTTACTCCTTCCACAGCGGAGACACTCTTGCGGGTTCCTCAACGCTCTTCTTTTCTGACAGTACTCTAAATAGTCCATGGGGCTAGTGAGTTGAATACAGCAGACTTGAATTTGGCGGGCCACACAAGGTTGCTCTGCACAGCAGATAACAGGGCTACTTCTTCCTATTCATTTATAAATTATCAAAATAGTTTGTCATCATGCAAGCTGGCTCCTTAGATCCCAAGAGCCTCTTTCATCACACACTGTCCTCACCAGTGGGTCTTCTGCTGACTGACTCATCTCCTGTGCTACCAGTGCAGTCACATCCTGTGCTACCCTGGGCTGTTGCAGGTTTGGCACTGTGTAGGGAAATATCCAGGTTTTCCCTAATTCCCTCAAAATGTCTCTCCCTGCTTACCATGAAGCCTCAATCTACCTGACACACAGAAGTGCTGAATATTTGTTAAATGAATAATAAATAAGTACATGAATAAATGAATACCAAATGTCACCCACAGACTTGATTACACCAGTCCACAGTAAATATTTCACCTTTAAAAAGAAGCCTGTCCTTTTAGCATCCCAGGCCATGACCCAGAATAAATAATTTCTTCTTATCAAAATCATCCACCTGACCTAACTGTTCATTTTCAGAGTTCCCCTTCTCTCCAAAAGCCCTGGTTAGACAGAAAAGTTGCAAACACCAACCGACCTTCTCAGGTCTTCAGTTTTCCCACCAAAGTTTATTGTAGAATAATTCTATTTCAGATTCTGTTTCCATGAGTTGTTGTCTGTGAACTGGAGGCCAACAAAAATAGAAAGTGACTGGTGGACATGATCTAACTGTTGATAGATTTCGGCCAACTGGGTACTCACACAACTGGTGAATACAAGTCCTCAGAGGGAGGCAGCAGGCATCACAGATCAATTTTTCCTATTGAGGGTGATCACTCATTTCTTCTTCTTCCTTTTCCTCCCCCTCCTCCTTCTTCCTCTCTGTCTCTGTCTCTGTCTCTCTCTGTCTCTCCCTACCTCTTTCCTCACCCCCCTGTTTTCTCTCTTTCTTTTCCAGACTGGGAATTGAACTCAGATTGGCCCTACAACTGAGCTATATTCCTAGACCTTTTAAACTTTTATTTTGAGACAAGGTCTCACTAAAGTGCACAGGCTGACCTTGAGCTCAGCCTCCAAAGTATCTGGGATTACAGATGTGCACCACCACACCCAGTGACAACAGCATTCTTGCTTCCCCTGCCAATGCCAGGGAAGAAGCCTTTCTGAGAAGCAGAGAGCCCGCGTGCATTAGAATGCCCCTTCAGTTATTGTTATGGTTTGGATGTGAGATGTTTCCCAAAAGCTCATGTGTGAGACAATGAAAGAAGGTTCAGAGGAGAAATGATTGGGTTGTAAGAGCCTTAACCCAATCAGTGATTTAGTCTCCTGATAGGGATTAACTGAGTGGTAACTGAAGTGGTAGGGTGTGGCTGGAGGGGGTGGGAATTGGGGTGTGGGTTGGCGTATATATTTTTATCTGGCAAGTGGAGTCTCTCTGCTTCTTGATCACCATGTGAACTGCTTCCCTCTGCCACACTCTTCCGCCATGATGTTCAGCCTCACCTCAAGCCCCATGGAATGGAGCCAGCCTTCTGTGGACTAAGACCTCTGAAACTGTGAGCCCTCAGATAAACTTTTCCTCCTTTCTACAGTTGTACTGGTTGGGTCGAAGCAGAGAGAAAGCTGACTAAAACAGTGATGATACACTGTTTCTCCTTTGTTTTCATGATCTTCCTCTCAGCCCCTCTTGGGTTTCATTCCCCTTCACCTCAGCAGAAATCTTTTCCTTTTAAATTGCTTCCAATTCATTTTGTCCCAATCTTTGCTTAATAACTCACAATGAAGGAACATGTTCTTCCAACTCTTTCTTCTTTTATTCTAAACAAAAGATGAGCCTGTCTTAGCTGCAGGTATGCCATGAACATGCAAGGCAGAAAAACGTATGCTTCACATTTCCTGGGATTCCAATTTCTTCTGACTCTAAAAGAGTCCATTCCAGGTCCCCCGAAACGCTTGTAAATTGCTTTAGAAAGTGCCTGGTTCCATGCCTGTTAGTAGCATACCTGGGAAACATGCTTTTAAAAACTGCTTAGCCCCTAGATGGCTAAATTGCAAAATTACATAGATCAATCATGGGTTATTTAGTCCATCTCCTTATCTCTGAGACAGATAGGAATATTTCTTCTCTATAAAGACCTACAAAAAAATCTTCTATTTTCTATTATATTCTTAGTTCATTGCCTCATGTACTCATCTTAGAAGTTCATCTTTGAAAATAACCAAATCCCTTTCTCTGGAGTTTAAGACCCTTTATATATTTTTTTCTGGTTCCCAGTAGATACCATAAAGAAAAAAACCGACACCTTTTGGCATCTGTTTGTTCACAGCCTTCTGTTTAGAGCTTTTCAGGGCTCACCATTCCATTCAACGTCCTTCCAGCATTTGATGACTGCTCTTAAAATCCCCTTTACCACCTGCCCATAACCCTCCACCAATCCCTTTGTTTTTCTCAGACCCTGTAGCTCTCTGAAATGTAGTACTTGCCTCACTTGACACCTGCTTCAAGAACTTAATCAGCACATTCAAAAACTACATTCTCTTCACAAACAGTCTCTTCACAAAGGCAGAGGTGAATATATAGCTTGTCTGCATAATTTACTCATTCTCCTATAAAATGCACAAAACAAGATGAAGGTTCTGAAAGCCCAAAGCACCACCTCTTATTTGCCACAACAAACACCTAACAGGCTTGGCCCCACTAAGAGACAGAGAGCAGAGCCCTTGCTGGCCAAGGCAACAATGGGGGACAAGGACTGGCGTCAGGAGGCTTGAGTTCCAGACAAGCTCTGCCACGGAACCCTGTGAGCAGCTCACCTAATCTACCTGTTAATTTCATATTTCCCCTTCTCTTCCAAAGTCATGCTGGGCAGAAGAGTGGCAAACGCTATCTGACACTCTAAGATCTTCAGCTTTCCTACCTAACTTCACAGTCCTTAGAACAATTCTGTTCCAGATTCTGTTTCCATGAGTCTCAAGTCAGCCTGTTCCCTAAGCAGAACAGCATACATATTTGCCCAGATTGCTCCTCTGGGCCCTTCTGGCTCTCACATTCTGTAACTAGTCAAAGGCCTCTTCCCTCCCTTTTTAAAGACATAAGCCATGTTCTTGGCATATCTGTTGCCACCCACCTCTGTGGCCAGAATGTGTTTTCTCAGTCTTTCTTTCCTTATTACCTTCTGCCCTGAAGGAGTCTTTTAGACTTTTGCTCCTCTTAGGTTCTCCACCCAGTGAAATCATTGTATCACACATGTTCTGTATATCTGTGCTTCAGGCAGACAAGATTAAGATTCACTTGCTACCCCCAAGAACTAATTTTTACCCAGCGGGGGTGGGGGGCAATATTACCCCCCATTAAAATGCAGGAAATAGAAAAGAGAGAAATAACAACAGACACCGAAAATGCAGAACCTACATTGAGCCAAGAACCACCTCTAGCTGAGTAACATCAGCACCATTACTTACCCCAAACTCTAAGCACCACAAAAATATTCACAAGCCAGAGATTCTAAAAATAATCCATTATGTAAACCAGAGTGGAATCAACCAAAGTTCCAAAGGGACTTTGCGCAAAAGTAAACAGCAGCTTCCCACCCCGCTGCCCCAGGCCACAGTGTCTGGGGTTGCAGGCGCATGGACCAATCCTCTTAGCCTGGGACCCTCAACACTGCCCACAGTTCCCACTGCCAGCTCCCATTTCATTCACATGAATCCCAGCAGAAACAATGGGAAAGATGGGAATGAGGTGAACAATGGGCAACGATGTTCCAGGAAAAGTTAGAATCCAATGTATCCCAGGGCCCTGGCAAGGAACAGGGGCTCCTTCCAACTTCCTGGCATCAGCCCAGCTCCCTGCTCCCCTGCAGGCCACTGCCCTTCACCTTACCTTGGCACACTGGCCAAATACGTCACAAGTTTCCGCAGGTCTTCCTGTCTTATTCTGTCATGATTGCTTCGAGCAGGGAAGGTCAGGATGGGTCCACCTCGCTTATCACGGCCCCCTGCAGGGAGAAAGAGGAGGGAATTTAAGAAAAGCAAGGGGAAAGTCAGCCACAGAGGGGGGGGAAAAAAAAAAAACATTGTCTGAATGCTGGCACAGGCAGCAAGGTAAAGTGAGGCCCAGATAAATCAGTCACAGTTTAAGACAAGAGTGCCTGAATGCAGGTAATGTGTGTGACTTTGGTCAAGTCTTTTGACATCTCTGCTGCCTCATCTGTAAAAAAGCAGATGAAAATAATTGTGGGCACTTTGTGGGTTGTTGCAAGGACTGATGAGGAAGCAGCTTGAAGAGTAAAGCTCTCTGTATTTGTGAGCTAAGAAGGGGATGATAATGGTTCTTATTGAGAAAACAAGCTGGGTAAAAGTGCTTTGTTCTTTGGAAATTTCACTTCCCTTCACTTCTCTTTACAGACCTCTGTGAGGCAGGAGTGCTCTCAATGCACTGATGACCATGGAGAGGAGGCCATTGAAAGCACCCATCCAGGATAGCACCGCAGAGAGATTTTCAGACTCATAGAAAAGACACTAAAAGTTTTCTACACAACTCAGAAGCCACCTCTGCCCACCTGCCTGCCTGAGGTGCCACCTGTCACTCCTGCTGGAGAAGTACATGAATCTTATCAGAAATAAGGATGCTCAAGGTCTTAATCAGTGCAATATGTACAAACTCGGATTCTAAATGCTTTATACACATCAAATGAAGGGGGGGAAATGCTAGAAGAGGTATACAAAAATGATGATCACTGTAGTCATTAGGACAGAGTTCTAGACGATTGTTTTTTCTTTCCTATATTTTCAAACTTTCTATTCACTATTTATTTTATGATTTAAAAATTTATTCATTAATGGATGTCATGATTAGGAACCCAAACCAAGTTTCTCAGGAGGGTCAGATGGGTGAAACTGAAGTATGGCGACTACGTTCCTTTGAGGCACTGGCTATGACATAAAGGACATTTCTGCATCCTGATCAGAGATACCCCCTCAACCCAAATCTCAGACAACCGCTGACATCCCCAGAATGGGGACCCAGAGTGATCTAATGGAAGATGGGGGAGGGGTTCACATGCTACATCAGTGCTAGAAAGAAACCCAACACTCAGGCCTCTGAAGAAGGATCTCTTAGGAGGAAAGCAGAGCTGCCCAGGCCCCTTCTAGGTGTGAGCTCAGGAGTAACATTTTCCTCTGATCACAGGAACGCAAATGAAGGGAGGCTTGGTGTATTAGTCAGCTCTTAGTCTCTGTGACCAAAATATCCAACACAATTTAGAGGAGGAAGTTTATTTTGGGATGATTGATAGTTTCAGAGGTTTTAGTCCATGGTTGGCTGACTCCACTACTCTGGGCCTGAGGTGAGACAGAACATTATGGCAGAAAGGTGGGAGAAAGCTACTCAGTTCACAGCAGCCAACAAGCAGGGCATAGAAGGAGCTAGGGACAAGACACAGTCCCCAGGACATGTTCTCAAGTGATCTACTTCTTCCAGTCATGTCCCACCTGCCTATAGAACCCACTATCTCATAATAGTCCATTCCAATTATTAATCCGTCCAATGGATTGTTCCACTGTTGATGGTCTGGTCTTTATGATCCAATCACTTCTGAAAGCCCCACCTCTGGACACTGCTGCACTGGGGACCAAGGCTTCAACATACAAGCTTGGGGAGACATTCAAGATTCAACCCATAACACTGGCAAATAACCCAGGATGCTCTGAGGAGGAAATGAGAGGCTGCAGGGGGCAAAGGGTCAAATGAGGTCAAAGTCACTTAGCATGACCAAGCCCTCCCCTCCAGCAGAGTAGATCCATACAGGTACACCTCAGAGTTGAGCTCCAGGCCTCCTGCTCCAAGGCCTTCTATACTACCAGCCCTGGTTCTTTGTAATGATGAACAACTTCATCTCATCTGCTTTGGGGATGGTCCCTATCTCCCAACTATCATTCACACAAAGAAAAGGAAGCAAAATGATTAATTGGAAGGGTTCCTAAAAGCTGGGAGGGCATCTGACCCCCTCAGCCTTCCCCTTATCGCTCTAAGCTTTTTTACCCTTGGGTGGATTTTTGCTACAGCTATTGGTTTCCTTCTAGGGACACCTTATAAGTAGAGACATGGGAACATGGGGAGCCAAGGTTCTGACTGGCAGAGGGTGACGAGATGGTTTCGAGGGCTGGCTGATCTGTTCCTGTAAAGCTTATGTTACACTAACCTTAGAGACAGGAGTTTCAGAACTCAGGGCTGGGAAAGGTTCTGGATGACAGGGGAGGGGGAGTGAGGAAAGGAAGCCTGGGAAAATGTAATCACCACCTTTCAGAAGTATGGATAATGAGTCAAGATGAAGCAGCGGGATCGAGTCTTGCAAGACTGTAGGAAGAAATGAGCGAGCACAGAGGAAGAGAATCATTATGCCAGAAGGGAGGTGGGCAATGGATACATTCAAGGCTTCAGAGTGGGTAAGGGGGAGGGGTCCAGCCCCCAGTGGGTGGAACTGTTCTTTTTTCTGAGGCAGGTTGCATTATTCAAGGAGAAAGGAAAAACAGAGATAAGTGATACTGATGCTTTAACATGCAGCATTTCCCAATTTTATTTAAGACAAGAACCTCTTTCTGGTTTTGTTTTTTTTTTTTTTTTTTTGAGGATGATTGTTTGGGACTGTTCTATGGAAACACTTTGGGTCCAGGGTACAAAAGATAATGTTCAGTGGCATGGAGTTTCCCTGGGAACTACAGAAAATCATGTTGGGAGATGAGGAAGCAGAAAGGAACCCTGGGAGGTAGCCAAAGGAGGGTATGTATGTGCACAAAGATCCCAGGGTAGGGTGGGCCCTGCACCAGAAAGCAGGTGGGGTGGAAGAGACAATGGATGTGGTGAGTGGGAGACATAAAGTAGCAGAAGGGAAGCCAAGGAGGCCAGGGAGCCCATGGGCTATGAACGAGGGGCCCACATGGCAGGGTAGGAACAACAGAGGCTCACTGAGGGACAGCCACAGCTCTGACCCACATACACCCATGTGCCGAAGAGGCTGGGCTGCCCTGACTGACTCCAGATGTTTGTTGTCATGGCAGCTACTTTGCTTTCATCTGGCCAAAGCTGGGGTGCTTGCAGGGGAGGGTGAGCACGACCAGTAGTTTCTCTACCCACCACCTTCCTTGCCTTGTTCTTTCCTTTTCGTAAAGAAACGCAATGGTTATACTGCATCGTTTAATTTGGGGTTTATTTATTTTATTTTTGTGTTTTGTCTCCTGAAACCTCAGGTTGCATAGGTTTTTGTTGTTGTTATTTTTGTTCATGTTTTAGACGTAGCCAATCATTAACTGCCTGACACCTTCAGAACCCGTCCCAGGCACAGAAGGGCAATGTTCCCTAAGCCCAAAGCTCCTGGAACACAGGCATGGCTGAGCAAGGCCTACCCCAGGCTGCTCACTAGGCTGCTGGGCTCACGTGGAAAGGAGCTATGCACCCCCAGCTCCTTCCTCCAGCTCTGGGCCATTTCTACCTGCCTCATCCCTGACTACTTTCCTGGCATGCTGCTTCTGTGAGATCCATGAAGTCAATTCTCTACTACCTGGGAAGATTTTTGCTGGGTCTTCCTTTCCTGGCCCTGCCTCAGGGTCCTGACTGAAAGCACATGGAGAAAATGAGCCATGAACAATCAAACAAGGGTCACCTTGTCAGAGTGTACCATGTCTGCCTTCATATGCTCCAAACTGATGCAGAACAGGATGGCATCAGAGCTGTGCATTAAATCCAGGAAGGCTTCCTGTCGGAGGATCGGACTTCAGAAGAAGAGAAGTTCAAACCAGGAGAAGGTGTGAGGAAGGCACTGCCAGGGAAGGAAGACCTCCCATGAGAGAAAAGGGAGGATCAGCAGGACACCCAGGGGACAGGAAGGATCTCGGGTTAACTAAGGACCATAAAACAGAAGAAGGTGAGTTATGGGCCATGTCCCCTCAGCCCAGGCCGCGGGGAGCAGCAGGCATGAGGGACTTGGCACTGCCCAGGGGTCTCCAGGACTTCCACGCAGTCTTCCTACATGCTCATCAAGCACTCTGAATCCAAGTTCACGGTAGGGTTGTCTCACTTATGTCTCACACACACTGAAATCATGCTCAGGATCCTCCCAAGGGGTTGTTCAGCCTACGCCTCCCTGTTTGGTGACGGGGACTCACTTCCTAAGAAGATATGCAACACTAACACTGATAGGAAATGCAGCTTCCTGGTCAGTGTCATCCTAACAGCAAAATGGCATAAAAAATAACACAATAATACTTCTACTAGGAATACAGAATGCGTTAGTGTCCTACAAAGGATTCTGCAATCCTGTTGCATGCCTGCTTCTCCTCCCACACCTAATTCTGACTCGTTGGTCTCTTGTCTTCCTGATGACATAGGAGATGACTGGTGCTTGTTGTCCCCTTCCTCACTTCCCCTCCTCACCCCTTTCCATTTTGGCTGTGCCCAGCAGCCAGGCCAGCAATGCCTGTGAACTGAACCTCTGTGCCAGGGAGAATGTACTCTGACTCCAGGGCTGCTCCATGTAGACAACAAAAATAACCCAGAAATAAAGGCTCAGCCCACAAGTCTTAACACTTGGGTGTGTTTCTCAAAATGGGATCCCTGTCTGCTCACACTGCCATCAGCCCAGCCCAGACCTCAGACCCTGCCAGAGGTTCTGATCCAGCTGGCCTAAAGTGGAACTGCCAAGCGTGTGGCAATCTGTTACAGCACCAATGGAATACACACATACTACCTAAACAAATGCCATGTGGCTGGGTTCCAATAAAACTTAATTTACAAAAATCTGTGGCTATCCTACAGGCTGAAGATTGCTGAGCCCTGAATTATATGTTAAAAGGTCGGGTGCACAAGATGGGTGGGGGAGAAAAGACAGGAATCAATATTTGGAAGTCAGAACAAAACACCTAAATACAAACATGCAAGAATTCCCTTTGCCAAGAAGGATAAGGAGAAGCCAAAAAAGTTTTTCTTTCTTATTTATTTATTAAATTCAAGGGTGCTCTACCACTGAGCTATATCCCCAGCCCTTTCCATTTTATTTTTACTTTGAAGACAGGGTCTTTCTAAATCACTTAGGACCTCATCAAGTTGCTGAGGCTGGCCTCAGCCTCCTAAGTAGCCAGGATTACAGGTGTATGCCATTATACCTGAATTTTTTTTTTTAAATCTCCTCAACATGTTCCACTCAGAAATGAATATGAGCAAAGCCTCTTCCATCAGCAGCTTCTCTCAGAGATCCTGGGCAGCTCTGGCCAGGCCAGGCAGGGTAAGGCAGGAAGAGGCATGAGGGTGAGTGTGGGCCTGTGTGTGGTCCCCCATAACCTCCAGCTGGAGCTAGGATCCTGCTTTATCTGCCTCTCTCGAAGGGAAGAAGCTGATGCTCTAGGCAGGCCACTCCCGTCTTCTCTCTTACTACTACACAGAGAAGTGAGTGTCTGAACACGTGTACCTGCAGAACTTCTCCAGGTCCATTACAAATGAAAGTTGATAAATACTCACCAGACACGAAGGCCACTTTTTCCTTTAGGATGGGAAGGACATCAGAAGCTTTCAAACCATCATTCCGAAAAGACCCTGTAGGACGACAAAAACGGGAGAGTAGGGTGAAAGGCCAGCCAGTTGAGCCCCTGGATCCCACCCTCAGCCTCCCATTCCATTATCTGCCAGAAAGCCCTGCAGCCCAGGCCAATGCGGGCAAGGGTCCACAACAGAGAGCACACTTCCCTGTGATGCCAGGTCTCAGGGTAACCAGGGGCGAACCCTCCTGGCCCTTCTCAGGGAGGGGGACAGTCCAAGTCACCTCCCACCCCATTTAAAAAGCCCCATGCCCTGGAGTCAGCCCTGGAAGCCTTGCTGGTGTTGCAAAACTTGAAGATGAAAAAGCATTTTGAGTTGGGTGAGGTAGTGCATGCTTGTCATCCCAGTGACCCTGGAGGCTGAGGCAGGAAGAGCACAAGTTCAAGATCTCCAGCCTCAGCAACTTAGCAAAGGGTCCAAGTAGCTTAGTAAGACCCCTTCTCAAAATAAAATAAAAAGGGCTGGGGGTGTAGAGCACCCATGGTTTCAATCCCCAGCACAGAAAACAAAATCAAAAAACAACAAAAAAGCTATTTGTATACCTCTAGAGCCTAGCACAGTGCCTGGTTCACAGTAAGTGCTTAGTAAATATCTGCTGGATTAGTTTACTGATATCAAGATAGATTACAATGCCCTGAATAATTACTTATGCTTTTACTCTAAGTGGCACAATGGCCATTAGTTTCATTTTACAAATGGGAAAAGTAAATCACAAAAATCTTATAGCTGGAAGCAAAGTTGATGACAATGACCCTTCTGTATCCTTCCTCTTCCACCCCCCTCCCCACCCACAAAGGGTTCAGTCCAAAATAGGAGATGATGATACAAAAAGCTCCTGGGAAGGAAATGCCCACCCTTTAGCTCATTCTCTAGGTCACACTTCCTGGTTAGAAAGTCCTTTCTAGGGTCTAGCTAAGCTCCTGTTAGGGGGCTGGATGCAGAGACCTGGGGTTTCAAAAAAATGGAAAATAATGATTTGCTGGAGAAACAGTGGCCTCAGGAGGCAAAGAACAATCTGGCATGGTTGAAATGTGTGGGAAGAAAGGACCCAGCTTCCATACACATACAAAACCTAGGTTGGCCCACTGGACCCCTATGGAACCTAAGTACCCCACAAGATTCTCACAGAGAACGGCCGGAGCTATGACTGGAATCTATTGTGTATCACCAGTTGGAACACGACACAGGTGGACTCCAGGAGACAAGCGGTTAGTTTTACGTCAGCTCTGTGTGATAGACAGAGGCCACAGATCCCCTGCTCTAGGACCTCTGTCTTCTGGGCATCTCCCTTGGGGTCCAAATCTGACAATCTACAGAGGAGAGTTATAGACCAACCCCTCAGTCTAAGCATTGACTCTTCCAAGAAACCCACCTGAATTTTGGCAACAACCCCGGATTAAGTTCCCACTGTCATCCTCATACCTCAGTCCTCATGCCCCATTCTCTTCCTTCTCTATCCAGGATCCAGGACCTAAGGGCCACTGTGCAGCTTGTCCATGTGTGGTCACGGGTTCTGTGTAATGTCAGTATTTTTGGTTGAGCTATTCAAACATTCCCAGGACAGAGTCCTCCCCACACAGTTCAGACCGGGCTATCTGCCTGGTTGTGTGCCTACCATAAGATACCCAAAGTGTCTAGATTTACAAAATGCATAACTAGGTAACAGTCATTTCCAACAACAAGATTTTTTACATTATGAAAGGATTTTTTCCAAGGTCTCTTTAAATAAAATTTCCCTTAGTGATTTAAATAGTTTTCATTTGCCCAAAATTGAATTACAAATAACTTTTTTCAATAATACATGTATTAGGTAGAGCCAAGTAGAGCTCAACTAATTAGCCCAGCAGCTCAGAAATTGGTGACCTTGCATATAAAACCTATTTGCACTGGCTGAAGATCCTATGTATCAATCCCCCAGGGCCCTTGTGAAACCGGCTCTTAGAATATATAATAAAGGGTAAGTTCATTGAATGCTAACTCAAACAGGACTAGTAAAATAGCAATGTGTTTTTACCATCAGGTACATGTCTCAATAGATTCATAGTAAATGACCAATAAATATTTAATGGAAGAATAAATGACTGAATGAAAGTTAACCCTTACTCAAGTGACATACACAAGGTCAGTGGCATCAGCTGTCACACTAAGCACTGGTGATCTGAGTCAATGATCTCCAGGGTACCACTCAGCCCTAACATGCTAAGACTTTCTAAATCTTTTCTGTATACTTACTGGCCTTTTAGAGCTACAGATTATCAAATTAATCTGCTTTGAAAGAAAATATTGGGATCAAATTCCTTAATGAGACTCAGTGTGCTGTGGGAAGATAAAACAACTGTTCCCTGGCTTTCCAAATCCATTCTTTTCCTGGATTCAGTTTTGAGATTGGGATGCTCAGGGAAGGTCATCCCATTTTTCAGGTAGTACAAGTGGCCAGCGTGGGAGATGAGTGATGGAACACTTGTGAGGCGGCCACTGCAACTGTGATTTCTGAAACGAGGTGTATTTGATAGGACTGTTAAGCCAAAAGCACTAGACCCATGGTACAATAGCTTCCTCCTTTAAAAGAAAAGCCAGTTGAAATAGTAGGCCCCTTACTACCTCTTGGAGTTGCCATCAGGGAAAACAACACAAACCTGTGGCTATCCTCGTGGACCTGACCCGTCATGGGCATTGTGCTTCCTCTTAAGGACAAAGGCATGCTTCGCTGGCATTCAGTGCCAATCCCACCCCATTCATGTCCTGCTGCTGTCAGAATTACAAGCCTGCTGTTCTGTTAATTAGCAAAGTTGAAATGCTCTGCATCTATTAGTGAAGTAAAAATTACCACTGCCACCTCCTCAGGAAACCTCCAGCATGGGTCTCCTCCAAGACCCATTTCGGCTCTCTTGCCCCAAATGTGTTATGCTCAAGTTGCTGCTGCTGCTGCCTATTCTTCCTCACATTTTCCTTGTCACTATTTCCCATGCTAGAAAATGCCAATCATCCTCATTCTGGCTCCCAGCCTCCATGTGTGGTCCCAAGTAGGAATGGCAGAACTGGCCCTTGTGGCAAGGGCCCTGTCTGTGGTTTTGTGGGTCTGGAAAACCCAGTGAATCCCCCAGGGTGGCAGAGTGGCTTGTTCTGCATGCTAGCCTCCCTCAGAGAGCCGTCCTAACTGCAACAAGAAAAGAAAAACTACCGAGTGGGGATTTGGAGGTGTAAGCTGCCAGGGTACCATAGGTTGCTCTTTATTTCCTTTCGATTGTCAGTCACACCCCCTTCATTTGTCATTTACAAATGACTGTAAGTTTTTGAATCTTGTTTCACATGGACCTGAGCTCTGTTTCACCAACAAGATGACAAATTTCCCAATACTCAGGTTTCTGCCTCTTTTTTTCCCCACTCTAGAGCATCCAGCGTGTGAGCCCCCTTGCATTCATTACCACTGCCACCTCCCCAGGATCCTCCAGCATGGGTCTCCTCCAAGGTGATGTTCTACCTCTGATAACCGTTTGTTGTCCTATTTGCCTGTCTATCTATCTCTGCTTTGATTTCCCCTGGGAAGAGGATTCCTCTCTTATTTTGTCTTAGTATCACTAAAGCCTAAGATAAGGCCTAGCACATAATTGCTCAAGAAGAATTGATGAGACCCTGAGAACAAAAAGATGTCAAAATTGGACCCAAACAGAGGTTGGCCAAATGAGCTCTTAGAACTCTGCACTACAGCACAACAGTGGGTCAGTGCCACTTTGAAAGGAAAGGCTTCCTAAAGGTAAGTTCTAAAGGCTTGCTACTCAAAGTAATAAGCACCGCCTACACCTAGGACCTTGTTAAAAGACGCAGAATCTCAGGTTCCAACCTAGATCTACTGAGTCAGAACCTGCATCTTAACAAGGACCCTGGTGAATCAAAGTGCACATTACATTTGGGGAAATATTGGAGTACTAAAGTATGCTTTTCTGTTCCAGAGAGTAATCTTAGAAGCAGGGGGTGGGAGGGTAGGGGGGAACCTCCTTCATCCTGGTATAAACAGGGCCTTTAAAATCAGATCTAATGCTGCTCAGAACCCTTCTGCCCTGCTACAGAAGACCCCTCACCACTGTCCAGGGCTATTCCAGAGATTCAGTATTTGCCCTGTAATACATCCTTGACATTCAGCACTGGAATAGAAAGGCTATCTAGGAGATGGATACTTACCTGCTCCAGGACACTGAGAGTAGACCACTCTGGGTTTTTTGTGAGCCAGAGTGTTCATAAATTGTCTGTCCAAGTTGCTCAGGATCTGGCACCTTAAGCCACTACTTCATCAGCAGATATTTTAATTTCACAACAAATCTTCCTTCATACCCTTCAAGCTCTTCCTTCTCTAACTACTTTCAGTACTATAAAATCATCATTGATCATGATTAAGAGAACAAAATGCCATCTCTAGATGGCCCTGGAGGACAGAGAAGCCAGTTTTTGCCTCTTTAGCTCATCTTCTCCTCCATCTACAGGTGCAGACTCTCCAAAACTGAGCAATACTGGATAAGAACCAGAAAAAGGAGGGGAGCCTCATCCAAAGAGCTCTATATCTAATGAGCACACAGTGTTCGTCTCATGAAATTCACTCCCTCGGAGAAGGGGACCCAATTTCTGCCCTCTAGGAGTTTCCAGTTCCTATTTCCCCCTGATACCAGGAAGCTACCAGACTCTAAATAAAAGATGAAGTAAGATTCTGAGATTCTGGGGCTGGGGATATGGCTCAAGCTGTAATGTGCTCGCCTGGCATGCTCGGGGCACTGGGTTCGATCCTCAGTACCAAATAAAAATAAAATAAAGATGTTGTGTCCACCGAAAACTGAAAAATAAATATTAAAAAAGTTCTCTCTCTCTCTCTCTCTCTCTCTCTCTCTCAAGAAGAAAAAAAAGATTCTGAGATTCTGATAAAGACCTCACCTTGTCCCCAACCTGGAAATTCTGATTCCACAGTAACTTGATAATTGGTACTGTTATCCACCAAGGTGCCAAAACACAAACCTGAGATGCATGTAGGATGTCTCCTTCCTCCTTCAGCACATTTATCAATTCACTCATGTGGTTCTGTTGATTCTACCTCCTAAATCTCTAATCCATTTTCCCTATGACGTTTCCCTGACTTCCCCATCAACTTGAGCTGTTCCTAGCCATATCTTATCACTCCTGAATGGCATTTACATTTTACATTGCACTCTCCATTAACTGATCCTGAAGCCTTGGGGGTGAGGACCCTGTCACACTCATTGTTATACCCCCATACCTATCACAATGCCTGTCACACAAAAGCAGCTCAAAAATATTGAACTGAAACTGAGCACACACCAGTACCAAGAAGATAGTGAGTGTGATGAGGTAGAGGTGATTTGTCAAGGCAGGCTCCCCTGAGGAGGTATCTTTGAATGAACTCTTGAACAAGGAAAGAGCCAAGAGGTGAAGGGAAGCAGCACATGCCAAAGTAGAGAGGAGGGGACCAATAAACAGTGCCACAGATGGAGTTTACCAGCTGAACAGAAAAACAGACTAAGAGACTAGGAGGCTGCAGGTGATCTGGCTCCTGGGAAGCAGTGGCCAAGAGGTGTCTGCACATGATTCTGAGGACACAGAGATCTGAGGTGGAATCTAAGGGCCAGAGCTGGGTGGAATCTGGCTGGCCCTAGAGGAAGGATGTGGCTCAGAACAGGTCTTGGCCCAGTAGCCTCTGACCCCAATCTCCAGCTCATATTTTGCTCTATGTTTGAGACAGGGAAATTGAGACTCATGACTCCTCCTGAAGCTGGTGGTGGCATGTGGGGGCAGGGGCACTGGAACTTTGTCTCTTTTGATTTTCTCCCTAAATCTCAAGAGTGGCAGGAAAGAATATTTGTCTGAGTTACCTCCTGGGAGCCAGCCAGGCCAGAAGACCATGAAGACCCAAAATAGGACTGAATCATAAAGGAAAGAGACTTAAGGGCATGGGTCCTTCTGTGTAGAAAACAGATGAGCAAAACTCTTGGGACATATGTGTAACTGGGGTTTGTAGGGAACTTATTAGTGGGTAAAGATCTTTATTCCCCTCATCCTCCATCTTTTATTCCCCTCTTTCCTAAATTGATAGAAGAGGAGAGAGACATGGCAAGAATGGTAGAAAATGATAAGAAAAGGGAATAAAAGCAAGAGATAAAGAGCTGTGTGTGTTCCTATGCTCATGGACTTGCAAAAATAGAGGTGAGAGTTCTTGTCGCCTCTTTACAGACGCTAATGAGCTATTGAGAAAACTGACTGTTGGAAAACTCCTGCCGCAACTATAAATATGTTCCTTGGAGCTCTCCTTAAAACAACTACCACCATGGCAGGAAGTGTATGCTGAGAGGAAGGAATAAATCTGGCAGTGAAAGCTACTGGGCAGCTTTATGTCAGCAATAGAACACAGCATACAGCAGAGACCCACATGCCTCTTCCCAACCTGGGAACCTGCAGCAAGGCCTACTCCTGAGTCCCTGATCACTGCTACCCACAGATGTCAGGCAGGCTCAGTGGTGTCCCCTCACCCCCTGCACAGCAGGCAGGCAGAAGAGATGGTGTGATAAAGTTCTCTTCCCTAACCAAGGGACTTCTAGGTCAAGAACATTCAGGAATCTCTGCTAACCTAATTTCAATGCAAATGGGGAGCAAAACAAAACAACAACAATGGTTCTCTTTTTGGCAGTTGCTAAGAAGTGACCTTTTCTAAGCATGTTGCATGAGGCAGTAGCTGGGAGACTTGAGAGGGTAACCAGAGGGACACTAGAGAGGAGCAATGTCTACCTTATCTCAACTGTGACATGCATTTGAACTTCACTCCTTGCAAGGAACATTTTCTGTCCTGCACTGATGTGAGCTGTAAACATTCTCAGGTGCTTTCCCTAATGGCTTCACCACCCCCAGAGTTGGGATGGTGTTGCCTTGTCTGGGTATCACACAGCATGTTCCCTGCTGTTGTGCCACTGTTCACAGCCACAACTGGCTCCTTCACTAGACTCTAAGCTCTTTGAAGGCAGGAAATGGATATTTATCCTAGTCTCTCCAGTGCCTGCCACATAGCTGGTGCTTAAGGAATGACCCAGAGACTGTCTTTCATATCTACAGTACAATGGTGTCTTCTACCCCAAAGGTGTTTGAATAATTGCTGTGCCTCTTCCCCTCCTGAGCTATCTCTGTTCCTATTTCTACTTCCATCTTCATCTTTCTTCCTCTCTCATGATTCCACATGAACTCTAATCGCAGCCAATTTCAATATTAACTTTCTAAAGTCAATATTAGATATGAAGTCCTAGCTAATGGGCTACTTTTGAAGAGCAGAAGTTTGTAATACTTGCCATAGCTAAATTAGCTGTATTACAGATCACTAATAATTAGCACTTTAAATATGTGGGTAACACCTCTCTAAGCCCAGCTAATGTGCAAACCGTTTCTGTTTATTCTTCACAAGATTTAATATTAGCTTGAATTGAGACCTCAACTGCAATACACACAGGCTCACTCACTCACTCACTCTCCCTCCCCTTCCTTCCCAGAAAAGTTGACATCCTTGGGTGCAGTGCAGATACAATAAAATGGCCACTTCAGAATTGCTTCTCTCCACCCACCACCACTTTTTTTTAAAAAACTGATGACTATTTTCTAACTGACCAGATTATTTAAAGTGCTCATACTTCACAGATGTTGGTGTTGGTGGTAGATTTATTGTCTTTCTTGTTCCATTGACCACTGCTCCCGGATGGGCCCTCAAACATTAGCCTGTCGGTGATGCATGTGGGTCACCAGCTGAACATTAGCAATATATTTGCTATTGTAATTTAGAGAGAGATACAGAAGAGCTCATAGGCAGAAGGTGTATACTGTGGAACTTTGATCCTTGGAATCCTCACTTGCAGTTCCTCTCCCTCCCAGCATGAATATCCATAGTATTTAATTTAATCAGGTCATAAAGAAGAAATTGCTGATTTAAAGAGTGGGTTTTGGGTTCTGCCTTTATAGAAGGCAACTCTGGAAGGCATCTAAATATGAAAAAGCCCAGCACCTCTCCAACACATCTCTTTTCTCTCTCTCTCTTCCCCATGTCCTGCAATTCATGTGTGTGTGGCAATAAAACCCACAAAAATGACTGTGCAGCTCAAGCTCTTGGGCACTCCATAGAGTAGTCCCAACCCTCAGCCTTGAGCTTCTCCCTGTTCCCACCTCCACTATTTCTCATTCCCCAATTGTACATCCCCACCCCAGTCTCAATACAATGGGCAGGGGTAAAAGCAGTGCCAGAGGGACATACTAAGCACAGGCTGGCCACATATCAGCCAGACATAAACAATCAGGGTCAAAGTAATAGCCAGTATTACAGAACTGTTGGTACAGCTTGTAGGTGAGAAGGGACACACTCAAGGATGATATTACTGAACAAGCCTTTGCAAACTAAAGTACCCTCCCACCCTTCGAAGATATATATATATATATATATATATATATATATATATTGCTGTCCTTGGTCCTGAACTATCATAAAGTTGCTACTCAGAGTGGCTGCTATCTAGGCTGTCTGGGATATGTGAACCAAATGAGAAGGCAGAAGGCAGAGAAGAAAGAGGTGTTAAGATTTAATAGAGAAATAAACAAATGAGAAGAAGCACTTGAAGGACACAGACAATGAGAGATTATTGGAGAGAATAAAAAAGTTGGTTTGATATCATTTTCAAATAATTGCAGTAAACAACAAAGAAAGGTCTGTGCACGTACACTCCATCCCACACAAATACTAAACTCCCATAAAAATGAGACCCCATGGGGATGGATATAAATATAAATATATATATCCCCCCCAATACATGTTTCTATATAAACTGCTTAACCATATCTGAGGTGGATGGGTTAGCCATTAAAGTTTTAAGCAATTTTTTAATAGTTTAAAAAATTTAGTTCTAAAAAATATTTGTTGAAAATCTCTATGAGCCAAGAAAAGTTCTAATCACTGTGGGTACAAAAATAAACAATATAGAGCTCCTGATTATAAGGGACTTTTAGTTTGGGGGACAGATACCCCATATGTAATTTCAATGTTATGTAAGAAACAATATACAAGTACATATGGAAAAGAGATATTCATAAAATTCCAAATACATAATAATTAACCAAATGTCTAAAAAGCGAATAGCAGTAACAGAAGAAAATGCAAAGGATTATGGGATCATCAGAAAGGTCCTGGATTGGACAAGGTAGAGGTGAGTACTGAGGTCTACCTGGTGGGTCTCAAGGAACAGAAGAGAGCAGACAAGACACAGTGGATTTTTCCCCATGACTTTTACCCTCCCCAGAGTAACAGATACATGAGTTAATGTTTGCCAGAGATAAGCACCAAAGCATCTCCATGGAGCTAGAATAACCAGAATCTAAGATAAACTGGCAAGAGGCCATGATCAGGAAAATGTTTGACATCTGATACCTGCCTTTTCCTTAGGAAAAACCGTAACAGTGTCAAATGCTAAACAAGAAACCAGTCATGACTTGAATATATCATGAATTTTTCTCCAGAATTATGGAAAAGAGTGAGGAGCTAGGAGATATCAGCCTAGGTAATCCTCCCCTCTGCTCACCAGGGGACAAAGGTACATGTTCCTGGAGCACCTCATAAACTGAGGCAGGCCTCCTAACCCTGCCTTCATGACATATGTGGTGGGGGAGGACCAGGAACCTCAGGAGACTGGACGGATATCATTGCCCATATGTCATATGTGTCCATTTTTCTGAGACAGAATCTGTATAAATTTAGTTTTCATAAGATTTTCAAAGGGATTCATGCATGGCTCCCTTGGTTGTGGAGAACCATTGATGTA
This sequence comes from Urocitellus parryii, assembly GCF_045843805.1. NCBI lineage: Eukaryota > Metazoa > Chordata > Mammalia > Rodentia > Sciuridae > Urocitellus > Urocitellus parryii. Next base: position 171,524,132 of record NC_135532.1, on the reverse strand, counting down.
AAGAAAGTCAAAACAAGACCTTGTCACTTGCCTTGGATTCTAACTACAAAATCCTATCACCAGCCCTGCCTCCCTCATGGCCCACATTCTGATCATCCTGGTTCAGCTGGGACACAGGACTGGGCTCAATGGCAGAGGAAAAAAAAACAATGAAATTATTTTAGGTCCTTAGCTTAGATTAAAAAAAAAAAAAAACAGCTGAGGACCACGTGGGAGGTGAATGAAGCTGTGTGTAAGAACCTGTACCCTAAGGATAAGCTTTATCAGAGATGGTTTTTCCTCATTCTGGAGTTACTGAGGGACAGAAAAGGACTGACTGAGGGACAGAAAAACTGGACTGACTTTCATGAAAGCCTTTCAAATTAAAAATAACCCTGGTAACAGAAAGATGGCAATTTGACCCAGGGCCCCTCCTGGGTTGGCCAGGGTTAGTCAGTAGAAGGGTCTGCAAACTTTCTGAATAAGATTCCCTGGAGCCTGAGTCATAAAAGGATAGGAAAGGGGTTATTTGGGCTGAGGAAGTAGCTTAGCAGTAGAGCATTTGCCTAGCATGTGCAAGGCCCTGGGTTCCTTGTGTGTTCCTAGTCAGCAGACACAGTAGGGCATGTGTGGACACTATTTGACTACTTGCTCAACAAGCCATCTTCTGCAGGGGATGGTGAGCTCTCCCAAGACAGGCACTTTCTAAGAGGCAGCTCACAGTGTTGAGTCAAGCGCAGGTGTTGGATTCGGGATGAACTAAGTCTGACTCCCCACTCCAGAACTTATTATCCATTTGTCACTAGACATCTTTCTTAGCCTCTCTGGTCTCTGTTTCCTACTTGAGATAAGAATACCTTTTTCACTGACTGTGGTTGGTGATTAAGGGAGAAAAATCTATTTGTAGGTACCAGACACACAGCTAATGAAAAGAAAATGTAATGTTCCTTATCTTTCCCCTGTTCATCTTGATATCTTCAACATGAAGTCTTGCTCAGGATAGATGCTTCATAATAAGTACTGATTATGTGAATGAATGAGTGAATAAATAAGTGAGTGGATTTAAGTGAACTCAGAAAAATGTCACTAAGAACTTCACCCTCACCTTCCCACCACGGATCTCTAAGCCATGCTGCTTACACCCATCTGTGTGGTTACTCTGGCTATTAATTGTTTCCCTCTGCTATTCAACCTGGGATGTTTGGTAAGCTTTCTTACTACTCCTACTCTCCTAAGCCAAGTTTCCCAGAGGTAAAGGAAAGCCTGCCATTGAGCTATTCAGCCAACTAGACACTCATCTCTCCTTCTGTGTCCAGATGACTATGGTCATGGGCGTTTCCTGCCAATGTTTCCCCAACACGAGTCTCTATGTGCTACCACTGGTAGCAGCGGGCCTTACTCCTTCTTTCCAAGATCCTGTTCCCTTGCCTCTATGAGTGTGTTTCAAACAAAGATGTACAGGTCCAGGTGGTGTTTTCTGGAAAGCACATCTACTGAAATCACATCCTGATAACAGGGCCACCACCCTAGATGAGGTAGCTCCAACATCTGTTTCTAAACATACCTCAGAGCCCCACTGGAGGGCCACAGCTGCCTGAAAGGCAAAAGAATAACAAGTTTAAGGAGATTCCATGCCCTGTGGCTCTTTTCCTTTCCTAACCTTGAATTGTCAGACTGTCAGTGAATGGATTCAAAGAGGGAAACCTGTGAGAGAGCTTAAGTTGTCCTTCAATACCCAGAACTAGACACAGAGGCATAAGGAAATAGAGACTACAAATTCAGGTGATTCAGGAGTCTGGGATACCTCGTCTTCTTTGGTTTTTCCCAGCTTTCTGGGGAAAAAAAGGATCTTTTATCATGATCAAGGAGCCGTGAGGTTGCTTTGTCTCTGGACAATTGTACATATGTGCTCAGGCACAGCACATATGATAAGAATAACATGAAGATGGGGAGTTAAGGTACTTATCAACATTATACTACCGAAAAATTAGAAACAACCTCAATGTTCAATCACAAGGGATGGGTTAAATAAACCATGATATATCCACTCAAAGCAGCCATTAAATATAATACCAATAAAGAATAACTAATATCTTGGGAAATTTTAGGGTATATAATTCAGTGGGAAAAGTGGATTTAAGAATAGAATATATGAGGGCTGGAGATATGGCTCAAGCAGTAGCATGCTTGCCTGGCATGCATGCGGCCTGGGTTCGATCCTTAGCACCACATACAAATAAAGATGTTGTGTCTGCCAAAAACTAAAAAATAAATAATAAAATTCTCTCTCTCTCTCTCTCTCTCTCTCTCTCTCTCTCTCTCTTAAAAAAAGAATAGAATATATGAAATTATCTGAAACACTCTGTTTATACATACATACATACCACATATATACATGTACACAGTAACTATTTCTGGAAAGTGGGATTATGACTGATTTTGTAAATGTTTCTTTCATGTTTTTCTGTCAAAAATCTTCTTCTTTATTCTTTTTTTTCTTTTAATCAAGTCAAAAATTTTTTTATTTAAGGAATTTCCCATTATAATTCCTTGGCTGTCCACTTTAAGGATCCCCTTTTTAAAAGAACTGATGCTTAATCTAGTTGTCCCATCAGCCTTGCACAGTTCTTTTTTTGGGGTGGGGCTTCTATTTTCACTTGAATTATGGGAATACTGATGAGGATTTCACAATTTTCTATCTAAAATATTTGGGATCTTATTTCTTCAAGTAATTGACTTTAGGATCCTGGAAGTTTAATATTCAGACAGTACGTATTTCTTTAATCATTTCTAATATTCAAATGTCAACATTTTTCATTACATATTTTCACTCATGAGCTTCAGTAAAATATTACAGTCTCACTGTCACCACTGGAATACATACACTGTGATGTACACAGAAACTGTGTCAGTTTAGCCACATTGACCAACTTTGGACACTGATCAACAGTGAGCATTCTCATCTAGAATGAGGCTTTTCTTTTTTCTTCTTGAAATAATTGGAAAAGAGCAAATTCCCTCCTTTTTATGTTAATGTTTCATATGCAAGAGCTTTGTAAAACACACACTTAAAAGTTTAATAATTAAGTTGTGGTTATGACAACATCTGCAAACATCATTTAAAAAGAAAGCTTACTTAAAGTTCAGGACAACTGTGTAATGCAGCTGTTCGTTTGCTCTGTAATACAATTTTGTGGCAAATAAAAAATGGCTACCATTTATCACAGATGAAGTTGTCTAAAAGGACCAAAAGCCAAATGAACTATTAAAAAATTCCATGTTTCATTAAATATCACTTAAAGATTTACCATGTATGCAACTCTTGTTTGTTCCAGGAATGCAAGTCACTGAACAAGACTCAAATAAAATAAAATCAACACAATTTTGGATTAAAAGCTATCAATAATAGCAGGTATGTGTTAAGTGAATATCTAAGTACCTACTATGTGCCAAAGTGATTTTGAACTAGTCTGTTATCTAGAATAAACAGATGAAAATAATTACATATCTTTTTGAAATAAAAAATGAATAATGGGTTGAGCTTGCTCTACTAGATATTAAAGTATATTTTTAAGCTACAATTATTAAAAGGTGGAACTGACACAAGAATTAGCATACAAATGAATGGAGCCTGAAACATAGCCATAATATGTATTTGGCATATTTTAAAATCTAATATACAATAAAGGAAGAACATAAAGCAATAAGGGAAAGATAAAGTATTCAATAAACACTACTGGAAAAACTATTTGGAAAAAAAGCAAGTTGATTCTTAGCACATCAAAATAAATCTTAGATAAGAAAAATAAATCTTAAAAATGACATATTAAAAAATTAAGAGAAAATATGAATGACTATTTAACTGATCTCTGAATGAGAAAGCATTCTTTAGAATGCTTTAGAAAACAGAAAGGAAAATATTAGGGCTTTATCTATATAAAATTTTAAACTCTATCTCAGATTATGAACAAAATTAAAAGGGCAAATGATACTGTAGGAAAAGGGATGGCACTTGAGAGGATTATGTCAAGTGAAATAAGCCAAACTCAGAAGTCAAGGGTTGTATGATTTCTCTCATATGAGGGAGCTAGAGAGGAAAAAGAAAAGGCAAGGTGGTGGGTGGTAGGGGGAATCTCAGGAAAATTGAAGGGAGATCAGTAGAGCAGAAGTAAAGAACCGTGTTGGGGGGAACAGTAAGGAATGACATTGGGCAAGTTAATTGTTAATTGTGTTCATGTGTGGAAAATGTAACAAAAGTCCCACCATTATGTACAATTATAATGCACCAATAAAAAGGGGTAGGGGGATGACAAGCTGGGAAACATTTATAAGAAATATGATAAACTATTAATATTATTCCTATTGGAAGAACAAAGAATAGAAATACGCATTTCAAAAAAGAAGGAAATGACTAATAAACATTAGAAAAAGTAGTCAACTAGTAATCAAAGAAATGTAAACTAAACCATGAGATTGTTTAAAATCCATTAAATTTACAAAGATTTTGAAAATGTAATAATCCTCAATTCTGGCAAGGATTCAATTACCCATTCCTGTTAAGACAAGTAAAATGGCTTCAATCTTTCCAGAAAGAAATTCGGTAATGTGAATCACAATCATAGTACTATGTATAACCCCATGTCTATCCTAAAGAGCTAAGGGAAAATGAGGACAATATTTGAAGATAAGAGATTTCATATAGCATGTTTTATTGTGGCCCTAAACTGCAAACAGCCTAAACATCCAACAGAAGGCAATAGTTAGATAAACTTGAGATAGGTACAAATGGAATAACAATCAGCAATTAAAATTTTTGTCTTGAGTGATTTTTTAATTTCATGGAGAAATACAATATGTTAAGTAAAAATAATACCTGTACCATGTAGGTTAGGTTGAATCAAACAAAACTGCTGAGACTTAGCTGCATTTAGAACTTTTAAAATTTTGATTTGGTATGATCCAACATACATATATAATACATTTCTATGTTGTGGGATTATGGAGATGCTTCATTTTCTTATTTCTACTCTTCTATAATTTTCTAATTTTCTACAGTCAAAATATATTAAAATTATAATGTTGTAAAAGTAGATGAAGACCACATCAAGGAACAGTCACCATGAGGCTGGGGTTATGGCTCAGTGGTAGAGCACTCACCTTGCACGTGCAAGGCCCTGGGTTCAATCCTCAGCACCATATCTAAATAAATAAAATAAAGTTATAAAAGAAAAGAAAAGAAATAGTCATGATTCAAATCTATGTTAAAGCACTTTTCTTTTCTGGAAATGCTCCAAAGTAGAGAAAACAGAAGCAAAAGTAGACATATGGGATTACATCAAACTAAAAAATTTCTGCCCAGCAAAGGAAACAAATCTTAACAGAGACAACCTACAGAATAGAAGGACAGGCAGCCTCCTCCCAGTTCTGCTGCTGTCACTCAACAAGCTGGGACTGAGGCTCCTGCGCCTGTCCCAGGGTGGGCTCAAGGGAAGCGGGCAGGTCTATGGACTTAGAAGAGGGCAACCATCAGCCTCTCCCCAATAGCACACTGATGGTGTGTAACCCCAGTTTCACAGCCTAACATCCTACTGTGCTCCATATTCTAGCTGGATGTTTGTTGGGAGTCCTCGTCCACTGTATGATAATGACTCACAACTCTTGATGACATGCCCTCTCCCAGCACTTCTTGACTATGACCTTCATGGAGCTCCTGGGTCTTTTGGGGTGGCAGAAGGAATGCCAGACTTGAAGTCAGAAGACTGGGGTTCAACTCATATCAGCTTAGCAACTTGGGGGAACCCCCTCATCCTTTCCACCTAAAACTTCCTCAAAGGGACATTTCAAAGTTGCTTCGCTATGGTTCAAATCAACTTAGGGAAATCAGTTTGCAAATTGCAAAGCCCTATACAAAAGGAAGGTATGAGTTATAATGCCTTTTTGTGAATACAATTATGAGTGGAATACTCAGCTGAACTTGAAGCATGCCTGTGCTTTTAGTCTCTGGCTAAAGCCCTCTCACCCTTCACACCACCTCAGGGAAGGTAGACCCCTGTGTCCATGATTTCAGCCAGAGAAGTCCTGGTTATCCTTCCCCTACCTACATATCCCTGCTGTCTCAGGTAATAGGACATAAATATTCCGACCACAACCCTGAACTCTTAGCAGGCACTAGTCTGCCTGTTATGTATGGGCCAGAATGCCAGATGATTGTGTGACTATGTTCCTGTTCTCATTTGGGGAACCCAGGGAACGTGGTTCCCAAAGTGGGGAGAGGTCTGTGTCAAAGTAACCAAAGTTACCTTCTGAATACCTATGCATGTAATTGTCTCAGTATACCCACTACAACACACAGAAGAACCAAACAAAATGCCAGCCACAGTAGAGTCCTATCTCCATCAGCCACTTTCTCTCTTGAAACTGAATGCATCCTTGAAACCTCTATAACCACACCCAGTGATGGAGCACCATCCAGGAAGAAGCTGGGCCTCCACTCTTCACATCTTCCCAGCCTCCCAGACAAAAACACCTCCTCTTCTTATCATCTCTCCCATTACCTTCATCCAGAAGAACTCTGAATGTCTTACAAATAGCCCATGCCAGCAGGCTCAGTGAATTGAAGATAGGCAACAGTCATTTTTCCCTCAGTGTACTGGACTCAGATGAAATATGCCCTATTCCATGGGGACCCCAACAGGGATGCAACAAAGCAGACTCAAATCTAAAGTATCAGGAGGTAGAAGTCCTTATGAAGTTTCTAGTTTCTTACTTACAGAAAGGGAAACTGAGAGTCAGTAAAAGACTCAACGTCGCATGATGAGTCTGTCACCCCCATCTCAGTCAAGCATTCTCTGCTCCACTCCACATGGCTTGAAGGGACCCCACTACCAATGCATGTGTATTAAGATGCCAGGATAGACTGATGCTAGCTTCCAGCTTTGCCATCTATTTCACTACTTGCTGTGTGTGGCTAATGAAATTCTAAATAATCAAGTTAAATTTAAAATTCCCTTCCTCAGTCATATGAGTTACACTAAATGTGGTTAATAGTTATCATTATTAGTCAGCTAAGACAGGAAAAATGCCTATCATGGTAGAAAGTCCTATTGGCAGGATGGAGTTAAATAGATAAATGTACTACAGATGATTAAGTTCCCTGAGGGCAGGGTCAGTGTCAAGGTTTCCCTTGGAATGTACTCCATTCCCCACAACCAAGAACTGAATGAATGAAAGCACAGCCCATGTTACAATCAATGAGGGCTCAGCCAGTGAGGACCCAGAGTCCGCGAAACACATCTGCCTCCCAGGAGAGCCAAAGACATGGCCTTCCTTGGTTTATGCACACAGGTCTAGGGAAGAAAACAAGTGACTTTCTGTCTCCTCACATCTTTTTTCAAAAACTCTGACCATTAATTTTTGAAACCTGGTCAAACTTTCCATTGGGAACCAGAACTGTTGATCACTGACTGCCAAGGCTCATGCAAGTACCCTTGAGCCTCAGCTACTTGGGGAGATGGCTGGGCTAGATGGCTGAGGAGCCTAGACAAGAAGGGAAATCTTCAGGTTCCCTCATAGGAAAAAATTCTTCACAAAGCTAAAAGACTCAATGTTTTCTACAGAAAAATGGAAAACTTGCACATATGATTATTCATACTGCCCCTCTCTAGGGTCAATGAAAAGCTGAGTGTCTTACATGAGGCTACCATGTTTGAGCTGAGCCAACCTGCACATTGGCTTTTGAAGTCTGCAGCTCAAATTGCAGAAAGGCAAGACATCCTCAAAGACTGGTGAGCATTTCCCTCAAGGAAGAAACTCTTTGCAAACAGGTTTGCACTTGTTTTGATCATTCAAAAGGTTGCATAATAGCCTCATTAAGAACACTTCTACCAATAAAAAAATTGAATTTAAGCCAGGTGCATTGGCACACACCTGTAATCCCAGTGGCTGGGGAGGCTGAGGCAGGAGGATGGTGAGTTCAAAGCCAGACTCAGCAACTTAGCAAGGATCTAAGCAACTCAGTGAGATCCTGTCTCTAAATAAAATATAAAAAAGAGTTGGTGATGTGGTTTACTGGTTAAGCATCCCTGGGTTCAGTCCCTGGTACCCACCCCTTGCAAAAAAAAATGAGTTTTAGAAATTTCTGGATATAAGCCAGGCATAGTGGTGTATGTTTGTGATCCTAGTGACTCAGGAGGCTGGTCATGTTGAAGACAATACTCAGCAATTTACAAGACCCTGTATAAAAAGAAAAATATACAAATGACTGGGAATTAGCTCAGTGTGTGTGTGTGTGTGTGTGTGTGTGTGTGTGTATTGTAAAGCCTCCAATAAAGATAGATTTTTAATTATAAAGGAGCATTCATTAAAATAAGACTAAAAAGGAGAAAAATTAGCTACTTAGAGGCCAGAAAAAGAGCAGACCCACTGGATATTTTCAACACCTGAAGTTCTAATGATATATGAGACAAGGACTTTTCCTTAATCTATTGACTCAGTTAAGAGTGACCGATACAATTAATGTTAAGCACTAATAAGTACATACTGAACATTCTGTTTCTTTTCTATAGGTCATGCTATTTTTATTTGTTCACATCTTATTGCATAGAATAATTCATATTGCAACTCTTGTTTTAAACATTTTTTTCTTATTGCCACAAAGTTCTCTCTTAGTTTGAAATGCACTACCCTATCCTTCACCTGAAACATTCATCAATGTCCAACTCATAAAAAGGAACTTAGCATTACTATTACTCAGTTTTCCTTTCTGTAAAATGCATGTAAACTAACCTCCTAATGCTATTGTGAGAATTAGCTGAGGTTATGTGTGTGCTTGTGGTTGGTAGATGGCAGGTGTCCAGTAAGTGCCAAGTGATGGAGTGAATGAATGAATCAATGAGGCGTCTGGACTGTGTGACTGATTTGTCACGGGTCTCAGCTGTACAAACCTGGGAGCAGCCAAATTGCAGAAACCATTCACAATTTAAGACACAATCATCCACATGCTGTCAGCTCCTGAAATTGTAGGCACAAGAACTGGGAGGAAATATACTGCCTCCAGAGAGCATGCCTTACAAATTCAGATAATTATAAAAGTGAAAACATTATAGTTCCCACATTAAAAAATCCCCCCCACCCCCTTTCTGTTTGCAGTGGCACATGCCTATAATCCCAGCAGCTTGGGAGGCTGAGGCAGGAGAATCACAAGTTCAAAACCAGCCTCAGCAACTTAGCGAGGTAAGGCCCTAAGAAGTTAGTGAGACCCTGTCTCAAAATAAAATATAAAAAGGGCTGGGGATGTGGCTCAGTGGTTAAGTGTCCAAAGGGTCAATCCCTGGTACAAAGAAAAAAAAAATCTTCCTTCAACTATAAAATTCTATGATTCTACATGCAAATGGGAAGAATAGTTAACAATCTATCATTTCAGCTTTGGTGCTCTAAGATTAAATCTTTCTCTCAAAATCCAGATGTAGATTTGAAAGTGTCCACCCTTCAACTAGGGCCCAGGCATCTACAGAACAACTGAGCCATAGCTAAAAGATTGTTCCATGCTAACAGTGCTGTTGATGTAGAAAAGAGCTTTGGACACAGAATCCAAAGACCTGAGTTTCCTTTGGGGCTTTTTCTTATTTCTCTTTCACTCTCTGGCCTGCATTTTCAACACCAGTAAAATAAACAAGCCAGACAAAATGATGGCTGAGACTGTCCCCTCCCCAGCTGTTCCATCCCCTAATTCTGCTTTGCTGTAGAAAAGATAATGGCCTGCAAGAAGTTAGGGAAGGCGGCATCCCAGAGGAGAAGTGAGAACCTCAGGGGTGAGAATCACGCTGGGGAAATACCATATTTAATGAGTTGTAAAATGCATCATTAGTTTACATGCCATTAAGAAAGAAAAAAACTGCTGCCAATTAAACTGCCACACACCATAAACTATAAGATGCACCTGATTTCAGAGATGGAAAAATGTGTGCATTGGGGGGAAAACATCTTAGAATCAATAAAATAAGGGTGCTTGCTAAATCCTAGGCACTGAGCTAAGTGTCTTATACATATTAGTTTATGTAACCCTAAAACAATGCTGCAAAATAATTGGAAGTATGTGAAAGATCAGCATTTTTACAGAAAAGAAAACAGGTACAAAAGGTTTATAGAATCTGTTTAAGGTCATGTGATTGTATGTATAAGAGGTAAGATTTGAACCTACAACTATTTTACTCCAAACTCCATCTTCTTAAGCCTCTGCCCTTTGAAGAAAGGCTGGGGCGTTTGGTAAAGGGTGAAAATGATTTATCTGATGGAGATAGAACTAAAATACAAATTGTCAAGACTTGTTCAAGGAACTTACTAGGATGAATACATTTGAAAAAAACTTTAAAATTATATGATTTAAGCACATATTTTATAGGAGGATCACAAGTTCAAGACCAGCCTCAGCAATTTAGCAAGAGCCTGTTTCAAAAAATAAAAAAGATATAGCTCAGTGATAAACTCTCGCTTCAATCGCCTATGCCAAAACAAAACAAAATTAAACAAATTGAAGCCCAGAGGGGTTGTGTGATTTGCCCAAGGTTACACAACCAGTTAATGCAAAAGCTAGGATTCTAGAATTTTGCCAGTTAATAAGATCAAGCTTCCAAGACTACAGTTTCCCAAATCCATCATTCTTGTCTTTCCAAGTTCTAGAATTTCATCCATCTATGATTCTTCTTCTTTTTTTTTTTCTTAGTTTTAGTTTTAGATAGACACAATACCTTTATTTTGTTTAGTTTTTTTTTTTTTTTTTATGTGGTGCTGGAGATCAAACCCAGTCCCTCATGCATGCTAGGCAAGTGCTCTACCACAGAACCCAGCCCCAGTCCCATCTCCATGATTCTTAATGGTTTCTCAGTGGCCACACAGCAAATCCCTTCAGGCCAGGGCTGCAGAGTCCTCTCAGAGCAGTATGGATGGAGAGATGACCTTCTAATTTTCCAAAGCTCTAAGAAGCTTGTACACTTACTCTTTCTGTTTTGTAAACACACATGTAAAAGGAAGCTAATAACACCAACCTCACAGAGAGACAATGAAGATGTCGACTTCGTGACACATAATGGGTAGGCATTTCATGGGAGTTATTATAGCTATGACTCTTTTTTTTTGGGGGGGGGAGGGTACCAGGGATTGAACTCAGGGGCACTTGACCACTGAACCACATTCCCAGCCCTATTTTGTATTTTATTTAGAGACAGAGTCTCACTGAGTTGCTTGGTACCTCGAGATCCTCCTGCCTCAACCTCCCAAGCCTGTGGGATTAAAGGCGGAGGCCACCACGACCAGCATGGCTATGACTCATAGTCATTTAGGGCTTTTACTGTCCCTTCACCTTTCTTGGCCACTGGATCTTATATTATATTTTCATTTTCCAATTTGAAGTACATTCTTGTGACTGGAGACAGTGGAAGCAGGAGAACAGGCCTGCATCCTGGCCTTCTCCGTCTCCCTTTATAATACACCATCCTCCCCCAGCAGAGAGCCAAAACCCTCCACTCTCATTACTGTTCACAAGCTTGCCTCCTTTTGGCTTTGGTCCAGTTCTCTGCCCTTCCATTAACTTTTTGTATAAGGCCTGTAAAATTGAGTTTCTTGAAGACAACCCTTTCTTTTCATAATTCATCCTGCTTGTCTTAAAGTGAAGGCCATCCCCTTTCCAAGGAATAGGCAGCCCTCCAGACTTCACAGCATTTGAAGCTCAAGGTCAAGGTAATTTATGTTCAACCTTCCAGCCATTAGTTTGAAGCCCCTTCCTACCATTTTAGGAATCTTTGTGTTTCTACTTACATACGTGTTAAAAGACAATGTGTGATAATTATGTTGCAAGAGAAAGGGCAGGCCCTCAAGCCCGGAAGTGGAAAATGCCAAAGAAGCTGAATGGCCAGGATGTAGGCTGACTTAATAGCCTACTTTCCATCTTAAAGACACCTAACTGTGGAGAAAGCCTGTACCCAGCCTCATAGTCAACCTGTCTGTGGAAGCTCAGCTGGGGAAGTCAGCAGGCACATCCAAGGACCAGCTCCCCTGAGGATAGCTGACCTCAGGAAGCACAAACTTTGTAAATCAAGCATCACAAGAGCCTAGATTTCAGCTCCTGCCTTCCTAAGCCCTGCCTAGCTGTGGTTTTGTTCTTCCTGCCTTTGTGGGACTTTGTGGTGGATGATTGCTACCATTTATTAAAACTTGCTGCCTAGGTGCATGCTCCCAGAGTGCTTTATGTATCTTATGTTGTTTAATTCTCACACCTACCCTCAGGGGTACACACCATTTTCCACACTTAATAGATGAAAAACTGAGGATTAGAGAAATCAAATAATTTACCCAAAGTCACAGATCTAGGAAAGGATGAAGTCAGGGTTTAAATTCAGGTCTATTCTATTCCAAAGCCTGTACACACAACCTCTCAGCTATGGATCTGTCTCATCAAGTAACCAAGTCACCCTAGTCAAGGCACATCTAGAGCTTCTCTTTCCAGGGGTGGGACCTGGCTATGTTTGGTGCAGTCTCAGATATAACATCTGCTGTGCCTGGGATAAGCCCCAGTCCTGAGTTTTTGTGAAGTCCCAGATAGCCAGATCACTGGGTTTCTGCCTCAGTTTTCTTCTGTGCCCTGCAGTTAGCACCCTCTGAAACCCACCTGACTATTTAGGACCTTGCACACCCCTTGCTATGACCCTGTCTTGGCAAGGATTAGAAGGAAAGATGTCTTAGACTCTGTGTCCCCTGCACTGGAGGGGCCTTCCAGAATGGAGTGATGCCTGAATAGTGGAGAACCACAGACTCACATGACCCTGAGTTGTGGACTCTGTGACACCACCACCCCCACAACTTCTCACTTTGGGTGGTGGTGCTGGACTGAACGAAACTTGCTTTTGTGATGCTCTGCTGAGTCCCATGAATTTCACTGCTGTTAGTCTTTTCCAGCCCAATAACTCAGCAGACATCCTGCCAATCTCTTCAAGAGTCCCAAGTGCCAATCTTGTTGTGGGACAGGAAGTCAGATTTCTTCATGTAGCCAAGTGACTAAAATTGACTTTAAAAAGTCAAACAATTACTTAAATTAAAATGAAAAGTTCTATGTAACTCCAATCCTAGTGACTATCAATAATTATAAACACAACAGCAAATACTTTTCCCATTTCAAGTGTTGATTTGAAACCAGCTGGTACACCAAGCAAAACATTCCAGTCCTGGAAAGTTCTGGGAATTCATGTAACACAGTAAACCCAACAACTATAAATAAAGCTTAGAAGAAAACTCAGTCTAACCATGAGAATGAAATTGCACTTTTCAACATAAAACCCTAGGAAAAAGCACAAAAATCTCCTCTGGTGACTTAGACTGGCCTATATCCATGGTGGCAGCTATTTCCACCAGTCCATGTAAGGCTGATGCAGAGAGACTGGCCAGAGGCTCACAAGCCCATGCCCTCTTCTGAAGCATACAACTCTGTTACCATTTCTCAGCCTGTCCTCCAGTTAGGAGCAGCCATGTGACAGCTCTAACCAATGAAATGTGAACAAAGTGTTACATGCCACTTCCAGGACTGGCCCTTAAAATCACTCCATATTCTCATTCATATTTTCTCTCTCTCTCCCTCTCTTCTCTCTCCCTCCCCCCCCCCCTCTCTCCCTCTAATAGCTAGAAGCAAAGGTTCCAGCCGAAAACCTCAAGACCCTTAGGAATAGCCCAGCCACTGAATGGAAACCCAGGACATGAGCAAGAAATATTCTACCATGTTATCCCTAATATCTGCAGATTATTACAGCTGTCAAAATACGCTGATCAGTAAGCAGAGAATGCTGTCATTATTGACATAATTTTTGGTGAAATGTCAGTGTGAAAAATGGTGGCAACTCTGAAGAAATTACTTTTCATCTCCATTTTGAAGTCTTATGCTAGCGTTAATGTATCCAATAAAAGAGAGACATGATCTCATTAAAAGCAATAAGGGTCTGTCAATGATTTGGGTGCAAACACTGAAGAACTCAAAGAAAAAGAGGACAATGAGAACAGCAGAGGGGAAAACTTGGAAAGGCTTAGATACTAGCTACTAGTAGTTAACCAAGCTTTCCATTTTTCTCCCCCAAAGAGTTAATCTACTGCCATGCATTTGACATGCACAGGTAAATTTCAGAGAGCAATCACGAACATAAATTACTATTATTGTTGTCTCCCAAATCTTAAGCCTGGTCTTTATTGCTTGCCTAGCCTAGCTCCAGCTGCATCTCCACCCATCACTGGATGTTTCCCAAAGATGGTTTCCAAAGTCCAAACTCTTCCACTGCCCTCTATTTTGTGTCTACATCATAGGGAAGGGGGAATAATCAATTGCTTCATGCTTAGCCTATGCCAGCATAATAGCAATGATCTCTCACTTTCTTTCTTAAGATAAATCATTATTTCAATTTCACAAATGTAGAAACTGAAGCTCATAGAAGTCAAAGGATTTGCCCAAGATCATATAACTGTTAAGCAGGAGCTCCACAGCTGCTTGGAATGCTCCCTTAAACAGTTAACTGAACCTGGTAGTGTGCTGGATGGAGGCTGCTTGTTCTGGCTCCTGAGAACAATTGTCATTTTGAGGTATTTTTTGCCAGCCTAAAATCTGTATTTATAGGAATATTTACACATTGGAAAGCAGCAAATGCTACAAACATGACAATCAGGACTTTTATCCCTTCTTGAGAACATTATCAGCATATCACTGACTACACCTTCCAATCTAAACCAGTATGGCAACACTATGTCCTAATAGAGTTTTGATGAAATTGCAGGAATATGAAGGAAAAAGCCCCTGGATTGTAGATTTGGGGAATAAAAACTTACAAAAGTAAAGGCAAACGTAACAAAGACACATAGGAACGAGAAAGAAGTATCCCCTAGTAGTCTCCCCTAGTACGGCTTGAGCTTCTGACAATTCTTCATGGAATTCTCCCAAGAAGCTGATGAGAAATAACTAGGAAGGACAGTACTGGTTTTAGGTGGAGAGGCAGTTAAATTATGGGCAGTGGAGAACTGCTATTTGAGACTTTGTTTAAGCTAAGGATTGAGGGAACCATCAAAGTCACCTGAGGTAAATTCTAAAACAGGATTTCTTTTTTCTTTTTTTTTAGTGGACATGTTAACTGCAGTTAGCACATTAATGCAGTGGCAGATAATCCAAAGCAGGAGATAAAAATCACATGGTGCATTCCAAAGTCAAAGATAAATGATTGGAATTTTTTCTTTGATCAACCACATAAGATTTACCTTCTTGAATCAAAATACATCTTAATTAGATGAGCATGCATCAATCTGATATGTGGCAAAATGGTTAAAGAAGCTTATGGAGTGGTTACAGGCAGTCAGCCTGCATTTAGTTTATTCTTTTTAAGTAAACATTCCACATGTGGAGAATAATCCCATCTGAAAAATAAAGAAATTATTATTATTTTAATCTCTGGCCCAGAGCTATTGTTCCCAATTCTGCCCAATCATCAAATTAGGTGAAGATTTTTAAAAACACAGAATCTTGTGTCTATATTTATATTTAGATTCAGTAAATCTAAGAAATTGTGTATTTTCCAGAACCAAACTGAAAGAATCATAAAAGCATAAGAGCAAAACAATAATTATGACAATTAAAGGATCATAAGAAGAAACCTAAGTAGGTTTGACCAGCAGACCCAAGTATAGCCAGGGAAAAGAAATACTCTTAAGACAGAGAATCTACAGGGGATTTCAGTTTGAAGAGGTTTCAATTAGATGCAGCAGGACCCTGAGTATAAGAGATGATGACTAATTGCCACTTATTAGCTATGTTTGCAGGGCAAGATACTCAACTTCTCTGCACCTTAGACTTCTCATCTATGAAACAGAAAGACTCAGTCCTGAATTTCTAGGCTATTAGGAGAAGGAAAGCATCCATCACAGTTCCTAGCATAGGGGAGGTCACTGTTAGTAATACTATTGTTTTTACTTTCTAACCCTGTTTTAGGAACATCAATCCAAGCCAATGCATGTGAAGCTATAGAAGCTGTTCCTGGGTCCCTTAAACTCCCTTCTCCAGCAGCAGTCTGGAGCAGACTCTAGCAGTCCTCTCTAGCTGACAAAAGACGCTAATCATTGCATGAGTGATCAGAAAGCAAGCTTCCAGCCTTAACTCAGTTTAGCCCTCAACTCCTTACATGACCCTGAACGAGCCTCCTGGACTTAATTTCTAGCCCTGCCAAATGGGCACAATAAAACAGAATCTGCCTTGGCCAAAAGCTCTAATGAAGAGCCAGGAGAATGGGTTAATGAGAAGGCTGACACTCTGCTCAGGGATAATGAGCCAGCCTGTCACTGTCCCCAGGAGTTTTCCCTTCCTGGTCAGGGAGGTTGCTGGCACCCCCAAACTGCTGCACTGAGCTTCAACTAATTGGAGGCAGATGACAAATGACACCAAGTTTCTGGGAAATGAAACATCTCTCCAGGCTCAGATTCTGCAGTGAAGAAGAGGGGGATGGGAAACTTCCCCAGAGTAATGCAACCAAGGTTCCTGGGGGCAGCAAATAAAATATTAATGGAACTTGAGCCACCACCAAGACATGTGAGGGAGTAAAGGAAATAAGCAAAGCTAAGACTGCTGGCCCAGCCTGCCAGCTGGCACGACACACTGGAAATGAGATGCTGCCAGCCAGACAGCAGCAGGACAGCCGTAGAGGACCACATAGAGCTCCAGAGATGTTGGAAGATTCCTGGGAATTAAGGGAACGACACTATGTTCTTTACCAGAAACAGAAATAGGTATGTCTTGAAGAAAAGGTGATGAAGCAAAAGTATAGTGGAGGCCTTAGTTGTATCTGTTGAGAGAAATAACCCCAGGGGAGGTAGATAAATTCACAAGAGCCATAGGCAGGCTTGTGAATGGGGGAATGGGAAGGTGACTAAGTGAAAATGTAGCCTGTAGGAAATGTGAGTGAGAAGAGACCAGGAGGAGGAAGAGCAGAGGGATCAGAGAAAACTAGGCCACCCATCCTCTCATTAAAGGATGAGAATGGAGCGGCCACCACTTGTCCACACAGAGAGGGCAATTCCAACCTTCATGCTGAGGCTTTCTTCTAATTAAAAACTTCAAAATCACTTGTGTAGCTAAAACATGTCTAACACAAGGGACTTCCCACCTGAGCTAGCCCTGAAGCTGTTGTGTTTCTCCCTGCAAGTGAAGGCAGCTAGGAGATGGGACCGGGGTGGGACTGATGAGATGTGACAGGAAACGCTTTCCACTCCACCCTAGCACCTGGCCTCCCTTGGCCCCATCACCAGGCACCAGCTGGCCCCAGCCACCAACTGCATGGGCCTCATTTCCAGCAGCTTCTGATCACAGTTCCAAGGGCCAAGCCTAACCAGAGAAAAGGACCAGGCCCAGGTAAAAGGCACTTCTTCCCCAAGATGAGAGCCACATCATTATAACATCTCCCTTAGCTGCATTCACCTATTTAATTTGTACTCAATTAATTTATACATCCTTAGAAGTTAAACACTGTCAAAAAGCAAACACTCCAAATCTACCATTTGTTTGTTTGGTGTCCTCCAGCAGATTGGGAGCTCCCAGGACTATTGCACCTCCCTTCCCACTGGGAGCTTTGGGAGCAAACCCACTAACCTGTACGAACCCCAGCAGAACTGGGGTAACCCAGAGGTATAAATGCTTTTAGATTGGATGAGGACAGCATTTAAAATCCCTGTTTTTCCAAAGGATTCTTCAGGAAGGGAAACGTTCTGAAAAAACAGTGATCTCTATTAAAGAAACACACACACATACATACACGTACACATACATACACACACACACACACACACTCACTCACTCACTCACACACAGAGCTCAAGCCTCCAGAGGAAGTGCCAAGACACTGGAGGGACCAGGAGCTCAGCCAGATAGAATCAAGGAAAACCATTGTTCTTCCTACTAGGAAGGTATGGCCTATACCACAGTGTCTCCAGCACCCTCTGAGCCTGAGTTCAGCTGGGACTTCCTAAACTTCAGAATCCTGCATTAGTTAGGATTACATTTGGCTGAGAGTCCAGAGAGGTCTGCTAAAACGGGTTAGAGGAGTAAGGTGCTTACTCGTCATAAGCAACAAAAAGTCTGGAGTTGACACTACAGGGCGGCCTCAATGGTATCTTATTCTACCATCCTTGCATGTGGCCTATATCAAGATGGTCACAAGATGGCTGCAGCACCTGGTATCATGTCCCCATTCCAGGAAAGAATGGTAAAGATCACACGGCCTTTTCTCTGGGTGGCTTTATCTTCATTCAGGAAGAAAAGACCTTCTCCTTACTTTTGCCTGTATATCAATACTCAGAATTATGTCATGTGGTCTTTCCCAAGGGAAAAGGAAGCTAGAAGTTTAAGTATTCTGCTCTCTATGTTAAGGGAATGAATAGATAAAAGTACAATCAACCTCCAATATCTATCTGTAGTATATCCACAAACTCAAAACCAAAAAGATCTTTACATCCTCCCAAGATGGATAATGTGGGGTGGGTCTTGATCTTCTGCTCTTTCAGTGTGAAGAGAAGTGAAAAAAACATATCCCAATGTAGAAAAGCTTCTGAGGCTTCCAGATATGTCTCCTCCCATTTAACATGCTGAGTCACTTTTCTTCATTCTCTCGTGTATTCTTCACAATTCTCTAAGGCAGGTGCTATAGACTATATATTTTTTTGTCCACTCAAAACTCATATGCTGATTCTACTGTTATGTATATCTAAAAAGAATTAATAAAAAATTCATATGCTGAAATTCTAACCCCCTCATGTGGTAGTATTTGAAGGCAGGGTCTTTGGAAGGCAACTGGGTCATAAGGGTGAAGCCCTCATGGCTGAGATTAGTGCCCTTAAGAAAGAGATGCCAAAGAGCTTGCTTGTCCCCTTTGCTATGTGAGACCACAGGGAAGCCTCTGTCTAGAATGAATGAGCCCTTATCAGATGCAGTTTTCAGAAGCCTGGATTTTGGATCTCCCAGCCAAGAAGAATTCTGGCAGGCAGCATTCTTAGTGCAAAGAAAGGAGAGTATAAGGAAAATAGGAAATGGCCCAGCCTGGGAGCCTTAGGCCTAAAGCTTAGCTAAAGAAATAAGCAATACCTCACTGTCACATGTCTGTTTCTCAGGGTTTGTATAAATACAGCATTGTTTTAAAAAATCATACAGTGCCTACAGAGCTGAATCTCGGTGCTGAGAATGAGTCCACGGAACAGGCAGGCACAGAGGAGTCAATGGTCTACCCCGAGCACCCCACTCAGGAAATCAGAAGTGATCACACAGGCAGTCTGGTCTCAGCTTCAAAGTCTCCCTGACCTTGGCCTTTACAGTGTTTCCTCAGCTTCCTTAGCTCTGCCCCATGCCTTCACTACCTTGACCCCTGGCACCTGTCCCTTTCTTGCCCCTGACTCTCTACAAGCACTGACCCATTATGCAATCTTGATGTCTGTCTTCCTAGTAATTCACGAATCTAGTGAGGACCCATGACCCATTCTGGAGGCCCTGCTGTGGATCCCTCAGTCCTGCTCACTCCATCATAGCCACTGTTGATGGAGAAAAAGGATGCAGAGCCACAGAAGCCTCTAGAGAAGCAATTCCTTTTTTTTTTTTTTTTTTTTTTTTTGAGTCAATGACTCTTTTGAGACTCTGAAGAAAACCACAGATTTTGGCCTAGTAAGTGGCACATATACATGCATCCACAGTATTTCTGTGTATCTGGATAGACTTCCCCAAAAGCCCACTCAAGGAGACAGGATAGAAACTACTGGTCCAGAGGAAATCATGACTTTGTTTCAGGGCTGTTGCCCTCCCTGACAGAACCCCCCAGAAGCTCAGCCAGGCAACTCTCAGCTTGTCCTCATTCCAGGGAAGCATTTAGAACAGTGAGAACACAAATTGCCTCTTGATCTCTCCCACCTCAAACCCTTTAATGAAAAAACACTGAACACTTACGGTGAAGCAAGCTGTGGAAAGCCAAAGAACTTGACATACACTCTCTGGAAATCTAATCTTCACAATAAAATTGTTAAGTGGATATTATCTCTATTTCAGATGAAGAAAATCAGACATAAAGAAGTTAAAGAACTTGACTACAACCACACAAATAGAGAGTTTCTTTGGAGGGCAAAGTCAAACCCAGGTTCATCTATGGTCTCTGCCTGCTCTCCCCAGCACTACACTCTCAAGACATCCTGTGGTCAGGTCATCCTTAGGAGTAAGCAAGGGGAAGCTCCTTCTGCCACTGAAAACCTACCCTTTCCCTTCCAGGTGGCAGAGAGCCTGAAATCCAACTTTAAAAAAGAAGAAGCAACACCTCATTGTTATATGTCTGGGCCTCTGTGTGTGTATAAATGAGGAAACGTTTTTAAAAATCATACAGTGCCTACAGAGCTGAACCTGGGTGCAGAGAATGAATCCATGGAACCATGTCCTGTTCAGTAAGTGTGAACCAGGAGAGAGCTACAGGGGGCAATCTGGTGAGAACATGGCAGAACAGCAAGAGGGAGTGGGGGTAAAAGAACATGGAGGGGAATGTCCTTGAAGATATAATGAGGAGAGTTTCTGACAGATGGAAAGAACTTTCCTAGACAAACTGTATAGCAAGGAAATAGCAAAGAAGGTTTCTGAAAAATTCAGACATTAAGGGGCTAGAGCAGGGACCAAGAACAAATCCTTCCTTGTCAGGTTCCTGCTTAAGGACTGGAGAAAGGAGTGGGTCCTTGGAAATGGCATTAGAATAAACTGTGAAGATGCTTAGTCTGGATCAGAAGGTGACCTAAGAGAGAACCTATGGGAAAGATGCTGCCTGCATTGAAAAAGCTCCACAGCAGGGAGGGTCAAGTCTGGCTGGGGACAAAGTCAAGGTGTGAGTACAAAGTCAGGAATCCAGGAAACAAAATTGAATGAAAGCAGGTTAGGATCAACTGAGAGAAAGAAAATCAGGTTCTGGGTATTTGTTTATAAACCAGCACACTGGGTTTCCTTTCAGAGGCCAGAGGCAAGGGCTTGATGAGTAAGAGGGCTGGTTTTGATTAAAGGACCTGGAGAAGGCAGGCACCTTCCCCCATGTCATGGATGTTCAGGAAACCAAATATTCTAACGTCAAGTACACCAAAAATTTTCAACATGTTCTAAGTCTGTGAGGATACCATGTGCTTCAAAGATAGCAGAACAATGTGAGGCAAATCTAGCTAAGGAAGTCATGGATATGTGCAAAAAATAATTGTAAAGTCTAATCCTGAGAGTGTAGTTAAATAAATGGGGGTGCGTCACAAACAATGTCATTGTTAGGGGTGTGGGGCCTGGAATCAGAATGCTTAGATTGAATCTTGGTTCTATCCCTCAAGAATTGTGTGATCTATAGAAAACTGCTGAAGTTCTTTAAGCATCCATTCCCTCACCTGGAAATGGGTGCAATGCAAACACCTGCCTCCTAGTATTGACAGCTAGCACAGGGCTTGGTATGCTTCTAGGTATCTGTACAGCAAAAAACATTCCATAAACATTAGCTAGTAGTATTGTTGCCATTGTGAAATGAATCCATAAAATAGAATATTATTGAAAATAATTTGTAGAAATGTAATTGTACTGAAAGATGTGTACAAACAAAGTGTTTAGGTCTTTGAAAGAAACAAAGTATAGTAGGCTTTATTTTTGTTGTATATATACTTATGTAATATATTTATACTTCATTTATGCATATATTCCATTTATGAAGAAAACTAGTGAAGATTTAGAAATAAATAGCCAAGGTGAATATGAAACTACTTCTGCCTTCACAAAAGAAGAAAAGAAAGAGCAACTTCAATACGCCAGGAAAAAAAAAATTCTTTTCCTAAGGAGAATATGCTCCTGAGGAATTTCTTTGATGTGAGCTTATAAAAAATTCCTAGCTATCAGTGCTGTCCCCACCTCCACTGTGCCCTTCTCTCTTCTCTTCCATTCCTGAATCAAGATTTGAGGCTCTCCAATCCACCAAATGGCAGCAGCAGTCTCCATTACTATCAGCATTATCAATAATAACTGCAGCAAGTCCCCTCTTGAAAAGAGCATTTCACTTGTTTTCGGAGCCCTATTTCCCAACAGTCTTTAAAACAACCTTTACCTAAAAACTACTCTACCTGTGGTTTGTCTCATAATGAGATAAACAACTTCATGGGGGCCAGGAAGAGAGTGAATCAGGGACCAACCAGGAAGAGGCCATGTACATCATGCAGACATCACTGAGGGGTGATTTCCAGGGTTTTCAGTTAAAACTAGTGGAGCCACCAGTCAGAATGGCAGCTATTATGAAGACAAACAACAATAAGTGTTGGTGAGGATATGGGGGAAAAGGTACACTCACACAGTGCTGGTGGGACTGAAAATTGGTTCAGCCAATGTGGAAAGCAGTATGGAGATTTCTTGGAAAATTGGGAATGGAACCACCATTTGACCCAGCTATCCCTCTTCTCGGTCTATACCCAAAGGACTTAAAAACAGCATAGTACAGGGACACAGTCACATTCAATGTTTATAGCAGCACAATTCACAATAGCTAAACTGTGGAACCAACCTGGATCTTCAATAGATGAATGGATAAAAAAAAATGTGGCATATATACACAATGGAATATTACTCAGCAATAAAAGAGAATAAAATCATGGCATTAGCAGGTAAATGGATGGAGTTAGAGAAGATAATGCTAAGTGAAATTAGCCAATCCCAAAAAAACCAAATGCTGAATGTTTTCTTTAATATAAGGAGGCTAATTCATAGTGGGATAGGGAGCAGGAGCATGGGAGAAATAGATGAAATCGAACTCTAGATAGGGCAGAGGGGTTGGAGGGGAAGGGAGGGAGCATGGGGTTATTAATGATGGTGGTATGTGATGATCATTATTAGCCAAAGTACACAAATTGGTGTGAATATATTGTGCCTACAACCAGAGATACGAAACATTGTGCTCTATATGTGTAATAAGAATTGTAATGCATTCCACTGTTATATGTAAATTAAAAAATAAAATAAAATAAAAAAGACTAGCAGAGCCATGGGAAACATCCTAATCCCTTCCCACATGTTTCCATTATTCAGAGTAGACAGGTAGGGGGGAAAGTCCCAAGCTCTGAGGACAAAGCTGGTGATAAAAGGTTCCTCCCACTCTGCTCTTTGGAGCTCCTCCTGCTCCTGAGGCAAAAAAGCAGTTTTGACAAGAACCAAAATAGTCATAGGAGTGCCCTAGAGTGCAGGTGACTTGGATGTGTGTCTGAAATTAGATTTAGGGGGGTAGGCAGGTCTTTGCAGCCCTCAGCAGTTATCCTTTTGTGTAGAAGCATGGACAAAGCACCCCACACTCAGCTGCTAAACCGAGCTCTTCATTGTTATCTGAACAATGGAGTCGTAAGGTAGATGCAGTGGAGGTAAAGTTGGGCTCCTGAAAAGTCAATTCTATGCCCAGGAATAATGCATCTGGGGGTAGTGATTCAGTGACGCTCTGTATTCTAAGAACTTCCCTTTAAGGCTGGTTGGACAGGATGAGTGGCTCCATTTGGCCCATGGGGAGGAGAAGGGAAAGATTCCTTCAATTCTTCCATTCTGCCAAAGAGGGGAGCCTCAGGAGGAGGTGCTGTAAATGTCCACACGCTTTATTACATCTCTTAGAAAGTCAGAACCAGCTCCCCAGGACCCCTTGCCACCACTGACAAACCATATCTAAGTGCTCCTCCTTTGATCCCTCCAAGGGGGAAGTTGAGCAGCCTATCAGGTTAGAACAGGCTGCCTATCAAGGGGAAGATCCAATAGGATGTCTTGAGAAAAGTAAGTTCATCTGTGGGAGAAGGGAAGAGGCCCTGGGAGGTCTGGCAAGCCCTCACCCACTTGGCAGAGCTCCAGGAGAGAAGTTCATTAATGTGAAGCTATAATAAAAGTGCCTTCACACCTCTGAGTGTGTTTATGTGGTTTCTAAGTTTTTACCTCCTTACTAATTCTTCTCTTAGAGTCTCTGCTTGTAGTAATAAACCAATTTTGCAAACAGATTCCTAAAGTATTTGGGGACACAAACATCTGCACTGGTCTGCAATATTTTCAACAACTACATACACATGTTCTCATACTTTTCAATCTCTCAACCCCTCCTCCCTGCCACCACTTCCTTCTCTTCCTAAAATTCAAATCGACCAGCTCAAACACGTATCTTAGCAAATATACTCCATTATCTCTCCAACACACAAACTTTTTTTCCCATGGAGCTGCAGTAAGCACACCCAACCCCTTCTATTCCCAGAACAGAAATAACACGAGACTGAAACCTGAGAAGTCACATGGCTAAAAAATGCTGGGAATACCTGGCATACAAATGACACTGAAAGGGGACTCAGTGCCTTTGGGTTCAAATGCATCAGAAGATACATCTGCAAATTCAACTCACTTCCCATTATTGTAGAGCAAGCCATACATGGAGATGGAATTTTACTACAAGTAACAACAAATGGCAAGTGCTTTCATGAAGATTATTCAGTTCCATGGTTACCCTGGGAGAAAGTTTTAATCCTGGTGGGAAGAAATAAGATTATAACTTTTTTGAATAGTATATTTTCTTCCAGAAAGTAGATAGTACCATGATTACCATGAGCAAAGGAAAGCCCAGGGAGGCACATAACTTGCCTGTCATCACACAGCTAGTAGAGAAGTCAGAGCCAGGACGAATAGGGCTGCCAGAATCCAGAGCCCACAGCCTACACCCTCCTTCCCTTGGCAGTTCTTCCCTCCCATCCAGGACCATGGCTCACTCTTTACTCTGATCATGTCACAGGAAGAGCCTGGAGGACCAGTCCAGCTCATATTGATCTCTCCCTCTCTGCTTTTTTATTACACTCATTATCTGGAGTACTCCACCCAGCAATTGATTTCTTTTTATCTTCTGTGTCCTTCTAATTGCCTCACGTGTGTCCCCTTGGCTTTCTAGTCAGTACCTGCTCTCAGATCCTCTCCCTTCTCCCTCTGTGCCGCGGCTACTGCAAGCCCTCAGTGAAAGCCTGCTGTGCAACCAATTTGAAAGGCACAGATGCAAAACCTAGTTGGCACACTTTTTTGGAGTACAGAATTTTCTAAATCAGAATCCTCCCTAATTCTACCTTTTTGGTCTCTTGCAAGTTAAAAATGATGCTTACAAAGAGTTCTAAAGAAATGGGAAAGATGCTTATGATAAAATGTCAAGCTAAAAGAGATAGGTTGCAAAAATAGATACATTTTGTGAACCCAACTGTATAAAAATGGCATAAAAATATTGGAGAAGTTGGAAAACAGAAAGAAAAACAAAGACTGAAAGGAAATATACCCAAGGTTAAAGATTATCACTAGAAGATAGGACTATAAAAGATTGTTGCTTTTTATTTTTTTCATTTAGTTTTCTTTCTTTTTGGAAATGCCAGAAATTAGACTTTAAAGAAATTCCAGAATGAATGTTAAAGTGGATTCTATTTGTAGAGAGGAGCTAGTGGGAGTGAGCTCGGGAATGGAAAGGTGTGAAGTGGTTATGTAAATGAGGAGAAAATATTAAACAAGGGTATCCAACCAGAAAAGAAGTTACTCTAGGAATTAAAAATAGGAAACTCAATACAGGAAACTGGTTACTCAGGTGATAGGCTGGAGGCCCAGGGATTACAAGAAGCCAAAGCCCACACTATAGAAGTTAGAACCAGAAGAGCAAAGCCTCATTTCTTCACCCAGAATATTTGGGGATTAGACAGGGTGGGGAGCTTCTCCTTTCTTTCCACCCTTCAAACTCCTGCCAGTGCTTTCTAATGGCCATCAGCCAGGAGCCAGTGGTCCTAAAGCCTGGTAAATGAAGTCTGCAGAGGCTGGCACCCTACAAAATAGCACCAGACTGGACAGCAGGAGAGGATGGATCAGAAGGCAAACCAAGCTATGGCCAGTATGAAGGAGTAAATATTAGGTTGGATAATCAAATAGATTGTAGGTCAGGTTGATAAAGAATAAAGTACACATGTTGGCAAGTTTCCGGAGAATACTTCAAACACATACAATTTAAGGCAAACACCATTTCTAGTTTAACAGTTCAATTTTTGACACTGTGTATTAGTTTTCTAGGGCTGACAAAACAAAATGCCACAGACTGGGGACTTATACAATAGGAGCTTCCTATATAGCATATGAAAAATATCCCAGAGGCTGGGGTTGTGGCTCAGTAGTAGAGCACTTGAATAGCACATGCAAGGACCTGGGTTTGATCCTCAGCACCACATAAAAATAAAATGGAGGTATTGTGTCAAGCTACAACTAAAAAATAAATGTTAAAAAAAGGAAATGTTCCATATTTTTCTTCATATTTTCTAGAATCTGGAAGTTGGAGATGAAGATGCTAGAAAGTTTGGTTTCTTCTGAGGTTTTCTCCTTGGCCTAGAGATGGCCACCTTACTGTTGTGCCTCGCATGATCTTTCCTCCTGGCTCATTGCAGTGTCTATGTGTCTAATTCTCTCTTCCTATAAAGACAACAGTCATATTTTTTTAGGTCCTACCCTAATTGCTTCATTTCAACTTTATTACCTCTAAAAAAGGCCTGTCTCCAAATATAATCACCTCCTGAGGTAATAGGGGTTAGGGCTTCAACGTGTGAATTTTAAGGGGGGACACAATTCAGCCTGCAACAGCAAGCAGTTATCAAGCTTTCTGGATGACAAGAGTCCCTTAGGGTCACTTGTTAAACACATAGTTTCATCTGCTCAGGCCTGGTTTAGTACACCAGGTCATGAATTGTTCTCTAATTCTCCCATTAACAAAGTCTAATTCCTATTCCCTTGAATCTGGGTTAAACTTAATGATTTTCTTGACCAATATAATGCAACAGAAGGGACATTCTTTGACTTCTGAGGCCTTGCAGCCTTTACCTAGGGTCCTTAAACCACTAACATTGGGGAAACTCAACCACCATGTAGGGGAGTCTTACTGCACTGAGATCACCATGCTACAAGGAAGCCCAAGCCAGTCATGTGGAGAGACCACATACAGAAAAATGGCAGCCAGCCTGGCTGCTCTAGCCCAGGCACCAGACATGGCATGAAAACCAAATCTTGAACATTCCAGCCCCAGCAGATACAATGGGGAGGGTGCCAGGGAAGGATGCAGCTTGTGATATTGTGAAATATATATATTTACTATTTTGTCCTCATTCTCTGACATATAGCTCCTAAAACTCATGGAATCCCTGAAAAGATAATAGTGTCTTTTGTATGCTAATGAGATGATTGGTGGCTGGGGAAGGGGGTTAACAAGATAGCTTCAGAATAAGGCCTTATTACCAGAAAGACTAGGGCATAATTAGTGGGTTGGGACTTTCTGGGGAGGGAAGAGGGATGGAAAGTTATGTTGATCACCAATGGCCAATGATTTAATCAATCATGCCTACAAAATGAACCTACTTAAAAACCCAAGAAGCCCTGCACTCTTTTTCATATCCCTTACTCTCTATGTCTCTTCCATCTGGCTATTCACATATGTCCTTTGCAAAATCCTTTGTAATAACTGGGTACATGTGCTTCTCTGAGTTCTGTGAGCTGCTCTAGCAAATTGATAGAGCCTAATGAGGAGATCATAGGAACTCCACATTTTAGCCAGTCAGTCAGAAACATAGGTTATAAATAATTTGGGGTTTGCAACTGGTATTTGAGGGGGGTCACCTGTGGGGCTGAGGCTTTAACCTTTAGTATCTAACATATCTCCAGGTAGCATTGGAATTGAGTTGAATTTTAAAATGTCCAGTTGGTATCCACTGGAAAACAGAACTGACTGGTTGCTGATGGGGAGAAATCCCCACATATTTTGGTGACCAGAGGGGTCAAATGGTTAGAGCAAGAACAGGAAAAACACTTTGGTATTCTTTTTCCTGTCTCTATTATAGCCTTAGACAGAACTGAAGCCCCAGACCTATGGTTCAGTGCATGTGTCCCTGCCATCATTAACTGTTGAAGCCTACTCCCTCTGGTCCCTGCCAGACTAGCTGAGGTCATAGGCATTATGGAGCAGAGATGAGCCAACCCTCCTGTACTCTGCCTGAATTCTTGGCCCACCAAATCACGAGCCTTCTAAAATGATGGTGTGCTATACCACTGTCTCAAGGTCAGGAATAGATAAATGGAACACCTGGCCAGTGTTCAATTAATCTGGTCAATACTCAGCCTTAAGCTGGACTGTGTTCCAAGTAACCTGCCCACAGATGCATGGCAGGGTTGGTGAGAGTGGGAAGGGGAGCAGACAGGGTCTTGAAGAGAAATGACAGGGCTCAGACACACAGATCCTTGAGGGAGAAAGTTAGAAGCCCTGCCATGGTTCAGAGAAGAGTGAAGGCCAACTACATGAAGGTCCCTGCATGGTTTAGCTTCTGGGCTTCCACACAGCTGTCTATCCACATGCCCTCTGCGCTTCCCTTCCCTTTTCATCTTCATCCCTGTTCTTTGCCATCTTCCAACCCTGTTCAAAAGTTGCTTCCTAGAGTACGTGGGATGTGAACTGGTACTAATGAGTCTCATGTTCCACATTTCCTCGGTACCTATGCACTAAAAAAGAGAAAATAAAGTAGTTTGGGAAAGTATCTGGTAAACTAAAGCTCTATTTATAAATTTATGTTATATATCTCAAAGGGTTTTTCCTATTCTTGCCCTAACCATTGACACCTCTGGTCACTAAAATATGTGGGGATTTCTCCCCACCAGCAATATATGTATTCCTCCTTACATGTTGCTTTTAACGCAATCTTGCTATCTGAATTTTCATTGTTGTATCAGTGAGCTTTACTGGAGCTGTGACTAAAGGACCTGACAGAACAAATGTAAAGGAGGAAAAGTTGATCTGAGGGTTCATGATTTCAGACGTCTCAATCCATAGGAGGCTGGTTCCATTCCTCAGAGCTTAAGGTAAAGCAGAACATCATGGTAGAAGAGTGTGGAGGAAAGAATAAGCTCACTTTTTCAGGAAGCACAGAGAAAGAGATTCCACTCACTAGATACAAAACACATACCCCAAAGCCAGGCCCCCAATGCCCATATCCTCCAGCCACACCCTACCAGCCTTCAGTTGCACTCAGTTAATCCTGTCAGAGGATTAATTCACTGATTGGGTTAAGGCTCTCATAACCCAATCATTTCTCCTCTGCACCTTCTTGCATTGTCTCATACACGAGCTTTAGGGGGACACATCACATCCAAACCATAACAAGTGATAAGAATTAGGTGGTGACAGGAAGGAGCCTCCTGCCTCCATGTCCCTTTTCTAAAACCCCCAGAATTCATTGCACACTGGGAGGGCACAACGATATCACCACAATAACATTTTAAAACTTCCACTTTTGTGGGAACTTCATTAGTGTCTCAGAACACCCTCCATGCCACAACAAGGTTAATCATGTGAATATATATATATATATATATATATATATATATATATATATATATATATATATATATATATATAACAAGACCAGAATAGCTTCCATTGCTAGAAGACCTCAGAAGTAGGTGTTGGGAAGCAATTCTCCATGGTATCTTATATTTCTGCACAACTTATAAGCAAAGACTCTGACACCTTTTGTTCTAGATTATCTTTTAAAGGATATTCATGTAGTGAACAGCCTTGGAAGATAGAGATATTGTTTCGCTCTGAGGCAGAGGGCAGATTTATTTTCTGACAAGTATAATAAAGGTAATGCTCCCTCTGGGACAAAGATTGGGCTGATGTTCTTGCAGTCTCTTTAAAAGACTAGAGTTTCCTAAGATTGGGGTTCTCAGCTTTGATGAAAAGCCACTGTATGCACAGCTTCCACCAGGGCCCCTGTGCATTGCCCTGGTGGGACTTGGGGGTAAGAAAAATGAACACCAATATGCTGAAACCCATGCTGCCATTTACCATGAGTAGTTAAGTCTTTTATCACAGGTCCAGGAGTCTTATATCTTCTGACAGCATACATGAAAATGTGGCAGGCTAACTTGTTAGTTTGCACATGGGTAAAATCTCAGACCTTGACACTTCACAGTTCTTGACACCAGGCGACAAAGAATACACTCCTCCCCTCCAAAATGCCTGCTCCATCCTCTCTCATTCTGCCTGTCCTAAGTACTTCCTTCTCTTGATTACAAGACCTACTGCCTGTGCTGGCACAGTCCAAGGTAAATGTAATTAAGTGACTAACTTGAGTGCTAGACACCAATTTCTGTCAGAACCAACCATGCTGAGGGGATAATGATATTAACTACAGCAGCTTTTGCTCTGAAGGGAAATCTTTTCAGAAATGTCTTTTTCTCTGCAGAGTTTTTCTCCTCCACCACCCTTAGCCCCTAATGATCATTTTCTTGCTGCCTGGGATGTCCATATCCTCCAATCCAGTAACACTATCCAGAATCTGAGTTGTCTGGGGAGAATTTTAAAACATGCAAATTCCTGCCCTCTGCCCCCAACCTACTGAATCAGAATCTCTGGAGGTGAGGTCCCACAATCTCCATTTTTAAAAAGTCCCTGGGGTGATTTCTGCTATACTAAAATTTACTCTAAACCTTGTGAGCTCAAACCTGACTGCATGTGAAAATAAGATACTTAGTCTACAGCCTGGAGAGTCTTATTAATTGCTCTGGAGTGGGACCCAGGCATGAGTTTGTTGTTATTGTTTGTTTGCTTGCTTGCTTGTTGGTACTTTGTTTCATTTTTGGAAGTTCCAGAAATTCTTCCCCAGGAGAGTCTGCTCATGGTCGGGGTTGAGGAGCTCAAGTCTGTCCACACCACTGGGAACAGGGAGTTTGTCTTTAAAGACAGCATAATACACATGCTGTAGGTCCTAATTGCTGTTTTTCAGGAAGATGCTCCCACTCCACCAAGGTAGATCTGGGCAATACTGCCATGTCATCAAGATCAATCCTTAAAATAAATCACCAGCCCTTTCTTGAAAGCATCTCTCAGCATCATTCCATGGTGCTGCCCCTCCCCTGCTGGGAGAGTAAGTGTCCCCTTACTCTCTGTATAGTCACTGCTGTCAAAACACCCACTAAAGAGGAATCTGATACGCTTGAAGGACTGGTAAGGCCTGGCAAGGGAAATATCTTACATCAGAGGAATGTGTTACTTTCATGGTCAAAATATGGGTTGAATTGAGCTAGACAGAGAGATTCTATAAGGGAACTCAGAGAGATTTTACTCTTAGGGAAAAAGGAATAAGTTTATTAGCCTCAGCCACAGCCTAATGAACACAGAAGCTGCTAAGCTTCTAGCTGCTATGCTTCTTGCAGAGATCTAGGTACCTACTTGCAGTAGGTTCTGGATGGACATTGCAGATTCAGTGGTGTATAAAACAAGGTCTTTCCCCCTGTACTCATAAAAGGCAAAATGCACATTAACAAGACTTGTAAAACAATGTGTGTTATTCATTTGCTAAGCATGCTTCTATCATCTTTAAAATAGTAATTCATTCAATTCTTACTACAAACCTACAACATTTACCATTGCTTTTATCCCACGTCCATATAATACCAGAAGCTCTGAGAAATAGAGAAGGGAAGTAACAGAACAGTTCTAATCCATTTTCTAGTCTGGCTAATTTGTTTTAAAAAACTGATTTATTTGACTCATAGTTCTGGAGGCTAGAAAGTCCAAGAACATGGTGCTGGCATCTAGTACGGGTCTTTGGGCTACATTATAATATGACAGAAGGGACTTACATGGCCAGCAGAGCAAGCACACTTGCTCAGGTCTTCCTTCCTTCCTCCCAACATGGGAGCCCCATCTCCATGACCATTTCTAACCCTAATTACCTCCCAGGGTTCTACCTCCATACAACATACCATATAAATTTGGAGATTAAGTTTCCAAGACATAGCTTTCAGAGGACACATTCATACTATAACAAGAACCAAGAACTCAACCCAGGAAGTCTGGCTCTAGAACATGTACTAACCACTGTTTTCAAGAGATGAGTGCCATGAAATACCTATGAGTGCTGTCCTCCTCCGGGACAACCCCATAAGAGGCAGCATTATTCCAACAGTATTGCTAATACTCGAAGGAGTCCTGCATTTCCTCTTTAGGAACTTTCCCTCAGGTTCTTATCAATATCCTCCACATTTTTTTTCCTCTGATGAGGCATAATAAATAAGTTGGCCCTTAAGCCAGGTGACTTGATTTCAAATTACTACCTAAATGTGACTCTAAGGATGTAAGACTCTGCCTCTGCCACTCCTAACCCACCTCACAGGCAATTCCCATGGCTCAGGGCAGATCCACAGGTCTGCCTCCATCTCCCAGCAACAGCACCACCCAGCACCTGCCCACTGTACTGAACCTGCTTATACAGCAGGTCACAACAAGTGCATCAGTGGCATCGACAGTGAAAAGGTGAAGGGACCAGAAAGGCACAAGGGAAGGGGCACTACCACTATTTGAGTGCTGGGTGACAGAGGTGCTCTGAATGAATACTTGGCCAATGGGTTGCCCTGGCCTTCCTCAGATCCTCTTCTCTTGCTCCCTGGACCACCTTGCAGCTCCCTAAAATAAGGCACAGGGGTGCTAGTGATATGCCCCAGTTGTGCCTGGGTGAAAGGCACCCCATGATGAGACCCTGACTAGAGGAATAGGACCCAAGAGGCAGCACCAGACAGTCCTGCTAAGGAGAGCATGCCCTCAGTCTGTAGGGAGCCCAGTGACTAGAATCCAGCACAGAAGCCCCATGATAAGGAGCTTTAATAAGAACTTTCAGAGAAATACAGAGATGTCAGAGAATAAATGAAGTTCACATAAATGAAGTTGGTCATAAGTATAAATCACATTTTGGTAGCTTCTTGAAACATGTTTTTGAATTCCATAAATAGGAAAATGAAATTGGATGCTAGCTACACTCAGCCCCTCCTCATCATTTTAGCACATTCATATAGACCTGCACTTCAAAATCCTCCCTTCAGGCTCATCCATGTCTGTCCATGTCTCAGGCACACTATTATTACCACCTTCAGATTACTATTTGCTCATTTCTTCATTCAACAACCACTTATTGGATGCTAACATGCATCAGATGCTGATACAAAATTTGGGGGAAATACATAGTTTGGCCTTTGCCGTGTCTCTGTTCTGTGGGGGCAAACAAATAAACATTAGTGCTGCGATTGATATCTACATGAGATGGCTATAGAAGTGATGGTAGGAGGATCCCTGGAAAAGCTTCAGAGTGGAGCAGAAAATTGACCTGTGTCTTCATGAATGCCAGAAGAGAGGATACAGGCACTGCTGTCCTTCTGCAGGGCTGGAACAAAGGGAGAGTTTGGAGAGCCAGCAAGCCTATCTGAGGAGTTTGGAATCTGTCCCACAGAATCATTACAGAATCACTGAGGAATTTAACCCCCAGGAATGACATTATAAGATTTGCATTTTAGAAGCAATTATAATACCTAAAGATTAAATAGTACTTATTTTCTTCTAAGCTCTTCACCCATATTAATCCATCCAATCCTTACAACAGCTTTATGAGGCAGTACTGTAATTAACTTCACTGTAAAGATGAAGACATTCAGGCACAGAGAGGCTGATTCGCCCAAGGTCACAGAGCTGCTAAATTGTGGAGCTGGATTAAAATCCAGATTCGTCTGTCTCTGGAGTCCCAGTGCTCACACTGCTCTTTCCAACCTCCGTGCCTCTTTTTCCAGCCTCCTCCTCCTTTTCCACTTGAGAACTCCCATCCCATCTCTATGCAGCAGCTTGCCTGTCATTTCCACAATTTCCTCAATATATAATTGCCCTTCCTCTCTTCCCACAGCACATACTTAGGGTGATTGTGTTATTACTACTATATTCTAATTTATTTGTGTCCCTCTTGACCTATAGATGGTAAGATCCAGGTCCATATTTTAAGCTGTCAGTCCCTCCCCAGCACAGTTCCTAGAAAAACAAAGGTGTTTATTATATTAAACATATGCAAAACTAATGAACATTTTTAAAAATATTTTTTAATTGTCAATAAACCTTTAATTTTTTTATTTATATGCAGTGCTGAGAATCAAACTCAGTGCCTTATACATGCTAAGCAAGTGCTCTTTCACTGAGCCACAACCCCAGCCCCAAAACTAATAAACATTTTAAAACAAAGATACTCCATGTACTAGTTACTTGGATTATTATAATAAAATACCACAGACCAGGTTTATTTTTTAATAGCTCTAAAGGCTAGAAGTCCAAGATCAAGGTGCAAATACGGTTGGTTTCCTGAGGCCTCCCTCCTGGGCTTGCAGATATCTGCCCTCCTGTTGTCTCCTGATATAGCTCCCTCTGTGCCTAGGTATAAGCCCATGGCATCTCTTTGGTCCTACCCCCTTATAAGGCCATCAGTCAGATGAGATTATGGCCCACTCTAAGGACCTCATTTTTACTTAATCACCCCTTGAAAGGTTTGATCTCTAAATACAGTCACATTCTGAGGTACTAGGTGTGAGGACTTCAACATATGAATTTGGGGAGAATACAATTAAGTGCATAATACCCTTTATGTATAAATATAAATACTTATTTTGAACTTTTTTGCTCCTCTTCCCCATTACTTTTTCTTTTTATGTTTCATATTCAGTATAAAAATCAGTTACAGAGGTGCTATGTCTGAACAATGAGCAGCACAAGGAATCCAGGCGCAAAGTACATCTTTCAGGACTGGAGGCCGATGGCGAGACAGCTGAAGAGGCATAGGTGAAGCCACAAGAGAGTGGCCACTAGGTCCCTCACTCCCCGAGTCCAGGCTTATTTATTTGTTTATGCTAATTTGTTATATATGACAGCAGAATGCATTTCAATTCATATTACACATATAGAGCACAATTTTTCATGTCTCTGGTTGTACACAAAGTATATTCACACCATTCGTGTCTTCATACATGTACTTAGAGTAATAATGTCCATCTCATTCCACCGTCTTTCCTACCCCCTGCCCCTCCCTTCCCCTCCCTCCCCTTTGCCCTATCTAGAGTCCATCTCTTCCTACCATGCTCCCCCCTACACCTGAGTCCAATCTTAATGCTCTCTGTGGCAAGGAAACTGAGATGGCCCCCACCCCAGTCATCCATCCTTGAGTATACACCGGCCTTGTGACTTACTTCTTCACCAACACAATATGGCAAAAGTGATGAGGTGCTACTACTGTGGTTAGACTCCATATTCCTGTGACTTCCATCTAGCTTTCTCTCCAGATGACTTTAATGGAACAAGATGCCATGTTAGGCCCTCATAGAAAGGAGGTCTATGAGGGCCTAAACCCCTGGTGGATTGCCAACATCACATTTAAAATTTAAAAGTGGATCTGACTTCCATCAAGTCTTCACATGGGACCCTGGCCCTGGATGATACCTGATTGCAGCCTGACAGCAGAGGACCCAGGAAGATGTATCTGAACCCCTGAGCTACAGAAACTACAAGATAAGTGTTTATTGCTTTAAGACATAAAGTTTGGAGTTATTTTTTATAGCAATAGATAACTAATTCATTGCCCAAGAAGTCCTCTCTCAGTCCCCAAATATTTTCTGCCTTATTGTTTTGACCTGGATCAGTTTTTATCTCATATTTGTATTTAATTCCCTTAGGATAACTGTATATTGCATATACTTTTCATCAGATTGCTTTGGCCTACTGTAAAGGCACTCCAGGGATACTAAAGGCCAATATGGAAATATCTAAACTTAGACTGGAGCAAGATCCTCATCCTGACCTACCACAAGGTTGCTGTATCCTGCCCTAAAATGCTTAGGAGCACTCCCTCTCCCACTGGCTTTGGTTTCTCTTTTGTACTTTCTTCTGTCTTCCCCGTCAGAGGGAAGCTGCTGTGCTCCCTGCCCCTCCAACTGTCCGCTGTAACCACCGTTCCCACAGCAGTCATATGCATGTCATATACATGCTTGGCCTGTTTACCTCTCTTCTTTATTTCCAGTTCTTTCCAAACTAACTCAGGAACAAAAAAATCTTATTTTCCTCTCTTCTACTTTCTCCTCCCTTCTTTGTTCCATTTTAGAGCCAAAAATAATCCTAATCATGGCTGATAACTGTGAGATTGGTGCCAGGGATTTACACCTGCATCAGGAGAGAGGGAGCACCATGCATTTTGAAGTAAATTAGAGCTAATAAAAAACCAAAAGCAGCAAGTCTAAAGCCCTTAAAGCACCCAGAAAACAACATCAGAGACTCTATTAATGCTTCCACCGCCCACCTCCACATCTTCTAATTTAATCTGCTTTTGATCATGAGTAGCTTTCCAGAAAAAAATAAAATAGGAGTCCTCTTTGCTTTGTTTTTGCTATGCTTACTATTAAAATAATGTTCTCTTCTTTGTTTTTCTTCATTGCAAATGTATGATATGTGGTGAATTATTGTTGGTCTAGCCTGGGAATGTTTAACCATTATGCATAAATGTAGATTTTTAGAAAAGCACAAGCATAGCTCTGACACCTCACTTATTAATGAGCTTAGACGTAACATGCTGGTGAGTTGAAGTCATAAACACAGAGTGAGGATGGTATTGTTCACTATAGGATGTGAGGTGAGAGACAGGAGTGCCAAGGAGAAAAAGTAAGCCGTCTGGGAAGAGAGCAAGAGCATGGGAGGGTAGGCATGGTATTTACTGAGCAACCACTATGCACTGGGCACTGAGCTAGAGTTTTCTAGAGTTATTCCAGGGAGTCCTTGTACAAGTCATCACCCCTTATGGAGGAGACTGATTCTGAGGGCCTTCCTATGACCTGCAGAAGGTCACACAGATGGTAAGTAGTAGAGCCAAAATTCCAACTTGAGTTTCTTTGAAGAGCCAGCAAGGACCTTCTTGCCAGTTCCCTGTATACTCATACCCTCCTTTCTTTTCTTAATGGAAATTGAGGGAAGAAAATGCTAAAACATGAGAGTAAACTGGTGGAAAAACTCTGGGGACCCAGAGGGATTTTGTTTCCCACATCATGGAAAACCCTGTGGCCTTCAAGGCAGGAGCTGGAGGGCTGGAGACACTTGGTCTGGAAATGCTCAGAGTGTTAGAGAAAGCCAAGGCACTCCTTCCAAAAGGGAGGCACAGGACAACCCTGGAAGAAAAGTGCCACAACTAGGAAACCAGGAGTGACCAGGCACACACCACCCCAGAAGCCTCCCCAGGCTCAGGCTCAGCATTGTCCTGGTCTGGGTTTATACCTGTGATTGTCGTTAGGGGAAAACAATGAAGAGGAAGCCATGGCTTAACAAGGAACATATAGCTATGTGTCTTGGGCATTCATTTCTTTAAAGTGTTTGCTCTGGAAAAATTATTTTCTTTTTACCATTTGCTTAGTGTTGTTCAAACATCACCCCTTTAATAAAGAAATATGTTGTGGACCTGAAAACATATTTGAGCTGGGAAACATGCTCATCACGTATCAGATAAGCATTGGATGCCACTGTGTGGACCTGTAAGTCCAGCTTTTCCCTTTGAAAGAGCCCCTAGATGGTGCTGATGCAAGGGGTCAGAACCTACATTAGGAAACTCTGGCTTAGATTGCTTTGCTGTGGTAAAGCTCATCTATTACTTCACAATACATGGAGTTACCGGGGGCTGCTCCCCAAGATACTGAGAAAACTTCAGAGGATAATTAGAAACTTGTAGGATACTGACTCCTAAAATACAGTTACCTCCAACATACTTCAAACCCTCCCTCAGCCAACACTTCACCATCCTCTTCTCAGTGGCCTCAGGACCCCTTCCCAAGCTCCTGACATATTGGGGACCCTCAACTCCCTACATTGCTCCTGATTAGCGTTGTCCCTGATGTTTTTACTGACTATGGGTATAATCAAGGATATGCTTATGTTCAAAATGCCCCAAGGAGGCAACAGGGGTCTTTGCCCAAATCCATAATCACCAAGCAATGGCCTTGCCCTGAGTGTTTGAGAAGAGGCTGGCCTTTCCCTAGACTGGACAAGCACAAAGGTCTCCATCCTACACGTGGGCGTGGGGGGGGTGGGTGGCGCAGACTACCAGGTCCCAGGGAATGGAAGGGATAAAGAACAAAGGAAGCCCACTAGCACACCTGCCCCAAGTAGTGGTGTACACCCAGGCATTTCCATCTGCCTCTCACAAGAGAGGAAGCCCTCTGCCTCTTCTCAGGGAAGTCAGGTGATCTTTACTAAGTGCTCTGAGCCCTGGGGACACAGTGGGCCTCTCTGCCCCAGGAGTCGGACAGGAAATCAATCTCCTGTCTCCTTTGCTTTATGAATATGTGGAGACCCTTCAGGTAGGTGGTAGGATCAGATGATCCCCACGGATTACATTCCATAATCCTTTTAGCCAAGATGCAAGGATGCCTTTTGGGCATGAGGTAAGGAGAGAACTGATATATGAAATTTCTCAAATTCTCTTGAAAATAGGGGACTTAACAGCCCAGACAAACAGATCACAGAATCAGACTTTGGTTTGCCTCTGGGCTGGAAGAGTGACTTGGCACAAGGTGATGCCATGGAGGGTTGAGCCTGGGCTGGGGCCAGGACTCCTCGATTCTCATGCTCACCTCTCTCTACAGTTTGGATCAGCTCCCTTTGGTTTGACAGGACATGCCTGAGTTTTGGTACCAGTAGCTGGTTTACCCTCTTGGGAGTATTTGGTTCCAGTTAATATCCCAAAGAGTCAAAATTCCTGAGAATATAACAGTCAGAGGGTGAGGATAAGGGCCATAGCCACAGCTGGGTGGCAGAGAGAAATCAACCCAGGATTTTCCAAGTTATCATAAATGTATCACAATGTGGGTAATCTCATGGAGGTCACCGAGTTTGAAAATGATCACATCACGAAATACTACTGGGGTGGGAGGAGGCACTCTGCAGGATGGGTTCCCTGGCAACTTCAATCATTCCACTCTGTCTTCTCCTGGAGACCCTGATAAGACCCAGGTTAAGTCATCACTCTAGGAGGCTAGAGATCAGCTGAAGGTATTTGCTGTTTTAGGAAGATGGATCTGGAAAGCTATAAAGAAGTAATATAGGACCAGGTAGGCTAGTCAAGAGGCTTTTGAGGGCACCTATGCATGAGATAAGAAGATGGAGATGGGTGAAGGAAGGGACACAGGAAAGAAGGCATAAAGAGATATTGGCTCTAAAGACTAAGATGAGGCAACTATGAGAGAGGGAAAGTCACAAAGAAATCTGAGGTTGCACGTCATGAGAAAGAGGGACAGTGAACCTAGAGAGAAGAGGCTGAGTTTAATTTTAGACCTATTGAACAAGATAGGGTCACAGAGCAGACAGAGAATGGAGACTGAGATCCAAAGGCTGTGAGCAGGACAGCCCCACTGTGGTGGGCCTGGAGAGCAGACCTGGACACGGTGTACTCATTGTCCTCTACTGGGCACTTGGCACCTCCAGGTGCATGTGTCTTGCATTCCTCATGCTCTGCAAGCACCTCATGGACATAGAACTTGGTATGCTGTTTTTCCAAATCCCCCTCCGTGCACAACACAGGGCATGTGGGAAGCACAGAGCTGAAGCCTCCCAGGCTGGGCCTGCGCTGCACAGCCCACAAATAGCCTCACCCTCCTCATTAGTTTTCATGATATTAGAAGTCAAGGTGGCCCAGGACCATGGGCCATCAGTCCTTCTAGGTGCCCCCTTCTCTTGGAAGGATGACACAAAGCCCTCAAACAGACACACTAGGCATAAAAGGAAGCCTCTCTGTGGTTAAAATCCTACTACTTTTTTTTTTTCTCAGTTCTTAAGATGACTAGTGCCTAGGACCAGGGCCATAATCAAGCATCTTCCCCTGCCAGGGACTATAAGAGTTGAAACTAAGAAAGGAAGGAAAGACAGAAGAAGCCAAGATTCCTCCAGGCTCCAGAGTCTTGTGGGTGAGTCTCTAGCTACCCATCTATCCTTGGCTAAGGCCACACATACTGGTCCCTTATGAGAAAAGGCCCAATTCTGCCTCCCAACCATGTATCATTCCTGTCCCTCTTTGGAAGCTGGTACAAAGTTCCATTATTCACTTTTTCCATACTAACCCTGCAGTGTGAATAATAGGGTTTGTACCTTTCTTATTAATGCACCTGGTAAGGGACAGGCAGGAAAGGTGGCAGCAAGATGCTGATCTATTCCTCAAGCAACAATTCTAATGACTCTCTCTTTCTCAGGCAGGACCCAGCAAAGATGATTTAGGGTACAGAATGCCTAAGAAGCTTCCAGGCTTTCGTTCACAAGAGGTACCATGAATTTCCACATGATCAAGGGCATGGGGAGGGGTGTGTCCTGGTGTGGCTTACCCTATCTCTTCTTTACGTGATTGGGAAGCAAAGGCAAAGAATTTGAGCTCTCTGCTCAAGGAACAGATCTCAGCAATACCTTCCATTCCTACCTGCAACTGTCCCCAGAGCATACCAGCTGGAAACCCCCCACACGACAGCACACTGCACTCTCAGCCTCCTGTGAGATGGCTGTCTTCTGGACAGGCTCTGCTGATGGCTGGTCCAGTCAGGCCTGCTCTGTGGGTGAAGGGACCTGGCAGTGATTCCACTCCAGGCCACATGCACGGGGGCCCAGGGGGAATCCTGCACTTATACCCTTCTCCAGGGAGACAGCTGCAATTCCTGACTTCTGGGCACTTTGCCCAATGGCCTGATCCTGGGGTGGAGGAGGGGTCCAGTTGGCTCCAAGAAGACAGCCAGACTTGGGAGTTTCTGGTGGAGGGGCCAGACCTGAGGGGAGATTGACAGTGACTAACAAGCAAGTAAGCTTTGTGCATAAAATGGACAAATGTACTTTGAAAAGTTCCCACTTTACTGCCGCAGAAGTCTACAGGAATTTCAGGAACTCCTTGGTGATAACACATAGTGGAACATTTTTCATTTCACAGTAACAAGAAGCTTTACGTATTTTCTTCCTGCTGGAGTGAACCTTCATCCCTACCCTGCTGGGAATTTTTGAGGCCTTGCACTGGTCTCTCTAGTTGGCCCTGACACGTGGCCATTCAAAAGGACAGGAAACCTTGGCCTCTTCCGTCCTAATTCCTCCTCCCACCACACTAGGCCAGGAGGTCAAAGCAAAAGACAAAGAAAGTAGAGGAAACATCAACACAGTTTGTCAATCCCCTGTGTAGCCACACCCAGCCCCCACCCCCCAAACAACCTCAGATCAACCTAAGCATCACTTCTGCAAGGCAACTCCATCCTCAAAGCCTAAGAGAGAGTCTGCATTTACAGCCAATCTGGTCTGTCTGTTGTCCACTATCTTCCCTTCTAGTCTAGGACACTCGGGTCCATAATCTAGATCCAGGTCATTGCTTAGGCTGTGTTCTCCCAACCTTTCTTCTTAAATCCACCTTTTCTTTATCAAGCTTATTTTAGTCATTATAGAAGCTATCTATGTTCACCATAGAAATTTTGAAAAATAAACATAGGAAATAATATGCCCTAATGTCTCAACCCCACTCCATCACCTGTGTATTGACTGCAATGTTATGTGTGTCCTTCTAGTCTACATGCTGTATGTTTTTCCTTGATTTCCAGTCTGGATCAGACATTCTGGTTCCCCATCTCTGTCCCTAACTAGTTGTGGGTGAACTCAAGTTATTTACTTAATCTGAAGACCACTTTCCTGATTAGAATGACAATGGAAGCTGACAGTGGCAGCTCTGCTCATTCCTAGTACATTTGCTTTCCAATGAACTTTAACTGAAATCAATAATCAGTTCAATGATTAAATAAGATTTAGTTTATAAAAAAATTCACATGACACATGAATTTTTGAAGACATAGCTATCCTATCCCAGGGAGTAGATCATTTGAAGTATGAAATAGTCTTACCCCCCTCATTTCCTATAGATAGCATACTCCCAGCACACAGGGAGCAGATTTGTTGCATGAAGAGGGCTAAGAATAACCACAAGTTACCATTTACTGTGCATCTACTATGTTCCAGGAATTCTGCCAGGCTCTTGGCAAAATTATTTTCTCCTCTTCTCAACAAACTCACAAAACAAAATTCTTGTCCTTAGTCTATAAATAAAGAAAAATTAAAAGGTTTGCCCAAGACCTCCAAGGTAGAAGGCTCAAAGCCTGGGTCTTCTACATCCAAATCCCACCCTGACCACAGTGACCAGTTTCTCTCTGTGTGTCATTTCTGGCTATTCCATCCAGCTCTCAAGCAGAATTTCTTGTTATCTGGAATAGACTTCCCGGCTGTTTTTCTTAACTGTTCCTCTTGCTCCCTGCAGACAGCCCTGATAAGCAAGGAGGACCATCCCAACATCCCCTGCTTGCCCCATTCTTGGCAGAATAAGACAGGAATATCTGCAAAAGCTCATGATCTATTGGAAACTCATGATCTGTTTGGCCAGCTTGCCAAGGTAAAAGCTTCAAGAGCTCTAAATAAGGGGCTTTGAGTTCATGCTACCCTTGGAGGGTATTTATTATTAACACCCATTGCTGAGCATGACTCCCCAACTCAGTCATGCAAAATAGGCATACTGATTTTATATATAAAGAAAATAAGATTCCAAATCCTAATTTAATCTCCATAAGCAGGAATTTCTCAAGGAGCGTGTAGTTGACACTTACAGGAGGATAACAGAAACAGAAGTCCTCATGTGGGTGCTGGTTTACAAAGATGGCCACATCAAGTCCTTCTGTCCTGGTGTGCACACAACTTCGCAATTGGCTTCACCTCTGACCACTGAGATGGGGAGTCTATTTCCTACCCTCTTAGTCTAGGCTGGCCTGTGACTTGCTCTGACCAATGGAATACAGCCCAAGAGACACAGTGTGACCTCTAAGCTTAACTTAAGAGGTCTTGCCACTTCTGCTCTTGTCCTCTTGGAATCCTTCTGACATCATGTAAAGGAACTCAGTCCAGTCTTCTTGAGGATGACCCGCAAAGAAACAAACAGAGAGAGGCACCCAGCTACAGCCAATACCAACCACTAGACATTTAAACAAAGCCTTCTTAGAGCATCCAGCCCCAGCCAAGCTGACAAATGTCCATAGCTGCATGAGCCAGCCCAGGGAGATCAGCAGAAAACATACCCAACTGATCCCCACCCAAATTGCCAACTCAGAATTGTAAGCAAATAAATAGCTGTTTTAAGTCACCAAGCTTTGGGATTTTGTTACACAGCAAGAGATGACTTATCCATCCTTCCCCACCTACTCCTCTCAACAATGCCCACCCACCTATCCAGCTGAGAACTCTCTTTTGGTCCTAATTCTCCCCTAGGAAGCACTTCTTTTAGGAGGTTCTTACTGATAATCACTTGTCATTCTGAATATATTCATGCAGTGTATCCTATAAGCCCCCCACTGGGCTGGCAGGCATAGAGTAATCATAGACCTGTAAGTTGAAGACTTTGTCCTCAATGAACTCACTATTATAGCTGTCAATAAGCCAAGTTCCCAAACAGTGGCAACATAGGGCAAAATGTGAGGTATACCATTGAGGCTGGTATCACACAGCATGTGGCTGGTGGGCAGAAATGCGAATTAAGGGGCAACGTGGAAATAAGTGGTTTCCCAATTCACCTTACAGAAGATTAACCCAATAGGCAAATCCATTATTTCTGAGTCTTAAGAAGGGTAGTATAAAGAATGTGGGGACTGAGGAAGACTGTAAATTATATCTCAACCAAAGCAGCTGCTGTTGCTCATGCCCTGAGACTCTGCAGGCTGGGAAAAAAAAAAAAAAAACAACCTCAAGACTGGAGCCAAACAGGAAACAGTTTTGACTGCATAAAGAAGAACCAAACCCAAGTGTTTCACAAGGGCCCATAAAAAATGGGAGCGGTTTAGAGCCTGCTTTTATTGATCTACAAATCCTCTGTGTGTTCTCAAGAAGAAAATGTCTTCTTTCATATATCAAGCTGTTGGTCATAGTCAAAAGCTCCCTGTTCCTTTGAAAAGAATTCCAAACCCCTAACCTGACACATGGGCTCTAAATGATCTGGTGCTAAAAAGTCAGATCTGGGATCCTAATTGGAGCACTGCTATGTGTTCACCAGTCGTGTGGCCCTGGGCAAGACATTTCACATCTCTGAGCCTTGGTTTCCTAATCTAAAAAAAAAAAAAAAAAAATGGAATTTTACATGTATCGACTATGCAGTTGTTATAAAACTAAAAGGGGTCCAGTTGTGTCTCTGGCAGTAACTAAGTGGAAGACCCTTCCCTGTGGCTCCATGACACTCAAAAAGAAACCACCAGAGAAAGTTTTGTGAGAGGCCAAGAAGGAGCTAAGGCTCTGTGGAGAGTCCTGAAGCCTAATGCAGTT
The DNA here is from genome assembly GCF_045843805.1 of Urocitellus parryii. Taxonomy (NCBI): domain Eukaryota; kingdom Metazoa; phylum Chordata; class Mammalia; order Rodentia; family Sciuridae; genus Urocitellus; species Urocitellus parryii. Next base: position 171,479,862 of record NC_135532.1, on the reverse strand, counting down.
GATTAGAGACCAGAGTGATGAACTAGGTCCCTGTGTCACTTTTTGTTTTTTATTGTACATCCCAAGTACAGTCAGCTCACTGTATGCACAGGGTCTGCAGCAGTAGACTCAACCAACCACAAATTGAACACATTCAGAAAACAAAAACAAAAACCCAGCATCTGTAGTGAACATGTACAGATTTTTTTTGTTGTTGTCATCATTCTCTAAACATTATAACAACTATCTACATAGTAATTACATTGTATTAGTTTTAAATATAATCCAGAGATGATTTAAAATAAGCAGGAATATGGGTCTGGATTGTATGTAAACACTACACCTTTTTATATGATTCTCTATTCCTAATTTCCTTCCTCCCACTCCCACATCTGGGCAACTCAGAGTCCCAGAGAATTGTCCCCCATCACTTCCCTATTTGCTCTTTTATTGCCTACCATTGATCAAACTCCTTTCAGGGGTGTGTGTCTGTCTGTCTGTCTGTCTCTCTCTCTCTCTCTCTCTCTCTCTCTCTCCCTCTACACACACACACACACACACACACACACACACACACACACACACACACAAATACATTTGTATTCTGGAAAGTATAACAGGAAACTGAACTAACAGAACTAAATCTCCATCAGAGATCAATCAATACCATTGATTGAAATATTTCACTGAACATGAGGCGCCAAGGAGACACAGAATCCTCCTTTGCTCCTCCTAAGAGTACTTACACTGACCCTCTGTCAATCTCTGGGATTTCACTTTACTGTTCATTGTAGATTACCCGTAAGTATGAACCCCTATGCACGTAGAGCCCACAGCTGGAGAGAAGCCAAAGCTGCCGAAATTTCAGCACGGGATTGAAGAGAAATAGGCTTTGGTCATTTATGGAAAACATCCCTGACCTAGTAAGCCAAATCCACCCCATTTCTTCCCTATCATTTCAACATCCCAGAGAGCCCGCATGCTTAGTAAAATGCAATGGTTCCCGGAGTCTGAGCATGGACTATCCAGACCTGCTCCATTACTTTCATCCATATCATAGCACCAACCCCTGATAAAAGGAAGACAAAAATCTGTTAAATGAGCCAATATGTAAAAGTCTTTCACCTGGTCCTTCATATACATGTTTACAATTTTATTCCTAGAAAATCCCTGAGGGTAAGGCATTATTATTATTTCTAAGTCACATAGGGGTAAATGGAGGTTATCAAAGGCCAAGAAAACAGTCAACAAAAAGGATTTAGACCAAGGTCCACATGTCTCCAAGTCTATACCTTTCCACTCAAGAGTGAACATTTAGTGTTCCACTTTCTTAGAATGTATTCTAATATATTTGCCTATGCTTGAGTGTGTGTCTATCCAAGGATGTGGTATGTGCCTTTGCCACTTTTCCTATAGGTCCCAGCACAGTGTCATGTGTTTTAAGGTAGGGGTGACAATGATGACAGAAGAGATGCCTTCCAGATCATTTCTAGAGCTCTCTTTCATCAAGGTTCACTGAGATCTGATCCAAACCAGAGGCATGTAGCTATAGTTACCACATTCTTCAAAGGTTGTGCCTTTTTTTATAATATTTAATATACTAGGTTATCATGACAAGTAAAAACCAAGATGAAGGGCATGAGAGGAAGTCAAGGGGAAAGTTGGCCAGAAGACATGCAGAGAGGGTAGACAGAGCCACCTTTCCTTTCCTTTGAGCTCAGTCTTTACCCAGGAGTTGGTGAGGCCACTGAGTTTCTCCTTAGAGAGCTTCTTTTAGTTTTCAAAGTTCCTCTGATCCATCCAGGCCCTCCCTGTGAGTCTCACCACCATTACCCATACTCATGTGTTTTCTCTGAAGGTCAAGGTGAACGTAACTCTTCCTAGTAGAATCCAGTGCTCCTTACTCTTTCCTAAACCTCTCCCACATTCTTTTTAACCCAGGTTAGTTCCCAGAGCATGGACAAAGCAGAGCATCAGCTGCCCTGCTTCAGATCCGACTTCAGTTTGACTGACTTGAAGGGATGAAAGTCAAGGAGGAGCCAAGCATTGCCTTTGTGCCTAATGATTTTTCCCTTAAAAATCACCATACCTTATACTCATGTAACCCTTCAACATTACTAAGGGCTTTCCAGTGTCATCCCATCATCTCTTATTCTCACTGCAATTCTTGAGTGAATGACAATGTCCTCGGGCACAGAAACTCCCACAGTTTTGCCCTCTCCACCAGCCTCAGCACCTCTGAGACCAAAAACCTTTTAGCAGAGAAAGAGCAGAAATGTGATCTTCCCAATACAAAGCCACAGAATTACTCAGGCTTTGTTGAAGATGGAAGAAGCCATAGCAGCTCTCTAACTACATATCTCTCACTTAAGGCCAAGATGCCCTTTAAATAAGCAATATCCAATAGAATGTTCTGAAATGATGGAAATGCACATATTTTCTCTGTCCTGTTGGGAACTGTGTGAGAGCAGATGTGTGTCTTTTGATCACTTGAAACGTAGCTAACACAACTGAGCAGATAAATTTATATGTTAGCTCATTTTAACATTAATAGCCACATGTGGCTAGTGGTTACTGCATGGGACAATGAAGCTCCACAGCATCAACCACACTTTGCTGCAAGAGTAGTTTACTACCTCAGTTTGTTACATGGTGTCCCGAAGACCAAACAAAATCATGGAATTTTACAGAGTATACTGGTATACATGCCAAAAGCCTTATAAAACACTAACAGGATTACTTTTGCCTACAGTTTGGATTTTGACCACTTTAGAGACAAAATGCTTGCAAACCCTTATAGACTGATTGGGTTGGAAAAAGGGAAGTCACTGAAGAGCATCTAGCTCAATCCCTTCCCTCCATAGATGAGAAACAAGCTTGCCATTCACCTTGCTCCTCAGGTGAGCACCTGACAGAGCTCTCTAGAGGTCTATAGGTCCCAGCACAGTGTCATGTGTTTTAAGGTAGGGGTGACAATGATGCCATTCCATTCTTATTCCCAAAGTTTCTGACAACTTTCCCGGTTGTTCTTTACCTCTAGTTATCCCAGGGCAAAAGTCACACTGGGAAGAAGAAACTAGAACTATCACCACCACCATCATTAACTAGTCTTCTCCTTAACCATTTTACAAGGGCCACAGATCAGAGGTAAAGTGCAGGGCAGAGCTAAGGGAGCCCTGGGCCCAGGTTCATTAAAGCCCTTGAAGACCCTCCATCTTCATGTGTCCAGCCACCTATTTAGAAAGCCTTCAAATTCAGATGTTCAAATAAACATTTGTTTTTCTTTCATATTAGCTGAAAGCAGTGTTATCTGTTTAAATTTGAGGCCTCTATGCAAAATTGGTTTCCAGAGGAATCTTTTTCCTTTTGCTATTTGCTAAATGGATCCCTGGAGAGAAGGAATCCCCATTAGTGTGGGGTCCCAAAAGAGAAGATTTTTTAAATTATGAAGAGACATACTTTTCTTGTAAAAAGAAAAATATATTTGTTTTCTGTCTTTTTAAAACTGGTTAATAAGTAAAATGAATATGTTTTTATTAGTTTTTACCACAAGTTTTTATTAGTGTTATTTGGAGCTCTTTGGTCATCCTATTTGTTAAAGAGACAAGTCTGTGATAGGTAACCACTCATTCATCAAATTCTTATCAGCACCTTCTTCCAGTCATTACTCGGGCACAGCATTATCTTACAGGGGAGACAGCATTCATCCGTTCAATATTTATTGAGTCCCTACTAGACAGACAAAGTCCCTATCTTCATAAAACCTACAATCCAGTAATGGGAGGCTTATGATAATCATGTGCACAAAACAGCAAGATCCCTTCAGATAGTCCAAGTCCCATAAAGAACATAAAAGCAGGGTGAAGGATGGCGGTGGCATGGAGATGTGCTACTTTAGGGTGGTTCGGAAAGGCTGCTGTGGGAAGATGACATTTGCACCAGGGCCTTAACGTTGTAAATGAAGCAAATGAGGCAGAAGGACAGATGTGCCAAGGCTCTGAGATGAGAAGAGGCACGGCATGCTTTAGAGACAGAGGCTGGTGAGGCTGGAATGAGGTGAACAAGTGGGAAGTGGCAGAGGAAAGGCCTGAGCCAGGGGCAGGTTCAGATCATGCAGGTATACACAGGCCACAGTTAAAGGTGCAAATGCTGTTCTTGGTGCAAAGGAAAGATGCTTGGGTGTGGAGAAGTTATGTGTGAGAGGTTTATGAATATAAATGGCTACAATCATGGATAAAATATTTACAGCACAGGAAGAATGAGTGCAAAACAGGCTATTACGAAGTATTATAGGAGCTACACTAATAAAGAAATCTGCAGTACAGGAAGAGGGGGGTCAGAAAAGACAAGGCCTCTTGGAGCAATGGCATTCCAAACCATAACAGCAGACGCAAAGATGAGGAAGTATGAAATGGCATATGGGAGGAAATCACATGAGCTCAGTCTGGAGGGGGTAGGTCTGAATCACACAAAGTCGGGCCTTAGAAACCAGCCCTTGAAATTGAACATATATTGTAGATCACTTATTCTCAACTTTGGTTCTTAAAAAAATACTAGTACCCAGGACCCATGCCAGGCCAGTTAGATCAAAACTTCTAAGGGTGAGAGGACAAGCACTGGTATATTAAAGCTAAGTGATGCTAATGCATGACCAGAGTTGATAACCACCCTTTAAGGTCAGGGGCACTGCAGGGTTTCAAGTAAGCAGGAACAATCATTTATTTTAAAATTTAAAAATCTGGTTTTCTTGAGATTACATTTTATAATACAGTATTTTAAAGTATAAAACGTTCAGGAAATGATGACAAATTAATTATCTGCATTTGCATTGAAAAGTTTTAAACATTATTACAAATAGAGCTATAACTTTCCATTCCTGCTAAACTTTGGCCTCTCAGTTGTGACAGATTTAGAAACTCCAAACAGAAGAAACCATCAGCAATACAGAGTTGCTAAGTTTTAGAGCCAGAAAGGTGCCCCAGAAAGTCCCCCAGCCCATTTTACAGATATAAAGAGAGAAATGCAAAGAGATACCATGACAAAGACTAGGTCAGCAGCCAAGGCAGAGGAGGAACCCAAGCTCCTTCCTTCACACCATGCTGCTTCCTGTTTATTACTCAAGTAAGAAACACTGTCCGATTTCTGGACTTTGCATTTTTCACAATATGATGCAGATAGTGAAAGATCACTTAATTTCAGAAGATCAATATAAAAGAGGAAAATAATGGAGGATAAAGTCCAAACAAATCCAATATAGCTTTTGGCACATGGAACTTTATTTTTCAGGTTATCCAACCTCCATTCATGACCTCGCTAGTGACTGCTGCTTCTGATACTTTGATATTTCCATACGTTTCTTTTGTTCCACAAAATACAAGTTTTCTACAGGTCAGAAATTCTTGTTAAGATATGTATTTCAAGATGTAGATTCACACCAGCATCCAGAAATGAAAGAGTTAGAAGCAAAAGACCCAGAAGCCAAGGTCCACTCCAATGCCACAGGAGATATTTGCACAGAAGAATCTCCAGCTTGATCCTAGAATCAAACACCTGAGGACTTTTGGGATCTGTATTTGGAAATACCATTCCAACAATGAAGGTTTGAAACACACTGCTTATTTTAAAGCTATGCCAGGCAAATGCAGAGCAGTGCCATCTGCATTTATACTGCCACCTTTGAAACCATCCAAGATTCATAAAGCAGCAAAGGCCCAAAATGTGGCTTTTCTCCATTACTTGATGCAGTCTTTAATTTTACTTTGCTCTGGACAAGTTGAAGGAAGCACATGGAGATTTTAAATACCAGATAAATTTATCTGAAACAGAGGTAATAGATGTCTCAGCCAAGGTCACTGTCCAATGTGGATGCAGCAACAGCTATAAAAACTGACCCTGTACATTTAAGTGTGTGAGTTCTGCAAAATCCAAAAGACAGTGCTTCCTGTGGCTCAGCATGACCACAGAATAGGTTGTATTTAAACAGGCTGTCAGCTACAAAAGCTGAAGACAGTCCCCAGGAGGGGTAGATAACTGAAACTGAGTAAACAGAAACAGTGATTTGGCCAATGCTTGGTCATGGAAAGGTAGAAGCAAATCCTCAGGCATCAAAAAATCAGATGACTCACAAGAAAGATTATATAAAGGGAAGCTTGGGAGGAAAAGAGAGCTTAGAAGGTGACCCAGAACAAGCCTGTATACCAGAAATATGAGGTCAATATGCTCAAGGCCCTTTAGGCCAGCGGTGGTTGCTTCTGACTTTAGAGGTACCAAGTTTATCAGGACAACCATCAGGATTCTCCAGCCAGAAATTGTGTTTCAGGTTCTTCTCAGAGTACACCCAGAACTCAACCATGGTTTAGAATAGGGATAAGGGTCCCCAGACATGGCTTGTCTTTCCAAGCTGTGAAACTACATTTTGCAGTCCTTTAAGATACTCGGATATTCCTCTTTCTTGAATAACTTTAGTTTTGTCTTAATTTCCCAAAAGAACAACACTACTTGACCCTATCCAGTTTTTCTATAGTCTTACAATGTCTATGAGATTTATTCTTTCAATTCCTGAGTCAAGGTCCAAGTATAATTCAGTACTCTATTGTATTATTTATTCATTTCTTTTTCTACTTCTATATTGTTTCTTCTTACTTCTTTAGAATTGCAGATCCAATTCTAAAAACTATTATGTGTTTTAGAACCTATTTTGCTCACGTAGCTATTTTCTGAAGTGTATCTAGCTTGTAAATATCCACAAAGAATCTCCAAAGCTGGTCATGGTGGTTCACACCTGTAATTCCAGCTACTTGGGAAGATTACAAACTTGAGATCAGTGGGCAACTTAGTGAGCCCCTTCCTCAAAATAAAATTTAGAAAGGACTGGGGATATAGCTCAGTGGTAGAGTACTGGCCTACCATGCTTAATCCTCAGTACTGCAAAAAATAAAAGAGGAGAATTTCAACAAAAAATATATTTTTGTGTCACCAATAGATTTAGGTTATAGAAATGCATGCCCTAACGCAGCATTAGATGAGGACATTGTTCTCTTGAGATGTATTTACATTACTGCAAGGTGATTTTTCAAAACAAATACTTTACCCACTTCCTCTCTGTGAAACTTTATATACTCCACACATGGTGGTTCCATTCTACTTTTAATACTGGAAACAAACAAAAAACAAAAAAAAAAACAAAAGCTGGCTCAAATATCATTATCACAAAAGCCATGGTTCCTTCACACTGTATGAATGGCCAACCATCTGTTGGCAAGTCCTGCGGCAACTACCTGCCCTTCTTGGGTGCTTCCGTTTTCTGTTAAACCTCCTCACAAGAGGTTTGCCAAGAGTATCTTCGAGTCCTGGGGTATGAGCCCCAGCTCAGTGAAACTTTCTGACCAAGGTACATTTTTAGGCACTCATATCAGCATGCTGCAGAATTGAATGCTCTTTTTTTTTCCTTTTCCTCCTTAATCGTTCTCATCTTCCAGTGTCATGTGATCAATGAAGAAAGTGTAGTGAGTACAGCTAAGTGAACTGTGGGTAGTTTGCATTTGTTCCCTCTGTGGTCCTGTGAGGATACTGCAGCTTCAGAAACAACAGTCTCAAGGAGTGAGTATTTAGAGTGCTACACACGGGTACTGGTATCGTCTTTGCCACAAACTTCCCTTCACTCAGCAGGCACTGCCCACGCAGGAAGATGCATTCCGTTGTCTTGACTCCTTTAGATATGCCTGTATCATTAGGTGGTATGTGGAACTCATGTTTGTTCTTCACCCTCGAATAACCTACAATCAGGAGGGCTTCCCTTTGCATGAAGGAAGTTCCATTTTGCTAAGGAGAAAAAGGAAAAACTATAGTTAGTGCCTCTACATTCTAGACAGTCTTTTCTGTTGTAGATAAATCTGATGATAAGCCCCATCCAGAGGGCACTAAGCATTATTCCCACTCTGAAGGCCTCACCTCAGAACAAAAAGTTGGTGTTCAACTTTGCCTCAGAGCAAGGATTCATGATAATTCAGATATAATTTAAACATATGATGGAAATGTAGCATTGGAGCTAATAGATATAGTATTCAGAGTCCAGATAGATTTAAATTCTTACCTTTCAGTGAGGAGATATCGCTTTTTTTCTTTGTGAATCTCAAGTTGAAAGGCCACAAGGAGCTGAGTTCCAAGATCCTTCTGACTCCCACACCTTCACACTGGCTCTTACTCCTGCCTCTCCTGACCACTCAAGGCCATGAGCTTCTTGTCTGATAATCTCCACAGTCTCCAGGAGTGCCCACTCCACCCAGACTTTTAAGGCCTACTTAGAAAGACTGGAATTTGTCCTCCAACCTGTGGAGCAAAATTCAACAAGAAGCAGCCCACAAAGAAGGTGCTGAATTTTCCTTGCCCCCAAACCCTTCTTAGTAACCTGGCAGCCTGATGGAAACACAAGCAGCCATCACATTTAAGATCTGTGCCTGGCTCTGGGTGGGACTCAACATCACCTGGCACCATGGGCCATTCTACATTAAAGGTGTTCTGTATCATTTCCAGATGATTTGGAAGAGGCACAATACATGTCCCAATTTTGAACATCAAACCTTAAACATTTTATTTGGGGTCTATGAAATCTGTGAGACTATTTTTTCATATTCCACATATGGGATCCTGCAGGATTTCTCTTTCCGTGTCTGGTTAATTTATACCTGTGGTTCTGATCTTCAAAAGCATCTTGGAGCTAGAGAAAGAAGAAAATTGGGAGGTGATCCTATGAGCCTTTGATGTGAATGCCCACAGGCTCAGAGGATTAAATGATCTGGGAGGTGTTCATATGGCTCTCACTTTAGGGAGCAGATCTTGGCCAGAGGATAGGATCTGTGGACACAGAATGTTTTTGGTGACATGCACAAGGACCATGAGATGTATATTTCCTTTTTTTTAATATTTTTGTTGTTTTTTTTAATTTGTTCTACTTAGTTGTACATGACAGCAGAATACATTTCAATTCATTGTACATAAATGGAGCACAACATTTCAATTCTCTGGTTTTACACGGTGTAGAGATGCACCATTCATGCAATCATACATGTACCTAGGATAATGATGTGAGACATATATTTCTCTGTGCCATGAGAATCTATTTCTACCCTAACCTACTGGGATAAAGAGCAAATTGGGAATGAAAGGGAAGAGAGAAAGAAGAAAGGGTAGTGCTGAGGATGGAGAATAAGTTTGAGAACAGAGGTAGAACTAGCAAAGTCATTTCAGATCATATGTTATTGAGTATAGTTTACAGTTCATTTCTATTTCAATTATTATGATCTAATTTACCCCCTCTCGAGGGAATTTATAAAGACATCCAAAAGCAATAACAACAATGTATTGTGTTGAGTCCCAGTAAACAGGGCTGATTCCTCACAATAACTGCAAACATGAGCATTCACCACAAAGTGTTAATAACCGTTCTGTAACACCTGGAGTGTCAAATTTACATGAATAACAGTTTATCCAGTATTTGTATTACTTTTCTGCAGGAGCTGGGGGAAGAATGCTTGAAGTGTTTTGTTGTTTGTTTGTTTGTTTAATGTGGGAAGATACAGACATTAAAACTTGCCTTTTTAGCTACTTTTAAGTATATAAGTTGGTGGCATTGAGTGCACTCACTCTGTTGTGCAATCATCACCCCCATCCATCTGCAGAATACCTCTATCCTCCCCACCCTGAAATCTGCATTACCTCTTACAATGTGTGAGCCTCCCCAAGCCCCAAGGGTAGGACTCTATCTAGGTTCCTGTTCAGTCCTGGAGAGAACTACAACATACAATATTTTATAGCATTTTGAGATTTACAAAATGTTTTTCACAATAGTCACATCAACCCTGAAAGCCTCCATAAAAGGGAAATAGTACCAAAAACCAGAGAGAGGATGAACTTGCACAGAACAGGTGACCGTGGATAGAACCAGCTTGGTTCCCACTGTGCATCCACTATGCCTGGGCACCTCTGACACTGTGAAGAAAAAGAAGTTTTCAGAGTGGCTATAAAGGCCAAGCTATCTCCTGTCCTGCCCTCTATGTTATGGGCTTTTGTTGTTGTTATTGTTGTTGTTCTAAGAATTGAACTCAGGGGTGCTTTGTCACATTCCAAGCCTGTATTTTTTATTTTGAGGTGGGGGTCTCAATAAGTTGTCTAGGGCCTTACTAAATTGCTGAGGCTGGCCTCAAATTACGATCCTCCTACCTCAGACTTCCAAATAACTGAAATTACAGGCATGCACCACCATGCCCAGCTCTTTGGGGCTTCTAGCTGAAAGACAGACAGAGCTTCCTGGTGTCCCAGAAAAAGAAGGCAATTTTCTTACATAGCTCTCACTGCAAAAACCAGCTTAGGACATTTACCATTTCTCCCTCTCCTCTCCCTCTTCCACCCTACCCACATTCCATGCACCTTTTCACATAAACCACCATAGCACACCCCATTACCCTCCTCCTGCATGTACTTCCTCTATACCTGGTGATTATTCTAACCAGATTTCTTCTGCATAAAATGTGAGCACATAATAGACCCCATCTAGTGTGATTTCTTCTTCCTGCACATAGTAGTGAAGGCTCTGCCCATGGCTTTCCATTAAGGTCATGCCCCAAGTATTTGATAGATCACCTCCACCTAAGGGACGGGGTGCTTTTCAAGAGTGCTATGTAGTTCTTGTCATAATTCCATCATGAATAACAAGTTTAAATTTCTTACCCTGAAAGCCTAAAGTTTCAATTAGAAACTCAGTGCTGGTCCTAGTACTGAAAACAGAGACACAGAGTCATCTAAGCATTTTGTTTCCCTGGAATTTTTAATATATACAGTGAACCCCACTACATTGGTTTCCCAGGGCTGCCATACAAGTTACCATAAAATGTGTGATTCAAAATAACAGAAATTTATTATTCCACAATTCAGGATATAAGTTCAAAATCAAGGTGCCCACAAGGCCGTGCCTTCTCTAAAGACTACAAGAAAGATTCTTTCTTTGCCTTTCCTGACTTCTGGTGTTTCCCGGAAATCTTTGGCCTTCCTTGGCTTGAAGCTACATCACTCAGGTATGCTTCTGTTTTCTTCTCTGTGCATTCTCTGCTCTTATAAAGTTGTTAATCACTGAATTTTGGGGCCACACTCATCTAGCATGGGTTTATTTCATTAACTATTATCTGCAAAGGCCCTATTCCCAAGCAAGGTCCCATTCTGAGGTCCCAGGTAGACATGAACATTCAAGGAACATTTATTAAGCCCAGTTAACTCACCTTCCATCTCCAAGGTATGTCAAATTCAATTCCTTGTTTTCCATGGTTTTTGTTTGTTTTTGCCTCTAACACCTGCTTCATCCATTTCAATCCTGCTTTTGAACACATTCATCTGGAGACCTTTCTAGACACCTGCTTTGCTTCCACCCCCATTAAACACCTCTGCATCTCACTTTAAAAGGGATGCCTGAGCACAGGTCAAGAGGGAAATAATGCTAAATTGTCCAAAGAGACTTCATTGTTTCAAGAATCTATCTCTCCCCCTCCACCCCTGTACTGTATGCTCATCTCACATTCAGTACTGGGCTGGAGGTTACAGAGGTCCCTGCCCTCAAGGGGCTTCAGAGAAATGGGCTATTGCACACCTAGTGGAGCAGAGAAGGCAAAATGTGGCTAAATGAGTTTAAAAGTGGTAGGAAGCTCAGAAGAAAAAAGAGCTACATAAGCCAGTGGCCAGGGAAGTGTGGCATGAGCCAGGTATTCAAGGAGCATCCATGAGAAGACCTCATGGAACAGCGGCAGAGTGGAGGTCACATAAAGGGGGCAGATCAGTTTCTGAAGTCCACCAGGTACATCTCCTACCACAAGGGAGCCCGAGCAGAAAGGGAGCTCCCAAGAAACTGAAGAAATGGAAACAAGTTGAAACAACACAAGAGAAAACCTGGGGAAAGGTGTGAGATATTCAGAGCTCTGTGAGGAGATCCCATCTGACTAGTGGAATTTGCTGAAGTTGTATAGGCAATTGTTTGCAGATATACACCTGATCTTGTAGGGCCTTCAGTCCAGGCAAAGATAACCCATTAAAGGTTTCTAAGCAATTGGTAAGTTAGACTAAGTGGTGTTCAGGGAAGCTAGATCTGGTTGTGTGTGCATGATAGGCAGGGGGGGAAGGGGGTTGGCAGGGAAGCCTTGGCTGGGAGCCCAGTTAAGAAGACAGGCTCTAGGGCCAGTTTTATTTCTCCACTATCTTGTGGCCTTGTGAAAGCCAAGTGAATCCCCATCCATTGCCATAACCTTCCTCAGACTCTGCAATCAATACAGCCATCCTGACATGGCTGGGGTGGGGGCATACTGGCTGGCCTCCAAGCCCTCCCTTCCCATTAACATGATGAGTTGCAGAGGGCATGTCAGGGAGAGCTTTCAGAGAATTCCAGGAATGGAGATCCCCTTTGCATAAAAATCCCCCAACAGCCAGAAAGGAGCTCAGGAGTGCTTTGCAGATCAACCCATGAATGCCTCCTGGGAACAAGGCCTGTCCAGGGAGAACAGAATCACCCCCTCGGTTCAGATTCAGCTTCTTCCCACAGCTATAGTAGCTTAGGACGGGTGCTGGCAGCCCAGAGATAATGAAGAGACCCTCTGCTCAGCTCTGCTTTATATAGCATCTACCAGACAACTGGCTATTGTCTCCCTGTTAAACGGGGCACTTCCTGGGAGGGGTGGGCTGTCTCTCCTATAATGCTCCCATCTGGCTTCTTCCAGTCATGAGACACAAGCCCAAGAGAGGCTATAACATACCCTCATCTTCTCCACAAACATCCATGAGAAGACCTCATGGAACAGCGGCAGAGTGGAGGTCACATAAAGGGGGCAGATCAGTTTCTGAAGTCCACCAGATACATCTCCTACCACAAGGGAGCCCGAGCAGAAAGGGAGCTCCCAAGAAACTGAAGAATGACTGACTTCCATGTCGCCTTCTCCTTAGAAGGACTTTGTGCACCATCACCAGCCCAGATCCACAGCCCCCGTGGTCTGCTACACAGTGCAGGGGGAAGAGCTGATGTGAGATTTCCTGAATGGGTTAAAGCAAAGAGGAGAAAGGCACACTCTCCACTCTCTCCCGGTTGCTCTGGAAACTCAAGCTTTGTAGAAACAGACAGTATCCAGGACAGCAGTCCACAAGGAGAATGACCTCCTCCAGGATGTTTTCCTCTCGGTAGTGATCAATGTAATTTGAAAGACATAACAACTTCTGCCGCCTCTATTTCAGTAGGGGGTGCAAACAGATGATCTATTTGGACTAAAATTAAACTCCCTCTGTGTGTAACTTCTTAATGGTATTTATATATTGAATCTGACTCACACTTCTAATGTGGAAAGGTTTTATTAACATAACTACTTATCCCAGCCCACTCCCACTGGGACTCATGGCTCTAGCCCAAAGGACATTTTGACTATTTCCATGTTACCCTAAATTCTGGCACTGATTAATGTTTCATGACAAGCACATTCACAGATTCTATGAAAAACTCCTGGTTGTCTCCAGGTAACAACTATGAAGCAGAACTGGAGGTAAGAGGCAGCCTTGTCTAGGCAGGCTGGGGGCCTGGACACCCAGGACCTGACCCCAGCACCGTCTATGTGATCCAGTCACAGTTCTCCTCAGGGCCTCAGGTTCCTGTGCATAGAAAAAGACTGCTGGCCCAGCACAGTCCTTCATTCTCTTCCAGCTCTGACTTCCCGTGATTGTAAAAGATGTTTAAAAATATCTCCAGGGAGAGAGATCTCACAATATTATTTAGTCATGAGAAGATTGGACTAATGATATCTAATATCTCTGTGTTCTGAAAGTCTGTGAATCTGTTATACACAGTGGTTTTTAAACACGCATCGATTAATTAAAAATTAAATAAAAAATGAAAACAAACAAACAGTAGTCTTAATAAAAAAAAAAAATGTGTATTTAAAAGAATAGAAGCTAAAGGGCCTGAACTAAAATCTCTAGCTGTTCAACATATACTTAGTAGTAGCAGTAGTAACAGAAATATTTTAGGTTCTTCAACTTCCCACACAAATGAGTGGACAAGATCAAAGTAATGTAACTTCTGGGCTGGCAAAGACTTGTAGTGACTAGGATGCTTTCCTGATTGAAATGAAATGTGACAAATGTTAGTACATTACACGGTAACCCTAACTTTGTGTCTGTTACGTTTTTGTCATTAAGCAGGAGGGAGAACCCAGGACCCCAATATGTGGGTGGTATTATATGAAGAAGATTTCCTCCTGACAGAACTGACAGGGGCACCGCTCTGTCCCAAGCTTGACAGCAGACCCTGAGGCAACAGAGAAGATCTCAAGGTGTGGAAGAGCACGGGTAGGGTAACCAGAGCGTCCACCGGTGCCCAGTTTGTGTAGGTTAGTATGCAAAATCTGCCATCTGAGTTGGCATCCCCGTGGTTAACAGGACATGGACTATCTCAAGTCACATGGATATATGGAGTGGGGCATGATGTACAGACAAGGCAGGCGAGATGCTTGAAATAACAGAGAACAGGGATGGGCTAGAGTTGAGGACAGATGATCAAGCGTTGGTAAGGTTTCTGTCAGTCCCCAAGTTTAACTAGAGACTGTCATTCGACACTGTCAGAGGTAAGCTAATTCCCTTGAGGAAGATCTTGAGGACTGGTATACAGAAGGTACTCAGGTGTACTTTTTGAACAAATGGAAACTTAGATAGAGGCTATTACTCCAATGAGGTTTGCTTGATGAACGATGTTTCCCAGTGATGGCAGCTCAGACTTTCAGGTCAGGGCCAGGAGAGAGGAGCAGAGGTAGAAGGCAACTCTCCAAATGGTGCCTGGACCAGATCCATGTTTCCTAGGAGGGAGGAGTATGCTCCATCTACCACCCTGAGTATGGAGAAGAGGAATATTATCTTGATGGATCGGGGCTTTGCCAGAGAGTTGAGGTCTTCTATGGTTTAAATTGGATGGGACCCTTGGGAAAGGGGTGCTCATTCATCTGAGGAAACTCTCCCTAGCTTAGCCACTCCCAGCCCTACCTCCTTTAGAATCTCCAAAACCTAAAAGATTTCAGGCTGCTAGAAGCAGCTGGACACCAACAAAAATCCCTCCACAGAGTAATTATGATAAGCAAGAAATTAAATGCTCTGGGTGTCTAATTCCTAAGTACTCCTATCAGGCAGATGTGATGAACCCCAAGAAATGGGCATGAGCCAAGCCTGTTTGCAGAGAATGCTTGCCTTGCGGTGGGGAGAACTGGCATTAGACAAAGTAACAACCATATTCAATTGGCTCTAGTGAGAAGTTGTATTAAATTGAAAGTAGGTATTGTATTCCTTTAAATTCCACTTCTTATGATATATCCATCTTCTAACAGAGAGGACAATTAACTGCCTGGTTTGTTAACTATGTGTTCATATCGTGATTCTATTACAGTCATTTTACTTGGAGAAGTCTATAGGTCAATGGATTTCATATCTGGAAACTTTCTGGACCTCGGATCCTGCTCTGGCCTATCTTAGTCCTCCCTGCCTATCTCAAGAGACTAGCTACTTGTTTAGTAAATCAAACTCAAAGTAATATGAAATTACTCCATGGCATCTCCAAATTTTAATGCAGGAAACAGACCCACACATACAGTCGCCTGATGGCTAAACAGGAAGAAAAAGAGTTTCTCCCTCACCTTACACAAAAAGCACTTCAAAATGGATTACTGATCTAATGTAAAAAGTAAACAATAAAGCTATCAAATACAAAAACTACAGGGTAAACAAAGTTTTCTTAAACAGAACACAAAGAGCACTAACTATAAAAGGAAAAAATTGATAAATTTGATTAACATTAAAAATAATATCCAACAGTAGAAAGAGACAGATATTATTTCCCTATGTACATGTATGATTACACTAGTAAAACAAGAGGAATGAGAAGTTGTGTTTCATTTGTGTACTATATGTCAAAATGCATTCTACTGTAAAATTAATTAGTTAATTAATTTAAAAAAATTAATAGCCAGACGTGGTGGTGTATCCCTATAATCCTAGCAGCTTGGGAGGCTGAGGCAGAAGGATCACAATTTCAAGGTAAGCCTCAGCAACTTAGTGAGCCCGTAAGCAACTTAGTGAGACCCTATCTCAAAATAAAAAAATAAAAAGGGGATGTGGCTCAGTGGTTAAGCAACACTGAGTTCAATCTCAGTACCAAGAATAAATAAATAAAATATTAATAGGACATTATTAAAAATTAATAGAACATTATTCTACACAAATACATAAATATGCCAAGAAGAGTGTAAAGAGGCAAGCAAAAGACTGAGAAACAATATTCAAAATCCATATAATCCACAAAGGACTCATCTAGAATTCGTGAAGAATTCCTACAACTCAACCAGGAAAAGCAAGACAATTTAATAGCAAAAAGGAGACAAAAACGTGCAGATTCACATTATGAAAAAGAATATCCAAGCGACCAATAAACATATCAACTTCATTAGTTATCAGGGAAATGCAAAAAACAAACAAATAAACATAATTTGACACTATTGTCACCTAGCAGATGCTATCATCTAGCAAAAATTAAAATGAAGAAAAAAAATGATACCAAGTATTGTCAACGACATGAAACAAAAGGAAGTCTCCTATCAGCTGGTGAAGATGTAAATCATTACAACCACTTGGGAATATATTTGACAGTATCCACTGGTAACTGGCAGCATTTATTTGTAATTCCTCTTAAGTATACAATGAAACTAAGTATATGTTCATTATTAGACATATACAAGAGTGGCCACAACAACTCTATTCCTAAGAGCCCCACAACAAGATACCTTTACAGTAAAATGGATAAATAAGTTGGGTTATATTTATATAGTAGAATATTACACAGCAATGAAAATTACACACAACTGCTACACATAACATGGATTAAACTCACAGACAAAATGTTGAACAAAAGAAGACAGACACAAAACAGGATATAATCAAGCATTTCATCGGAATAAAGTTCTAAAACAGGCAAACTCACCTGTGGTGTTCAAAGTCACTACAGAATTCTTTCTTAAGAAAGTAGTGAGTGGAAGGAACAATGTCCTGGGGTGCTGGTAATGTCTCCTTTCTTTATTTATGAATTGACTGTCATGTGTGTTTAGTGTGTAAAAATTCCTCAAACTGTACACTTAGGATTTATATACTTTCTTTATATAAGTTATACACTTCAGTAAAAAGTTTGTAATGAGAAAATATACACACAAAAGCAAATTTAAAGAACAAAGTCTATGTGAAGGCATAAAAAAAAAATGAAAACCAGAGCTGGTAGAGCACTTGCCTAGCATGCGTGAGGCACTGGGTTTGATTCTCAGCATCACATATAAATAAATAAATAGAGAGATAGATAAAGATCCATTGACAACTAAAAAAAAATATATTTAACATCAATGTTTATAGCAGCACAATTCACAATAGCTAAACTGTGGAACCAACCTTGATGCCCTTAATAGATGAATGGATTAAAAATGTGGCATATATACACAATAGAATATTACTCAGCAATAAAAGAGAATAAAATCATGGCATTTTCAGGTAAACGGAAGGAGTTAGAGAAGATAACGCTAAGTGAAGTCAGCCAATCCCAAAAAAACAAGTGCCAAATGTTTCTTTGATATAAGAGGCTAATTCATAGTGGGATAGGGAGTAGGAGCGTGGGAGGAATAGACGAACTCTAGATAGGGCAGAGGGGTTAGAGGGAAGGGAGGGGGCATGGGGTTATTAATGATGGTGGAATGTGATGATCATTATTATCCAAAGTACAGGTATGAATTCACGAATTGGTGTGAATATACTGTGTATACAGCCAGAGATATGAAAAATTGTGCTCTATATGTATAATAAGAATTGTAATGCATTCCGCTATCATATATAAAGAAAAAAAAAGAAAACCACTGCATATAAATAAGTAAATAAATAAAGGTCCATTGACAACTAAAAAAATATAAAAAAAGAAAATCACCTTGCAAATCCAAACCTTTTAAATGACATCAAAATTGATAGCTTCTAATTGCCCAGAATATTCTTCTCTAAAATAAAATTTTGACCTTTTTATTCATTTAGAATATATACCCCACTTTCAGAAAAGAATTTGAAGCCATAGTCTTTTTAATGAACACACACATTAGAGGCTTTTTAGTTTTCACTGGAAGCTTTTAGAACATCAAAATTGTTCAATTTTGCTTGGTTTTTTTACTCTTTTTCCCCATGTTAACATATGAATTTTTAATACCATTATTCTTGGCTAACACTCTGTAATGAAGATTAACAACCTTAATATTTATAAAACCAGCAAAGAAATTAGGCTGAGCAGAACACAGTCCCCCAGTCAGGAACGGCGGAAGGCCTCAGCCAATGGCTGTGGTTGAGGCACGGTGGCGGAGTGCTCACTGGAAAGGGAAGATTGGGAGCAATTATCTCAGTGATCCAAGCCAAGAAACACAGCCATGCTATTCAGGAAAGGGGGGACACCGAGACCAAGTCTGCTTCCAGTGAAGAGGAACCTGGCTGGCCAGAAAAAGCTGATGCTTCCCCACCCTGACGTGTGTGCTGGCTTTCAGCCCCTCGGAAGGCTTTTCCAGGGGCGGGATCATTCTCTTTCATGCCTCATAGCTTACAGTTTCCTAGATACTAACATCATCTGAGTCTCATGCTAAGCCCAAAAGGGTAATAGAGAAGGTTACTATTATTATTTTGGTGATGAAAGAGCTGAGGCTCAGACAATTAAAAGACTCCTTAAAGCCACACAGCCAGTAAGTCACACAAGGACAGATATATTGGGCCTAGTACTCTGTCCTCTGTGCCATAGGGTCTCCTGGCTTCTCTGATTGAGAATGAGAACACAATCTTAAGACTTAAAGAAAAATAGTCATTATTATTATTATTAGACATTGGGCAGCAGACCACTTAGAAACTGTGCCATAGTCCAAGGACAGTGGTCCACCTTTGGAATCATGCATCATGGAGGCACTTGGTAAGGGTGGCGGGTATTGTAGGAGTCAGGATTGGGGATGATCAGTTGTTGAGTGTAGCAATGGTTTGAATGCCCCAACCTGACGACTACAGAAAGGTCATCAGTGGCCAAGGTGGAAACACCTACCATCAGAACAGGCTTTCCTACAGACAGGAAACTGACACCTTGAGACACAGAAGATACTGTGCTGAAAGCCACTCATGGACACAGTAGGCTTGGTTCTGTTAGCGATGGTTCACCATGTTGCCCACACTAAATGCCACAATGAGCACAGGCACTGCAATCCAGCAGACCTGGCTCTGAACCCTTTCTATGTTTCCCTTGATATGTGCCTCAGAACAAGTTTCTTCTCTGCTCTAACCATCAATTTCCTTGGCCATAAAATAGCAATGATAATACCTACCCATCAGAACCAATGTGAAAATTAATAAAATAATATATATAAAGCTCCTGGCATATAGCAGGCAATAACTAAATTTTAGCCCTATCTCTATCCCCCAAATTAAAAGGAGGGGAGAGGATTCTTTTTGGGAGCTTTTTAAAACACATAACATGAATAGTTTGTGTCTTCCTTGCCAACTAGAATGAAATAGAAACATAAATCATTTAAATTCATACTTTATAGGATAATCATATATGAATACACCATAACCTCAGATGACCTAATTTAAGAACTTCTCCCTATTTTTCCTCCTTTTTCACCTGGAATTCATCTGATTAAGTCAATCCATGTTTCACTTCCTGAAATAGAAATTACAATAAGCTCTTTAATTTAAATAATTGATATAACAAAAAGTGTCATCTATAGTAAAAATCCATACCCACAATGTTCTCTAGGACCAATGTTTCCAAAAGCTGCCTGAAATAAAAGACAAGTGTCTGATTTTACAGTTAACTCCAGGTATTCCCCTGGACAGACTCCATAGATTATACAGAAAAGCTAAGAGAAGGGGTTTTATATCTGGTTTCTATCACTTTTTTAAAAAGTAAATGCAGTCTCAGAGATCTACAGGTATTCTTCCCTAAGAATGTTCTGCTATTGCCTAGAACTCTATAAACACCATAGTCTGGTCCATCTTCCCATTTGTCCTATTTCTGTCCATGGCTGCATGTGCTTAGAATTTCAGAAATAAGAAACTGGAAAAGACTTCCATTTACTGACCATGCACTTCCAGATAGAGGGGATAACTCCCACACACATACACACACATTCAGTGGTTCTTCCATGCACCTGGCTGGGCTGCTGCCCTTGTGTCCTTCCCCCATTCACCAACCTGAGCTCTGCCCTAGAGCTTTAGGAAACAGATAAATCTCATCCGTCTTCACTCTTGATGCCCAGCAATGTGGAAGGCCGCCATTATGTTTGTACACATATTTTATGCTTTGAATCAAACACTTATTGATAACCAACTATGTGTCTCATGCTGCTTTAGGTGCTAATACAGGACTATCTATACACAAGACCCTCTCACTAGTCCCTTAGAACTTCTAGATATAACCTGACCACCTGTTCCTCCTCACATAGGTCACTAATGCTCTTCTTAAAATGTGATATCCAGAATATGGGAGCAACAATAAATGGGTGAGTCTGCATTATATCTGCAGTGTCAATTTCTTAGTTTTGACACTATATTATAGTTGTGCTAGATGTTGACAGCAGGGGATGCTGGGTGAAGTGCATACAGGACCCACCACCACCAACACCACCACCAAGTTTTTTTGGAACTTTCTACAAATCTGTAATTCTTTCAAAATTAAAAATAAAATAAAATAGATGAATGAGATGCTACTGATGAGAATTTCTAACAGGACAGCTCAACATCTAATGAAAGGCCTGAACTAGGATGAGTCTATCCGTTCAAATGCTCGAAATAAGCAAGGGAAAACTGAAAGCTCAAACTCTGCCCCTACCTCAGAGCAAACTTCTTCCTGGAAGCACAACATGGAGCTCCATGAATAGGAATCCATCTGCAGAGCCTGTCCTTCATTCCAATTCTGGAAGGTCCAGATAGGTGGAGCCTTTTGCCTGTTACCCACCCCACCCCACCACTACCTGGGGAGGCTGCATGGCAGGAAGAGAAAACCCCAGCAAGCTCTAGAATCCAATACATCTGCTTCTAAAATGCAGGCCTACTACTCACTAGCTGTGATAGCCTGGGCATATAATTTGCCCTCTTTAAGTGCCTGCAAAATGCAGATGACAACAGGCACTATTATTACAATACTGTAAGAGAAGAATGAAATTAGAAAATTATATAAAGCATGCTGGGAGAGCTCCAGCATCCACCAAAATGTTTGTGGCCTTCGACCCTTGTGTATGAATAAGGTCTAGGTTTCCAGGACACACTGTTACTCCCTGCCTAGTATTAGACAGATCGTCTCTCCTTTTCCCACCTTCTCTCCAGACTGCCAGGACATCTCTGATTTCTAGGTACTCCAGTCCAATTCTTCTCAAACACTCTGCAGCAAATAACTAGTTTTTTTCTGCTTTTTTTAAATTGAATTTTTTCATAGACTAATACTTCAGGAAAATAAAAAATACATTACTAGAGAAGTACAATTTTTAAAATAAAATATAAACTCTAATTTTTAAAATTTTTAGATGCAACAGACTTAAAATTACTCTGGCAAATTGTTGTAAAACTTCTAAATGCATCCTTTCCATTTCTGTCCTCCTCATTACTGACTGGCAACAAACAGTTGGAAGATTCATGCAATTGTCCACACTGTAAAAACGATGCTCAGTACCTCCTTTTTCCAAGCTCCTAACAACCTGATAGTCAGTAAAACCTTAACAACCAAGTACTTAAGGTTGCCTTTTTTTTTCTTATTGATTTTAATTCTTTACTAGACTACATGCTGAGTTCCAGGATCATGTTCACTGTGCCTAGCACAGGAGCAGATGCTTCATGGGGCTTAATTCCTTGCTGATAATCTAAGTATTTAAACATGCATGTTATTTACTTTCACCTTTTCAAGATTTAGACAACTTGATCTCGCATTTGTAAAAATCTTCCTGAGCATCCCTCCTTGTTTGTGACCCTTCTCCTTCTGTGTCTTTTTCACTAACTGCTTCATCTCCATGTAACTGAAATATACCAGACAATAGTCATTGTTTTCCTTCTACTGATGGGAAATAAAGGACAAACTGCAGAAAGTTCCATTCATCAGAAAAGTTGGCTTCTGGCTCACCAGATACACATTCAAGGAAATGGAGTGCTTCTATTAATTTACTTCCTGAGGATACTATTAGTCTCATCTCTGTCTTTCTAATGCTGGGCACATGATAGCTGCTTAATAGCACCTGTGTGAAGTGGGCATAGAGTGCCAGCTACGTCATAGTGACTATAAGTCACATCTTGGGTCACATCACTCAGAAAGTAAGGGCACCTATGTTCAGAATAGGGCAATAAGTGGCACTGTCAAAGGAGTTGCAGGGATCACTTAGACAAATGGTTGTCTACTCTGGATGAACAAAAGAATTACTTGGGGAACTTTTAAAAAAAAATACTCATGCCTGTACCTCAAATCCAGAGGTTTTTTTTAATGTAATCGGTCTGGGGTGAAGCTCAGGTGTCAATATTTTTCATGTTTCATAGATAATTCCAAAGTATAGCCAGGATGAGAAACCACTGATCTAAGAGACCCTCTCCTCCATACTGGTACTTAGCAGAGTTCCTTAAATGTCTATTGAGTAGATAAATGGGTGGAAGAAGCCTATGCAAATGTCAAGATGGTCTTCACTCCTGTCTAATCAGACCTCTCACCTTCAGCTGCTGTGCATCTTCTCCCAAGAGCCTGTCTTAAGCTCTAGCCAGCAAGCAGCCCCCTTCCATCCTCTTGCCCATAACAGAAGGGCTTTCTTCTCTCCCAGAACACTGGTCCCTAGGAAAGCACTAACTTAGCTCATCCTCACCTTCCTCAGGCAAGAAATTCTTGGGCTTTCTTGAATACACACCAGAGGGCCCCACAAATCCCATAGGCCTCAACTCACACAGGATGGAGACACTTTATCTCATCTATTTTGTGTTTATTTGATGGTTGCTCTTCAGTTGTTTTTCAGGTAGTCCATGAGTCAAGGATGCTATCTCAAACTGCAGACTTCCAGAGGACAGAGGCCTGAGCAAACCACATACGACATGACTGGTTTGTGAAAAGTCTGGTAAATGAATGTTGTGTGGGTAATGCTGAAGGAAACAGGGACAGAGAAGGCAAAGAAAGGGTGGACCTGAGGAGAAGGTGACATTCAGGCCTAGGAGAGATGCCGGCTGCCCAATGCAGCCAGGTACAGGTGACACATAGGATTGGGCAGTATCCACTATTTGGTCCCAAGGGGCTGGAAAGGCTTAGCTGAGCTCCTATTTGCTGTCAGGAATATGTGCTTGGGGTTGCCATGGCTTCTGACCTTTGGCTGCTCCCTTGGCGGCTGCTGCTATTTTTAGCTGCCCAGCGCCCTGCCCCTCTCCAGCCTTTTTCCACGACCCCTAGGAGCAGCTGAACTTGTCATTCTCCCTCAGCACCCTGGACTTCCCACTCCTTGAGGCACATACTGAGTGCATTTGGGATGCTATGCCGGGATGTTTGGAAGGAGATGAACACAGGGCAGCTGGACAGTCAGTTGTGAATTCCGATGCTTATTTTTATAAGCCAGAAAAAAGGAAATACATTAGGTCCAGGGAAAGAACTCCCAGAACGGACCCTTCTCAGGTCTCTCCTTCCTGACCATCTAATAGCTTCTAATTGTTCAGATGAGTCTGTACAATAATAGAAAATTGCTTTTTTATTTCTTTAGGATATATGTCCTACTTTCAAAAAAAATTGGAAGCCATGGTCTTACTTATTGAAAAGTACACTAGAGCTTTTTCAGTCTTCACTGGAAGGTTTTAGATATCAAAATTGCTACAATTCTCTTGGTTTACCTTTATTTTGTTTTCCTGGTCTACCTGTATATTCATGTTCTCCCATCACTAGCATTAACAGGAATTTTCTGGATATTTCTATCTTCCCACTTAAAGGGGAAAAGGAAACACATAATTTGGGTACCTTAGTTTCCTGGCAGACTGGAAGGTTTTACTTGTAGTTTTCCTCCTGAAATTCTTGTAACCCATGAGCTAAGTTAAGGGACCCATCCAGGGTTACATAGCTTGTAGGCAACAGAGCTGGGATTCAAACCTGGCTTCTGACTTCAAAGCTCAGAGGTTCATCTTTCCCTGGAAATAAGCCTCATACTCCTACCACCAAAGGAGTAACCTGCCCATCCTTTTAGACTATGATCTTTCCAAGGCAGCAATTGTGAATCCAGGTTGGATTGGAACTTCCCAAGGAGCTCTACAAACTGTGTGGATTGCATGAACCACCAGCTTCCCAGAAAGAAGAGAACATGTTTCCTCAACAACCATGTGGCCTTGAGAAATAAAAAAAGATGTGTCCTTTGTCACCAGAAGTCCAAGAAGGACCTCGACTCAGGACAAGTGGTGTGTCCTTGGCATTCATGACAGAAAATAATTATAGCATGCACCTATCAGAGATCAAGGTTTATTTAGGAAAGCAGAAATAGACTCAAGGGAGAATGTGGGCTATCTCAAGAATGAGAAACTTTGGGAATAATGCAAGGAATACACTTTGAAGGGAGAATGCAGGCCATCTCCAGAGAGAGAGGCCACAACCCCTTCACATGGAGTGTTAATTGAGGGACAGTAGCTAGGGGCTGACCTAGAGGTGGAATCGGCAGTTACACAATTTTGTGCCAGTTTTCCAGGCTTTCACATTGCCTTCATGTTCCTTTTGCAGGCAAGGTCATGGGTCAAGGGTGCTGGCTAAGAACATGGGTTGGGTTGCTCACTAATGCTTGTTTTGTATTTCAAAGGCTCATGGGCATTTCCTGCATTCCAATGGCTCCTGGGGCTTCTCTTTTTTGAGATTAAGTCTGTCTTTTTCTGTGTTCTTAAATTTCTCTCTCACTCTTGGTACATCAGTTTCATAGGTGGCTGGGGAAAGGGAGGTGGGAGGCAACCAGCCCACAGACATGAGTTATAGACCATCCCAGAGTCTGTAATAACATTTCCCATTCCCAGAAGCACCTCTCAACTGTAGGGATTCCAAGAAAATGATTGACTCATTCATTCATTCATCATCTGATTGACATTTCATTGTATACCTACTATGTGTTTAGTACTGAGACTTATACTAGGCACTGATGATAGAAAAGCAAACAAAGGATTCTGTTTTTGTCCTTATAAAGCCAGCTGCTATGGGGGAACAATGTGGGGTTCAGAAGCATCTGTGTGGTAATGGAACCTCCTGACATACTACCTTAAATTTAGAGCTGAGGCATTTTTGTGGGAGGAAGACAAGAAGAAGGAGGAGTAAAGGAAACCAAATTCGTTGCTATGCAACCATGATGATTTATTCTTAGCCAGAGCAGGGAGAGCAGCATGGTGCAGGGAGTGGGTCGGGGGTGGAGACGGAAATGGGGGAGCCCGGAGGAGGACAGAGTGGGAGGCAAAGTGGTGCACAGCAGCAGCAAGGCTACACACACAGGCCTCACCCCACGGGGCCCTCACAAATGGATGCTCCACAGCATCATGCTCTCCAGAGGCAGCAAGAATATTGTGGGAACAGCCCCAGGAACTGCTGAAAAACCCTTGCTCTGGGGTCTGAAATTAACCTTCAGGTATTATAACCATACCTGTACTGAATACCAAAAAGGGACAAAGAATAGCATAAAGACTGGACATAACAGTCCACCAGGGGAGGAGGACTCACACACATAGACACAGCTGACCTCTTAAGCATCTCATCCATGTTCATTCAGCATCATGCAGGATGCCAGGGAGTGGTGACAGTCCCCTTTACCTTTGGAGGAGCGCATGTGTTGGTGGTCTGAAGGGGACAGCCTGGGCACTGACAGATGCCTGCCTGAGACCCAGGTCTCCATGTGAGACAGGTCTAAGCACCTGCCCTCTCTGGAAAGCCCATAGCAAGTTGTTCCACATTTCTGGACCTCAGATCCCTAAATTGGGAGAACTACACTAAGCAAACCTTCCAGTTCCCACGTGTGATATCCTTGGCATTACACCTGCTGTGAGTTTTCAGTGAGGACAGAGTTGAATATCAAGTGGAAGAAATGCATGGAAGAGGGAGGGTTGAGGGGCTGGGGATGTGGCTCAAGCGGTATCGCGCTCGCCTGGCATGCGTGCGGCCCGGGTTCGATCCTCAGCACCACATACAAACAAAGGTGTTGTATCCGCCGAAAACTAAAAAATAAATAGTAAAATTCTCTCATTCATTCATTTTCTCTCTCTCTCTCTCTCTCTCACCCCCTCTCTCACTCTCTCTTTAAAAAAAAAAAGAGGGATGGTTGAAAATAAGGTAGGATGTGGGACACGTAATGAGACTAATATTTGCTGTATCTTTACCTAGTGATAAAGAATAGATTCCCAATTTTCAGAGTTCAAAAAGTCAACCCTCAGGAAGGCTAAGTAACTTGCTCAAAGTCACACAGCAAGACTAAAATTCAAACCCCAATGTCACCTGGCTCAGATACTGTACTTTCCACAGGCCTACACTGGTTCTGTGAGGTGGAGAGACTAGGAGGGTAAAGGGAGTATAAGGAGATTAGAGTAAACAGATGGGGGCTAGATAGCCAGGACTAACAAAAGAGGGGAAAGTTCCTGGGGTGAGGACTGGCTGTGACCCAAAGGAGGATGTGATAAGTAAAAAGAATGAGAACCAGGCCCCAACACTAACCCACCCCCTTTATGGTGCTGAGCACTACAGAAAAGACAAAGGTAAACAAAACAGTCCTTGCCCTGAACTAATTTGCAACCAGGGAGATAAAATGTGAAAATTAATTATTAAAATTAAGTCTATCAACAACTAAAAAATATATATGAAAATAAATAAATCATGGTACAGTTTAAATAGGTAAATGGTTGCTTTGGAATGTAGTGGCCACAAGGGATTCTGTAGAGGAAGGGAATTGGATCTGGGCTTACAGGATTTGGGTAGAGGACAGGCAGGGAGGAAGAAAGAGAGGTGGGGACACTTGGGGAAGGAAAAATCTCATCTGGAATAGAAAATGCAGAAATATGCCCTGTGGAAGACAACTTATGGAGAACAAAGAGATGGTGAGAACCAGTGTAGGAAAGCTGGGTTGGGCAGGAGTAGAGAGCCCTGGTTGATGGGTGAGGTCTCTGATCTTTACCCAGAGGTTATGAAAATCCACTGACTGAGTTGAGCCAAGGAGAGAGATGGTTAAAAAGGGTTGAAATAAAGGAAATCAGCAGTACTCAGGGAACAAGCAAGTAAGTGTAGGATAAGGACAATCTGAACTAGGGGATGCCCCAGGGATGGTGAGGACAGCCTGGTTCCTGGGTACAATAAGGACAAAAACAGACAAGTCCAGGTGCCTGGGGAGCTGGAGAAGGGCCAAATTAACCGGAGCCTCAAACCAAGAGGGTGATGATGCCACATTCAGAACTGCAGAGGCCCAGGGGGAAAAATGGGGGAGAAGGTAGTCATGAGGTATATTAGCTCTATTTTAAGGTTCTCTAGGACCTCTAATGAAATGACCATGAATCACAAGCTCAAGATCAAGAACCAAAGCTGGAGGAAGGGAAGACAGGGTCACCATCCTGTCTTCCACTTTTCTTCCAACCCCTGGAGAAGGTAGGACAGCTTGGGAACTATATGTCCCTGTGAAAGAAGTCACAAGGAAGATGGAAACAGAATCCCAGAAACAACGCTGAACTATTCCCATCAATAGAGTGACTGGGGCTTTCAGACAGTTAAACCTGGAAGATCTGCATCCCCTGCCCTCTCCAGACAACAGTTTTTCTGCACTCTAGGTCATCCACCTTCACCAGGGACAGAAATCACAGGGGACCTGACCAGCATCTTGGTACAGAGGACAGGGGTAAGATTCTGGAGCCAGAAAGACCTAGGCAGAAATCCGAGTGAGTATGAGCGAACTACCTATCTTTCCCAATAACAAATAAGGGTCAAATATCTGGTCAGTGCAGGCCTAAGGGACAGCCTCAGTTAGTGTTACTTACCTCCTGCCCCACTCAGAGAAGGATTTTCCATTACTATTCAGTTCTCACTGACAGAGTTGCTCCATCAACATCTGCTTAGAAGGCCAGTTATACTCTCTGGGGTAGTGCAAAAAATAAGGACGTTTCCCCTTCCATTTATTAAATGTTGATCATTTTTCCCCTGAAGTTGGGTTTGGGGCACCTTGAACTGAATTCACTCCTCAAGCTAAGGACTGACAAGAATAGAAAAGAACACTTCTGTAAATGCTGCCCATGGCCCCCAAATATCACCTCTCCTTGTCTGTTAGTGGCAGCTATAATTATACTATCAGAGATTTACCTCTTTAGTTTAACATGTTTCTTTTAAATTATAAATTACTTTATGAGAAATTACTTATGGAGCTGTTACCAATCCTGAGTATAAGAGTACACAATAGTTTATCAGCTGCATGCAAAAGTAAGGGTTTTAATTCTCTAGAGAAAGAGGTGGAGGGCATTTTGGGGCCAGTTTCACTGGCTCTGTTTTGGTAGGCTACTGAAGTTAAGAGACCAGAGGGGCAAAGGAACCTAGAAAAGCAAGTTTCACAGCTTCACCAGGGATCAGCTCTGATCACCAGACAAAAGGGGTCACAGAAGAGATAACCCTGCTATGTGGAATGACCGTGTGAAAATGTGGGACATTTGGGGAACAATGTGGAACTTGGAGCAGAGGGGGACATCGGCAGAGAGCACTGCAACGTATCACAGAAAAGCTGTTCTTATCTCCCATGGAGACAAAATAAATGAGATCAAGATGCACCAGGAGAGACTGAGTCAGAAACCAGGAAGTACTTCCAGATGATGCAGAAACTCACCCGGTTGACTATCTAGACTTTCCTCCTGCCTCCACAGTCTCCTGGAAATTTTCCTTCAAAGATGACCATGATCTCTCAATCTCTAAACTGCAGTGTTGGACCTTACCCCCCATCCTTGGCTCCAATGCCCTCACTCCCTCAAAACCCCACATGGGGGAAGCCCCAGGTGCCCTGGCTTCCCTACTATGTCACTGACCCCTCTTGCCCTTCTCTTCACTGTGCTCTAAGGCTCTGCCTCTCTCCTTTTTGTCCCTAACAAGGGAAAGGACCCACTGTCCTGTGGTCCTCAGCAAGCAAGGGGGCGTGGTTCAGAAGAGTCTCTGCCACACAGAGCAGACACATAATGAATTGCAGATGGAATAAAGAAAGCTAATGCATTCAACTGCTGGCCCCAGTGTGACTCAAGAGGATCACACCACAGGAAGCCACAAAAGGCACTGTGCTTCCTTCTGTTTCTGAAGGAGCTTCACTTACTCCATGCATAAGCCCTGACTCTGACACAGCAAGTTTTCTCCAAAGAACAACTCAAAGGGAGTATCGCCAACCTCTGAGCTCCTCTGCCTCCTCATTACGCGGCTCTTTCATATCCAAGAAGTATGGTTCTCACAAAGAAAAAGGGATAGGAAGTAGGCACCATGGTTGGTACCTGAGAAGAGGGAGCACTCTTCTTGGCCACAAAGCTGCCCCAACCTCCTTCCACAGGCCCTCCTGCATCCCCCAGACTCCCCCTCCTTGCACTCCTACAGCTGCCTTTTGCAAGGGACTCTTTCTGTCACCTTGTATCTGCATTAGAGGGTCCATGAAAGACATATATATGAACAACATCAGAGAATACCATAGTCCCAAACTCTGGGCTCCCTCTTGTTGACATCTTTCCTTTCCCTGACAGAAGTGCCAGGCAGGTGAATGCCATTCTCTCCCCAGTGAGCAGGATGCCCTCTGAGGAACTAAGCCAAGACTAGGAGTCACAGGTTCAGACCTCAACTCTTCCTCCCTTGACCCACCACCTCCCATCAGCACTTAAGAAAAATTCTACCCACACAGATATGCCAGTTCGTGCTGGTGGCTGAGTGGCACATGAGAAGAGTCAAAGGCCTCAGGAACTTTACAGAAGGGGGAGATGAGAATGCAAAAGGAAGGTCGGAGGGAGAGGCAACAAGAGAGGGAAAGAACCTGAAGGAATCCTTTCAGACCTCAGCAGCTATCTCATAACCGGCCCCACTCATCCTTTTAATCTTTGGCCTTGACACTAGTCATTGATTGAGATTCACCTTTTGATCTGCTTCTCTATCTCTGTCCATTGAGTGTGAAATGCTGAGATATGTCAGATATCCTGAGAACCAGGACCCATGCAAGAAAGTTGCCAGGGCAACAGAATGCTCTTCTTGGCACAAATATTCATAGGTGATTCCACTGATAGAGCAGGAAGCTCAGACACCCTCCCCTCCTCCTCCTCAAGTCAGATCTGGCTGACATCACACTTGAGGAGCCATGAATGGTTTTGACAGGGGGAGTGGAAAAGATCAGCTAAGTTGCTGTCTTCAAGGTGAACCAGCAAAGAGAGAGGATTTTGCAGTTCTGATTAATGTTTAGCTTCCACCAAGCCTAGCGGTGGGGGTGGGAGCACAGGAAGACTGTGAGAGGGCAGAAATGGCATTGATTGTGGGAAAGGATGCCTGAAACCACAGTGCCAGGACAGGGCACTCAGGACAGGCCCTGTAAACTGAGATACTAGCCTGTTGGGGCCAGTGGGAGTGTCCAGAAAGAGCCTTAGGCTCTGGCCAGGGCTGTTTTGATCTCCCTGGTTGTCCATACTTCCTCCCAGCCCCACAAAAAGACAAACTGCACACAGGACTCTGAGGATCAGGCCTCCACTCTCTGTGCTGTTCAGGGAAGACTATGCCCTTCACCCCTGCCATCTCAGCCATCCCCCTGAATCCAACCTATCCCCAGATCATCATTTTCAGCCCCTTCCTTTCTCTAGACCTTAGTCTTCCGTAAAAGGGAGAAGATTTCCTTCTTTTCTTCCAACCTGTAATATTTCTGGAAAGGGTAAAAATAACATGTAATTTGCCTGTGAGGTCTCCTTGGAGAAACTCTTTTATAAAGTTATTACCAGCAACCCCATTGCCAGGAGGCCTGTGTCCTCAGGGCGGTCCCCAGCCATCCCATCTCTCATAGCTTGGGACTAGGATGGGACAATAATCCAGGACAGGGCATCTTATATTCACTTCCCCTTCTCTTC
Source organism: Urocitellus parryii (assembly GCF_045843805.1). Lineage (NCBI taxonomy): Eukaryota > Metazoa > Chordata > Mammalia > Rodentia > Sciuridae > Urocitellus > Urocitellus parryii. The sequence continues at coordinate 171,448,722 of NC_135532.1, read as the reverse complement.
CACATCCTTACCATCCTCCCCTAAATACTCTATCATATCCAGCATGAGCTCTTCCTTGTGGGGAGCCACCCCACTTCCCTGTACATCTCATACTCCTCCTGTAGACTCCACAGTCTACAGGAGGAGTATGAGATGTACAGGGAAGGAGCCTTCCCCACCATACAGCCAGAAGGACTCTTGTCCTACTCTGGAAGACCTGCTATCTGTACATATCATTCAGCACTTACCTCACTCTGCATTTTATCATTGACCAATTTGTTGGCAGCCCCACAGCATCTAGAACAGTATTGTGCACACAGTGAACACTTAAACGAATGTCTCTTTTAGTTGTTTTTTTAAAAATTATTATTCATTGTTCAACCATGAATAAAATGACTCAAGTATCTGGTTGCTCAGGCACATCCCTCTAGGGGGGGAGGCAATGTCCCCACATCCTCTCTGTGTTCGCCAGCAGAGCATCCTCTGTCTCTTCCCCTAAGCACACCATTCCTGCCCTGCCCTGAGCATTCTTTCCAGCTGCCCAAACTCTCACAGTTGCTCTACCTCACAGACCCTTTCCCCTACTTAGCTAGGATAGCTCAGGACCTTGTTCCTACCTCTGATGTCACTAAGTTACATTTCTACCCCTAGCTTCTCCTGGATTTCCTGTGGGGCACAAACAAGGTGTAACTTCAAAAAAGCTGGATCCCCAGCTTTGTATCACATTCTGGGATATGCACATCCATGACCATCTTTCCCGGGTCACACTCTGTACCATTAGTCTGTGCCCTAGGGTAGGACTCTATAATCTCCTGGCTGCCTTGAATGTCTACCCAGAATTTCTGGGTCTGTAACATGCACTAGGCTTGCTGGAAGGAAAAGGTATTGTCTCTCCTTATGAGGAGGCTCTAGAGACCAACAAACTCTATGCTCCTCCCAGAAGTTAGGTAGATAACCCACTTCACCTCCCAGGCTCCCTGAACTGGCCTAATCTGTGACAATGGTGGGAAGGGGGCTTTGCTACCAGTAAGCTAGATACATTTCAGATTTTGATTCCACTCACTAGATGAACTTGGCAATTTGTTGAAACTCAGCAATTGTTAAGTGCCTATTCTTGTTCTAAAGGTATCAGAGGTTATCTTAGTGAGGTCCCCAGACCAGCAGCATCAGAAGACCTGAGAACTTATGAAAAGTGAAAATTCTTGTGCCCACCCCAGAGATCTGCTAAATCAGAGTTTGAGGGTAAAGCCAGAAACCCTCAAAACTTCAAGTGTTTCTGATGCATGCTCAAGTTTGAGGACCACTGATTTAGCACCTGAACACATACACACACACACACACACACACACACACACACACACACACACATACAGAGAGAGAGAGAGAGAGAGAGAGAGAGAGAGAGAAAGAAAGAGAAGAAAACTCACAATCTAAAACAGCAGTTTAAGGCTGAGTATAACTCTTGTTGGTAGAACACTTGCCTGAGCTGCCTGAGCATATTCTTTCCAGCTGCCCAAACTCTCACAGTTGCTCTACCTCACAGATCCTTTCCCCTACTTAGCTAGGATAGCTCAGGACCCTGGCTTCTATCCCCAGTACCACAGAAAAGAAATTAAGCACAACAAAAGTTGTTTGCCTTGGCTGCATGTTAAAATTACCTGGGGAGCTTTGAAAATTATCCCAGGGTGAGGCCCATCCCACTAATTCAAACCTCTGGGAGTGGGCACACCATTGTAAGGCACCATGTTTAGGATTGAGCGTGGTAGGAAGGTTCCTCTCCCATGGGGAGGAGTTCAGGCCAGTGCTTCACCAGCTCTGCCTCCTTGTTCTCATCTGAAAAATGGGAAGTGTTAACATCCCTTTTAAAAGACTCTCAAGTATTTCACAAGATGATGCATGGAAATGCCAGGTGTGTAACGGAAGCTTGGTCTCCATCAGCTCCCTTCCTTCCAGTTTTCCGCCCTTGTTGACTCTGACCTGAGCAGCTAGGCTGATGTATTCACAATGCCCACTAATCCAGTCCATCAAAGACCCCTCTCTCACCAAGAATAAACCTCCTGGGTGTTCACAGCTGGGGGCTAGAGTTCTCAGCTGCTGTCTTAACAATCCTACTGTCCTGGGCCACTGTTCTGAAAAATAGGCTGGGACCTTGGGAACCAGACTGTCCTCAGGGACAGCTCACTGTGTGAGCTCCAGCCCTCAAACACCCTCAATCTTTCAAAGAGCACCTCTTTAAAACAACTTGATAAAGGCCACTGCAATTTCACTAGGAACATGTTGTCCTATCCCTGCCCCGTCTCCTACTCTGCCTGTGTTCCAGGCAAGTCCACTGGCTCCGGGTGAGATCTCCCAGCCTCGGGCAGCCCTCCCTGGTGCAGAATTATTCACTATTCAATCTCCTTTCCCCGAAATATCTGAAAATTAAGGGACTTGGCAATAACTCAAATTCATCTACCTCCTCCCTCCCCGTAAAGCATAGGAGTAGGTCAACAATCACAGAGAAGGCCCTGGGAAGCCCCCACGGTATCACTGAAGGAGAGGCAGCCCCTGTGGCCTGCTGAATTGAACACAGAAATGAAGGCTTCCTTGTAGTTGCCTGCTGGGGCTCTATGCATATCTCAGCAGACACTAAAAACATGTTTGGTTTCCTCTTGAGAACAGCCTTCACTGTCATTTAAAAAAAAAAAAAAAAAAGCAAACTATGTCATTGCTTTATAGGCAAACCTTTGTTTCTTTTTATTTGTTTGTTGTTTTGTTTTTCTACTAAAACACTATCATTCAGCTTGCCCAGATTTGGTTCCCTTTCTCCCAGACTTCCCCAAATGAAGGTGGACTATTTCCAAATATCAAATTAGCATTCAAAGAAGAAAGTTTTGTTACCATTAAGGATAATTTTTAAAATTTAAATTAAAACAAAAACAACAATAACAACCCTCCACCACCAGATTGAAAACAGTTCCCAGAAGGCAGATCCCACCAGCCAGCAGAATGTAGGTGGCATCCCTGGAATTAGTCCCCCTGGGAGTAGTCCCCCTTCTTAGGTGAAACAGTCCGTGAAACAGTCATGCCATCATCTACTAGGTGCAGTGGAAACCAAACTCCCACGCCAAATTTAGAGGTGGGAGAGAAGCCAGAGAGGAGAATGGATTTGGTTTTTGAGAAAAGAGTTTAGACACTCCAGCAGCAGGAAACAGGACAATTCTCCAAAGAGGACTTCCAGGGGAGAAACGGTATCTTCAGAAGCCAAGTCCAGGCCTGGCCTTTGACCCACAGAACCCTCACAGGAGAATTTAGAATATTAGGAGCAAAAGTCCCTGCCAAAACAGCCAGGCTGGAACAGGAAAAATACAAGCACTATGAAGCTTGTTCCCAAGTCTCTGAGCTACAAAGTCCCCCTTCCTTCTTAAACATCACAAAGTCACCTCCCCTGACTCCATCGCCCCTCCTCTTCCTTTCCCAAATCCTTCCTCGTGTGGAATAAGACCTTTGCCCAGGCTGGCCAGAGGAGAATATATTTCCTCCTGGGCTCTGCATTTTCATTCAGCTTTAAGAAGCTCAGGCAAGAAGCCAGAGAGAGAGAGAGAGAGGAGGAATGAGAATTTCAGATGGCACCTAAGCGCTCACCTCCTAGTGCTGGAGGCTCCCTCCCTGGATTTCTCCTCCTTGTGCCAGAATCCTCACTGGCTCAGGTTCTACACCCTGGGTTCTGGAAGCACTGAATGAGCTGCCCTCACAAGCCTTAGGGGAAAAAATGAACATTACCAATGCACAGCTTTGCCCATCAAGGCCTGTCAGGCTGGAGCTCTAACAGGGTACAGAGAGGCTGGAGGGAAATGGTTTTAAAATCCAGGTGGCATTTCAGACATCTGCCACTAATAGTGCAAAGAGTCAGTGGGTCATCAAAATGACAGATAATCAATAATTCAGAATAATGGATATTATTGGTTAGGAAACAACAAGATTTTTGACAGCAGTTGTCTTCTTGAGGATCTATTTGTTCAAAAATGAAAATGAAAACTAAGAGTGGTAGGAAACATCCACAAGAAAAGAGAAAGCCTGTTGGGGATTTAAAATGGACAGCTAGTGCTCCTGGGTAGGGTATGAGTCCCTCATTCAAACAAAACTGCCTGAGTACAACAACTATGAATTTTAGGGATTTTCTTAGAAGCACCCTGACGTGAATGAGCTACACACAGTTCTGCTCATAAGCATCTATAGTCCTCAAATTTACAACTCATAGTTTGTAGGTTGGCTTTCTCAATGTCGAATATAAATGACTGAGAATAACTCCATAGTTTTTCTGGATTATAAAGCTGTTTCTGTCCCTGTTCATGGATACAACCAAGTCAACAGGACAATTGGCACTGGGGAGTAGAGGAGAAAGGGACAGGGAACAGGCACATGAGACTCAGACTCATAAGTTGTCTCGAGACCTCAGAATCCTCCAGGACCAGTTGAAGAGGGCAGAGGCAACATCTAAGCAGGAGGCACGTGGAAACACTGCAGTACCATGCCAGAGCCGCCCACATGAAGAAATTTCTTGGATTACAATATTCCCCTCCACCATGCTCACTTTTTCCAGATTTTTTTTAGGGAGCCTGAATCAAATTTTCTCAGGGCTCTGTAGGCTTATCCCATCTTGATGCCTGGTTTACATTTTTATTGAGGCTTTCTTGAGTCCTTGTATTATCAACTCAGAGAGAATAACTTCCCTCCAGATGGGGCAAAAGGAGAACTGCCACCCCTGAATTGCCTATTAGTACAATAGAATTGGGCCGAGACTTCTTTCTCAGTTCAGGAGTTTCACCTTAGACCTGAGTCTTCCTCAGAGTTTATATCTCAATGATCTTTACAGGAAACCCATCTTTTTCAGGGACAAACATCTTTCATTATACCTAAAATAACAAATGGAGAGAGGGACAAAAAAAACAGCCACTAGTTACAAGCACACATTAGTTGAAAGCATCTGTGTCTTAATATTCCAGTCATCTGGTTTTCTATGTTTGTGAACTGATCTGATTCCACTGATAAGTGTGACTACAAGTGTAATAGATAACTCTGAGAAAAGTCAGAGCGTGACACATCAACAAGAAGTGCTTCCTGAGGACAGGATGTTGATCTTGGTCATTGCTGTCTCCCTGGCACCTACCATAGACCTGCCACACACAAAAGCACTTAATAAATATCAACTGGGCTGGGGATGTGGCTCTAGCGGTAGTGCGCTCGCCTGGCATGCGTGCGGCCCGGGTTCGATCCTCAGCACCACATACCAACAAAGATGTTGTGTCCGCCGAGAACTAAAAAATAGATATTAAAAATTCTCTCTCTCTCTCTCTCTCTCTCTCTCTCTCTCTCTCTCTCTCTCTCTCTCTCTCTCTCTCTTCTCTCACTCTCTCTAAAAAAAAATAAATTAAATAAATAAATAAATAAATAAATATCAACTGAGGGAACCAAGTAATAATTGAGTAATTTAAAACAATGTACACATCAAACATAAATTTCTTAAGGGACACAAAATAAGGCAGAGGGTTAGCCTATTAAACTGTAGAAAAAGAGTAATAAAGTAAATGAAGCAAAAGAGGAAGAAAAAAATTAAGGAGACATAGGGATCAACCAAAAAGTATAACACATTGCCAAAAGGACAGGGATAATAATAACTGTTGCCCTCGATTATCTGAAATACTTTAAGCAGGAATGAAATTTTATGGCTCTATATTACTCTAGGGAGTTGAACTAACAGTAACACGTCTAAATTAAAGACAGATTTCAATTGCATAAAATAATTTACTAATAATTAGATCTGTCTACCAATAAAATGAGTTGTCTCATGGGGTTATAAGCACCTATCACCGAAAATATGAATTACTATCACTCAGATATCATCTAGAGGCAAATTATGCCTCAAGTGGGAAGTTAAATTAAATAGACTCCAAGATCTCATCCACAACTAAGTTTCAACTAATCTAGAACTCAGTGACCAAGGCTGGATAATTAAGCAAGATAGATAGCCTAGAAGAGGAGAGTTTGGGGTCACTTTGAGAAGGTGGTAACATTTAGAACCATGAATACATATTGGAGTGAAGGGCCCAAAAAACTCACTAAGGGGATGGGGATAAGAAAATCACTTAGTACCATGTCAGGGAAACTTTAAGGTCCAGAGATATTATTCTCAGAACCATCTACTTAAATTGAAGCCTTCCTAAATTGATAAATAATCCTAACCAGGATCAACTGAAATGGGGGGAAAAAACATTTCAAATATTTTATCAAACATTTAATAAGTTGATGTAATATGAAGAGGCCATAGAGTTGGAAATTAAAAGAAGCCAACAACAAGGCTAGTCTAGCCCACAAATCTGTAACCAATTTGAAAGTTGCAAATGGTAGTCTCTGAGCTGCCACCATAAAAGAACCCATCCCGGCAGTCTTTGACTCTTGTCATTACCTAACCAGGGGTCATTATATTATGAGTCCTATATTGTAGTTGAGCCAGAAAGGGAACAGCACCTTCTTTCATTTTACTTGGATAATGGCCAAATACAAGTCACTTTACTATGACTTAAAGAGTATTGTGCCCATCTGTTCACAATCGATGGGAATAATTGAAGGTTGGAATGTGCCAAGCACTCTTGGACAATCCTGCGGAAGAGGGCTGGGGGCTTACTTGGCCATTTGCCAAATGACAATGATTCCTTCATCTATGAACATATGGACTTGATGAAACTGTCACTTGGAGAACATGGTACAGCAGGGCTTGAGCCATTCCATTTCCACAAGAATATTTACGTAAGTTATAGAAAGGGAGTAGCCTTTATATCTTGTGTTATATCATGAAAATTCTTGCAAGCATGCAACTTTGGGCTCCCTCTTTTAGGAGACTCTAGCTTTGTGTCCCAAATTAGGAAGGGCTAATTAGATATCATTCCTATCCATCATCTTGGGTTGAAAAAAAGGTGGCAAATCACCACAAAGCAAAGAAATGGCCAAGGGATGTCGTGAGACAAATCTCCACTGTCAGCCTCTCCTAAGATGAAGCAGTGGTGGGGTGCAGGAAGGGGTTTCACATATTTGCTTAGACTTTGCAACAGTTCAATGGTTGGAGATACCCCTCACTAACAGTGGCTGAGAAAATAGGTGAGGGTAATATTGCATTATTTCTTAATATAATTTTGAGGAAAACATAAAAGAACCTTGATGGAAAATCCTCCTGATTGACTTCTGTCTTTTCAAGTTCAGAAAATTTTCACTCACAATTTATTTTTTTAAGAGAGAACAGAATCATTAATTTGAGGTCTGGCAAAAATATAGAAGTGTCTAACAAGTCTTAGCCAGGAATTGCTAAAACCATGATCCTCTTTTATGCAATGTCTCTGCAGTGAACATCAAGGTAAATTAAGAAGACAGAAGAGATGCTGTCAAGGGCAACCTAGGGTCAGAAGAGAATGTTAGTGAGTTTGAGGGGTATTTTTGCCATGTCATTTTCCTTTATGCCTGTCTTAGGGAGTCAGGACCCAAACCAAGATGGTACCTCTATCTCACAGGGCCAGGACTGCTCAAAGTGGAAGCACCAGATCACCCCAGTCCTAATTAACCAGAAAAGGTGACAGCCTAGTTGTGAGTCATCCAGGATTTTGACTTCTCTTCTCTTGTGCTTTCCCCCTGATTTCAGGGGAATCAAGGGCTAGAAGTGGAGGAAATTACTCCAAGTCATTTGCTTTCTATGGGAAAGTGTATTGAAAGCATTTCTAGGAAGGGAGGATTACATTACAAGTTAAAGCAAGGTGTTTGTATTTCCTCTAGACTCCCTCTGGTCTCCCTTGCATGCCCAGGAATAATTAAGAGAGGGCCTAACTCTAGTGTTTTCTAGCTCTTCCAGGAATGCTACACATAGCCTCTGAGCACCATGTCACAGCTCCCTCCCCTTTTCATGAAATTCAGGGTCACTAGCTTCTTGAATTCCTGTTTACTCGCTACACTGTATTTGACCTTGTGTCTCCCCCTCCCTCAGACATTTCTGTCATCATATTATTGCCATTTTGTGTCATGTCATGCATATCTGTCTGCTTTTATGATTAAGAACTGACAACATGAAATAACAAGGCAGAAACAGATGACTCACAACCTAAGGTCCTTGATTCAAGGATCATTGCCAGCTGGACAGCCTTGGCAAATCTCTTCACGAATTTGAGCTTCAGTTTCCTCATCTATAAAAATGCCTGTCTGTCATGGAGGAACTTGCCTTCTGGGCAGTGAGACTGGATGAACCAGTGAAGCCTGCAGTGTTGGTTGAAGCTCGGGCACCACTCAGCTGCAGTGGTGCCCTGATCTGCTCTCCTGTCCCATGTCTGGAGTTGTACAAGGTAGGCTGCAGGAGTCCCACCTATCTCACAAGGCTATTGCAGATTTCAAGTGAAATAAAACTGTGAATGCATTTGTGAAACTGTAAAGCACCCTCTTGCTATTGTTGGTAGAGACCTTGTCTCTTTTTACAATCCAGTATCTGAACTAGGATTGTGCCTACTCTGAAGCCCATCAATATTTGGTTTAAATGTCACTGAATGCCCCTTTTAACTACAGTGCAAGCTTTACCACATACTCGAAGTTAGGATCCCACACACATCATTAAAACGAGATATAGATAGATAGATAGATAGATAGATAGATAGATAGATAGATAGATAGATAGATAGATATTGAACTCAAGGGCACTTAACCACTAAGTCACATTCCCACCCTTTTTATATTTTACTTTGAAACAGAGTGTGAGTTGCTTGCTAATTTGCTGAAGCTGGCTTTGAACTTGCAATCCTCCTGCCTCAGCCTCCTAAGCTGCTGGGATTACAGGTGTGTGCCACTGTATAGGACTCCCTGTTTCTCTTTAGCACCACCACCTGAGAACTTGCAAACAATCGTTAGAGCCAAACTTCCTGGCACCACTCACCTTACTGTTTGTGAAGCGAAGGACTCAGAATTCTCTCTCAGTGGGACTTGTTCTTAGAGTCATAACTAAAATCTCTGATTGCTCAACAGGGAGCACCAGAAGAACCAAAGGGAGAAGGATGCTTTGTGACATCTGAAGTCTACAACAATGTGCTGACAGGGTCCTGTCTTTCTCCCTGAGTGTCTGCTAACAGGCTTGCCTGTGATTAAGAGCACTTATACTGATACTAACTGCTCTGCATCTTCAACAGCTGACACCTATAAGCAGCTCCTTTGTTTTACAACAAAGCATATTCAATAATTAATGGCTTTACAGAGAATTCCAGTCCACAGCCTCTTTCAAAAGGACTCCAAAGGTATCCCTGGACTATAAAAATGCTTCAACTAGAAATAAATCACCATTTCTTGCACTTTATCATACAACCAGTTGCCACCGGCCCCATAGTCAACCCTTCTCTAATGGTCTGATAAGAAGGTAAGAAATAGATGAATGCTCATGGTTGACTTGCGCAATATTTTACAAACATGAAAGAGAAATTAAACATCAGAGTCCTGTGGAGGTGGCACATTGATTTCCCCTGAAGAACTCAGTAAGCTTTCCCAGCTGTTACTCAAATTCTATCATATTTTATGTATCTAACTTGAGTTTCATTTCTGCTGATCACTTCAGCCTATAAAAATACATTCACTCATTCATTCAGCATTTATTCACTGAGCATTTGCTGTGTACCAGGCATTGTGCTAGGTTCTGAGGATTGAACAACATAATGGTCAAAATCTCAATCTGGGACTGGGGTGGTAGCTCAATGGTAGAGTGCTTGCCTAGCATGTGTGAGGCATTAGGTTCAATTCTCAGCACTGTTTATAAATGAATAAATAAAAATTAAAGGTCCATCAACAATTTAAAAAATATTTTTTTAAAAAAAATCTCAATCTGATGGCTCCATCCTCTGATCTACCAATAGAAGTAGTGTTTATACCCTCACATCATATACAGTCTTTCACCAATAGTCTTTCTCCAGAATTCATGTTTCTCTCCACCTTACAAAATTATTATGAAAATGACTTTTAAAGCAGCTTAAGGGTAAAGCATTTCTGATTTCTTTTATAATCTGCTAAGAGAAAGTACTGAGTAAATGAATAGTAACTATGTGGAAAGAAAAAAATACATATTTAATTTTTTCATAAGAACTGTCAGTCTCTTCAAAGGCAAGGATTTCTCTGTTTAGATTTCTTCATTTTCTAGAGTGCACAACACAGCACTGGGCATGTGGCTAATTCTCAGTACATACTTGATCAGACTCAGTGACACTACTAGAAATGTTAATCACACTCTAGATTTAGAAAATGGGAAGTTTAAAGGCCAAGGAAAACAACTCAGTCCTGAGTGACAATCCCCCAACATGTGACTAGGCTTTATCCCTACCAGAGCACTATGTGTGTAAGGAAGGAACACCGTCATATTTCAAATCCGAGGGCTGATTAAGCCACCTATGCCCCTCAAGAAGAAAGCCAGAATGAAACTAGAGCAGCAAGCCTGACTTTGGACAACAAGACCACCTAAGGACACATCCATCATGTGACCCACACAGGGTCTGCCTGCCCCAAGACCTTGAACCCAGGAGTCAGAGTCACCCATCCTATGAAGGAGACAGCTACAGCCAAAGCCAGTCCAGGAAAGCCACACACCCAGATGCCTTGCTGCCACTCATACTCACACATGCTGTCTTTTGGTTCAGCCACTTGCAATACATCTTCTGGAACAGGCAGCTTTGTTCTGACAACAGAACCATAGCTAAGGAAGCCAGTGAACTGGAGCTTCTCTGTGGGGAGATGAGACTATATCCTTTACAACCCTAGGTGAGATCCGGACTGATGATGCTCTCCCAATGCCCTTGGGCATCTGTGAGCCCTACCACCTATTCCACCGATGAGCACATTGTTAGCACTGGCAAGGCACACCACCAGCATCTCAGGAGTGGCACTGGGGTGTTTGTATTCACCTACAAAGGCATTAACCCAAGTCAAGACAGTTCTTGGATACATCAGGGTTTACCACTTGAAAATTCAGGAGACTTACCCTGAAGCCCAACCTCCCCATTCCTCAAATCAGAAAGTACTCTAGGCCCTTCAAATTTAACATTAAATAACCAAAAAAATACACACACACACACACCATTTTCTATCCCAGACACAATGCAAAACTCTGCTTCAGTCTTACCAGATCTGAGTGCTCTGATCCCGGCTCATGCTGGGTCAACCTGGAGGTATTGCTGCTTCCTTCCCCATCCTTGTGATCCAGGACAGATCCCAAACAAGTCTTTCTTGGAAGCCAGCAATGGCATTTAGTCATGCAAAGCAGTGAGCTGACTTCATTTCCCTCAATAAATATTTCATCGAGATTCAGAGAAATAAGAGAAACCTTATTCATGAGATTTATGTTTGTCTTAATGATTCACAGCATAATTTGTTCCAATAAAATATTTATTTTAATATCTTCTTGGGTCTGAAAACTTCTGCCCATTCATCAGTGACTGCTTGTTTCATAGGTCCTCTCAACAGATGTAAAGACACTGGGAATGGCTTCATTCTTCTCCAAAGTGTGAGTTTTTCCTTCCAGCTCTCTCTAAATGAGGAGCTTGGGCCACATCTGTACACCTCCTCGACACACCCCCAGTGCTTTGCCATTGGGGTCAGTCAGTCTCCACTCTCTGTTGCCTCTCGCCCTGCATTTCTCAACCCCATAAATATTTCTTAAAAATCTTACCTGCTCAGATACCACTTTAGCACAAAGAGTCCCAGAGTGGCACTGCTGAAAGGTGATAGAACCTTTAGGAGGTAGGGCCTTGGGTTGTTGAGAGGCTGCCCTTGAAGGGGAGATTTTGAGAGCCCAGCCTCTCCCTTTCTCATTGCTTCCTGACTTGTGATGCAATTAGTCGGCTCTGCCAAACACTGCTGCATGCCCAAGGCAATGGGGTCACCCCAAAATGGACTGGAACCTCCAGAACTGTAAGCTAAATAAAACTTTTCTCTTTAACCTTTCTTTTTTACATATTGCCTCGGGTATTTCATTGAAGTGAAAGAAAGCTGACTAATACACCCAGACATAGAATCTCAGAGAAACTCTCCCTAGAATAAGAGGAGGATAGGAAGAGGGCTGGGAACTCAGTACAGCATGGTGAAAAGGAGAATGGAATGGGAATAAAGAACTCTGAGCTCAAGTTTCAATGTCAACTGGTTTATAAATTGAGTCTCAAGGCCGTCACTTATCAGCCACTTCCCTCTTGTAAAATGAGGAAATCTATATTGTTGGAAAAATCAAATGAGATGATAGATATGCTTTATAAAGAATTATAACTACCTCCCAGCATTGCTGTGAAAATTAAATAAGAAGACATATTTCCAGTGTTTAGGAAAAACCTGGCGGATAATAAACATTCAAATAAGACATAGTTATAAAAATGAGAAAAAAAATTGTTTACTTTTATTAGAACTCAATGACTATTTATTTTAAACCTCACTCCCTGACTCATTTACATCTTGCCTAAGTGAACATTTGCCAATACTGCCATAGATACACAGGAGTCCCAGTAATACCCAGGGCCCATCTCATGGGTAGAGGGTTTCTGTGGAGGTGTGGTGCACTTGTAAACTGCTCACATTTCTCTTTCCCACAGAGATGGTGCAATCCTCACTCAGTTGCTGAAGGTTCTCTAGATCCTAAGAAAAGCATTCCTTGTTTACTTCACAGAAAATATACTAAAAGCCACCCTTCATTCCACCAGCCCCAAGATCAGTCCCCTTCAAGTGGCAGCCACAGCCGTCTGCCATCTGTGGTCCCTCTGTGCTGTCCCCAACTGAGAGTTCCACCATTCAGCCCTCCCAAAATCTGGTCCTGGCATAGATGGAAGTGTCTCTTGCCTCCCCTGACGGAATGTTTCTAGGACCTGGAAAATTCTGCACTCAGCCTACAAGAAAGCCTTTTGCTCTGTTGCTAGCCCTCAAGGAAACTTCCTGGATGATCCCTGAGAGGAGGTAGGATGGGTAGAATGAGTGGCTTCCCAAGAAGCTTGAAATCCGAAGGGATTTTACCTTTTGCAATAATTAAATGTCATTTCTACAATTTTAAAATCCCTGGCACTGTGAGAAAGATTTACTATGCTAAAGTAAAAAGGGCTTCTGAAAAGTAATTATAAAGGCTTATAAGTTAATAATGGCTTTGTACCTTGTATTACTAGAGCTAATTCCATTATCTGAGAAAACTAAAGACTAATGTTCAGTAACTTGGTGAATGCCTCAATCCACAGTTCCTGAAGAGACAGTACCTACAACCCTCTTGGCTACCACATCAGGCTAAGTACTTCTCTCCTCCAGAAAGCCATCCCAGAATATCTCTCACCAAGTCTGAGTCACTCCATTCTCTCTAAACACCCCCTACCCCACTCCCTCCCACTCCTCCCACATCATGCTTAATGTTCCTACTTCTTCCTGAAGAATCTTAAATTAACACAAGGCTGCACTATTTTAGCACTCATAAAAGAATCACCTATGTGATATTAATCAAGAGGAATGAATGAACTGTTCGAGAGGCTGAGGCACCAACAGAGTCAGAATGGTTCTGGGCCGGAAACCCTTTCCAAGCACCTTCCAAATCACACCCATTCTTCCCTCCCAAGAAACGACAAATGATAAATGTTTTAGTTATGTAAATTTCAAATAATTTTTTTAATTCTTTCCCCCTCATATGCTCAAGGAAAAATTACCAGTTTTTCTTCTCCATAGAAGAAATTTCTAGTATAAGACCCCCAGAACAAGGCAGCAGGTCAACAGAATGTACTTGTCCACACACCAGCCAGTTCCCCTTTCTCTCCCTCTGAGCTGGCGCAGATCCGAAGGAAGCCTGCAATGTCTGAAATCTGATCTTCCATCTGCCACTTGATCTTCCATCTGTCCCTTACCCAATTCAACAGAGGATTGGGGGCCGGAAAATAGAGTAAGAGAGGTCTCCAGGGGTCTACTTGGCGATGAACAGATGTTAATTTGGACTCAAAATGGAATAGAGGTAACTCTGTTTCCAACAAGAAAAGGCCTAAGGTCATAGCCAAATATACTTTGGTGGCCAGAGGAAACCCTAAGATGTTACTGAGCAATCCCTCTGGCGCTGCCTCCAGGTATCTAGGGTACAGGTGGTCTTATCTCAGTTCCCTGACTGTGGAGTAAAATGATATGAGGTTTAGAATAAGAATGGCTAGGTTAGAATCCTGGTCTTACACACCATTATGTAAGCTGAATGACTTGGATAAGTCACCTTAACTTTGAGCTAATAAACTAAATCACCCACAACCATTTTTGACAGGCCAGGTTCTTTTTCAAGAGAAGGTCTAGATTTTTGTACTATCTATGCTACATCTGTAGGCTCTTGTATGACTAAGGAAATGCTACTGAGAAACTATCAGCTGCAGCAGAAGATGTGGTCTCTCACCATGACCACATCTTCTGACCAGTATAAGGAGGAGAGCTGGGGCACAGCTTTGGCTTCATGAAAACAGTATCTGGGCAAACTAAGTCAACAACACCATCTAAAACATCACTGTCATTTTAAGATCAGTCTGTACCATAACCTTCATTTGGATACAGAAGTTTTTAAGTCATAGGATTTGCTTCTTTATAGACCATATCCTGACAAATAGATCTTATCTTGAAAAAGGCATCTCCAACTTTGTTGACAATCTTGAGAAATGTTCCTGGAACGAAGGTCTATTCCTGGAAACCAATTTCAATTTATAAAACTTCTGGTAGTTATGATAAAATAAAGGTCTTGCTGAAGTAAGATCTACACTCCCAAGATAACTGACCATTTATTTATTAGTTGCAACCCCTAGCTAACACTCAAACCACAAGCTGCCCTTGCTCAACCTCCCTGCAGGAACCCTGGTCATTCAGAAGAACCAGGACAGTGCTAAAAAAGGTAAGGGAAGCAAACAGAATTAAATCAAGGGACGCTCCCTCTATAGCCAAGGTCAATACCAGGATGGGCAGTAGTGCTTAGACAGTGGCAGAAAGACCCCACCCATCCAGAACTTTGAACAGACACTCTCTTCCAACTGGAGGCACAGAGCTGCTAATCTGACACACACCCAAAACAGACATGTGGGTAAAAATAAAATTACCAGTGCTCCAGTGAGAAGGACAGGAAGAGAACATGTTGAAACAATCATGGCCTATAGCACTAATACCCGTGCTGCTAAGTGACGTCAGTCAGAGGCAGGAAAGGATTGATCAACTTATTTCCCTTGCTCAAAATCTCCGAATGGCAGCCCATTGGCTGCTAAATACAATTCTAAGCATTTATTATGGTACATAAAACCTACCCAACCAATATTTCCAGCTTTCTCTCTCGTTATTTCAAATCCCCCCCCTCTCTCTCTCTCACACACACACACACACACACACACACACACACATACACATACTCCATAACAGACATGTCCTCCACATAAAGACTTCTTTCCAAACTCTCCCTTTCCTCGATCTCCACAGGCACAGCTTCTATCTATCCTTCAAGGCCTTTAAGGCCAAGTCCACAGCCAAACTTAACTTCCTCTTCTCTGCTCTCAGCACTTTCTGAGTGCCCTTTCCCTTCACTGTAACCCCCATGAAGACAGACTCTGTCTTGTTCATGTTCATAGCAGGGCCTGCATAGGTATTCAATAGATTTTGTCAAATAATGAATACTACCTCATGGCCAAGAAGTTTCCTATGTAACTTAAGTTTTCTAGTACTCATAAGCAAGAAGTCCTCATAACTGAGGCAAGAAGAAATTCAAATTTCAGTGGCTTTGATCAGATTTTTTTTTTCTCGTGTGCTATCTCACTCCCTGAAAAGTCTCACCCCTTTATGTCCTGGAGTGCCACTCATACCTCTCTGGTGATCATCTCTGTTCTTGAAGCACCCTGCCAGCCACACCTGCCTTTCTCTTCTATTCTAGCTGCCTGCAGTGGATGGAGGATGCCTGTCCTTGGCAAGGACCCCAGCATCTGATCCAGGATGCAGGCTCCAGTGTTCTCAAATCCCCAGTGCTCCAAGTGCCAAAAATCCTGAGTTGCTGGAATCTTCTACAACAGGATCAAACCCTGATGGAAGCTAAGTCCATCTTCCCCACTCTGTTCACAAAATCAGCATCATTTGTCTCCACACGTCACACAAAGTCACCATTTTAAAAAGCTCCTTAAACTTGGGCACAGTACTCTTCTCCTCAGTGACAGATGGGAGCCCAGGGAATTGCAAGAGAGCATGTGGTCTCCCCAAAACTCAGTTCCCTTCCTCCCATTCAAATTCATCGACAAACAGGTACCAGTGGGTGCTTACCTCTCAGATGAAATGGCTAGGACACGTTTAAAGGCCCACAGTGGCCATCGTACAGACTGAAGCTACGCTTGACCTCTGACGCCCGAGACTGAAATTTTCCCCAGAGCTTGAGGCTAAACTTCAAGGCAAATGGAAGTTGGTTTTTGACTCTATCCCCCCAATCCAACTCCAAAGTCCTCTCTCATAGCCCAGGCCTCATGTGCACATTGTCTCTCTCCTGTCCCATCACAACCTGCCTTCCTAGGCTTCCAGACCTCGGGTCCCCTCTTGACTATGCCACCACCCTCTTCTTATCCAAAAGTTAGGCTTTAGGCAACATAGGTTAAGAGTAGCTAACTTTGAGAATTTAACACACATAACATCACCTAGTCCTTATGCAAATGCTATGAGGTAAATACAACATTTTCAGCAAGAGGAATCTGGGGTCTAGAGAGGCTGAGTGACAGAGCTGTGAACTCACCCAGACCATTTTGATTCAAAGCCTCCTCTCACTTAAGCATACTGCCTAAAAAGCAAGTTAATGTGTGAAATAAACCCATCCATTAGGTTTATTGACACTTGCAAATTTTATTAAGTTTTTCTTTGTTTTTTAAAGGATACTATGTATTCAAATGAATAGCTTTTGGGGGGGGCGCTGGGGTTGTGGCTCAGCAGCAGAGTGCTTGCCTAGCACGTGCAAAGCACTGGGTTCGATCCTCAGCACCACATATAAATAAATTAAATAAAGGTATTGTGTCCAACTACAACTAAAACATAAATATTTTTTAAAAATGAATAGCTTTCACTGGTGAGATTGAAGGATGAACTAGCACAGAGGTGATAAAATGGAACAAAATCCACACATAGGGGTACTTTCAATTCACTTTCACCCAATTTGTTCCCACCTCTCCAAAACCCAGCTGAACTTAGGTGTCTATGACCAAGTTTCAACTCATGCATATTATTGACCTATTTGAGGCATCTACTCTGGGCATTTTCTTTGAGAGACTTCTAAGAGCTAGCAATCTATAGCAATGATAGAATAATAAGAGGAACTTCTAAGATAAAGTCCACAGGAAAAGGATATATGGAAACAAGAGGGAGGAGAAATGGATCTCAAACCTGTAGAAGGTTAGTGTTCAGAATTAAACCTCCTCTCCACGCATTGATACTATGGAGGTGCCAGCTGGGGACTGGGGAGAAATTTTGCTGAGGCTCTTATCTCAAAGGGAGGATGTGGAGTCCATCTGATTTCTGGAAGGCAAGGAAGTAAGCCAGCACTTAGGAGGGTTTTCTTTGGTACCCTCAGGCCTCACCTTCTATGCCCCTGCTCTGAGGTAGCAAGGGTAGGTATATTAAAGAAACGACAGCTTCCAGCTCTCCTGGGGAAGTGAAGTCCATGTTTCCAAGGAGGATTCTTAACCCTCGATATGATCTTCCTTCCAAAACTGCTAGGAACCCTTGGAAAGACCCAGATTTCCCAGTATAGTCATATGCCTGGATCAGATGCATTTGGTTTTTTGTGGTTTTTATTTGCGGATAGCAGGCAGGGTGAGGCAGTGCTGGAAAATAAACTCAGGGCCACTTGACCACTGAGCCACATACCCAGCACTATTTTGTATTTTATTTAGAGATAGCACCTCGCTTTTGCTGAGGCTCATTTTGAACTCGTGATCCTCCTGCCTCACCTCCCGAGCCACTGGGATTACAGGCATGAGCCACCGTGCTCGGCCAGATGCTTTTGTTTTTATATACTGTGCATTTATAGAAGTAAATTGTAATGTAATTAAGTTTTGTGAATAAATTTCCAATAGTCAGGCTGGGGTTGTGGCTCAGCAGTAGAACATTCACCTAGCACGTGCAAGGCCCTGGGTTGGATCCTCAGTACCACATAAAAATAAATAAATAAACAAACAAACAAATAAATAAATAAAGGTATTGTGTCCAACTACAACTAAAAAACATTAATAAATAAAAATCTCCAACAGTCATTCTTTCTACTGTATAATTTTATTCTTTAATATTCTTGATTAAATGAATTTGTTACAGGCTATCCCAAATTTTCATAGTTTTTAACAAAGTGTTCTTTCAAGAAACATACTCCCTATATTTCTGAATCCTTTGTTAGGTTTGGCTCTATATTTTCTTGCATCATTCAGAGTATCCAGGTCCCCAACTACAACCATGACAACAGCCATGACTACACTTACTAATCCTTAACCCTAGCTGAGCACAGGGTACGATAGACAAAATTAGTTCCTACCAAGTGACCATTTTCCCCCTTCATCCTTGCTTACAGAACCTACATTTTGTTCAGAAATCAAGCAACCATGCACTTCAAGAGAAGCAAAGAGAACTAACTTCCAGCCTCACGGGTTAAATGCTGATTATATTACACTAATCTGGGAAATTACATCCCCTTCCAGTGACTTGCTTAGGAATTACTGGTGAAATTATGGCTTTTGAACCATGAAAGAAAAATCTCCTGATGGACATCTGGGAAAGGTTTACTTGCTCTTGAAGAGAATTATATGAACACAGGCTTGAGGAAACAGGCCCTTTCAGTTGTCACTTCTGTTTGTAACACAGAGTTATGGTGGCCATCTTGGACTAAAAGGATGGTAGAAGGAAGGACAGCATGAACTGTGGTCCTGAAGTCTGCATTCCTTGTAATAGAAGGCAAGGTGATCAGGATCTTCCTTCCCACCGAGGACAACTTTGTTTTTTAATGTTTTTTTTAATCTTTTTAAAAGCTTTAAAGAACAAATAAGATAAAAATTAAAAACTACTAGGTTAAAACTTACGAGAAGTGAGAATATAGAGAGGTCCAGAACACAGGGCAGCTTTTACCTTGTGAGAATTTGCCAATCACCAAGAAACAGTAGCAAAACTAAGCTCTGCTTTTGGCAATCAGAAAGAATGAAGGGAGCCAGGTGCAGTGGCCCACACACATGTAATCCCAGCAATTCCAGAGATTGAGGCAGGAGGATCAACCACAGCAATTTAGCAAGGCCTTAAGCAATTTATAAAGACCCTGTCTTATTTAAAAAAAAAAGGGGGGATTGAGGATATATCTCAGTGGTAGACTACCCCTGGGTTCAATCCCCAGTATGTGAGAGGAAAAGAAGGAAAAGGAATAGGAGGAAGAGGAAGAGAAGGAAGAGAAGGAAGAAAAAGAAGAATGAAGGGATCATAAATCAGAGGCCCTTATCCAAGAAAATGACTCTCATAAACAATACCCATTCCAACCTGTTTCCTCCCAGGAGGGGAGGAGAGCCTTAACCTCAAGGTAAAGGTAGCCAAAAAATAAAACAATTGTCATGCAAATTTGAAACCCAGTTGCCTATAACCTGGGTTCAAGGAATCATAAGCATTCAACTTGGGTCCAAGTGGAACTAGATGGGTAGTATTCCCAAAGATCTGTCAAAAGAAAATAAAAATCATTGCAGAAGAATGCTGTTATTCTAGACTTCAAGGAATTAGAATTCTGGAGCTAACTTATTAAAAGCATTAGAGAGCTAACAAAATAACAAAAATTGCCAAGCTAAAATGTTGAAGAAGTTGAGAATCCAAAGTGGTATGCCCAGAGCACAAAACAGTTTTTCTTTCCGTAAGACCATTTGCCAATCTGCAAGAAACAGTGAGGATTATGTGGGATTTTATTACCATAAAATCTTTTTCAAAACTAGTAACCAGGAACTGGGCAAGGTGAAGCTGAAGCAGGAGGATCATTTGAGCCTAGGAGTTCAAATCCAGTACGTGTAACACAGCAAAACCCCACCTCAAAAAATAAATAAAATAATGACCAGGACACAATCAAATATAACACACAAGGGGTAGAGGGAAGACCATGAGAAAGTACCATCAGAAACAGCAGACTACAGAAACAGATTCACATTTGTGGTAGTTATTTGACAATGTACATATATATGCTAAAACATTCTGTATAGGGTAAATATATTCCATTTTTATTTGTCAGTTATACTTCAATAAATCTGTAAAAAATAAAGAGACAGAACCACAAAAACTTCAGATAATTTGAGAGTTTTTCATGAAACTTAATTTTCTAAGAAAAGTAATTTGGAAAGGAATTAAAAGTCATTCTAGTACTGAAAAACACAATAATTGAAATTTAGAAGACAATTCATCTACTTAATTGCAGTTTAGACTTAGCTAAATAGAGAATTAACAAACTGGAAGATAGATCAGAGGAAATTATCTAGAATGCATCATAGATAAAATTATTAAATATATAGAAATAACTACAAGAAATGTAGAAGACACAGTGAGAAATTTCAACATACAATTAACTGACTGGAATACCAAAGGGAGAAAAGAAAATAGAGACAATGGCTAAAGATTTTCCAAAGTTGATGAACTGTAACATCTAATGAACTAATTGAGATTCTAATTTAACTTTCCAACTTCTGAAATTCTTAAGAGAAATAAAAGAAAGGAAAAGCAGAAGGAAAGGAAGAAGAGAAATAAATTTATTAAGTAAATTTTAATTTGGGTTCAGTTATCTGCAGCCATAAGCATCCTAAATGATATTCATAGAATAAAATAGCTATCATTTATAGAGTGCCTACTATGTGATATGAACTGTAAAAATTCTGTATTCCAATTTTGTTCAGTTCCCCACAAAGCTTTATAAAGTTTAAAAACCATTCAAGACAGGCTGGGTAGGTTATAGAGACAAACCATTCCAAAATCTCAATACCTTAATAGATAAGATGATTATTATGTGTTCATATTACATGCTCTACATGGCTCAACAGAGGAAATGAATGTCATTGTCATCTAGGATCCCAGGCTAATGAAGACTTTATCTTATCAGAACTTCTACAATTGATAACACAGTGGAAGAATTAATTAAATAATACCTCCTGGCTTTAAAGCTTCCACTTGATAATAAAACACCTGACTTCTACTTACATTTCTTTAGGCAAAGCAAGTCACACCACCAAAGGTATATGGAAGTGCAATCTTACCAGGTTACACTACCCTGAAGGTGGAGAGCTAGAAGAGTTTTCTGAATGGCACTAATGACTACCACAGATAGATATGATCTTAATTCTCCAAATGAAGAAACTGAGACTGAGTGGTATTTCATTGCTAATTGGGTTAATTAAGAATGTACAAAGTCAGGTGTGGGGTTATAGCTCAGCAGTAGAGCGATTTCCTTGCACTTATGCGGTACTGGGTTCGATCCTCAGCACCACATCAAAAACAAATTAAAAAATAAAGATATTGTATCCTTGAATTGGTGTAAGTATACTATGTATACAACCAGAGATATGAAAAATTGGGCTCTATATATGTAATAAGAGTTGTAATGCATTCTGCTGTTATATATAAATTTTAAAAAGATATTGTGTCCATTTTTTAAAAAATCTTTATAAAAAAAGATTGTACTAAGTAATACAGAAGAAGATACTATTAACATGATTATTTGTCCATTAGTGTGGAGTGTGTGGGTAGTGAGAAACAGCAGAGATGTGATCTATATGGAGTCAAGCAGAGTCTGGGTCTCATCCTGGTCAATACCAGAATCACCACCCCCAGAGGCAGAGTATAGAACCAAGGTAGCCAGAGGGAAATATCCTAGCCCTTTCTTTATTCCTTGTGCTAACTAAAGGCTTTTCTACCAGGATAAGATGAACTGCAATTGTCCAAACACGGTGTGCCTGCATGTACTAGGGCCTCTCACTAGCTTATATATTCCAGGTGTTCATGATGTGGTTAAGAAAGGGAAAATAAGCCCATATAAGTGGATTGACCGTGCCAAGTTTCTTAACTTCTATCTTTGCAATTCTGAAAGTTTTCCAAGGCACAGGAGACCCAACCTGAGAGAGTTCTCAACCCATCATGTCCAAATTCAGGAGAAGGGGCCTCTTTGCTCTCTTAGGTCCTCAACACCTTTCCATTAGCTGGTTTTTCCAGCCTGTCATGTGCAGAACATTCTCCTCCACACCTCCTTCTATACCTAGTGATGACATGGCTTGCCTGCCCCCTCCTGCATCCCACATGCGTTGGCTGACTCCCTTGGCCGCCCTTCCTGCTATACTGTGCTCCTCCACCAGCCTGGTCCAGCCCCCTCCAGTCACAGCAGCAGCCAGCTGGGATTCTCTCCCTGTGGCAGGGAAGGCGTCAATACCAGGATTCTTATTTATTTATGTGGATGAGGCAGCAGTGAAGAGGAAGGGGAGGAAAGACCTAGAAAAGAAGTTGTGATAGGCCAGACTGGAGAAAGAATTATCTGTATGATTTCAGCTGTGCTTCAGCCACACTATCTCTAGCTGGAGACACCCCTGGATGAAAGATCTGTATATTACCAGGAATACAGAGTTTGTAACCTTAATTATGTCTCAAAGCATTTGGCTGTGTTCATCCTAAAACTTCCAGCAGAAGAAAAAAAAAATGTGGTTTCCATTACAATGTCACTGAGGGGCTTGTACTGGGGTTGGGATCATTAAAATGAAAACACTGGTGAGTAAGCCATGCCATTTTGTCTCCAAGACTTACGTCCTTTCTCCACCCCTGGCCCTGTACTTTATTTTGAGATAGGCTTAAAATAGTCTATAAAATATGGAGCTCATTATCCCATCTAACAGATTTCATTTAGCATGAATGTAGATTAAAAGCCCCATGCCAAATCTTCCGCCTGGGTTTATAAGGAAGACACTCCTCTGCTTTGCCCTGGGCTGGGCCTCTCAAAGCATGATTCTGCAGTAGCAGGGGAGAGCCAGGAGATGCCACTTCCAACTCCACTTGGCTTCACAGTAATAAGGAAGGATGAAGACAGAAATACAATCCTTATTTTGGGGCTTCTTATAATTTTTGCTTGGAGGCTTAAAAGGTTGCATCTAAACAAGACACCCTTCAAACCCATGAAGTCTCTAGTCTGCCATTTCTTCCACATTCAGTGACTACATCAAGGATACTGGGTATATTAAAATGATATACTGGGTATATTATAAATGGGTAGAAGTGGGGTTAAAACCACAGAGAAAAATGATGAAATGAGGCCTCAGCTTTGAGAGATTTTGTTCTAACATCTAGTTAATTCAATAACTAACCATATGACTTTGGCAAGTGAAATCACCTCTTCAGGACTCAGTTTCTTCATCTCTTAAATGAGAAGCCTTTTCCATCTCTATCTCTTTTTTTGCTGGGGACACAATTACGCAGGTAAAGAGAATAAGAAATACAAACTTCCTCACTTCTTATTTGCCTTGTCAATACCATATCATGAGCCAGTAATTTCACTTTTTTACCTAATCATCCCTAGCTTTCTCTAATTACACCTTTCCTCTGAATCTCCAGAGTATTTGCTCTGCATTTTATCTCATCCTATATATACTTTTCCCTGGCTTGATCTAAATTCTTAAAGATCCAAATGCTTATAAGGTCAGTGTAGTCAATAGTGAGTACATGCTGATCACTTGATTAGTCAGTCATTACCCATTCCATGTGCAGGGATCACCTCCTCTTCAAGGTCACCCATGGGGCTCAGCACAGGGCGTTGTATAAGAGGAGAGAGAAGAGACACATCTCCTGGTTATATTGATGGTACTATCCTAGCTAGCCCTTGGAGATGTATTCCATGATAGAGGATCCAGGGTTGGGGATGGAGCTCAGTGATAGAACTAGCAAGTACAAAGCCTTTGGTTCATTCTTCAGAAGCCCAAAAAAAAAAAAAAAAACTATCCAGGTGATCCTCCCTTTGTCCCTTCTCTGTGTCTTGAACTCTCCTGCCTCTCCAGTCTCAGATCTTGACATTGTCTGATTATTTGCCAAAAGTACCAAGGCATGGGGCTGGGGATGTGGCTCAAGTGGTAGCGCGCTCACCTGGCATGCGTGCGGCCCAGGTTCGATCCTCAGCACCACATACAAACAAAGATGTTGTATCCACCGAAAACTAAAAAATAAATATTAAAATTCTCTCTCTCTCTCTCCCTCTCTCTTAAAAAAAAAAAGTAACAAGGCCATCTGATGCATTTCCTCATTTTTCTGTTTTCTACTTGAAAGTCATTTTCTAAGCACTCCTCCTTTTTCCTCCCAACAGAGGAAGTGTTCCCCCTCCTCCAGTCTACCACTTCCATCTGCATTCTTTATTCAACCCATTCCTACCTCCTCCAGGACACTGCTGCACTTTACAGCACTTACCACAAGCTGTAATTATAAATTCAACTGTTGCTTGACTTGTATATTGTCTGCCTCCCTTTCTAGAATGTAAACTTCATGAAGACTTCATGCCTTATTCATGCTGTATCCCTAGCAAACAGCATAGGGCCTGGAATGCCCAGATTTATTGTTGGTGCTCAATGAATATTTATTAAATAGATTAATAATCCATTTCTGTTCATCATTTTCAAACTTCTGCCCCTGGCCCTCTCCCAAGCCTCAAACGCATCCAGACCTCCCTTCTTTACAAAACCCTCACTGACCCTCATGTCCCACCAACCACCATTCTATTTTTACCTTACATTTTCTGACATATTTCTCAAGCAAACAATATGTGCTTGCTGCTGCCTCATCCTCACCACCTCCTACCACTGCAATCTGGTTTTTCCTCATCGAGGCACTGAAACAATGCTGTAAGTAGTCACAATGCCTTCTGTCACAAAACCCTTCAACACTGGCCCATCTCCTGCACATGGGAATCCATAACTGCCCATTGTCCTCTATCCCCATTAAGTTTTTGATCCTGACTCTCTACTGACCCTTGAGAAATACTCTCGTCATTTCTCTGATCCTGTGTTCCTATGTCAACACTTTCCCAAAACAGTCTACACTATTCTTATTTTTCTCTATACTGTTTTCCCTGAGCTAGTATCACTGTCACTTCTAGGCAGATGACTCAAGATCATGTATCTTCCACCCTAACTACTCCCTAGAATCAAAGATATACTGCAACTACATGAAGGAACCTCTCTCTCCAACCTCAACTCTCAGCACACATTTTTGTGATCTAAAAACTCAAGGTTCTAAAGTCCTTAGCCAACACCTTCCATTAGAATAACTGTTGCCACCCTTCCAGCCAAACCTAAGCATGGATGACTTCATCATCCTTAAATATGGGGACTAAGAAATTCCTGTTACTCTCTCCAATGTTATTTCCCACATCCTCCTTGTCCTTCCCTTCCATAGGCCTATACTCCCTTCATTTTCTGTCTTCTTTTCCTGTGGTTCTTCTTGTGCCTCCAGATTCACCTTTCAAGACCATTACTGGCATCACCGGGCTCTTGTGCTCAGGAATTCCCTGAGATTTCTCCCTCTCTTGTGCTTTAACTTCCACATACACTTAATTGCCCCCAGTCTTTGTCAGCTACACACTTCTTCAACCCTCTCTGAGCCTCTGCCCATGCTTTACTGACCAGAATGCCTCACCCACCTTCTTCACCAAACTATTATTCAACCTGCATGCCAGTGCTGAACTTCAAGACATTCTGGAAAGACATACTTCTCCAGCTCCTTCAGGCAATGAGTTATGCTCTCTTCTTATGCAGGCCTAACTAATTTCACTTACAAAATTTGTTATAAAGTTCTTTCATGCATCTGAGTCTCTACTTCAAACATGAGCACCCCATAATATACTTTTTTGCATTCCCAGCACCTAGTCTTCTGCCTAAACCTTAAGCATTGTTCAACCAATACATTTTTTTAATGGAATGCTACTGCACTACTACCACTTCCTTGTAATGTGACACAAGCAAGACTCTTCCAAAAATGGTCCCAACCTCTCTCTCTCCAAACTCAACTCTCCCCATTCAGATGCTCTAGGTGGTCCGG
The DNA here is from genome assembly GCF_045843805.1 of Urocitellus parryii. Lineage (NCBI taxonomy): Eukaryota > Metazoa > Chordata > Mammalia > Rodentia > Sciuridae > Urocitellus > Urocitellus parryii. The sequence goes on along the minus strand of NC_135532.1, from coordinate 171,422,661 downwards.
TTTAGTTGCCATTCCCTGAGCATGCTCTGTGCCTCATAATTAAGCACTAAGGCTTAACTCTGTTCTCTCCTTTTTATTGTACCACATCACTTACCCTGGAAATTCAGCTGACTAGAAGGCCATCTAGGGACACAGCTGTCCCACTGCTCTTGGCCTTCAACAATCATTAGATAAGACTTAACAGAAGAAGAGGCCCTGGGAAGCCATGCCATTTCTAGGCAAACACAACACCACTTTACTCTTCTCACACTGCAGTAACCTCTACCCACTGGAGGGAAACCCCACACCAGGACCTCACAGAGCAGCTATCAGTGTCCTTCCCCCAGGACTTGGCCTAGATACATCTTGTTTGGTGATCTCACACCACGGACAAGGCACCCCAGTGATATACTCTTTGACCTACTGGCAGCAGAGCTGGCTGCTCGACTAGTTTAGCACACAAGCTGAAGACAGAGATAGATGGGGCTCTTCCCACCTGTAATGCAGAAGGTATAGGAGACAATTCATTCTAGATGGAAGTCTGGGGTGTTGAATCCTGGCTTTTCCTTCAGCAACTGTATGATTTTAGCACAGTACTTAACCTCTATAAGCCTGGTTCCCATCTGTGAAATGGGAACCAAGGTGGCCTATCTCAGAGGACCAAAGGGGGCAAGATATTTTGAATTATCAAACATTACCATTTTCTTTTTAATAACTTAAGAATGATGTGATAATAATTGTTTCCTAGAAAGTTCTGATATTCTCTTAGCCGGCTATTCCTGTTAGGATACAACCTTGAACTGGATATCCAGGTGAAAATACAGAGATGATGAGAATGAGGGCCACCCTCAGGGAAGCTCCAATCTCAATGAAGGGAAATGACCCTCTAGAAGGAACTAAGCTTCCTAATAGCTACAGAAATTGAGGAGGAAAAGCACACACATACTGAGCACCATATTAACTCCTCCAATGCTGGCAACTCCTCAAGGTGCACCTTATTACTACCCACCACACAAGCACACAGGGAATCACTAAATACCGGCCTTGCACCTAAGTGCTCACATCTGCAAACAGAACCAGGTGTAATTAGCTAGAAGAGGTTTTACGGGAGGACATGGGGGGGTCAGAGGTTTGGAAGAAAAGGAAGATGGATTATCTGTAAGAAGGGGAAGCTTTGAGCATGTCAAGAAGAAGCACAAGAAAATGTGAAAATTGCTAGGGAGGTCCTGGTGTGGAACAACAGGGAAATTTTCTGTGATGGTATTTCAAGTGGTCCTATATTCAAACTGTTTGTTAAACAGAGGACTGATCCCTTTAGGAAAGGGATCTTGTGCCAAGAGCCAATTAAATAATCATAATAGGTATTTGTGAGTTAAGAGGCTAAGTTAAAGTAACTTCTTTCTGTATTATGTGAATATTCAGCTCAAGCAGGAAGGTGATACCTAAACTCCTCTAATTAGAAAAATCCCAGCACAAGAGAATCACCCAATCTACTTTGCATATGCATGCTGTGTAGTTTTTCCACTGACTGCAGGAGAAGGAACAGGCCATGAACTCAAAGAAGCCACATATTACATATTACTCTGGGTGCACATAAACAACAGTTAACAAGAACAGAGCAAGCCATACAGATGTGAGTAGCCAGAGCCATGGCAGGCTCAGGACTAGTCACAAGCAGATGATCAAGGCAAAGATACCATGGGTGACCTCGTCAGGGGCCAGAGCTGTACAGAAAGCTGAGCAGCAAGCAAGCCAAAGACAGGGCACCTGTCAGTGAAAGGAATCAGGGGCTAGGAAGAGGCACAAGCACAGAATGGATAAGACCAAAGGAGGAGGCAAGCACAAAGTTCAGGACCCCTGATACCAAGGCCATGTGGTACAGCTGCCTCTGACCCTGCTCTGCACCTGGGCAGAATCCGTCCTTGCATTGAATGTTTGGGAAATACGAAGGTTGAGACAGCAGAGAATGGTCAATAAGGGAGAGGTGAACCTTAGTGGAAAACCCAAGGAAATTCCCGGCCACTGTAGGGCCCAACGTCACACAGGCTTGTAGACAGGTATTCTCCTTACTTCCCAGGTCTCCTGAAGATAGAACAGGGTTTTCCTTTCTCTGATTCTAGCAGAACATGGGCAATGCCCACCTATCACCTAGTATGAGCTATGCTAAGCAAGTAAGGAAAGGGTTTTGACGTCTATAATAACAAATGACCATCCTATGTCCAAGATCCTAGGCGGCCAGAACTGAGAGTAACAAACCCAAAACAAGTTGGGGCCAGACAACCTCCTGGGGCACAGGTAAATTCATTTCCCTAGAAGATGAAGGAAAGTCAAGGCTTAGTTAGTAGTGATAGAAAATGGTTATTGTTCTAAAGAAAGTTGCATGAATTATACCCAAAGGACCACATTCTTTTACATGTTGTTCCTTAGTGCACTCCCGTGTTTACTCCTGTGTTTACTCTTCTCACATAGTGACTGATTATCTCAATTGTTTTGTTATTTTGCCCCAGAGTCTTCTGCCTTTACTCTCTGGCATCATATTAAAGGATGGCAATGAGCAGTCCCAGCCCTGGGCCACCTCAGAACCACCTGCAGAGCTCTTCAAAGATAACAGCGTTCAGCCCTCTCTGCAGCAATTCTCTTTCAACTGACTAGGGAGAGGGCTGGAAAGGAGAATGTGGACGTTGTTCTTTCTAAGTGCTCCCAGATGATTCCAATGTCCATCAGGGTTGAGAACCAATTGCTCTCTGGTCCAGAGTCCCAAGCACTTTGTGGTAGCCACTGGAATGCCGACAAAGCATCAATAAGAAATAAGCAGCCTAAAACCTACATTATAAATTCAACCTATCACTTAGATTTTCCAAACATCAGTCATTTTTTATACTTGTATAACCATTTGCACCATTGCCACATACCTCTTACACTCTGATTTCTTTGGTATTGTTTTCAATTAACTTTTTTTTTTTAAAAGAAACTTGTGGAGACTGGGGGTGATGGCACAATGACATAAAAAGTCGTCAATGAAAGAAGAAGAGATGGTGGCTCTGGAAAGGAAAAGGCATTCAGAGTCAGAGGGCAAGGTGGGGAGAGGATGTGGGCTCAGTGAAGGGTAGAAGCCTGGAGATGGGCTGGAGAATCACAGAGGACCCCAGGGAATGTGGGTGCAGGCAGCAGGTAGCATGAGGCTAGGCCTTGAAAGGAACAGCAGGGACAGAAAGAACAGGTCTGAGCGGCAGGAGCTGAGGAAACAGGCCAGCCCAAGAGAGCCTGCACTGGATGGAGTGAGGGCAAGGGTGACATCCCAGCAGAAGGTGGCACTGGGCAAAATAAACTGTCCTCCAGACTGTACCAGGCAATGAGCAGCAAGAGGAGCTCAAGCAACATCTATAAATCACCTCAAATCATCTCATGGGCTACACTGGTGGGTGTTGCTGCTCCTGGGAAACACTGCCTGAGGTTCTATGAATAAAGAAAGAGCATCAGTCTTTCACTCTTCTCCCTTCACTACCAAAAAAAAACAAAAAACAAAACTTTATACAAACACAGGAATGCAAACCCCACCTTACTTGTCAGGTCCCCATGGATACACCAAAGCTCAACAACTACAGGCAGCATTACTTCTGTTTCCTATCTGTGTGAGCTCTTTACTTTTGAGGGACAGTCCCCATGATGGCAAGCATCTCCTTAGTCAATGCCTGTGAGCAGAGACCACAGTCTGTGGAGTTGACGAACGCCCAGTGAAACACGATAGAAACAGCATCTGTTATTAATGAGAATAAATCATCAAAATACAATGTCTGAGCAAGCTGGCAGTTCATTATCATGTAAATCCTTGCATTATAGCCTAGCAGAGTCCTAGAGAACAATACCTTTTATTTTTTAAAATCCTTACCCTTAACTGAACAATGATGGGGCAGTGAAAGATGGGTCTGCCATCAGCAGGCACACACTGTTACTTTTTGGTAAAGTTTATTGCTGCTCCGTGATGTACGCTAATGTTTCCTCCCTTTTCCTAGGTGTGTCAAGTCTCAGATTCATTTATCCTCCCCTCGAAGCCAACTGGATGACTCAGGCTGGCACAAAGCTCAGTCGATTACTTCAATTTCCTGGGCTAAACTCATCATTGCCCACCTCTTCTTGTCTTCTATTTCCTCCTCACTTTCTTGAGGTCTGTTTCTTTCAAGATGACGTAAGCACGACAGTGATGAGGGCAACATGATGTAAAATCCTAAAACAGATGAAGGGAGCTAATTCTGTTCCCCTAGAAATCCAAGAGAAATTTGTTCACTGCTCCAAAAGGCAGGCTCGTCATTCACGTGTTCATTTGTTCAACAAGTATTTACCAAGCATTTCCCCCGAGCAGGCGCAGGCTGTGAAGCATGCCACTCTCTATGCAATGTTAGCTCACCTTAGTTACGAAGGTTGCTATATCCAAAAATCCAGTTTGAGTTTAATGGGAGTAGGCACTTTGGATGTGTCCAATACCTTAATACCCATTAACTAGAACTGAACATCAACACCCAACCCCCCAAGACTGGAAATCAGAGGCCCTGAAGTCAGGAGCTGCTAGCCTAAAGCCTCACATTAAGGAAAACTCTAGAGACACTGTATAAAAGACCATAAACCTTGAAATTAAATTATAGCCACACATGGTGACCAAACACACAGTTCTGGCAAGCAGGAAGATGGGTTAATCTCCTAATCCATAAATGCACTAGGCAGGACACTTTTACGTGGACTAACATGATACACTCCCCCCATCCCAATTCTATCATTAATATTATTAATATTAATGGGAATATTAATATTCCCATTTTTTAGACTAATGAATTAAGGGTAGATCACTTACTCAAGGGCTCCTAGAGAGTAACAGAGCCAGCCAGAACTTGAACCAAGTTTGCAATTCATAGATTCAAGCATTTTGTAAAAATTGAAAATAAATTATGATTGTAACTTATACATTACCATCTCATTCCTTCTTAGAATTAGCATCATATTCTAGTTTGGATCATTTCAATATAAATTGTCTGTAAGCCTCTAACAATTCTTAGTTGGACTTTTCTCAGCTCCTGGTTATCACAAACCACCTGTTCCTTTTTTTTCCAGGATGTTTGTAGGAGAGTAAGAATTAACTGTCTTAATAATGGACACTAACGGGGCTGGGGCTGTGGTTCAGTGGTAGAGCGCCCACTGTGCACCTGTGAGGCACTGGATTCAATCCTCAGCACCACATAAAAATAAATAAAGATATGTGTCCAACTACAACTAAAAAATATATATATTTTTTTTAAAAAATAATAATAATAGACACTAACATTTAAAGGATACTTTGCTCATGCCAGGCACTGGGACAAGTGTTCACTCACAGCCTCTCACTTGACCCCTACAGCAACCTCTCTAGGTTGGTACTACTACTGTCCTCATCATCATTTTTTCTTACAAACGAAGGAAAGGAGGCACAGAGAGGTTAAATTCCTTGCCAGAGGTCACACAGATAAAGGGGTAGTCTTCTTCCCTTTCCTCGATCTATGATATCCACCACTATGAATTTGTGGCTCTCTTCTTAACATCCTCACCTCACCCCAGGTCTGGGCTCTCTAGGGTCTATTTCCCAATACTAGTGAAAGACTGCTTTCTGCATTTGCTGGTTTGGTTTCCTCCATCTTTGATTTTTCCCCGATAAAGAGCCTGGTTCTCCTTCTCTGGGAAGCTCTCTGCTTCCACCTGGCATTGACCTCCTGGCACACCTAAGACTGTCTTTGATGGAGATTAACATTCCTTGGGGTATGCAGTGGGGCTTTCCCAAGGCCATCTTTTCCATCAGGGGTTTAGTCTCATTATTACCAAAACTTATTAAAGGAGCCAGAGCTCTTAAAAATAACATTAAACATTTTTTAAAATCAATTACTAAACAAAGTTTACAGTGCCTTTTCCTTACCATAGAATTCTGGATTTGTGTGACATTGCCAGATTTTGAGCTCATTAATAATTAACAGTGAAATACATTAAGGTCAGATTAATTTGAGGAATAAAGCTGACTCTCTTCTTTTCACTAACCACAAATTCTGTACCAGTCTCTCTACAGATAACCAACACAGGCAGCTGTCCTTGGGACAGGCGCTGTAGCTCCGTGCTGTTGAGGAACATGGAATTTACTGAGCACCTACTATGCATACTAGCTATGATGCTATGCGTTTTGAAAGCATGAATCTAATCATAACTCCACAACAACCACAGCAGGCAGATCCTGCCATGCCCATTTTATAGATGGGGAAACAAACTCAGAAAGGTCACACAAATCAGCCCAAGGTCACAGAGCTGGTCAGTGGCAGAGCTGAGGTTTAGGAGAACACTGGCTTGCTCCCAGCTTCCTGCCACAGGTGCCATTCTTCCTTCCCAGCTTCTCAGAGGCTCCACAGAAGGCCTGACGAGACAGGGTTTAACTTGTCTTTGACTAAGGTACTGCACCCAATGAGAAGTCCAGCAGAAAAAGTGATCCTATTATATAGCTGCTTCCCAAGTGACTCTGTGCTCCCCGGTTTCCCCCTGAGTCACACCTGTCCCCACAAACACAGCCTTCCTTGACTTTCCACAGGTTTGGTACTTGCAGCGGCTCCATGGCTTCTTTTTGTTCCCACCCCCTTCTCTGCAATCTTCCTCTGTGTCTCTATATCTTAGTCTCAGTCTCTCTCTCTCTCTCTCTCTCTCTCTCTCACACACACACACACACACACACACACACACTCACACGTGAGCACACACACAGTCAGGATACCTCGATCCAGCAGCCGGAGCAAGCGGAGATACCAGAGATACCACTGGTCCCAGAAGCGGTCCGTCATCCCACCCTGAACTCATCCTTCACAGCCAGTCCCCTGGGCAGAGCCTCATCCCACCACCACCGACTCGAGGAGGCCTGAATCGCTGGATGCTGGGCTCACACGCAGCCTGCTCTAAGCAACTGCCTGCTTGCAGCGACAGCCACCAGTCCTCCCACACAGAGGCTGACTGTGCCGGGAGCCTGTTTCACAGCAACAAAGGAACAAGTGCAGAACAACGCCGTGTGCAGACCGAGCCTGCATGGACCCAAGGGGAGGTCGGAGATGTGGGGGAGGGAGTCAGGCAGGGCTTTTGCAAAGAAGTGATGTTTGAGGTGGTCTTGGGAATGAAAATCCACAGTCAAGGCCAAATCTTAAATTTCATTCCGGTATCTCCCGCCATCCTGGCTTCCCCTGCCTCCCACACAGAGGCCACTGACTCTTCCAACTGGACCAAGAATTTGGGAAGCCAGACACTTGCCATCCAGACTCCAGACACTTGCCATCCAGACTCCAGAGCCAGTCTGCAGGCTGGGAGCCCAACTGCCTCATTTTGGGTTCCTGAGGTACTTCTTGCCCAAGACTGCGAGTCCCCCATGCCCGGAAAAAGGCTGCAGACTCTTTCTTCCTATACCCCTTCACGAATCCAACGAGAGGAGAGACAGCTTAGGCTCTGAGGCCCCAAAGCCATGGGTTCTGATCCTGAATACCACTTACTACCAGTGCCAGCTTCCTCCTCTGAGGAGGAATACAGCGTTTCTGGCTGAGCACCTGATAGTCTGTGGCAGGAGAAGGTTCTCTGGCCTTTGTACCCTTTCTCTCATGCCAGAACTTCAGCTCCCCACACTTAACCCTGGGTTCCCCTTCCCGGGCCTGTACCTGCACTTTCTGCCAGTGCACTCCATCCCCAGTCCTCCTTCTCACAATGGCCAACTCTTCCTAATTTTACAATATCCAGCTCAGATGCCATGAACTGGCAGCCTTCCCTGATCCCTCCTCCACACCTCATCATTTCACTTCACTTTCTCCTTGGCATGTCTCTTCTTCCTTGACCATAAATTCTATCAGGATAGCATCTGCCTTTTATTCATCTTTGTGTGCCCCAAAGTACTTAGTATAGTGACCTGGACTTCACAAGTGCTCAAGTGGTTGCTACTGAATGAATGAACAAGAAAGGGAGTCTGGGAACCATACGGTTTGGTTTTAACGGCGGGGAGAAGTGTGGACTGGGGAGCCTCTGCCCCTGGGCACTGGGCAAGGCCTGCAGAAGGATGGCCGAGTGCCCTGTCCTTGCCCTCCTCAGTACCCCTCTTATAGCAGACTTGTCATACACATGGTGAGGCTGTGACTCTGGTAGCTAAAAGTTCTGCTCAGAGAAATGAAACCTGAGGGAGCCTCAGGTCTGGGACAACCTTGTTCTCCAAGCCTAAAAACTATCCATGTGCACAATCATTACAGCTTTCATTCAGCTTAAGCCATGCCAGCAAGGGCTTCTCACATCCTAACACAGAGGTTGGCCTTCCAGCCTCCTGGACTCCATCATGGCTGGCAGGAGCAGGCCTCCCTCAGCATCCACTCTTCCTGGGAACTCCAAGATGAGGCAGGCTACAGATTTCTAAAGAACTCAAAGTGAGGCAGAGAGGGCATGTCTGCGAGTAGGAGTTAGGAGGTAGAGGGAGAGAGTGGGTAGAGCCACAATCTCCACCCACTGGCCCCTACTCAGCCCCATTGCCACCTCCTGGTTCCTTCACAAAGGGCAGTTTTGGGATACAGCAGAGACACCACCACCCAAGAAGCTACCTCTCCAATTCTGTTAGTATTATTTTGCTATTACCTTAAATGGACAAGATTCCAGCGAGCAGTTAACACAAGAATGCAAAGCCCCCCTCCTCTCTCCAGAAAGAAGTGACCCACAGTCTCCCCTTCTGTGAATAACAAGAATCCATCACTCAGTGTGGCCAGTACTTTTTAGTTCACAGAGTACTTTCACATCCATCATCTCCTTTGGGCCTCTTAATGGCTCTGCAAGTTCTGTTAGATGGGAATCACTTTCCTCTGTCTACAGAAGAGAAAACCCATGTTCTGAGAGGTTGAACAACTTGGATGAGGTCACATAGTGTCCAGGTACAGTCTTCATCCCTCCCTACGAAAGCTCCCCGGGCTCAGTTCCCTGTGGAAGCTGGGCCATCTTTCATGGAGAGATGGAAGCCCTCACAGAGGGACAGATCTGTCTGCCAACAGCAGTCCTTTGGAGGTCCCTCCAGGGAGATCCTGATCTGCCTCAGGCACACAGATGAGTAGAGGGTCTGAGTGTAGCCACTTACTAATCAAGAAACTTTGATCTTTTCCTTTGGCCCCCAGCACATGGCTGCCCAGAGAGTATGTCTCCAAATAAGAACATCAAAACAGATGTTTCCAAACACAATTCAAGAGAAATCTGAAATGAGAGGCTCCTAGCATGGCAGGAGACCTAGACAGCTGTGGGAAGAGCACCTGACTGTGAGACTGAAGTGCCAGTGCCCCGGGGGGCACTGTGCGGAGCATCCCAATGGTGCTGAGGCTCCTAGTCCACGCTCCATGTTTGGGCCTAGAGAAGGAAGCAGGCTCTGTTCACTTCCGTCTAGCAGTCAAGAGCAAAACATTCCACACAGCCACGTTTTCTGGGGGAAAGGGAATAAAGACTGATAGAGAACAATATGGGTGCAAGCACTTCCCCCGCACACAGTGAACTCAAGAACATAAGCACTGCCCACTGGGTCAGTCCAGGGGGGACCCATTCAGCCCAGAACTTGACTCAAGATTGGCTTCAACCCATCCAGCTGGGCTCCTGGGTGCTCCCCAGCCCACCACCGCTCATTTCCCCAACTCCCACAGAGTCTCATAAGCTTTACTTTCAATGCAGCCCCTCAGAAGTTGAATAAAATGTTCTGAGAGACTGCCAGAGTAGCCATTTAGCTGCAGTGCAATTAGAAAGGACAGGATATTGGCCAGGACAGAGCCTTATTAGGAGATTTCTGTTGTCGCTTTGTCTTAAACAATGCTTCCACAGTGGCCCCTTTTTTCACCATGGTCAAAGCAAGCACCGCCATTCCCATTTGGCATGGTTCCTCCAGCCCACCCAGCTAGCTGCAGAGACATGTTCTCTAGGGACAGGCAATGTCTGCAGGCCAGCAGCACCCATCCACTGCAGAGGCCAGGCGCCCCGTCTGGATCCTCAGTGGATACTCAGTGTCATCTCAGAGATGTGCTTCTCTCCCTTTGACGCTCCTTCTCCTACCCTTGGCACCGTTCTTTCCCCCTCTCTCTACCCGCCCCAACAGGAAAACACTGTGTTCCTGATCAGATAAAGCCGGTACAAGTGCACAGAGCAGAAGGCAAGCAGCACTGAGGGAGGAGAGAATCCATCACATCCCAAATCTTTCCCACTCCTCTCCCAGGACAAAAATGACCACCGTTCCCTCAGGAGACTGGCCAGCCCCACGAACACAGGGAGCTATCTGACAAGTGAAGGCCACACTAGAGGTCACACAGTTTCAGGTGTCTGCAAACCAGAGAGAAGACTGTCCACAGACATAGCGCTCTTCCCCCACCCCACCAGCGGAAATGGGCTCCCCCAGGCTGCCATTTTGCCCTGCAAGCTGCACTTCAATTGCAACATGAACCAAACCCTCCAGCAGACACCATCCTCAGCCACCTCCCACAGCACTTCTGTCCCCTCAGAGATTAGCACCAAGTGCCAAAGGGAAGCTAGTGACAACACGTTCTCAGAGATACCACCCAGGGGATGGGATGGACACCTGCCATTCTCTCCTATGACATCATAGTGTCCCCAGGTGAATAAGCTCCTTAGGTCCACACCTGAGGACGGTACCTAAAACAATACCACTTAGACACTGAAATTCAAGTCCGCCTCTCCCGGGAGGCCTTTTCCAGCTAACCTCACACATTCTCTGTCACAAAGGTTCTCAAAGTTTAATGGGCAGCACAATCACCTTAGAGGGTTGGTTATCCATGCAGATAACCAGGCCTCACTCTCAGAGGTCTGCATTTTTAACAAGCTCCACAGATGATTTTGAGATGGTGATCTCCCTGCCTCTGTCGCTGCTCTCCTCTTACCCTTAGCACTGACTTCATTTAACTATTTCGGTTGAATTCTAGAGCCTACCCCACCTGCGTACACACCGGGAGTCCAATAGGGAAGGGCACTACCAGGTGGTCATGTTCTGAGTAGGGAAGGGAGGTCAGGAGGGTGAGGTAGGGAGGGTGAAGGATTAGATGGGGCTCTTGTGGAAAGCAGAGGTGGGCCTGAGACACTGCCCAGCAAGAGACAGAAACCAGCCTCCTCTGTGCAAAGGCTCCAGAAAGCGTCCACTCTATCTCTGTCCCACCACACGTCCAGACAATGGCTTTAAATGTCACATCAAATATCAGGCCAGCCAGCAGGAGGGAAAGGTAGAATCTAATTAGCCTGTGTGCTCAGGCTTTCCCGTGGCTTTTGTGTTGCCCACCTTGGACCTCTGCTGAGATCCTTAACTCTCCCTTGGCAGGGGGAGGCTTCACAGGACCTTCTAGTTCACTGAGCTCTAAACCACATGTAAAACTAGTAATCTCAGGACTTCTGGTCCCCTCAGCCCTCTCTGAGGATTACTAGTTCCTCCAGCAGTCACTAGAACCCCCAAATTGCACTGAATTTCCAACCACATAGGACCCCCACCCTAACACTCCCACCCAAGAGCCAGACCCTTCTCCTCCTTCTCCGCCTTATAAAGCTCACCCATTCTGGGCCCCTGTTCCCTCTAGACTCAGCCCCAGGCAAAGCAGCAAGATCACCTCCACTCTTCTAAGGGCTTACTATCTAGGCCTTCAGGAAATATTTACATTTTAGCAAAAGGTAAAGCCCTAGATGAGTGGAAGGTAAATGGAAGTCCAGGCCTTGGGGAGGCAGTAGTGGGAATAGATATTTAGGGTCAAGGATCAGAATCCATGACTCTCTCTCTTCATACCCAGTTCTTCACAGGCACGTCCCTAGCAGGCCATCCCGGTGATGGCAATTCTCAGAAGCTGGGCTTCCTTCACCCTCCCTACCTCACTCTCCTGACCTCCCAGTTCCTACTCAGAACATGACCACCTGGTTGGCTACCTTCCCCAAAGCACCCTAAAGGACAAACAGTCCCTTCCAAAGAAAAAGGAGAGCTAGGAAACAGCTGGAGAGACCACTTCACAACCTTACCCAAAGCCTCGGTAACCCTGAGTTCACCATCATCTCCTAGGCTTCCCTCCCCACCAGCCATGGCTCCTCCATTTCCTCCCATTCAGGCAGCTTCTTCGACCATCACAGAGTTAGTGTGACTCCATGACCTAAGGGCACTTCAAGTCAGAGAGACAATCACCAAGAGGTTTTGTTTCTTTTACATGTTCCTCACATCTCTCAACCCTGTGGAAATCTTAACTTACTAGTCACCACAACTAGAACCTCACGCCTCACCCTGCCCACGGGGAGCCTTCCTGTGGAGCTTCTCTCCCTCTTGCTCTCTCATCCCAGGACCTTCTCCGTCCCCCCCCCAAAAAAATCTTTGCCAAACAGCCCCCCACAGCACTGCTGCCCAGTAAAATGGGTCACCACACTGTGAGGACGAGGGTTGATAATAACAAAGGTGAAGTTCAACAGGATCAGAATGAACCCGCTGTATCATCAAAGAAAGGCTAAATTTTGTTTAGCATATATTTAGAGCTAACTTTTTTCTATATTTTCTTTGATTTTCTCCTTTTTTGAAAAATGTGTAAGCTTTGTAAGGAAACCCACTATTAAATTAGAATATCTGATTCAAGAATGCCCCCCACATACACACGGCAGCTTAGATGATGAGATTGGCTGCACACTAGCCAATTTGAATTCTCTTTCCTTGGTTCTTATTCTCAAAAAGAAAAGAATCGATTGGAATGATTACTTCTCAGCAAATGAATTCTTCTTATGATTCCTAACAATAATTGATTCACAGAAATCCCGTAAATCTTTTTATAATCATGCTTATGCTATTAATTTCCAAGCCTTCTAGGTATTGAGAAAGGGCCCAGGTTTTGGACTCAGACCAACTAGGTTCAAATTCCAAATCTTTTTTGAGCAAACTAAATAACTTGGCACAAATCACTTCCCTAAATCTTAGATTCTTCATCTTTTGTATGAAGATAAGGCCAATCTTACAAAAACTGAATACTCCTCATGAGGAAACAACAAAATAATATACATGAAATTCAGAGCACTATACCTAAAACATAGTGGGTTTTTAATAAAGGTTAGTGCATTCGCCTACTGTGGTAAGCAAACTCAGGTCAGACTGAAATTCCCAAGTTATGGGACTTATCTGGACAGATAAACCAATTAAAAAAAAAAAAAACAGTGTCCACTTTGCTACTGATGATGGTCAAATGGCCCTCATGCAATCCATGCCATATCTCCCAGGCCTTTCTTTCTGCCCCTCAGAAGCGGGTAGATCCTTAGATCTTACTTTTCCTCTAATTTCTACAACTCTCCACAAGAGACAATAGAAATATTTGACTGCCCCAACTCGACTGGCTTTCTCCTGCCTATGATGGATTGGAAAGTTCCAGGAGAGATTCATTATGAAAATGCTTTTGACTATGTCCCTGTGAGCCATGTGGATAACCCTCAGCACTGAGGAGATAGGAAACTCTAGAGTTCCTGATGGAGCGTTCATGAAGTAAACAGCAATGATTTGGTGTCCCTCAAAGTCCATCAACCCTGGCCTCTTGTCATGACACCTAATCAAAGATATCCATCAGAAACAAACTACAAAACTTCAAGAAGAAAGAATTTTATAGACTTAGGGCAGAAAGGGTTTCCCAACCAGACAGAGAGCTTGAAATAATGACTTGTGTATGCATTGTTTAAAAATCTCTAAAAGAACACACAGATCACCTAAGGAGACTAGGGGGCTTGACCCTAGCAGTGAGGGGATTGCTTTTCACTGTATATCATTTTACACTTTTTAAATTTTCATCTCTAGGCTGTACTGCCTAGATGTTTGAAGGGAGTTTAAAATAATGGAGTCAAGAATTAATAAAACAGTTCTTGGGGTCTTGCTGACATTCTGTGAGAGGTCTAATGCACATAGAGAAGGAACATGTGGCTGTTCGCTGAGCAGGACTCCCAGCCAGTCCCAGCAGCCACTCGGCTCCAATGGCCAGTGTGGGGACAAAGCCACTTTGGAGCCTCCAGCCATCCCGCTGCCTGGTGAACACACAGGCACCAGAACTGCCTCATCGATCCTCATAACCATGAGAAATGCTAAATTGCTGCTCCAACTCACTAAGATTGGGGGTGGTTCTTATAGTGTAGTAGACAAGTGGGACAGGGAGTGAGTGGTACATGAAGAGCAGGTAAAGCCAAGACTGAATGATCACCAAGAAGTATTGAAAAGGATTGTGCCTGACTTCATCTAGAAGACAAAAGGCATGGCTAGTCTATTTACCTACCTGTCTACCAATCTTGGAATTAGAATTCTGAAGATAGGGTTGTCACAGAGGGTGTCTAATTAACATGCTCACTTGAATGTTAAAAAGAAGTCAGACTTTCTTTGACAGGAAGTGAATACATCTGATTTGGCTGCTTGCTTTGATGAGACTTGCGTCTTTCAATTCATGTAAATCTGTAGTTCCAAGATTATGAAGAAAATATATTTAAAGTCTATATACCACATGCAACAGGCTAGAAAATATATTATTTACAACCTTTTAACTCATCATAAAAAATTTAAATGTCAGCCTAATGTATAAAGGTATACAGTTTTCAATATTCTTTTAAAGTATTCAAAAGCACCAAAGTCTTGGAGCACACTGAACTGTGTTATTCCCACATGATGAAATACTATGCAACCATCGAAAAGAGAAGGTGAGGCCTTCTGTGAATTGATATGAAAAGATCTTCAAGATGCATTGTTGGGTTAAAAATAAAAGATGTAGAACAGTATACAGGTTGAGTATCCCTTACTTGAAATACTTGGAACCAAAAGTCTTTCAGATTTCAGTTTTTAAGATTTTTGGAACATTTTCTGTGGTACATATACACAATGGAATACTATTCCGCATTAAAAGAGAATAAAATCATAACATTTGCAGGTAAATGGATGGAATTGGAGAATATAATGCTAAGTGAAATTAGCCAATCCCAAAAAAACAAATGCTAAATGTTTTCTCTGATATAAGAATGCTGATTCATATTGTGGTTGGGGGTGGAGAGCATGGGAGGATTAGACGAACTCTAGATAGAGCAAAGGGGAGTGGGGGGAGGGAAGGGACATGGGAGTAGGAAGACAGTGGAATGAGATGGACATCATTACCCTAAGTACATGTATGAAAACATGAATGGTGTGACTCTACTTTGTGTACAACCAGAGAGATGAAAAATTGTGCTCTATATGTATAATATGAATTGCAATGCATTCTGCTATCATATATAACAAATTAGAATTTAAAAAAAGATTTTGGAACATTTTCATAGAGTTTACTGGCTGACCATCTATCCCTAATCCCAAAATCCAAAATGCACTAAAATCTAAAACCTTTGGTACATGACTTTGAGTTTCAAATTTTTGTATTAGGGATGCTAGACCTGCTTTTCATAAGAAGTGAAACAAGTATAGTTTCAGATTTGCTTATATTTGCAAAAAAAGGAAACACTGGAAGGATTCATACTACTAATATTACCTATGGGAAAAGATGGTTTGGAAGACAGGCTTAAGGATCATACAAAGATCTTTATGTTGTATTAATTTTTGAACATTGCAGATGTGTTATATTTGCAAATATTTTCAGTCCTCATAGAAAAAAAGGGATAAATAAATTTCAAAAACATGACATTAAAAGGCAATCTAGGAGAAAAATTTGCCACATTTGCAATAATATATAATACAAAGAATTAATACCCTTAATTTACAAAGAACTACAATCCATTAAGAAAAAGTTAACCCTGCATAAAAATAAACAAAGAAAATAAACACGCAATTCACAGGTAAGGAAATACAAAGGATCAATAAAAGTAAAAGGAGGCTGACCTTTACTAATGATCCGGGAAATGCAAATTAAAACAGTAGCAGGCTGCCACATTCTACCTATCAGATTGCCAAAAACAAATAGAAACTAGGCATGGTGGCATGTGCCTGTAGTCCTAATTACCAGGCAGGCTGAGAAAGGAGGACCATTTGAGCCCAAGAGTTCGAAGACAGCCTGGGCAACATAGTGCTACCAATTCTCAAAACAAATGAACAGTTTGGTAGGAAAATAAATTGATATATCATTTTTAGGAATCAATTTGGAGGTACCTATCAACATTTCTAGAATGCATAGTCTTCAGTTCAGCAGTTCTAGCCTCTCTCCTACTGAAGTATCTGTGATTACACACACTGTGGAATATTCTGTGACAGCAAAACAAACAAAAAACATTTGCAGGTAAATGGATGGGTGCAAGGAAAGCATAACCTAAATTTCCAACAATGAGAAACTAGTAAGATAAATTGTAACTATCTACATGCTACTTGGAAACCACTAACTAGGACAAGTAGTTTGATATGTAGGGATAAGAAAGGATGTTCCAGGCTCAATTGCTGGGTGGAAGAATAGAATTTTCAAAATAATTGGAAATTGTCCAATTTTTTGTGGATATACACAGAGTGAGTATGTACTTCCATGTGCATGGGAAGAGTTCTGGTAGGCTATGCATCAAGCTGTTAATAGTAGTTATCCCCGAGGACTGGAAGAAGGCCTTTGGAGAATTGTGTTTTATAAAATTTCATGTTGTTGTAATTTGTAACCATAAGCTTTTGTTACTTTGATAATTTTCAAAGCCTTTAAATATTCAGGCTGACTAAATCTCAGATCTTTTCAGAAAACTGGATTGCTCCCTCTGGGCCAGGACAGCAGTTTCCTTCTACACTTCCCAATTCCCTGGGTCTGGAATGTGAGATGGTCTCCAGGAAGCCCACAGGCCTGAGTCACCACCCCAGACTCATCCACCTGTTCAAGTGGCCACAGAGGGAGCTCCATCACTGTCACAGGGAAATGCTTCCCATCCTCCACTTTGCCCCACATCTCTGATTTGCCACAAGAGTCCAGGTGGGCTTTCCCTGAACTTAATGAGACTTCAGTGAGAGCCTCGAAGCTTCTCAGACCATTCATTTATTGACTACGTAGATACCTCGCAGGACTTTGTCAAGGATAACAACTGTTTCATCTCAAGTTTGAGTTTTAACCAAGGGGCAGTGGCTGTCCAGAGCTTCCTGCTAAAAATTCTGAGGCTAGACTGGGAAACCATTTGTTAGGGATATGTGCCAAAGTAAAAGCAGGAAGAGCCATAACACAGGCGCTTCCAAGTCAGCCAGCCCTGCCTTTGTGCAGTGCATTCTGACTCACTTTAAAAACTGCCATCCCTACTCAGAGTGTCACGCTCAGGTGTGAGGCGCTGCAGGAGGTGGGAGGTGACACCAGGTTAAGGAAGGTGAAGGCTGAGCATAACTGTGTCATTGTGTGGTGAGCCTATCCGAGGACAGTGTGAAGATGGGGGGAGCCTGAGGAAGGGGAAGGGGCCCTGCACAGGTGGAGTCATGGTTCCAAACAGCTGCAAACAGTGACTATGAACATCTGGGTGCAATGCCGGCCTGAGGTGAGCCCGGAGCCTGGGTTCCATCTGCCACATTTTACTGAGTTACTCATCCTGAAGACTCAACAAAGGTACCCACGTAAGAACATGCCTTTCACAATCTTGAAATCTCCAAGTGCCCTGTTAATTAGGAATTCACTCATCTTCCCTATCCCTATAACCAAAAACAGAAAGAAAAAAAAATCTGAAGCCAAAAAAAATCCCAGAACTTCACGTGTTGTAACTAAAAACACTCAATAAACAAAGCCAGTCCTTGGGCTCCCTTGGGGAGTAATTGTCTAAGAATGCTTCTTTTCTTTCAGCTGGTGAGAGAAAGAGACAGACGTGCTAAGGCAGTGTGGAGCTCATCTTGAAAGCATTAATTTTTCCAAACACCAATGTGCAGCCCGTGTGCTCTTCCCCGGCGCGGGGCAGTGAGGAGGCTGCTGGGGATGCTCTTCTGTGTTGGGCGCAGGGACCCGAGGAAGTGGTCATGGTGAGCACTGCTGAAGGATGGGAATTTGGAAAGCAGAGACCACCTCATGACCTCCCCAGGAAGGGGTTGTAGCAGGTCTGTAAGGGCCCCTGAAGACCAAGGGTCGGACTACGATTTCCAAACTAGGTGAAGAGAAAGCAGAATTAATACTTCTCCCTCATTTCAGGCCCATTCACTAGGGCCCACACTGGCCATCAACCACTCTTTTTCCTCACCCCTCTCTCATAACCTGTAGCCCCCAACAGAGTGCCAAGCACCAGGAGAGGCTGGCCAGTTTCTGGGTGGCAGTTCTGAACCACTCTCCACCTCCTCTTCCCCATTTAGGGATGAGAATCCATAGTAGAGAATGTGATTTGGTCACCCACGGTTCAGGGATTGAACCCAGGATCACTTAACCAGTGAGCCACATCCCCAGCCCTCCCCCGCCCCCCCCTTTTTTTTTTTTTTTAATTTAGAGACAGAGTCTCACTGCGTTGCTCAGGGGCTCGCTAAATTGCTGAGGCTGGCTTTGAACTCACAAACTTCCTGCCTCAGCCTCCCGAGCTGCTGGGATTACAGGGGTGCATCATGGCACCTGGCTCCATGTCTGTTCTTAACTGAAGGAGGGGGTTACTCCTCCCTCAGTCTGTTCTCATAGGATAAAACAAAACCATCCCCTAAGGTGGCAAGGAGAGGTCTTATTGTCTGCTGACAAAGGCAGACTCCATAATTAGGATTCATCAGAAGCTCTAGCAATCTTAAATAGACAATCCTCAAATGGACTGCTACCACCAGGACTAGCCATATCCAACAGCATGCCAGGGTTCCCACATGCATGCTTAAATCCTTTATCACCTCCAAGACTCTGAAGCCAACTGCCTCCACATGCCAAGTCTAGCACTTACTAGCTTTGTGTGACTGGCCAAATTACTTAGCCTTTGTGCCTCTGTTTTCTTTAAGATAAGGATAATAATAGTACTTAAATAAGTTAATAAATATAAAGGGCTTAGAATAATACCTAGCTCACAGCAGGTAGTATGTACATGTTTATGCTTATCGTTATCGTATGAAGATGTGGTCAGCCTTCACTTTCTATACTAAGCCATGTCCTCCTTTGGATCACTGCATGTGCTCTTCTGAGGCTTTGGAGCACTGTTCCCCACACTGCCTTCATCTAGATGTCTGTACCAACTCTCCAGGTCTCAAGAAGCCTTCCCTGGCCAGGTAGCCCTGCATATGCACCCACCAAACCTATACTTTCTCAGGACCATGTTTCATTCCAGTTCTCTCTCTGTCTGTCTCCCCAACCAGGTCCTGATCACTATTAATCCATAATGCCTGGCACAGAGGAATCACTCAATAAATATGCACCAAATGAATGAATGGAAAATAAGTGAAGGGCAGCTTTCATTCATTCAACAAGCATTTACAAGATGCTTAGTCTGCATTACACCCTAGACTCTGAGAGTACATGCAGAAACAGGCATCCAGAATGCTCTCCATGAGCTCACAGCCTCTGGAACAGTTTCTGCCTTCTAATAGTCAGTCAAGATAAAAGGGGAGATGGGTAGTGCAGCCCAAGGCAAGAGGTCAACCAGGAGGAAGAGGGAGCTCTCAGAGAAGCACACAGGTTGGCCTAGGGTGCATCTGTTCAATCTGAGCCAAGCAGCAGAAGCTCCGATGCTGTTTATCATCCCTGCATGTGAAGCCAGCCCTTGGGCTCCCTTGGGGACTTCTTTGCATCTATTAAAAACAAAAGGTGGACTCTTCTTTATAAGGGTAATTTAGTAAGTATAAGTGTACCTCACCCAAGAGAAACACTAGGCAGCTCACTGCACACATGCTGTCTTCAGGCGTCTTCACCAGACTCTAAACTCCTAGGGACAGAAGTCATCCTTTCATCCTTTGTGTGTCTCCATGTCCCACCTCACTCCTGCTGCCATCCACCAAGTGCCTCTCAGTGCCTTGCCCAAGGTCAGGTGACATTGCAGATTGCAAAAGGGGAGCAGTGAACTCATTTTGTGTCACTTCTCCCCTTCTGCAGTACTTTTCATTTTTTAAGTTTGCTGTTTATTAGTATAAGGAAAAAGAAAAAAGAAACACCAGGAGTTAAAGGAATATCTGTTGTTTCTTCTACTTTTCTCTTTTGAAGCAGAACTGGTACCACCCTCTCCCCACTCCCCCACCCCTAAGTAAAGCAGCCTGTGGGATTTTGGAGAAGATCTACTTGGTTGTAACTTTGCCTGAAGCCTTTGATAGCCCAGGCTCACTGAAAGAAAAAAAGAAAACAGAATTTCTACTTAGAGTAAAAAAAGCTGAAGCAACTTTTCCCTTGGAGATTACATCATAGATACTTGAGGTTATGTTTTCCATCCTGGTTACCCTAACAGTGAAGGAATACAGGATCTTTTCCTCAATGAAAAACCCAAGCCTGGCCACGTGCAGAAGGGCAATGGTGTCCCCAACCCCAGTGGGTGAGGGCACTCCAGAGCACAGCTGCCGTGTTGTGACTGCACACCTGTCCTGCAGGGAAATCTGGGGAGAGTCATGCTGCCTCCACCCTCTTCCTCCCACTCTAGGACTCGAGTCCCACTATCACTAGGGTCATCTATGGCAAGACTCATAACAAATTCCAATAACAGATAAAAGTAAGCTGGAAACTGGCTCTGAGCCATTTTCATTCTTTTTAAAAAGTGCAGAGGAAATCAGTAAGGCCTGTGACCGGGAGAACATCCTTTTACCTTGAGTACCTAACAGAACACGTGGGGATGGGTGCGTGTGGACAGACACATCCATGACGCAGGCCTGTGGAAGCATGCTGTGGAACACAGCCCTGTACTCCATTGTCAGCGCAGGACAAAGTAGCCAGGCTCACCTTGGAAATATAACCCTTGAGCTTGTCACTAAGGCAGCCAAGTCTCAGCCGTCAGATACAGTTTCCCTGGAGACCAACTGGACTGGGAACACATAGGTAAGAAGGGCAACTGGGAATAAATAGTTTATTTTCTCCCTGGTATCTTTGAGACTGAATGCACTCTTGCACAGAGGTACACAAACACATTGCTCATTAAAGTGTTACAGGAATCTATTTTAAATGACACTTGCCCTGGGGTGATGTGTGCTCTCCTCATTTTCCTCCATGACAAGCCCACTAGATTGGACAGGAAAATGTCACAGAACATGTGTCTGAATTTCTGCTAAGCTTTGAGGAAAGTTCTCTACCATAGTCTTGTAGACAAGAGGGTAAAAAATGAATGGAATGAGAGCACAGTCACCTGCCGTGAATAAACTTCAGGGCTTGTTAGAGGAGAACACAGGAGCTTTGGTTCTCCCTCAATTGTTACGTCTGGATTCTTTTAAAAAATCATTTCTTTAAATAATGAGATCAAAGATAAGCTTATAATATGGGCAGATGATATAACAGGCCTAACACTAATGTAGATGACCAAAATAAAGATGTAGGTGTATCTCAGCAGAGTCAAATAATAGTTCCAAATTGATAAGGACAAACTTTATATCCAAAACCTAATTTTTTTTTTTTGGGGGGGGGGGTACCAGGGATTGTATTCAAGAGCACTCAACCACTGAGCCACATCTCCACACCCTCAACCCTTTTTGTATTTTATTCAGAGATAGTCTCCCTGAGTTGCTTAGGGCCTTGCTAAGTTGCTGAGGCTGGCTTTGAACTCATGATCCTCCTGCCTCAGCCTCCCAAGCTGCTGGCATTACAGGCAATACACCACTGGGCCCAGCCCAAGATCTACATTTTTTTAAATATTTTTTTTAGTTGTAGATGGACACGGTATCTTTATTTATTTGTATGTGGTTCTGAGGATTGAACCCAGTGCCTCATTGGTGCAAGGCAAGCTCTCTATCACTGAGCCCCAGCCCCAGCCCCCAAGATCTACATTTTAAAACAAAAACCTATATATCCCTCATCTAGTAATTCCTGTCTTTTGTATCTACCCTACAGAAACACTTGTACAAGGGCACAAGGAGACATGCTTGTTCACAAATGCTCATTCAGCACTGTTTTTAATTGTTTTTAAAAAAAAAAAACAGGACCAGATGTGGTGGCACACATAATCCCAGCAACTTAAGGAGCCAAGGCAGGAAAATTGTAAGTTTGAGACCAGTCTCAGCAACTTAGTAAGACCCAGTGTCAAAAGAAAAAATAAAAAGGGCTGGGATGTAGTTCAATGGTAAAGAACCGTTGGTTCAATCCCCAGTATGACAAAAACAAAACAATCAATGTTAGAAGAATTTCTAAGAAAACTTTGGAATATTCATTCTAAGAATGTACAATGCAAAAGATTTCCAGGACAGGTTTCACATGAAGAAAAGTTACAAAAAAAGTTATGTAAAATATATAAAGCATGATGTGTTAACCTCAGACACACACAAATTTACAAACTTCTGCAAATAAAGATATATGCAAATACATAAAAAGGTCTGGAAAGATTCCAAATAACTGAAACCAGGACTTACCTCCAAAAGAGAATAAATTGTTAAAGGTTTCAAAAAGTCTTGGCTGAACTGGGCATGATAGCACACACCTATAATCCCAGCATCTCGGGAGGCTGAGGCAGGAGGCTTGTAAGTTCAAAGTCAACCTCAGCAACTTCGCAAGGCCCTAGGCAACTCAGTGAGACCCTGTCTCTAAATAAAATATATAAAGGGCTGGGGATGTGAGTAAGTGGTTAAGTTCCCCTAGGTTCAATACCTTGGAACAAAAATTAAAAAGAAAAGAAACAAACAAACATACATACATCTGAGATTTAGAATGTATTAAACTGCAATTAAAGGGTTTTTTTGGAGAGTGCCTTTTGTTTTGTTTTTGTTTTGTTGTCTTTTAGTAAAGTCTTGCTTTAGCTTAAACAAAATAGTTCAAAAACTTAGGGGAGGGCACAAATACTTTAGCTTTCTGTTACCACAAAGCTAAGAGGAGTCAGCATGGTGGAAAGATTGCTACACAGAGTGCAGCAGCCGTTCAGTGTTTGGACAGCCTGCAAGTTCCAGGGACGATTACACTGATCCTGCCTGGAGCACTGTGTTGGATCCAATCCTGGCAGCAAAATTAGGGACACTGACAAAGTAGAACATGACTAGATAAAATAAATAGCTGAGGGGATTCTGAAAAGCATGACATAATAGTGACTGAAGGCACTGCCACGGTTTAACCTAAAGACAGGAAGATTATAGGGAGACAAACAGGTTCCTTCAAATACTTGAAGGGTTGTTATGTAGATGAGGTAGTACACTTATTATGGGATTTTCCAGAGATAAACACCAGAACAAATAAACACAAATTATTTTTTCTATGGAAAAATAAATGAAAATAGAAAACATTCCAATTAATAAGAATGAATGACAACTGAAGGGCAAGATCATGAGCTTTCTGTCATTGGAGGTATTCAAGTGAGAAACTATATAAAAATATATGCTTGATTTCATTCGAAGAAAACCCATAGAATATTTAAGATCTCTAACAACTAATATTTTATGATTCCATAATGCAGCTGCAAAATCAATTTTCAATCAATGTATACCCCCATGGACTCTAAATCCCAAAGGTAGTATACTTTGCCACCAGATGGCAGTAGATGCCTTGGACTCTGGATCCTAAACGCTAGGTGTGGTCAAAAATAAATTAGCCCAGTTTTCCAATGCTTAAAAAAAAAAAGAAAAGAAAAAAATAGAACACAAGTTCAAAAGTAGTCTTTCAAAGGAACATGTAAGTTTAACTCAAAATATTTCTCACTATTCCATTACAATGATTTCTAACCCACAAGCCTTCCTCTGTACATTCCTTTTGTACAGGGTCTATAGAGACCCCTTATCTTCCATAGCCTCCTCATTCTGGTGTCATGTTTCTTGACTTGCATACAGTTCTTGATCCCTGAATCTCCTCTTGATACAAAAATCCCCTCTGCTTCTTCTGCAGCTGCGGGTCACATCTGCTACTACAATCTTTCTTCTCATCACAGGGAGAAGCATCATCAGGAGGGTCAGAGAAGCACCCTAGTTGTTTCCCACTCCCAGCTTTCCTGCCCTGCATCCACACAGCTGAAGCCAATGAAGAAGCAAGCAAAAAACACACAGAGAACAGGACCCACTCTGACAGCTTGAAAGTACATGATTATCTTTTCCCAAGTGGAAGAGAATACTCTCCCACTGGCCTCTTAAAGAAAAAACCTGCTGGGCTGGGGCTGTAGCTCAACAGCAGAGTGCTTGCCTAGCATGAGTAAGGCACTGGGTTCGATCCTCAGCACCACATAAAAATAAACAAATAAAATAAAGGCATTCTGTCCATCTTCAACTACAAAAGAAATTAAAAAAAAAAATTTGCCTTCTCCAGCCACAGCTGTTGGCTTGGGTGCTCCTTAAAATTTGAATACAATCAACAACTCTTGTCCCAGTCCCTAGAAATCTTCAACAGATGACAGATCACTTCAGAAAACCTGGTACTCAGGAAGTATTTCAATAAGAGCTTGCAAGTGAATGCAAATAAACAAGACTTTAAGCTGAGAGGTAACGCAGCTGCATCACAGTAACTATGTTCCTGAGTCAAGGTACCATTCATCATTCTGGTCCCAGGTGAAATACCTCTTCTTCCAGGAACCCCCAGGATGTTAGGACTGCAATGCCTCTACCATGTGCCCTGGTAGCACCCTGTATCTACCTCCCTGTCACAGCCTTATACCTGCCCTGTCACCATCCTTAGCACACATATTTCAATGGCTATTTAACAACCTGTTTCCCCATTATTCTGCAGGATTCTTGATGGCCTAAACTGTATCCAGTATTTTTACCACTGATTCCCCTAAACATAGTAACACCCAATAAATATCCATGAGACTATTATAAATATAGACATTATCAATTAAAATTAGAATGGAGCCCAAGTCCAGGTAGCTATTCCACTGAGGTTAATTCTGCAAATTCATGTGGGTCTCTCGTGCCTGGTATGATACAGGATGAATCAAATCCAGTTTCTGCCTTCAAAGAGCACACACTGAGTAAGGAAGTCAAAGCAAATATGCAAATATCTATGATATGAAGTGCACACGGTAACACCAAAATGAATGGATATTAAAGAATGGGAAAATGGGGGTAAAGACACAGATTACCAAATAGTTCAAATAACTAGAGCTAAGCCTATGTAGGAGATAACAGGGGATCAGAGCTCAGAGGTCCTTGAATTATATACCCTTAATTGAGTAGTGGGTATGTGCCAGGCTTAGTGCTTTACATTCATGATCTCATTTATTTCTTGAAACAATTCTATGTAAAACTTTCCTATTACAGAAAAGTAAATAGGCTCAGAAATGTCAAAAAAAAATGCCCCAGGTGTATAGTGTCTAAGTGGCAGAGTTGGGATCCACAGCCAGGCTAGTCTGATGACTAGGGAAGCAATGCTACAGTGCTATAGGGCCTAGGTGCCGTGTTAAGGAATTTTACTTTGTCCAGTAGGGCCACTTTGAGTGGGAAGCTTCCAAGGTCCAAGGGAAGATTAATAAGACAGTGAAGGGAAGAAGGGACTGGGAACAGTCAGGCTTGAAGTCCACTGCAGTTGTCCCAATGTCATATCATGAAACTCTTAAAATGGGAGAGTGGCAGCTGGACTGGAAGAAGGTTCAGAGCTGAGGAATTCCAGAGGAAGAGTACAGACAGTCAAGGATGATCCCAAGACTGGAAGAATGGGGATTTGGAAGTGTAGGACCCGTGTAGCAACTTTAAATCCTCAGGAGCTCCAAATCTACTCCTCCAACCCCTAGCTCTCCTAAGCATTGTTGCTCCCTACAAAAGCCTCTGGAACTCCATCAGGTATCCCATCTATTGGAGGCATTTGAGCCCCAGCCACACACAAAAGCAGAGGTGTAAAAATGTGACCTGGGTCATCACACAATTACATCTATCCAGATCTACTCTCCACTGGTTGGCCTGCCCTAGCACAGAGAATGCCTGTCCCAAGCCAGCGCCAAGCGGGTAGAGGCCCAAGGTGGGAATTCTGACTCTTTCACTGACTCTCTACAACCTTGGACCAAAGGCTGAATGCTTTTGGATCTCAGTTTCCACATCTGTAACACAAGGAATTTGGGCCAGAAGTTGCAAACCGGAGGCACATGGGCCAAATTCATCTGCAAGTGGACTTTGACCACTTTTAATTGAATAAGCTTCCACACCTAAAAGGCCATTTCACAAGAAAAAACATTTGAAGACCCTCTGGGAACAGAAAAATATCACAGGGCCCACCACATTCCTACAGGACATCAATCAACTGAAGTTAAGTACCTGCTGTCCACCTCAGATGGGGCACCACCCTTGAGTGTGTCACAGTTTCCACCATCCGGTACTGTTCCTTAAGAATTGCCACTTGGGGCTGGGATATAGCTCAGTTGGTAGAGTGCTTGCCTCGCATGCACAAGGCCCTGGGTTCAATCCCCAGCACCACAAACACACACACACACACACACACACAGCCACTCATCTGTCTCTGAATATTTCAATCATTGTGCTAATGTCTGCCCTGGAGATACAGGAGTTCACAGACCTTAGGAAAGATGATCTAAAATACCATCATTGCAAGTCTCAGGGATTAGGAACAGTAAACAGAAGCACAGAGGAGTGGCAGTGAATTCCCCACAAGGGAAGATGCAGATTTCTCAGAGGAAGAGGGGCTTGCTGCAGCTGATAAAATTCATTAACACGTATGTCAGGCCTGCCCACTGCTACCCACCACCCCACCAAGAAGGCGCAAGGCCAGATGACATCACCCTTGGACACAGTCAGAGAAACCCCATCATGAAGCAATTTACATCCCCAGCCACTCTAATTTAACAATTAGCTTAACAACCCTGGTCAGGCACTTGCTGCTAGAGCAGAAAGTGATCTGACCAGCAGGAGCTTTATTTAACCTAGAAGCTTCAGGAGGAATCCCCACAAATTCCCACTGCCTTGCTTTACCTAGTCTGCATTTCCTGTTCACACAGATATTCTAAATATCTCCAAAGAGGTTCTACTTTCCCTTGATCCTCCTAATTGGCTCCTTGGAAATTCTCCCATGTCAAAAATCAGATTCTCCAAGTGCCACTGCAGCCATTACACTTTCTCAATCTGTCCTGCAGAGATTCTGGCCTCATCTCAGGAAGCATGTCAAGCCAGGATACTCAAGTCAATCACTTCCCTCATCCTCTGGGAGGTGGGGGATAGAAGAGAAACCTGCATATAGGCCACACTTCGGAGAGAGGAGCACATTCACAGGCCTGGCAGCCTTGGGAATGCTAGGTACAGATCCTGCCAGAGGAACAGAGCTCAGGAACGGAGCTCACCCTGACCCAGACCGCACACTCATCTCTCCCTCTGAATCACCAAAGGGCCTCTTGGTAAAAATAAACAACACTCCCTACCCCTGCTTATACTGCTCCTGCCTGCAAGTCCTCTCTAGAGCTATATCCTGAACCCAAATGCCAAATTTCAGAGAGAAAGAGAGATATTGTTAAGGGGAGATTGAAAAGTTTATAAAGTCCACAGAAACCTGGAGGCTATTTTAAAATACAGTATTAGAATTCCAGGATAGAAGGGGTGAGGCCAAGGCCCAAAATAGCAGACCCTGAAAGAGAAAAGCATCCCTGCGTGACTAGATAGAAATTTCAAAGAGAACATGTAGAAGAAATGGTATGTTAAAATGGAACAACAGCCCAGGAAATTAATCAGGCCAAAAATATAACTGAGGGATGCCAATGCCAAGGTCAATCACAGAAAGTTATTTTGTTCCACCAAAGAGAAATGATGATATGGGGGATT
Organism: Urocitellus parryii; assembly: GCF_045843805.1. NCBI lineage: Eukaryota > Metazoa > Chordata > Mammalia > Rodentia > Sciuridae > Urocitellus > Urocitellus parryii. The sequence goes on along the minus strand of NC_135532.1, from coordinate 171,394,934 downwards.
AATGGAACCAGTTGGTGATGCTCCTGGTATAAGACATATCCTTGAGAATGAAGGTCCCTCCCAACTTGCCCTCCTCAATGAACGGGAAAGAAGTCAGCACTGAGGTTGCAACCAGTGAAGGGAACCTGACTGACAAGTGAGGTGTAAATAAATCAACAGGACCATATGGCATCCACCTGGGAGTCCTAAAGGAATTCAAGGGTGAAATCCTAGAACTGCTGCCCAAAATGTGTAACCTCTGATTACAAAGTCACTTGTGCTCCAGCACTGGCAGAGTGCCACAGAGGCTCCATTCATAAAGAAAGAATCAGGGAGAATTCTTATTTTCATACCAGGAAAATAAGTGGAATAGATATAAGGAACAGGTCTACTAAGCATGTAAGCAAGCATGAATTGGAAGAAGAGACAATATGGGTCTCACAAAAGCAAAGCATGAATTTTTTAAAGAGTCAACATGAATGTCAAATAGAATCTGTGGTTATAATTTACATAAATTTTCAGGAAATTATTAGCAAGGTACTATTGTAAAAAAGTTAATGAATAATGGTAAAATAAGAAAAACACTTTTTTAGGAAATTGACTTGGAGACCAGAAAAAAAATGAAAGAATAAACAGTGAGGGTGGAAAAAGAGGAGACTTTTTAAGAAGAAAAAGAAAAAAATGGAGGGGAAGGAATACATTTTAAAAGTCTTAAATGCTATATTAACCAACTGCAGTATTTGTACACTATTTAACTCCAGGTAAAATTAAAATAAATAAATAAATAAATGGACACATTTCCAAATTAAGAAGTGAGAAAAAAAGTGGGATTATTGAGGTATCAGCACTAGAACTGTCTTTTGTAACATTCTTCCAGTGTGTAGGAGGGAGTGAACTATGAGCTACTCTGTGGATCTATACTCCTCTGGGCAGGAAAAATAAAGACTGATCTAGAGAAATTATAGCAAGGTCTTTTCAGGTTCTGAGAGCTGATGAGAGTTTCAGTTTGATGGGATCCACTTCATGATAGTTTCTTTGTCTGCTCTCAGATGAGATGAATGCTGGGCTCCATTCCCTGGAGCTTAGTATTAAGGGCTCCAGAACTACATAAGCCTGAAAAATGGGAACAGATCCAGATTTCACTCACAGAAAATGCTTCTCACTAGACTATCAGGGAGATTGTTCATAGCCTTGTTTAAATCCTGACCAGTCAGGCCCACCATGAGGCAGCACTTCTTCCTTCACCTGCAATACCCATTTATTTCATGGAACTCTAGGTTTATAAATCCAGAGAGAATCGAGAGAGTATGATTGGATTTACCCATTCCTTTAGGTTAATTTTTGTTATTGCATCTCTATTTTGGGCATACAGCAAGGAGTTGACTATAAAAATACAAACATAAGTAAGCTTGGCATTCCCTGCCTTGCCTCCTTCCCTACTCCCCTATAGCCTATCCCATCCACCTATTCTATTTCTGCTGTCTCTAACATGGGTAACTGCCACATGGTAAGAGGCCATGTAACATTTTTCCAGCATTTTCTGCTTATCCAAGTCAGTCATTCCTTTAAAACTAGGGGCAACACACCTTCTCTCCACAGTCATCCCATAGCATCACAGGACCTTGAAATTTACTCCATCATTTTGGGCTTGAGGTCAATGCTTTGTTGGAGAAGGCAGGTACAAAAGAGTTCTATGTGTCACCTACAAACGCAAATACATGCTAATATAATGTCCTAGGTACATGGGCTCAAATACTGGCTCTCCTAACTATCAGCTGACAGAACTCAGAGCTCTGTATTCTCATTTGTCAAAGGGGTATAATTAAATATCTATTTCCAAGGGCAGTTCTGGAGATCAACTGTGGAGATGCTTATAAGAGCATGGCTAGTAGTTAGTGCATAATAAGAACTCAATAAACATTACCCAGTACTAATAACATCTTCCTAAATGGAAGATCTAATCTCTTCTTGGTTTTCTCAATGTAAATACATATTTTAAAAGTCGACTTTAAAAAAAAAAAAGAAAAGAAAAGGTAACTTATGCTAGCTGTCTCTGTTGTACAACCTGTTGGCTCTCAGCTATCCTTTTATTATCTCCTTGTGCAGCATTTGTTTGGACTTGTCTGTGTATCATTTTATAAATTGTGAAGTCCCTTCTATGTGTCAGCCTCACTGATGCACATTCTTGAGGAAAGTTAGCCTGGAAACAAGCAGTCAGCCTGCAGTTCATACAGAAGTGAGCCATTAACTGTTTTCAAGAGTCTCTACCAATGACATTGTCCTTGATTAACTTGCCAAAATAAAGGGTGTACTCTCTGGAACTAGACTGTCAGTACCTTAAGAGCAGACCCATCACTGAATGAAGGCTCATATTAACCAAGCTCACAAGGCTAATGTATAAGCCAGGAAGCTCCATTTATTGAATGCCAAACAAAAACAACAAAATATGACTGCCACAAGGCCCTAGAGTGTTCAGGTCAGCATGAACAATGTGGGCTGATGTACTGAGGAAGACAAGCCATCATTAGAAAGTTGTTTTTGTGAGCATGTAATCAAGGCTAAGAAAGTCCACACAAAAATCATGGCTCAGTGGCAGCAGGCCATTGATGTATCTACCCCCCCAAAAAAGGGGACCTGCCAGAGAACCAAAGGACCCTGGTCCGTGACCACTGCCTGAATGGGCACTACCAGTTTCTGCTTTTTTATCTTTCCTTTCAGAAGTGCCCTCAGCTGATCAGCACCTTCTGCACACAGGTTTTCCTTAGACTGCACTCAGTACAATTAATTAGGTATCATATTACTAAATTACAGTCACATCTCAGTACAGCTTCCCTGAGATTACTCCCAGGTCACATTAATGGACTCTTTTCTCTTCCCACATATTTGCAGAATATCTCCTGGTCAGCAATTACAGATCACATCCATGTGGGATGTATGGTGGACCTAATTTAACCCTCAGGAGTACTTTTAATTCTATTATTTCCAGGTCCAAGGACAAGAAAAGGGGCTCCATTGTTACCTCCAGGAAATTTCTGTGAGCAAAATTCCCCCAGGCCAGAATCCTCATCTTCTACTTTATTTCATGGTTCTTTAGTAAGTAGAATGAGAATTCATTAGCAGTGGGCACCTACCTCATCGATGGCATTGATTGATTTGCTAGATGAAGCCACAGCCATTTACATTATTAACAGGAAGAGACCAGTTTGCAAGTATTGGATGGAGAAAGGGAGAGAGAAAGAGAGAGGCAGAGTGAGCAGATTCAGGAAGCAGATCGGAATAGAACAAGTCCAGGAAGAAGTATGCACAGAGCTGCTGTCTTTAGGAAGACTTGCAGAAGGAACATGCTTCCAGGTTGTTTTTAGAAAATTGATATCCACTACTTAAAAAGGAACAGTTCCTCTTCTATGACATTTATCCCAGCCAATATCCTCTTTCTCTTCCCTGATGTCTTAGCCCATGGAAGAACGTTCAGATTTAGTCCTTAGAAGAAATAAACTTGGAGCCTGGAATAGAAATATGTCTTATTCCTCAAGTCTCAGATTCCTTAGTTTGGAAGATACGTTAAAGTGGACTCTTTGGGATCCTTCCAGCTCCAGAACTACTGTACCTGGGGTTAATTTTAGCTAAAGAGACACTTTTTGTTTGGGAGATTCTCCTTCTCCTTCCTGCATGGTTGTGGCATGGATATATCCTGCTCTCTTCTAGGTTTCAGTTGCAAGGTGATGTTGATGAAAATAGCCCAAGTTTTGGAGCCAGACAGCCTTAGGTTTTGACAATTTCTGGAAAATCACCTACCTTCTCTGAGTCTATTTTCTAAGCTATAAATGAGAGTAACCACCACTTTTAGAGTTGTTGGCTAGAGATGACATTTGAAAAGTGCTTAGTCAATGGCTGCTTTTATTTTGGGTGACTTTCCAGAAATTTGGCAACTACAATGGGTGACAGAAATAGAGAAGTCACCCACAGGTCAGATCAACAAGCACCCCAGTATACTCAAGCTGATATGAACATCATGCCCCCCATGCTGTCCAAACAGGCACAAGGCTACCTCCCTCCCCTTCCCAGTCACCTCTCATGTGGAAATGCTGCCTTCTTGAGTCTTAAACATGAGTTTTGAATATGAATAGAAACTGTTTTCAGACATCAGCACATTGGGGAAAAAATGGTAGCTGGAGAAGGCCATACAAGGCAGGAAATATCCCTAAGACAATTTCAAGCTAACAATTATATATGTGAAAGAGAACTCAGCAATAACTCAGTGCAAGCTCTTGTTTTCTAGGTGGGAAAATAAAGACAGGAGAGGAGACAGATCCAAGTCAATGGCAGATTCATCCAAAACCAAGACCTCCTGACTGATTGAGTGCTTTACTATCCTACACTACACAAACCCACTAAAACGGACACAAGAGGCAAGGTACTAGAGAAAGGGAGGGTCAAACTTATATCTCTTTAACTGCTACGACATAAACACTGGGATAGGTATTAAGACTCAGATAAAAATTCCCAACCATCCTCTCAGAGTTGAACATCCATCTAACTGCATAGGGAACACATGAAACAACAATAGTGAAAGGAGGTTTGTGATGACAAGTTGTGGAACATGTTCAAAGAGCTCAGAGGCGGGACCAGAGTGAGGTTGTGGAGGACTTCTTCCATGGGACATGCTGGAGCCTCGCAGAGTGGATAGAATATGAATGAATTATGCCTGGGACTGAAAATCATTCAAGCACAGGTTCCAGCAGGAGCAGCGTCCTGGAATCTAGACTGAGCGGGGCATGTTCTCAAGCCAGGAAAGAGAGAGCTCTAGCAGGTTCTCCAGCAACCTGGGAACCATATACCTGGATGCTTCCTGGACCTCTTACCAGGACCACAGAAGCTGGTGTTCAGAGCAGAGACCTCAAAAACTCTAACTTTCTCAGAAGTCATTATGTTATTGATACACACACATAACACATGCACACAGTTAAGGCTCTGACTATGCCATTGCTACAGCAGCCTTCACCCCTTCCCAAAAGCTTGTCCAGCTGTTATCCAGGGGCCTGATCTCTGCCTTGCCACTGCCTCCTCTATATATGCTACTTTGTATAGTGGTCTCTGTCCCTAAGCCTTAGAGAGCAAGTCCCCAGAACATAGGGATCAAATCCTCTGACGGCACTAACCGCAATCCAATCTTCATCTCAGCTCCTACCTTAATTCTTCCTCTTTCCCTATTTTATCACCTCCTTAGTCTATCTTGTTGTAGTGCATATTTTTTAATAAGCTGCTGTGTTCCTTTTTAAAGTATGGTGGTAATGAAATACATGTCTGCTATTCTAACCCATTTGCATTGTAGACTGACAAGAAAGGCTCTCCAGTATCTCCTCCAGGGATACCTTGGCTCTGAAATTTATTCTTTTAGGCCTAAGTCAAATGTCACCTTTCCTACAAACCATTCCCCAGGCAAAATTCACCTCCCTACCCTCTTGAGTTTCAACTACAAATGGTGTCTACCTCGATACATCGGTGTACCCTACTCACTCTGCAAGCCACTGTAAACACTGCTAAATTGATTTTGTTAAAGAAATCCTACAATATCATTCCATCACTCAAAACACCCAATGGCTCCCTGTTGCACAATGAAGGACTCTCTCATTTTGTCTTCCTCTAGATTGAGTTCCTATTTTCGCCCTGTACACCCAACAATCCAAACTGCCTGCTTTCCTCAGGCAAGCCCTATTCCCTGCTACCAGTGAAAAGATCAGCAGTGTTTCTCTCTAGCACTGTCAGCAAGCTGTGGACTACACAGATGGACACACACACACTGACTCAGTTCTGGAGACCCCCAATCTCTCAGACATTTTAATTATGGTATATCTTCCTCCTATGATTACTAGATTCCCATGAACTTATTTCCCCCAGGTAGTACAGTGGAAAGAACTTGGGCTATGGAAATAGACATATATTCTATGTGGCTCAAATCCTAGCTCTGCCATTTAATAGCTGTGTGACTTTGGGCAGTTTCCTAGTTTCTAACTTTGTTTCTCCACCTTAAAAATGGGGGTCACAGGGCTGGGGTTGTGGCTCAGTGGTAGAGCGCTTGCCCCGAGGCCCTAGGTTGGATCCCCAGCACCACATAAAAATAAATAAATAAAAATAAAGATATTTTTTAAATGGGGGCCACAAAGTTGATTTTTAAATACTAAATAATATATTTATGAAAATGCTCAAGCTGGGCAGGTGGTGCACACCTGTAATCCCAGCAGCTCAGGAGGCTGAGATAGGAGGATCGTGAACTCAAAGCCAGCCTCAGCAAAAAAAGCAAGGTGCTAAGCAACTCAGTGAGACCCTGTCTCTAAATAAAATACAAAAAAGGCTGGGGATGTGGCTCAGTGGTTGAGTGCTCCTGAATTCAAGCCTAGGTACCGCCCCCCAAAAAAAGAAAATGCTCAGTCTTATATCAAACATATGGAAGATATTCAGTCAATACTAGGTACAGTTTTTCACGCATTTGTCCTTGTTACTCATTCTTCCATGTCCTGCAAAACCAAAGCAGGAGTTCAAAAACCAACTTCATGCCCTTGGCCTCCAGTCTCAATGCAGGCACTGCCAAGGCCTGGTGACATCACATCTCAAGATCTTTTTCTTCCTTTTGTAAAAATGTTATGTCCCAAGTGCTTCAAGATAATTTCCCATCAAAACAAGGACAAGATGGGAAGAGGTAGGGAAGAACAGTCAAGGTCAAGGATGCAGAGAGAAAGGGGAGGGTCCAATTCATGTCTGAGGTCAGAGTGGGATTAGGGCCTCAAGGAAAGATCATTTCACAGAGCCAGGACAGGAGCGTCCTCTTTCTGTGTCTGCCATTAAGAAGCAGTGGACTAATCACTTGGCCTCTTGGGAACTTGGTTTTCGTATCTCAAGGAATGAGTCAGATAGACTAAATTATCTCTAATGTCCCTTCTTGCTCCTTCCAGATCTCCCAGTTGGGGATTTAAAGTCTACTTCTAGCCTGAACACCACAGCTAATACAGAATCCTTAGGAAGTGGTATTTGTGTAAAGCTACTGAGGCTCATGTGGAGGACAGAGATGGTCTGGCTCCTCTGTCAATGCTGGGGAAGGAACAGAGGGAGATCGGGGAAAAAATGCCTTTCCCCCAAAAGACCTCCTTTTTTTCCTGGTAGACCAGATATCTCCTATTTGCCCTTCCATCCCTCTTCAGCCAGCCCTGTGACAGAAGGCTGGCTGGTGGAGACCACACCAAGGCTCCCTTTATTTCCAGGACCCTGCTGGGTTCACTCACTGGAAAACTTTGGCAGGATATCAGAAGGAGCCAGAAGAGTGAATCAGGGACAGGGATGTCCCTTACCTCCCCACAATCTCCTTATGGGTCCTGATGGCCTGGCTGTGTCCCTCAACTCAAAGCTACAACTCCTCTTTTTTTTTTTTACTATATATTTTTTATTGGTTGTTCAAAACATTACAAAGCTCTTGACATATCATATTTCATACATTAGATTCAAGTGGGTTATGAACTCCCATTTTTACCCCAAATACAGATTGCAGAATTACATTGGTTACTCATCCACATTTTTACATAATGCACTATTAGTAACTGTTGTATTCTGCTACCTTTCCTATCCTCTACTATCCCCCCTCCCCTCCCCTCCCATCTTCTCTCTCTACCCCATCTACTGTAATTCATTTCTCTCCTTGTTTTTTTTCCCATTCCCCTCACAACCTCTTATATGTAATTTTGTATAACAATGAGGGTCTCTTCCATTTCCATGCAATTTCCCTTTTCTCTCCCTTTCCCTCCCACCTCATGTCTCTGTTTAATGGCTACAACTCCTCTTTAGGTATCTGTTCCACACAGACTCTTTCCGCAAATTCTGGGAGCTACTCCCTTAATCTCACTCCTTTACCTACTGGGAAATTAACTTTCACTTTTCTAGGCCTTGCCCACGCCTTTCTATGAAGCCCCTTTACTAACCCTTATTCAGATTACTCAACATAGCAGGGCCATCTGTTTTCTTCAGAGACCTTTACCATACATCTAATGAGTCCATTTTCTCCCAGTCCCATCAGTGAACAAGTGATTCACTCTTAAAATCTCTACTATGCAACTGGACACACTTAGAACTTTCTCCAGGGCTACAGGAGTTCCAGACAGAAGCTGAGCTGTCTCTCTATTCTGTATCCTTCTCTGTGCCTAACTGCAAAATTTCCTATTCAAAAGAAAAGCTCTGAATGGTTTCAAGACTCCAGCTCTGTACGCAGATGAGCAACACAACCTTCTTGTCATCTATCCTGTTCTACCACCTAAGCTGGTGACTCAAAATCTCTTCTTGGAGATGAGCCTCCCCTGAAAACACACAGGCCACTCTCCCAAAGACAGGAGTTTCCTGGGACCCTAGGTCCCCATCAAGCTCATCTCTAGCCCTGTTTCCCTGAACTCACTCTAAATTGGAAGGTAACTCCAGTCGGATGCCTCTGTCCAGCTTCTAGAGAAGTGCTGTTCTCTCTCAGCCCCAGCCTAAGCTTGACATTTCAACTTCTGGACATGGTTTCTTTTTTAGTAATAATAGCAATGATAATGAAATAGCTATTTAGCATTTATGTACCAGACATCAATCTAAGCATCTTGTGGGTCATATAATATTCATACAATCCTATGAAGTATGACCTTTTATCATCCCACCCATTTTAAATAATACAAAAGTATACACAAAGGTTAAAATTACATGCCAGGATTTGGGTCCAGGTAATGTGGCTCCATACACACTTTTAAAAAAAAAATATTTTATTATGGAATGTTTTAATCATATAGGAAATAAAAAATGTAGTCCCCACATGACCCATAAAACAGATTTAATAATTATTATCTTATTGTTGTATTTGCTTCATTATTTTTGCAGAATTATTTTGATGTGAATTATAGATATAATGACATTTCACCTATAAGATTACAATGTGCATCTCTTACATATGAGGGCAATACTTTGGGCCATATTATCACTCTCACTCCTCATAAAATTAACAATAAATCCTTAATAACATAACCAGCCTTTACTCAAACTTCCCCCCAAGTATAGAACCCTCATGAATTTGCATATCCTCCTGGCACAAGGCCATGCTGATCTCCTCTATATTGTTCCTGTTTTCATTTATATGCTACTGCTAAACCCACATCAGTAGCCAACCCCATCATCACTATGAGACATTCTCCTTGCCATGCTTTTTTCTTCTTAAATAGTCTTTGAAAATGAAGAATCTTCTCTCTCACTCCACTTCTTCTTTATATATCTAGTGCAAACCAGTTTGTCCTGAGTGGAAAAGACCCACCTTTCCAACTTAGCTCCGGCCCCACTGCAACCGTGCTGCATGTGAAATACATAAGACACAGCACTGCTCATACCCAGGAGGAGCAACTCCAGGAAGTGGGGAATCTCCCACAGAGAGGAACAGGTGTGGGGGCTTCCTGGGGCGAGCAGGCTCACCAAGAGGAGAAGAAAGTGTCAAAATTTGCTCCATATCTTTGCCTTGAAAACAATGTATATATAGCTTAAGTAATATCTGTTGGAAAAGAAAAAGCAAAGCTGGGTTATTTTCAGAAAAGGAGAGCCCCCTGTAAGATTCTAGCACCCAAAAGAAAATAACAATCCTTGAACTCTTTTCCTTCATGTTTTTTCCCTCATAGCCCAGCTAATCAGCTCCTACACTGGCCAGATGTCATCATGGGGCACCTTCTCAAACACCTTTAGATTCTCTCTGCCCCTGGCTGCGCAGTGTGTGAAGTGGAGAGGGAAACGAGGAGACCAGTCATTGTCATTACTGATGACTTCCTTTCTGTTTCAGATCTCTTTGATGAAAGAGAAAAGCAATGAGGAGGGAGCATCATCTAACTCCGCCCTGCCTACTATGTGGGAGTTGCAGGTCCTTAACATACCCCTAAACACCAAAACCACATGTCCTGCCTCTAGAGGGCTGCTGAGAGCAATCACACCATCTCATTTACTAATTAAAAAAAAAAAAAAAAAAAAACTCTCAGCAGTTTAAACTCCTCCTTACTCTTAAAGCTTAATCAAAATCACCTCCTGTGTTTAGACCCCCACTTTTATGTTTCCTTAGCATTCAGTGATGGCCAATTGCAGAATATATTCTCATGGGCTGTAATTATCTGCTTCCAAGGTTGTCTTCCCCACTAGACTCTGAGCTTCCTGAGGCTAAAACTATGTCTTATTTATCTTTGTACCTTCAATCCTTAACACAGGGCCTGTCAAACATCATTCATTTAACAAATGTTACTCAAAATCAACTGAATTCTAGCACTTCTTCCAAAATCACCTTCTTTGTCTTGCTAATCACAGTACAGTATATATTTTTTCTTTTCTTTTTTTTTTTTTTTTTTGGAAAAAAAAAAGTTACCCAATTGCTTTGAGTAGCTCATTTAATAACCAAGTTAACCAGAAAACAACACACATCCAGAAAATTGTACAATGCACACAGAGAATATAAGTCTGCCTCTTGTTAGAGTTTTGTACATCACTCCCTTCACATTCTGACTACTGAAGGAGTGGCTCAGCCCTTTCCCATCTTCACTAACCAAAGGCAGTGCCACACATATGGCACACCCTCGAGAAATGCTTGTTGAATTGGCCTCATGGTGTCCATGGCCCAAGTTCCCTGGAGAAGTTGACCATCTGCCAAATATAGCTACAGTGTGTTTGAATTACATTAAGTAGCTGACAAAGTTCAAATGAGGAAGAAAATTACCAATCCCTCCTGGAAGTGGGCTGAGAGAGGGCTTTCTTGCTTCCAAAATGTCCTAACATCTTGTTAAATACTGACATCTGTTTGCCTCCAGCTTGCTGCTCCCAATGTTTGCCAACTGGCCAAGAATGTTTGTGTCTTTACCAATCATCTTCCCCCATGGCACCCACATCCCTTCCTTCCCAAGCTGGTAACTTCACAGCACTACCTTGTAAGCACTGTGGAGGAATAGAGGGCAAATACCCACTCCCCAATGAGAGGCCAGGCCTCTCAAAGTGACCCAGTGGTTCCCCTGACAGTACCCTCACCACAGGCACAGGCTGGTCCCCATTCTCCCCCTCTTTTCCCATTGCCCTCTTAAGTCACATAGAACTTGGCTACAGGACACCACTAAAAACACTTAGCCCTCATTCCTCGTGCTTGAATCCTTCCAGAGACTGACTATTGGCCACCTCCATGCTCTTCTCTTCCCAGAAGATAGGTCCTGGCTCTCCCTTCACCTTTCCAAGCTTTCCTGGATATCTCATTCCTTTTCCCTCCCACCCTCCAACTCTCAGCAGTCTTCAAAGTTGAATGCTTAAGGCCTCTCTGCTCTCTCCCCACACTCCTCACACACTCCCAGTCCTGGGAGACTCTGCTGCCTTATTCAGAAACATCTTAAGTTCAATGTAACTCATTCTTTTTTTCTACACATGCCTCGATGCCGTGAGGTGACTGGTCCCAATTCTAAATCAGACACTCCCAAATACACAGCTCATCTCTTTTCTCTACTGTGTGCTTCTGTCCCACATTCTCAAATGTTTTCCAGACACCTACATTTGAATCACTGGCTGTTACCACAAATTTAGTGTTCCATTTTCCAAATTGGCTTCCTTTCCCAATGTATTCCTTGCTTCCATTGTGTCTCCATTTTGCTAAGGCACCAAGAAAGTATGTGATGTGGAGAGAGAGAGAGAGAGAGAGAGAGAGAGAGAGAGAGAGAGAGAGAGAGAGAGAGAGAGAGAAAGAGAGAGAGAGAGAAACCAGAGAAGCAGTAGAGATCTTTGCATTTAAAAAGTAGCAGAAAAGTGTTAATTCCTACACTCCAAGGCAGAGGTTTAAAGATGTGGATTTCTAGGACCTACCCCCAGAGAGTCTAATTCAGGAAGCCTGGGCTGGGCCCCAGGAATCTGCATTTTAACAACATTCCCAAGTGATTTTGAGGTAGTCCCACAAGTCACCTTCTGGGTAAGACTGGGTTCTAGCAGTTGGGTACAGGATAAAACACACAAGGCTAAAAATGTGTAAATGCCCAAAGGTGGCTATAAATAGAAGTAATAAACTGTTACAAAGCTCTATTGCTTAGAGATTTTCACCAAAACCACAAAACTGGGAGAGACCACAGAGACTATCTGGTCTAACTTCTTCATTTGACAGAAGGGAGGAAAACAAACAAACAAACAAACTGAAACCCAAAGGAGTTTAGCTGTCTACTGAAGACCACACAAGACAAGGTAGAATATTTAACCTAAGGGCCAAGGATGCCCTTTGTCCCTGAAAATAAACACAGCCAACCAGACACTAAGAAGCTTAAAAGTTTTTTATGTGCAAATGAATTGCCTGAGGCTCTTTTTAATATGCAAACTTTGATTCAGGCAAGGCGGGTACTGAGACTCTGCATTTCTAATAAGCTCCCAGGTGATGCTGGTGCTGCTGTCTGCCCTTTGAGTACCAAGTCCCAGTAAGTGAAGTAACTGTTCTTCTACGGTCTATACAAGTGACCTGTTTCTCTAAAATGAGTACTGTGCTGCAGAAAGTGGTCTGTGCCTCCTGTCCACAGCCACACAGTGTTGGAGCAGACTCCATGGTTGGTGGCCTCTAGGCTCAGCTCACTAATCACAACAGAGGTAGAGCCCAGAATAAGAGGGTAGCCTCAAGCCTGTTCCTAACTCATACTAACACATCCATATTGAAAATGGGATGGAGCCAGCATGCTGGCTCATGCCTATGATCCCAGCGGCTCAAGAGGCTGAGGAAGGAGGATCCTGAGTTCACAGCCAGCCTCAGCAAAAGCAAGGCACTAAAGAAACTCAGTGAGACCCTATCTCCAAAATAAAATTTTTTTTAAAAAGAGGGGGGGGCTGGGGATGTGACTTAGTGGTCCAGTGTCTCTGAGTTCAATCCTCAGTATGAAAGAAAGAAAGAGAGAGAGAGAGAGAGAGAGAGAGAGAGAGATGATGGAAATTGAGTTTTTAAAAAAATGTAGCCACATACTGTCCTTGAAAACATATTCAGAAAATTAATTATTTTATTTTGAAGTAAAATTTCAAACTCAAAATAAGTGTCCTTGTCTGGAAATACTTATAGAACCAAACAAAAAGGATTCTATTTGGAATTAGGAAATAAAGAGGCACTTAGTGCTAGTTTATGAAAAAAAAAAAAAAAGCTGGATGACACCCAGAAAGAGAATGGCAGCCTGACTCAGAAGTGGCTCTGCACCACACTGCCAGCCTTCAAAACCTGGCTCTCAGACCTACATGCCATGGGGTTTGGAGCAATTCATTTAATTTAACCTCAGGGTTGTTTTCATTCTTTTTTTTTGTCTTGTTTTGTTTTTTATCTACAAAATGGTGTTATTGTGAGAACTAAGTAGATAAAGCCCTTCACATGCTGCCTGACACAGGGTGGACATTCAATATAAGATGGCTATAAATATTACCAGAGATGTAAGTGCAGCCAATGAGCCACAGTTTAGGGGATTCCACAACCACAAGCTTAGCTTGATCAGTCACAGTGGATGTTTAAATTTTTAAGGGAAACACATGGATACTTGACATATGTCAGACATCCCATGAGCTTCTAGCACAAGATAGGCCTCAGTTTCTACATTAAATTGTACCTCATTCCTTTCAATGACATCATATCTTTGCAAAACTAGATTGGAGGCAGTTGCTATAATAAAAAGCAAGCACAGCACAAAAATCAATGTAGAACAGGAAATGAAGGGAGAAATATCCAATCCGATCCCAACATCTGAGAAGTTGTGCAGTGCCCAACAGGCACATACATCTCATTAGTAAGAAACTGTGGCTAGTTAAGAATGAAATAAAAATGAGATTGAGATGTTGGTCAAAGGATACAAAATTTCAGTTAGCCAGGAGGAATAAATTCAAAAAAACTGTACAACATGTTGGCTACAGTTAATAACAATGTCTTGTACCCTTGAAAATTGCTAGTAGGATAACTTTTAAGTGTTCTCACCACAAATATGTGAAGTAATGCATATGTCCATTAGCTCAATTTAGCCATTCCCCCATGTATATATATTTCAAAACATACGTTGTACACCATGAATACACATAAGTTATCAAAAAACAAAAAAATACTTTTTTCAATTTATTTGTGTATTATTTTCAAATGACTACTACATTATGAGTACATAAAGTTATTTAGACCTAACCACGTAATCAACAAATCTCGTATTTTTTTTTTCAACTAAAGCTGCCATAGAAAATAACTAAGATGTTAAGGTACCAAGAACCAAGGAATCTCTGCACTACACACTCCCTTTCTTTTATATGATAAAAGCCTCTGAGAGAAGACAAGGGAGGAAATTTCAAGGAAGCACAAATCCAGTGGAAATAGAGTTGGATCCAACCAGATACAAAACAACCATCACTGCAGAGTGAAGTTCCTCACATTATATTCAAAGAAGCCACTTAAAAATGCAAACTTTAACTTGAATGTTTAAGAAAAAATAAATAATAAATCTAGATGCTTTCATCTTCAGCCTGGAGGTTGGATGGTCCAATTTGAAAAAGGTTGAAGGAGGTGTTAAGTCTGTGAGTAAAGGATGCAAGACAGATTCCAGAGGGAAGCTCACAGATTTAATTCGGCTGAATCAAGGCTAATAAGAAATTCTCAGAACAATTCAATCACAGGACAAAGCTACGAAGGCTGCAGTGCTAAGCCAAGCTTCAGGTAAGACTGATGCTCTCTTGGCATCATAGGGAGAGACGTGACTTCTAAACTGTTATGCTTGTGAAGGGGAGAAAAAGGGAACTGGGGGAGTTTGGGTCAGAAAACAGTAAGGGCCTCTCTTAGTTAAGGATAAAAGCAAAAAGATAAATGGACATCTTTGGTTTACAACCTCTTTGTGGCCAGAAAGAGCATCTGTCCACCCATCAAAATAAGTTAATCCAGCCCAGGGACTCAGAAACTCAAAGAAGTAGCATCAGCCAAGAGAAAGATGATCCCATATAAACTGTATATCTTGAACTGAAGAGGGAAATTACACATATAAAAGCCCTTGGGCTAAAGGATAATGTTCTTTGGGGAACCTGGATACCCAAACTCTTAATGTAGCCAGATAGTTCGAACCTTCAGAGTGAAACTCCAAACTTAAGGAATAAACTTAAACACTTGCTCACTGAAGGGAGAGAACAGAGGACCCATGAGCTCTAGAACTGATGGAGCTTCACAAGATGACTTGATCAGAGAGAAGCACAAGGACAGCAGCTGACAGCGTCAAGAACTGTGCCCAGCCAGGTGCTCTCACGACTCCACAGATCCTTCTCAGGCTCCTCCTGCTTGGGAGCTGGCACCTGCACACGCAGAGGGCAGGGATAGAAGGTGATTCCTCAGTCACAAAGACTGCTGTGGCTGGGACTCTCATCTGTTTCCTCTCTCTTCTGTTTCTTCACCTCTGCAGATGCCCTGATTGTTGAACGTATGTTTTACTGCCTGTCTCAACTGACCTTTCACCATTTTGTCTTCTTGGTCTTTACCTTCCCCATCCCTGACCCTGGCTGTCCTGAATCTGACTTTGGGGTATACTCTGGCCTGAGCTTCCTCCTCTGGTTCAGATACTCAGTCATTCTATAAACTCTGAGAACTTCTTGACCTTTTAATCTTGCTTCTGTTTCCTCAATTCCAATTCCTCACTCTCTACCGAGCTTCCAGAAAAATGTGTTCACACCTGAAGATGGTGTGAGGGTAGGGAGTTGACCACTCTAAGAAAAAGACCAGGATATATCCTGAAGACAATATCCAGATAAAGCAGTAGTCTGAGGATCAGATCATGCTCCCAATAGCCCCTCACCAAGCCAAATAAATCAATGGAAGTTAAAACTCCCTCTAACAGGGAGGGAAAGGATCTGGCAGGGCCAGCCAAGACGGATAACTCTAGGGAAAACAGTTTGCCAAACATCCAATTTAGAGAACTTGGGGGTTCTGAGACAATTCAAACAAAACTTTTCTCCTTTCAAAAAATCCTCTTTACAGACCAGGAGAGGAAACAAATCTTGTTTAAGAGCAGTTGTTATATATAAAGATTGTGGCTACCCCAAAAATTGTTGACTATATTTTCCTTGGAAGCCCATAAATATTTGGCGGGTCCTGTAAAAGTATAAACTAAAGATAGCGTAGCTACCTCAGAACTTACTCTATACAGCTCATCCAGAGACTGGCAATACTGGGGATTGTTCCTAGGTTTCTAATGGCTAGGGACAGATACCAGCTGATGGCAGTTGATTATGAATTTTGTGTGTCACATCTGAGAACAGAGATTCCCAGGCATAAGACAATCTTTCTAAGACTGGCATTTTCACAGAATTGAGATAACCAAAGGAGGGCTTTCCCCTAAGTGCATTCTTGAGGAGGTTCCATAGACTTTCAAAATGACTTAGAGACTGAAAGAACCTCAGCAATTATCCATTTCAGGATCTCGTACTATAATGAAAAATCTCAGGCCCGAGAGATATAACGGCCTGCTCAAAATCATAGAAGGGCCAGTGCACAGCTGAGAGCACCAGCCAGGGATCCCCACTCCAGTCTGGGGGCATGCCCCTTTTGAACCACACTGAAATCATAGGGTACACTGCCAAAGACTTGAGAAGTTTCCTACTTGGATTCAGACTTCCACTAATCATTTTCCTTGGAATTCTCCTTTCCACCCAAAAAAGATAAGCACATCCAAATTTTCTTGCAAGAGCTGAGCAATGCCTGGAAAATGCATCCCAACTACAGCATACACAGGACCTGCAAGGCAGGGTCTGGCAAAATGTCAAACAACCCTGAAGGGAGAAGGAAAAACATAGGGTTAAAAGTCCTGATACTTGAAGAGATAAATTGTCTCCTTTGTTCTTAACCTGCACAAAGGCTCCCCAGGTATTCACAAGGCTCTCACCATTCAAGCTGATATATGGGAAGATCAAATTGAATCCAATTGCCCAGAAATGGAAAAGTCCCAGAGAACAAAGCCTCCATATTGAAGCTCCTAGAAGGAATGAATAAGGTACTTACCTGGGTACAGAAACAAATGCAAAAGAACAGAAAAAGTCCCCCCCCCTCTCTCTCTCTCACACACACACACACACACACACACACACACACACAAGAAAAAAACACCTAACAGAAAGCTTGACAGCATCTTAAAGACTGCCTTTCGATTCTAGCAAAGAGACTTAGGGCTAGATTCCATGGTACTACTTGTGCAGTCAGATCCTGCCAAATCTAGAGTTCTATGACTCTGGGATATCAGGAAAACCTAAAGTAGCTCATGATCACATGCTCCACCATGGGTCTGTCAGAGAGAATTCATCAGGGGAGCTACCTTGGTCTTTCTCCCAGGGAAACAACAACTCTACAAAGAAAATCACAAGCATGCTTATTCAATGCCTAGACACATGCTAGGTGGAGTAATTAAGAACGTCTAAAAATATGTCTCAGAGAAATACCTCTATACATAACAAATCAAGTAAATACCTCAAAAAACTAGATAGAATTAGATGGTTATAAGAGCTTAGAAACTGGGCCAGGGTAGAAAGAAGAAATTAGATGACCTCTTTTTGGATTCAAGAGACATGTTTGGTAACATCAGAAGCTGGGAAGAGGAAATATTCTGGCTAGCAGCAAACCTCTGTGAACCCTGCACCCATCTAGCCGCCCAGTTATTCTGACTGAAAAACAGACTTTTAAAAAATATTTTTTAGTTATCAATGGACCTTAATTTTATTTATTTATATGTGGTGCTGAAAATTGAACCCAGAGCTTCACACATGCTAGGAAAGCACTCTACCACTGAGCCACAACTCCAGTCCCTACAATCAGATTTTATGGGAATTATCAGAATCTATTGAGAAATGCTAAAAATCATTATGGCTATTAATCTGTGTAAAGTTTTTGGCAAACGTAATCCAAACACCCTTTCCCAGGGTGGAAATCCAGATTATAGAAAAAGAATACATAACCATTCTCTGGAAGATGTTTTCATATATCTCACAAATCTTCTACTGCCAAGATACAAATTAGTTCATCAGTGCACAGTCTAGTCTAGACCACACTTCTGGTCTACAGTGCAGATCATCTGCAGGGCAGCTGACCAGTAAGTCCAACTGGGGGAAGACAGTCTGAAGGTACATGGCCTGCTGTTTGGAGTTGGGCAAATGTGGTAAGGCTGGCTGCCTAGGTACCATGAGTCTAGGGCTATCTGCTGAGGAAGGATGAAAGATACATTCTAAGGGTAAATTAAAGCTTCCACAGAAGCTTCAGGATTGAGGCTAAAGGAAAAACTACCCCAGAGGTCTGTAAAGTTTGCACAGCAGTTGAATATCTAGGAAAGATAGACATTCAATACATTCTCCATTTATTCCCCGAGACTTCTATAGCCTTTTAAATAAAGGAAGATGGACATAAAGGAAAAAGTGTTACAGCAGCTGATGCTAACCAGATCCACGCCTCTCCTACACAGCCATCTTGACCTAGCCTCAAGTTTTCCTGCTGCTTAGGAGCAGTCATGAGGCATGCTGGGAAAGTTAGCGTAAGTATCCAGATGTAGGCCCTACGGGCTATCTAGGCCAACTTTTGACCCAAGCCTGACATGACCCCTCTATCTGAGCTTTGCATTTGGCAATAGGCCTTGGGATTTCCCCAGTTTGCACATGGCAGACACACTCCCTGGAAAGGGAAAAAATTAATTTGACACAAGAAATCAATCCCACTGGAATGTGTGAGTACACCAAGCCAAGCAGAAATGGATCCTAAAGGGAGTGCTTCTGGGAGGTGATGGGAATTTTAATGCTGAAAAATGATACTGTGTCAAGAACCCAGTGCAATAAACGGAGCAGACACATTTGCACCCGAAGCATGACAACATCACATGCATGCACACAGCACATATAAGCAAGCACACAGGCATGCGGACTTCCACTCTCATGGGAAAAGTTGTCTAAGTATATAATTGCTCAACCATCAGTCACTCTGTATGTATGGGGAGTTTTTGTGTTTTAAATTCAAAATGTTTAGAGAGTTTGAAGAAAGGGGCAGTGTCAAATCCCTTTACAATAGAAAGCTATAGTGACTTGAAAAATATTCCTGTGTCCTATGTGATTCCTGTGGTGCCAGGCTTAGTGAAAGCCCATCACCCTTTTCCCACAGCCTAAGCCAAAAATTGGCAGTCATCTGAGACTTCAATCTCTCCTTCAACCCCCACATCAACTAAATATTAAGTCCTGCAGACTCCCCTACCATTACATTTCTTGTATCCTCAACTGTTTCAATAGTTTCCTAACCTGAAGTCCTGTCTCCAGTTTTGCCCCTTTCAACATGATACAGCTTATAAACCTCGTAAATTGGCCTAACTTGCAATTTTTATTCTACTCCTTTAATATCTAAAATACTTTTTAACCCCCTAACTCTTCACAAGATAAAATCCAAATCCTGGGAATATGAAAACCCAAGATCATGCATGCATCTCCAGTCCCTCTCACTCTACAATCCTCTAATCCTCCAGGATCTTTGCTCAACTCTCTCTCTCTCTTTGTCCACTATTCTCCCTCTACTAGGAAAGTCCCTTCTCACCATGTCACTCTGGATAGTGCGCCCATTTTCCAGATGCCACTCAAGTATCCCCCTGCTCTAACAGCACCACCACATCCACCCAAATCGTCTTCATCATTCCCCTATTGTATCCCTGCCAGCCATTAGTGTGGCCCTATCATGTAAACTGGAATGATTTAGTGCACTTTAAAAATTTCTTTTGCCTCCCTCTACCAAAATGTGAGTTTTCTGAAGGTTGAGAAAAAGTAGAAGAAAGGTAAAAGTGAGACAGCAATTTGATTACCCTTTCTCTCCTTTACAGAGGATGGGGTTGGGCTGGATTTGCCCCTGCCCTAGGAAAAGATGATTTGGGATTGCTTTTTACCATCTTCTCTACTTGACTCAAAAGAAGAAAGTTTCAAGGACAGGGACTAAAAGGAAGATCAGTAAATTAGTCCTCCTCATACCTTAAAAGAGTGGGCAGAGAGGCAGGCCCTGAAAAAAGTATTACCAGGGTGTCACTAATTGCAGATGTGGGAATCAAAGGAACAGGCTTTCTAATACAGTCCCAGAAATCCCATAAATGTGGCCCTTCTTTCCAAAAACTATAAGGGCCAAAAGTTTGAGGCCACTTGCCAACCATCAGAATGATTCCCTCTGGGAGATCAGTGCCTCTCTTCACAAAGGAAAAATTCTGGGTCATTTATGAACTTCGGTATCAGGGAACTTCTAAACTCTTGAGATGCAGAAACTACAGGCCTCCAATGAGTAAAAAGTCTCCAGAGCATCAGGACAGAAATTCCCAAGACCACCTTGCCCCTGGTTCCTATCTGCTTGGCTTTCCTGTTCCCCCATGTTGTCCATTTAGCTGGGAACACTGTGGGTGGGAGATGCACCGCAGGCCATCTAGCTCAACATTGACCCTGGCCTCACAGAGGAAGAGGGACTTGCCCAAGTTGAGCAATATCAGAGCCATTCTCCTGACACTCAGCCCGCTGCTCTTCCACTTCAACCCAACCATCTGACTCCACCACTCACTGAGGCTTTATTTTTGCTCCAGACTTGCCTGGCCTGGCCTAGTTTGCCACCTTCACAGGGGACAGAGTTCCCATTCTTCCCAAACTAGAAATGCTACTCACAGCTGGGATTTGAACCCCAGTTCCCTAGAGTTGGAACAGTACATAAACACAGAAGCTTTCCTATGTTGAAAAAAGTAGAAATTTTTTGTTAAAACAACAGTGCACAAATAGCTCTACAACAGAAGCAACAGAGCAACAGCCCTAAGTCTGACTTCCCTTTTCTATCCATTATTGAATCAAATTGATGTTATTTACCACATCCTTTCTAAAGAATATATGTTCATATTTACACTGATGTTAAAGGAGTTAACCTTATTTGAAAACAGCAAAACTGACTGGAACCAGTCATTTGAGGAGGCGAAAAAGACTCCAAAAGCAGATACCAGAAAGGTAAGGGGGAAAATAGACCCAGTGAAGGCCCCTTCCTTCAATGGTAGTCATAGTTAACAGACCAAAATGCCAGCTTCTCAGAAAGCAGGTCTCTGCAGTGCAGCTCAGTGTAGAATCCATCAGCACTCCATTCCTCTTAAGACTAGGAGGCCCCTGAGTACAGAGACTGTGCCATACACCCCTCTGCACCACAGCACATTTTATGTACCAAGTGTTCCCTAAATGCTTGCTGAAAGAATCAACAACACCTTGACTTTGCATTTTTATATGCACATAAACACATGCATGTAAACGGTGAGAATCCCAAGGAAGGCAGTCTGGCAGTCTTAGAAGCCTCATTTCTAAACCTGCTTCCCAAAATTATTGTTTTAACCAGGGTATATTTTTAAAAATATAATGCACTTTCCTCTTTTTCACCAATTTACATATATTTAACCTCCCCCTTACTCTATATGCCTCAGGAAAGTTTAGGATAGTTATAGCAGCAGGCAAAGAGAAAATGTCAATGTTCCGCTGTTGATATTCAGATAGGATTTTTTTAGTATACAGCTTGAATTCTCAAGCTCCTGTGAACATATCAAAATCCAGGCTGGGTGGACCTGGCCAGTTGGCTTATTTTAGACCAGAGATGGAGACTACTGAGGTTCTGACATGGGGGAGATCCCTGCCACAAGGTAAGAGGGGAAAGCCCTCTCCCTCAAGTATCTGGGGAACATGGGCAAAATTGAGTCTAGAGCAGACAGCAGGGCCCCAGCCTACTTCTGTTTACACTCTCACTTCAAGATCTAACAAAGGTTTGGGGCAGGCAACTTTAGAAACAGCCCAATAGATATAACAGTAGCTGAGAACCCTAAGGGTACCCCTGAAGTATTGCAGGGATGTTCTAGGAGAATGGCTTCTTCCCATCCAGTACCATAATCCGTGTGGGATGAAACCCACAAATAGATAAAACCAGGGCACTGGCCAAGGTGTCTAGCTAGGTAAGCTGGTTGCAAGGGTTCTGCCTTCCTGACCTCTCACAGGGAGCACTCCACAAACTTCACATCCACGTCCCTCTTTGCTCCCTGGTGATATTACTCTGTCAGTGACCAAGGAAAGGCCTATAGTCAGGGCAGAAGAGGTTGCTCTGTGAGGGGACTTCAACTCCATAGGCAAATAGTAACGACTTGAATTTTAGTGCTGGATATCAGCACAACTCTGAAAAACAACACCTCTGCCACACCTTCACAAACACCCCTATGGAGATCAGACCAGACCAGCCCCTTGAAGCAAAGAGCAAAGCAGTGGAGCCAGCATACCTTGGCTCCTGGTACCCTTCTTCTCCTGCCCCCACCACAACCAACACAACTGCACATGAGCACTCCTACACACATATTCGGAGGAAAAGTGAGGAGCAAGAGAAAAATCTAAGCAACTTGAGTAATTTACCTAAAAGAAACAGTCATCCAAAAGAGAATAACCCAGAAAAGAAAAGAAACAGTATATCATAGGCTAACAAAATTGGGTAAAGACAGATGAATTAGCTCCACTTTAGAAAAATTTAAAAGCCACGTTTTCTTTGCACATCTGGTTAATATGAAATGTGCAATTGAACTATATTGTCACCCAGCAGAAAGAAACCCTTGACCATTCTGGGCAGTTAGATGAGCTGCTTTTCCACTTATATGCACAACTCTTCCAAAAGCAAATGGAACATATCATGAAACTTTTCACTCCATCTCCAGTGCTGCCAATTTCCTACCAGACATGAAAAAACATACAGTCCTTAAGCACAGTGAGAGCTGTCATTCCTATCTGAGTCCCATAGCTCAGCTTTCAACCACACTCAAAACCAGAGGAGACCCTGGAAGAGAAGTTGACAACATCCCTTCTCATTTAGTCAGCAATTTTTCTCCACAGCATTTTCCTTCTTTCACCTCACTTTATCTCACACTATTCCTATGAGATGGCAGGGCAACTATGCTGACCTCTTTCTTCAGGTGAGGAAAGGGAGTCCCCATCTGTAAAACCCGACACATTAACTGGCTTGGTCAAGTCACAGAGCTATTTAGTGGTGGGTAGACTTGAAAACCAAGGTCTCCTGAATCACATCCTTGGATTCTTCTAAGCAATCACAGACGATGGCTTGTGCACACACAAACCTAAAGTGCTTCTATACATAACTGCAATGTTGGAATTAACTTATACTGGAGCCCACAGAACAAATGTGGCTTTTTTAGCTAATTGTGACTGCAAATCTGGCTCCTAGTTCACTTCAGGCACCCTATAAAAGAGGCAAAGAGAAGCTTCTTATCATTCATTTAAATGTCACTAACAAAGCATTCTTAAATATTTCACGGAAAGTTATCCTTTAGAGAACAGGGACTAGCTGTTCTCCTTCTTTCCTGTGAATAAAAGCAATGGAAATATCCTGACCCCCACAGTTGTCCTTCTTTGTTAAGGATCAAAAAACTGTGTGGCGCTTCTTAGCATGGTCTGGACCAAATAATGCTCCAGAACAAACACTAGTCCACAGAAAATCTAGGTTATCCTTAGGAGAACAGTTAAATAAAATGTGGCACAGCCCCACAACAGAATGTAACACAACTCTTAAAACAAATGAGGTAATGCTACATGTACTGACATGGAAAAATGTCCACAATTATAAAGTGATAAAAGCAAGCTGCAGAGCAAGAGGTATAGAACAATCCTCTTTTTGTTAAATAAAATAAGAAAGCCATGCATTTGTATAATCATGGACTTGTATATGCAACAGGTACCTGTATCTGTTGCATTTATCTAAACATTAGAGAGGAAGAAAGAGAAAGAGTTTTCATTCTTTGCCATATACTCTGTACTTTGGGCTCATGTAAATATTTTTTATGACAATTAAGTGTCAGTGACTTTACTCTGCCAAACAACCAAGAGATCTTTTGTCTTCCTAAACTATCTCTATAAAAAGGTTAATTGGCTTAGGGATGTCTTACTTAGCTCAATGAGATATATGTAACCTAGTGTATTTTACATTTAAATTAATTGGAAAAAATGACTTTCTTTATGAAAGAAGTCGTCCCCTCCCAATTTATTTTTTATCTTAATTCAATAACTAGAAATAATGGATCAAAGGAGAGACTACACACAGGAAATAAAAACCAAATGGAAATATTTCAAGGTAGCAAACAGGGGTTCTCTCTGGGTGATGAGATTACAATGGCTTTTCTATCATAATTCATACTTCATCATATTTTCCAAATGCTCTACAGTGAGCCAGCATTACAATAATGCTTCATACTAAAAAAATAAGTCAACATATAAAATTAAGTATTCTATGCAGGTGTACCTAAAAATGAATCTCTTTCATTGAAATCTTTACTACTTATTTAAATTAAACTTTTAGTTTATAGATAATAAATACATATTACATGAGTCAATGTATTAACAAAACTCCCTTTCTGAATGATCTCCAATTAGCTTTTTTCCCCCTAATCCAAGACTATAAACTCTTCTAAGACAAGGACCATGTTCTACTCACTTTTAGTAGTTCTCTTAGTTTCTGGTATAATACAAGGCATACCCAGACACTCATTCAGTATTGATTAGTTGGTCCACTTGCATGTTGGGACTTTGCTATTTGAGTTTTTCTAAAAAGAATGTGCACCTTTATTTATTCTTTCAGTGCCTATGAAATATGTAAATACTTATAAGCAAGTAATAATAGGGTCCCTTCTGATTATTCCAGACTGAACAGATAGCTATATTTCACATTGCTGTTGATTTCTTAAGTCTTTTCAAGGTAGAATTGCCTGTCCACAAAAATGATTCATTTCCTTAGCATATTGTGTTATTATAAGACTCCCAAATGGCCTACACACCAATAAGTAACTCTTTTTTAAAAATCAGACCAACAAATACTAAACAAATATTCTCGAAAAGCACTGAACTGGGTGTTGAAAAGCACACAGACAAGTCCAAAGCAAAAGGTAGATAAAGCACAGCTGAAAAAAAAAACAGACTTGAACATTTTCTAAGGTAAGGCCCCAAAAAGGCCTCAGAGCTACTGGTGTTCAGTAGGATCTGTGAAGAGGCTAGTGTACACAACTAACCCCAACCCCAGACATCTCATCCAAGTCACCACTCGAGAACTCAGAAGTCCACTGTTTTTATCCCCACTACACAGCCTGCAGGGCAGGGCAGCACATAGGACCTGGCATACTAGCCCACTCAGAACTCAACTGGACAAATTGTCCTTTCATGCAATTTTCACTCATTCACCAGAAAATGGTTCTGTTTGGCTCCTCTCTTTGCCAGCTCTCAGCATCTCTCAGACTTGCAGATGACCTTGGCTCTCACTCGCTAAAATGACTGAGTTCAGCTTAATTAGAGCTTTAGCATCTGACCTGAAAATCACCTGGTCTTTTTCCATATTCACAGAAGAAAAGATGACCATCCACCCAAGAGAAAGGCTCTTTGCTCTGTTAAGGAATCTGATATTCACCCTTATACCTTACCCACATTCATACCACCTCCTGGCACTTTCAGTTTCTACCACTGTCTCCTCCTATGACTCTTTCAAAGATTTTCCCACTCTGAAAAAAGTAATAAACATAACTGATCTGATAACCTTTTAAAGTTTTCTATTGACATATAATATGCATACATAAAATTTCACATACAAGTTGACAACTTGCTGAAATTTTACAAACAGAACACACTTATGATTAATTAAAAAAAAGAATATATCTGTACCCCCCCAAAAAATGTCCTTTTGATTACCATTTTGTTTTTCTACTTACTTTATTACCAAACTTCCTGAATGAAGTCCATATTGTCTTTATTTGTACCACTTTCTCATCCATTTCAGCTCAGACATCCTGCCTTCAAAGAATTCTCCCCACACATATCCAGGTGAGGTTTTTTCCCTTCCTCTACACTCTCACCATACAGAGCACAATTCTCTTTACAGCACTCATCAGACTGTACTGCACTCATGCTTACATGCCAAGCAGCCCCACGAGACTGCTGCCCCTCTTGTATGAAGGTTCCTCCTGACCTCTCTGCATATTCCCAGCTGGCACTTAGTAGGTACACAGCTGGTGTTTTACAGTTGAATGAATGAGTGTAAGAATAAAGAAATCCACTCACTGCAATCTGGTATTTGGCTAAAATTGATTAGTTCTTTGTCTAGTTCCCATCAAGAATAATATTTCACAGTTACAACTCAATGATTGGGGTCCAAAAGAACAACTAGAAAATCATACTATTCCAATATCCAGTCAAACATCTATTTCCACCCAAGAATCTGAGCCTGTTATGTGCCAGTGCACTGGGGTGTGGAGAAAAGACCAAAAATGTTGCACCTTCCCCTAACTTAAGCTGTGACATTATTCCCAATAGTGCTCCTTCCACTGACACACTCCCAACATCCATTCCTGCCAATCTTTTCCCCCAACTGTTTATGGAGCTGTTCCTCCCTTTCCCCACAGCCTCCTTTCTGGGACAGTAAGTAGACAGACAGGAATCCCTCGGGAACCCCACTCCCCTCCTCCCAGCCCCCTTTTGTCATATCCAATTAACCATCTGTCAGTTTCCTGGGCCCCCTTCTAGGCTCACTGTCCAGCTGCCAACTCAATACTGCACCCCCACCCCTGCAAGATGCCCATTGTTCCTGAGCTACAGGGTAAGAGTGTAAAAGGTGGAGATTTTAGCCACATCCTTAGTCCTTGCCTGTCATGCCCTGAAGCAACTGTAACTCCAAGTTTAAAAATCATCCCCTTCCTATTTCTACACTGTGAAGTGAGGGAAGGAAGGACTTACTGAAGTACCTTGATTGTCATAATTTGAAAAAAAATGGATTCATCAAATTAGTAATCTAATAATTATGTTATACATAATGTAGTCATTATGTATAACATAATTATTAGTAATGTATATATGCATATATATTACTATTTATAATATGAATATAACTACCAAAGTATGCTTACAAGCATCAAGCAATCTTGAAAGGCAAGGATTTTTTTACCCATTTTATAGATAAGAAACTAAACTTTGGAGGGATTATAACTTGCACTAAGTCACACAGCTGGTAAGTTTCTGTTCTAAAATTCAATGATTTGGGACCTAAGGAAAGTCCCACCTCCTTTTGCTCTAGGGAAGATAAGCCCAGTGCCCCACAGCCCACTCCTTGGTAGCAGTCCTCCCCAGATTCCTACTCCCAACCCCTCAGGAAGGCTGTGTGAGGCCCCTGAGGAGCCTTTGATGAAATGAGGCTTTTACTAGATGACAGTTCTTGGGTTTATCCCCGATACAAGGGATGGAAGAAGTGCTTTAGGGACAACAGAGCGTGACATCTTCCTTTGTGTGTAAGGCGTTCCTCCTCATAGAGAAGAATGGGCAAAAGGCTCTTCCATAACCTCTACTCAGCTTCTGATTTCTGGAATTCAAGAGCAGATAGCATCCTGGAAGATCCCTTAATGGCCAGGGATGATCCTCCCAAGGAGGCTTCCCAGACCTTCCTGCTCCAGTCTGCTTTCCTCTCTCTTCTCCTCACTTACCACCTCCCCCACTTGTCTTTCTGACTCATCCTGTGTAGGAGGTGATTCTGCAGACACACTACAGCCTAGAGCAGTCCCTCCTTAAGAGGGTTTCTTTGGATTCCCCTGCCTAGATTCCAAGTTTCTCTGCCCAGACGTCCACACCAAGTAGCCCACCCATTTCCAGCTTGCACTACCTTCCTCCAAGCATGGAAGCACTGACCCCTGACTCTCCAAGAGGCTCTCTCTGCTGGAGCTGTCAGTCAGGCACATTATGCCCTAAGGTCCTTGCCAGCTAACAACTTCACTGAGGTCCACCTTTCTCCCAGTTTCCAAGAAAGAATTATTCTCTGCCAGCCCAAAGCTGAACCCTTGGTTAACCTTGAGATCCACCTCAATCAATTGCTGCTCTCTTTCCTAAACACTAATTCTCCTTTTTGTGCCTGCCTTCTCCTTCTTCCCCACCTCAGGTATTCACATATCTTCCCTACCTAAAAAAAAAAAAAAAAAAAAAAAAACCTCCCTTCAATTTTGTTCCCCATCTCCAACTACTTTACTATTTTTAACCTTCCCTTCACAGCCAAACCTTTCCAAAGAGTCATCTATATGCACTCCCACCACTTCCTCCCCAGCCACTCACTCTCCATTCCCCCCTGCAATTTGGATTCCACCTCCCATAAAGGATTGAAACTATAATTTCAAAGGTTACCAGTGATCTCCCTGTTTCTAGAACTAGTGGTGTTTGCTCAGTTCCATCTCCCTCAACTCCCTGCAGCATCAGACCCTGTTGATCATCTGATTTTCTCCAAGTACTGCTCTCTCCTGGTTCTTCTCCAGTTCTTCACTTAAAAATCTACAGTTCTGCCTTGGCCCTCTGCCCTTAAATCTGTATAAGCGTTTCATTTATTATCTCATCTATTCTGATAGCACCAGCCACAACTGCTTTAAGATATCTCCCAAATCTGTATTTCCAGCTCTAGTCTCCCTCCAAAGTTCCAAACTCCCTTCATTATCCGCCTACTGAATCAACACCTCCCTTAGCTATGTCACTGACACCTGAAGTGCAATATGTCCCAAAGCAAATTCTACAAATCCTCCCTCTCCTCCTGCCTCCCAACAGCTGCTTTTCCTAATCCCAACTCTTGATTTTGACTAAGGACACCTCCATCCTCCC
The DNA here is from genome assembly GCF_045843805.1 of Urocitellus parryii. Lineage (NCBI taxonomy): Eukaryota > Metazoa > Chordata > Mammalia > Rodentia > Sciuridae > Urocitellus > Urocitellus parryii. The sequence continues at coordinate 171,366,257 of NC_135532.1, read as the reverse complement.
AAATTCAGGCTCTAAACTTTGGAATAATATTGGACTCCTACCTCTTCCTCAACACCCCTACAACAAAGTTGCCAGGTCCTATAAACTCAACCTTCACAAAGTCCCTCATATCTACCCTGGCCTCTCCATAGCTACCATGGTGTTTGAAGTTCAGACCCTCCTAACCTATCACAGTGGTCTACTAATCGGTCCCTGGCCAGCGGTTTCTCCCCCACTCCAAAGGACCCTCCACAGGGCTGCCACATTCTTCCTGATCATGCCACTGCCACATTTAGAAACCTTTATAGACTCCCAAAACACCTGCAGAAAGACCAAACTCGTTGGCCCTCCATTCAAAGTCTTCTTGATCTAGGAGCCTAGTAAATGTTTGATATATGAAGCAAGCAGTCATCCCCTTTTTAGTCTTAGCTCCCATTGATCCTCCACATGCATCGTCTGGGTCAGCTGCCCCCAACAAAGCCACAAATGTTCACACACCATTCCAACCTGGGAAAACACTTTCACTCAGGTCCACCTTGCCTCCACCCCAGGTATTAAGAAAGAAGCATCCTCCTTTAGCACAAGGCAGACCCCTCAGCTGACTTTGAGATCCACCCTCCAGGTTCTCCAAGACCTACCATCCAAATGCCTATCCATCCTTCAAGTCCCAGCTGGATGATAAATAGCCATTCCCTGAAGTTCACAGCTCATCCAGCACTTTTCACTCTTCTCCTTGTTTAGCCCTGTATATATGTTCTCCAGCTAGTATTCTAATAATGCCACAGGGTAGTAGGGGAAGAGACAAAGCTAATTCTCCAACAGTTTCTTCTTTACCTCCCTAAATTAATTCCTGTCCTCCCAGATGATTCTTTCTGTTCCCTCACTCCCCCAACAGACACGATTTCAAGCAGCTCTATTGATCTAACAGCTCTGTGGCTGTCAGTCATTTCCTAGTTATTTTGCTGCCAGTCATTCACACACAAAGAAGTGGCAGGAGGAGTCTGAACTGCGGGCAGGCAGAGAAGGAGCAAGAAGGGACTAATTCTCTGTACCCACCTAAGGCTCAATGGAAGCAAGAAGCAGGAACTCCATTCTTACTAGGCTCTTCCAGATGGCATTGAGCCATGTAGCCCAAGGCCTGGGCCTAGGGCTGGAGGGAAGGGGCACTAGCATTTTTATTCTTCTGTGGAGAAAGAGAAAACAGAAATGTCCCAACCTGTTTTAAGAAGATGGCCTATTCAGTCCCCTTGGGAAACCAAAATGAGAAGAACTTCTCTTTCTGCAGTGGAAAGATCCTATGGAGGGCAGATTAAATAAGATACTACCTGTCAGAAGAGGTACTTAGAGTAATAGAATGCTCATTTGGGAAGTAACTATCTACAAATATTTGGATAGCATTGTACAAGTTATAAAGACCTTTCACATAAGGTATCTTATTTGAATCTCTCAATACCTCTATAAGGGGAGGGAGGTGGGATACTATTATCCTCATCTTATATAGATTTTAAAGTCACTTGCCCAAGTCATTCAGATAAACAGAGCAGAGTTTCATCTCCTATGTTCTTGCCTGATCTTTTCAGCCTCCTATACAGATTTTTCCCCCCCTTCCAACTCCTTGAGTTCAAGTGCTCTCTGACAGGGTATATTTATATCCATTTTCATTTGTATTCTATATTCTTTCCTTTAATAGTTTTATACATTCCCAGCACAGTACCTGACTATAGTAGGCACTCGATAAATAATCTGATGAACAAATGATCAAATAAATGAAAGAGGGCTGAGGCCCAAATCCCAGCCTTCTGAGTCCACATGGGGATCCTGGCCTCCATTATGAGGCTGCTGTAGCACCTCCCCCACCCACGTCAAAAGTCCTGCCCAACACCCCTCCACAGATGCCCCAGTCTCTGTGCCACCATGTGCACTGCATAACTAAAACAGCAGGAACAACACAGATAATTAAGATTTCTTTTGCTCCTACAGTGTATCAGAGACTGTTAGACGCATCACACACTTTTTTTCTATTTAATCCTCTCAACCTGTGAAACAAGCTTCATTTTGCAGAAGACTGAGGATGAGTAAGTTACTCAAGACCTTATGCTGGTAAGTACTGCACCTATCTGATCCAAAATTATGCCAGGGTTTCTCAACCTTAGCACTATTGGCATTTTTTGACAAGAGAATCCTTCCCTGTCCTGTACATTATAAAATGTTTAGTAGCACACTTGACCTCTACCCATTAGATGCCTGCAGCAAACTGTCCCCTCCAAGTTGTGACAACCAAAAAATATCTCCAGACGTTGCCAAATGTGCTGTAGGGTGGGGACAGGATTGCCACTGGTTGAGAACCACTGCCTATCTCCAGAAGTATATTGTCAAGTACCAGAACCAGAAGGAACTTTGAAGTGTTTATTCTCCAATAGGCAACTAACACCTGGCTTATCTATTCTAATGTTATATTGGTATTTACAGTCAGGTAGATTTATCTTTCTTTCCACCTATTTTTTTTTCCTTAGATTCAGTTCATCCTAACACCTTCTTTCATCCCTAAGGGATTATTAAATACAAATAGACAGAATGTTCCAACAACAGAATTATTGACCATTGATGGTACAAGTATAAACCAAAGCCTCCTAAATTTTACAGAGGTGGTCCTGGATGTCACTGCTATGTTCTTTATTTTATTTATTTTTATGTGGTGCAGAGGATCGAACCCACTGCCTCACTCATGCAAGGCAAGCGCTCTACCACTGAGCCACAGCCCCAGGCCCTAAATGTTCTAAAATATATTAATGTAGAAATAGCCTATATAAGTATAAAATTGGAAATATTAACAATATCCCCTTCCAGAACCACAAAGTTCTCTCAATACTTTCACGGAAGTTCCTGGAAAATGGCATGATCAAATGCCCAATTCATGATGGGTGGCAGTGGAAGAAAACCAAGAAGGGACAATAAGTGTTGAGTTAAGCTTCTTGCCTACCTTCTGGAGCACTGGGCATAATGTCAAAACAAAATGTTTTCCTTGCTGCAAAAGAGACCTCAGGAGGTAAGAGCCCCCTCCCTTTTTAGGTGCCTGGCAATGCACAGATTTGAGTGATAATATTTACCCCACACACAAAAAAAAATGTGTATAAATGTAGGTTGTTATTCTAAAATCTCCCTTCTCCATGGTCTGGATATGATGATAGTTTCAGTTTCCCTGTTGAGGTGGGATGGGGTTATTACCTCAGGGAAAAGTTTAAGGACTACAAATATACTTTCATCTAGATTCATAAGTGCTATATTTTGCCATCTTTATCTCTATAAGGAGGATTGATAAGTCATATGATGTTTTAAAGACCTTTAACTTCAGTGGAGGAGATAAGCCCCACACATATGAAAGGACTAAAGAGCAATACAATATCACTGACAGAATGAGAAAATGAGTACAGTCAGCAAGTGTTTTAGAGAAGTGGTCCCTCTGGTTGTGAAAGCTCCTAGAACAAGGTAGAGCTCAAGCTTTGAACATGGTGGTAACAGGGGGATGAACCAAGGAGGATACCTGTCAAGATGCCCTTGAACAGTGGGAAGGATTGAACAGTGAACCTAAAAGCACTAGGGAGTCACTGTAGGTTCATAAACCAAGTAGTGACATAATGAAAGTAGTGCTTTAGGAACTGTAATCTGCCTAAAGGTACAATGTGGCGAGGGGATAATGGAGCAAATGACAAGGAATAAGAAGAAGGGCCAGGAAAGGAGGAGTGTCTTAGAGGCACCATGAGATCTGCCCTGGGGCAGTTGTCCTGTGGATGAGAGGAAGAGCTAACTATGTAAAATAATCCAAGGGGTTTGTTAGAGGAGAGAGATTCTTCAGAGACAGTTTTAAAGTTTTAAACATCATAACTTGGAGAATGAAGATGCCACTTACAGAATCAAGGAAGTCAAGAGGAAGAGATAATTTGAGGAGTTGGAAAGACATGCAGAGCTAAGCTCAAAGTTGGCAGAAGCCCAAGAAACAGCAGAAACTCCAGTTGAAAATGTCTGGATTCAAAGGCCAAAGCTCTATAGAAAGGTAGAGGTAGATCTTCTCACATCAATCTTTATTCATCCACCTTTTTTTTTAACTTAAAGAAAGAGGTTTCTCTTGTTCTCCTAGCTCTTACTTGTGGAACCTACTCTGGTCTCAGGTGTCCAACTCAACCACCATTCTAGAACCTTCAGATTTTCCCCTCTATAAATTTTCTCCCTGGCACTTCCAAAACTGCTCTGACCCTGAAAAAATAAAGAAATAAATAAAAACATAAATTAAAAAAAAAATAAAACTTCCTTGATACTAATGTCCTTTCTGGCTAGCACACTTCTGTTTCTCCCTTCACTGTTAAAACCTACAAGTAACAGACTCTTGTTCACTACCTTAAATACCCACTCTATAAGGAAGTGCTTCTTTTAACCCTGTGCCCCCCATAGGGAGCTGGCAGGGTCATCTTTTGATCATGCCCCAGCACTCCTCTTGCTCAACCTGTGTGCACCTGGTCATCACAACAGAGCCCATGCTGACTCCCTGGGTTCTCCAGGATCAAGTCTCCTTTGCTGCCACTTCCAAAATAAAAGCTTCTCCCCCAAATCTAACTTTAGCCCTTTCCCTTCTTCTTCCATGCCCTCCCTCTGAGAGCTGATGCATTCAGGAAGCATCAGCTGCATTTGGCCTTCTAAAGTAGCATCACCAGTCCTAGCCTCCTGCTCATGCTCCTGCCTTGAGTCCCACATTTCCATTTCCTGACAAAACAACACCTCGTGGATGTCTGCCTCCAATTCTTCATGTCCAAAGCAAAAATTATTATCTGCCCTGAAAAATTGGCTCCTGTCCTCAACTGGGTCTCAGTTAGTTGAGACCCTGTCCATCCTCTGACTCTCAACCCAGTTACTTCAGATTCCTTGTGGGCTTTACTTCCTTATCTGCATGACTAGTTTATCAATAAATCACCACATTTCCACCTATAAAAATGTCTTTCAGAGTCAACCCTGATTCCCCATCCTTTCAGTCACCAACCCAGACCAAGCCCCTTCCCCCTCAGCTCAGGATCATTTTGCATTTCCCTGGACCCTATCTTTGTTTTTCTTCCCTACTTCATCAATAATACTGCCCCAGATTAACCTTTCCAAACATCACTCTCCCTATGATATATCTTTGTTCCAGGTCCTCTAATGACTCTCTACTGTCCCTGAATGTCTCTTAGGCTTTCAAGATTCCATATGGTACTTATCCAACAGTGTTTCCCATTCCACATCTATACCTTCCACTCTGTCAGCCTTCAGCCCAGGTTCCTCAATACTCCAACACCCTTGCCTTTGCACACTCTCCACCCACGCTTCAAAGGCCACCCTAGATTCTACCTCTTCTATAGTTGTGTCAACTTTTTAACCTATAGCACCCTAACATTTAACAATTAATTAATCTCTGAGCAGTAATCTAAAAGCTCTTTTAGGGAAGAAACCACTTTGATATATTTCTTTTGTATTCCACAGCATATTGGGCAGCAGAAGGCTCCTAATCAAGTTTAAAAAGTCCTAGATGATTGGTTTCTATTCCCAGTTCTGAGTTCTCATATCTCCCCCCATAATCATGACCAATAAACTATTTTAAATTAAATTTAAATTTAAAAGTTATAACCCACCTTCTCAAGCTTAGAACAAAGAATTTCCAGGAAGATGATCCTGAAGCTATCAATCTATAACAATAGCAGCCAGGGGTGGGGGATTTGTCTGTCTTTGCACATACAGAGAAATAAGATTTGAGATATCAAACTTAATCAGTTGGTCAAGAAAATTAAAATACCAAAATAATTAGAAGAGGATGACAAATGATAGGATTGTTTAAAACATGCCTAATTAGAGCCACAGTGTGCCAGGGTTCTGACAAAGTAATTGCCAATCTAGTCTTGTGTATGCAAAATTTTCCACCAGAAAGAAGGGGGTTAACCCTTGTGTTACAGACTTTGAAATTTTGTTTGATGGTTTCTCATTTGTTCAATTGAATAAGTTTATAATCCATTCCACCTACTATCAGGTATAGTGCTATGTTCCACAGAGGTGGGCAATCAGAAGGGAGAAAGTTCAGAAACATGGCTTTTCTAGGGCTAATAATTCCCAGCAAGACCCTCAGCCAGAGACTGGAAGTGGAGTGAGAATCAGAAAGCAGAGCACAGAGGGTCACACAGAGTGTGTGGTAGTCCTGGACCTACCTCCTTCTGCAACTTGTTACTGGTCATCAGTCATTTCCAGCTTTATATATTGAGGATTTAACATTCCTCTGTTCTAAGAGCACTTTAGACCTATCCCCTCCACACTCCAGCCCCTCAACAGGGCTGCCCAAGGAGATAGGAAGTTATCTCGAGTAGAAGTCCCACAGAAGACTGACCCCAGTCTGCTATTTACTGTGATCTGAGCCAGTAACATAAGTCAAACTTTGTATTTTGAAAGACTTTGGGAAATATAACACATTAAACCATTATAGGCCATTAATTATGTTAACATTATGTGAATTCATTTGTCAGAAATAAACAAAGACTCCAGAAATTAAGCTCCAAGGGACAGGGACAGGACTTAGTGCTGGGATGGTAGGAAAGAGGAAGACGGAGTGGGTCCCAAAAGATGAAAGTAGAATCTAGAAAAAGAAGGTATGAAGGTTCACATCTCAAAAATTCCTCCCAGAACTAAGAAAATGCAGACTTTTGCCCCAACTGGGAGGCCAAGGGGATCAGCTAGGCCCTCCTGGTATTTCTGGTTGTCAGTCTCCAGAATCTTTTCCACAGATTCCAGGTTAAAAACTCAGGCTAGACACCTCTTTAGAACCCATATTTTGGGTAGCGGGCTGTGTGTGTGTGTGTGTGTGTGTGTGTGTGTGTGTGTAAGGGGTGAGGAGAGAACATGGAATCTCATGGCTGGGGGAAGAGGAAGGCAGGAGGGCAGGATGAGCCCAGAGAGATGGACAGGATGACAGTGGCTCCCTCTGGTTTCCCAGGCCCTAGTTTCAGCTCCTATCCTCCAGTTCTTTCCTCTCCAGACCAACTAGAGGATGAACATATGGGTCAGTTAAGTGTTAACTTCCAAAAACACAAATCTCCCCAACAAAGCACCCCACCCCCTTCCCTAGAGATGACCTCCAGGGCAAGGCAGTGGTGTTAGGAAACAGATGGATGTGCAGCCTCCAAAGCTAAACTGACCCCTGACCCTACCAGTTCATGTCCTCTAATCCAATTTTCCCAAAGGGAGGGCAGATGTGTGGGGCCCCCATAACTTATTGGACTCCTTGGGTCAAAGACTCCAGACAAAATGGTTCCAGACATGTGGGGAGATGGGGAACTACACAGGAGAATCTGGTGGAAGCCACAGGTAAAGGGGAGACGGGAACTCCTTGGCCACTGGAGAAAAGCGGCCACAGGTGGTGGGAGATGAGGGTGGTCAGTCTGTTCTAGGGAAGGGACTGTGAAGCCAAGGAACAGAAGGAGCTATAGACCTCAGGCATGGGAGGAGGCAGAGAACCAAAATTCTGGAAAGGTATCTCAGGGTTCCACACATCACAGGAAAGCAAAGATTTGGTGGGTGTGTATGAGAAGCACGCTAACTCACAGTTCCAGAAACGAGTGATTCTTATGAAAAGCTCATCCATTCCCAGACCTGGAGAAGAGGGGGACCAGGAGGAGATTCCAGGTGCCCACTGCCCTCCCTGCCCCGTCTTCCTCTCAAGTCCAACACACTGGCTCCGCACACGCACCGGTCCGCCTGGCTCCTGCCTGTCAGTCTGCAGATTGCGCGTCCCCGGATCCCCACTGCCCCTCTTTGCACCTCAGGGCCCAGGGCCCTGGCCGGAGGAGGGGTGCCGGCCCAGGGCGGCCAGAAGCCGGGTTGACAGGCACCGGAGAAGGCGGGAGCCGAGGGAGGGGCCGGAGACGCCGGTAGCTGGAGCGGCGCGCTGCAAAGTGATCCAACATCGCCCCATCCCCGCGCTCCGGGAGAAGGCTGCCCGAGGGGACCGCCTCCCGCCTCCCCAACACAGACTCCCGCAACTGGGGTGAACGCCGAGGGGCGCGAGCTCCCAGCCCCCACGCCCTCCCCAAAACGCAACCATCTCTGCCATAACAACAAGAATCTCCGCAACTCCAGCCCCGACGACCGCGGGGGACTGCTCCCCAACATGCACTCCCCAGCAACAGCCTGCCTTCCCCAAACTTGTCCGAGACGCCGCGTCCAGGGCAACAGCCCTCACCCCCGGCCCCCGCGCCCTGCCCCGGCTTACCTGTCCGGAAAAAGGCGTCCACGTCCGAGTCGGCTGCTCCTCCTTCCTCCGCTGCCCCCTCCGGGGGGTTCATGACTGAAGGAGGGCGTCAGCGGGCAACCGGGGACCGGCGAAACCTGGGGCCAAGAGCGGCTCGGCGCCCGGTGGGCGGAGGACGCGGGGCGCAGCGGCCGTGGCCGCCAAGCCGGCGGTCGCGGGGCTTCGAGGGCGGGCGCTAGGGCGGCGGGGCTGGGGCAGGGGACGCCGAGCCTCCCTCAGGCGGCGGCGCGCGGCGGGCTGGGGGCGCCTGCCGCCGGCTCCCCCATGGTGCCCCTTCCCCGGGGCGCTGGCCGCCTGCTGTCTGGCCGGGCCGGGGCCCGGGGCTGGGTCCGGGCTGCCTGGGCGCCCGCGGTCCCCCAGCAGCGGCAGCTGGCTCTCCTCCTCGCCCGTCTGCCTGTCTCTATTGTTCAGCCCTGCTCGGCTCTCTCCTCTTTATTTTTCCTCCTCCCTCCCACCCTCCCTGTCTCCCTACCTCCTCCCTCCCTCCCTCGCCCGCTCACTCGCTGCCTCCCTCCCCGCTCTCTCGCTCGCTCTCTGGCTCCCCCTCTGGCTCCCGCCGCCGCCGTCTTCCCAGCTCCTCCCCCGGCTCCCGCTCCCTCAGTCCTGGCCAACAATGACCCGGGCACCGCCGAGCTCCACTGAAGCTCCCGCCGGGTCCGGGGACTCGCTGTAGGCGGCTGGCGACCGGAGGCAGGACGCCCTCTTCCCCGCGGCCGGCCCTCCGGGAGTCGAGCCCGAGCCCCGAGCTATTGTTGGCGGTCGTGCTAGGCCGGCTTCCTGAGCCCCGCAGGAAAAGCCCGGGCCGAGGAGGCGGCCACGGAGGGGGCGGGGCCGCCGGGCGCTCACCGGGCTCGCAGGGGGCTCTGCGCCGCGCTGCGCGCCTGGCCTCTCCGCGGGCACTGTCCGCGCTCCTCCCCGGACCAAGGCCGCCTCCCGCGCCCCACCCCACTCCCAGGTGTGTGAGGGAACCCCAAGCTGCTCGCCCTCCTCTTTCAGATCTGCAGATCAGTCCCCAAGCTGGACTGACCTGTCCCTAGAGACCGGACTTCATCCCCCTTCTTCCTGACAAGCTAGCTCCCTTGTCTCCGGGCCCTGCGGAGTCTCTCGAATTGTCCTCACCATCTCTCTCCCTATTTCTCTCTCCTGTTTCCTTCTCTCTCTCTCTCTCTCTCTCTCTCTCTCTCTCTCTCTCTCTCTCTCTCTCTCTCTCTCTCTCTCCCCCACCCGTCTTCTCTCCCTTTCTCTCTCTCTTTCCTTTTCCTGCCCCCCTTCAGCGCCCTTTTCAACAGTTCTGCCCCTCTCCGCGACTCTTTGTCCAGTTTACCCCTCTTGTGATGTCTCCCTGCCTATCTCTCTGGTCCTCTGTCAGTCTCTTGGATCTCTCATTTGTCTCTGTCCTGTCTCCGTACTTGGCCCGTATCTCAGCGCTCCTCTTGGACAGCTGTCAAAACTCCCTAATCCCTGGGGCCTTCTCTGTTTTGTTCTTCTCCCGCGTGTGAATGAAGAGATGCAGTTGGCCCTGAGAAAGGAGGTGTTACAGCAAGCTGAATTTCAATTAAAGTGGGGAGAGGGGCTGGGGAGGAACAGGAATGACTGCAAAAAAAGAAAGCAGATGCTGTATGGGGTAATTAATGCCGTGATTGTATTGTGGCAATCGGTTTTTAAGCAATAATTAAACAATAATTAGTCAGTAGTCTGTTTATAGTTCTAGTGACTGTAAAGCCCACAAAACAGAGGGTCTTTAGACCTGAGAACTTAATGTGATGTGTTGAGGGCTATTTGCTGCTGCCTCACCCAGGCAGATGGAGAGGTGGTGGCCCAATCTAATGGTTTAAAACACACCTAAAAGGAAAATCAAGTGCTGGTCTAAAGTTGATAGCATCCACCCATCAGTCAGAATCTCCTGAATGTTTGCTCTAGCAACCTAATTTTGTTTTACCTCTCTACTGGGGAAAAAGCACCTAGAGTCTTTCCAGATCCACCAAGTAACCCTAGCAGTAATTGAGATTAATCAAGTTTTCAGTGAAAACTTTCCAGCTTCCCATACTCATCATTTTCTTTACTCAATATCACAAATGATCTTTTTTTCCCCCACTCATTTCGGGGGGGAAAATGTATTTTTATTTAACCTTGGATACATCTATCAGACCTATCTGCAACCTTGGTTATATCTATCAGACCCCAGTAGTGACTCTCAGACCCAAGTTCACTACCAGGAAGTCTAATTCATCTGACCCTGATATCTTGAACTGGCTTACAGCACCCAAATGCTCCCTGCCTTCTACCTTCTCTGACAATGGAAACACTGCTTATTTGCCTTTCTAAATCTTGTTTCCCCTTTAACCCCATGCCTAACCCCTGGCCTGCCCACATACCCAGTTGCTCTTAAATTTTGCCATTGTGAGATAAACAGAGGCCTTGCAAGGTGTTAACTCATCTCAATCCACAGGAAATATTACATGTTTAGAGTAGGGTTCTTATCAAAATCTCAAAAGATGTGGACCAGAATGGGAGGATAATATATATGATACAGATTTCTTAAAGAAGAAATTTGGCAATTTCTATTAAAATGTTAAATGTTCATGGTAACATTAATACCAGATAGAAGATTTCAGCATAAGAATATTAGCAGCAATAAAGAGGGACATTTCAATTCATCAAGTGGACATAACAATTCTGAAAGTTTTGTACCTAATAATAGGGCTTCAGTATAGATGAAACAAAACTTATAGGACCGTAAGAAGAAATAGACAAATTCATAATTATAGTCAAAGATTTTAATATCTGTCTTGGTAATTGATAGCATAAGGAGACAGATCATCAGTAAGGATATGGAAGATTTGAAAAATGCTATCAACTAATTTACCCTAACTGACATTTATAGAACACTCCACTCAAAACATTTTTTTAAGTGCATAGGCAAATCATATAATAAGCCATAAAACGAGTCTCAGTATATTTAGAAAGATTAAAATACTTCAGTGGTATATAAACTACACCTCAGCTGTTTTCAAAAATATCATATAGAGCTGGGATTGTGGCTCAGTGGTAGACTCTTTACCTGATACATGTGAGGCACTGGGTTCAATTCTCAGCACCAAATAAAAAAAATAAATACATAAAATAAAGGCATTGTGTTCATCTACAACTAAAAAATATTTTTAAAAATAAAAAAAGTATCAGACAAAGTATGTTCTCTAGCAACAATAGAAATTGTTAATGTTATTCAATAGTTATTGGTAGAAATCAATAACAAACAAACAAAAATCTGGAAAACTTCCCAAACATTTGGGAACTAAATAATACACTTCTACATAGTCCATGGTCAATTAAGAACTCAAGAGTTCTTAATTGAAGGAAGTTTAAAGTGAATAAAGATGAAAAAATATCATTAAAAAATCTGTGGGATGCAGCTAAAACAGTACATAGAAGAAAATTGATAGTGCTAAATCCCTGTTTTGAAAAGAAAGTTCTCAAGGCAGCGACCTTCTGTTCTACCTTGAGAGCCAACAAAACAAAAGTAGAAGAACAGAAATAAAAAATATCAGCAGAAAGCAATGAAATGGAAAACAAAAGAGAAAAATAAACACAAAAGTGGGTTGAGAAGATCAGTAGAATTAAAAACCCCTGGCCACAACAATAAATGTTGGCGAGAATGTGGGGGAAAAGGCACACTCATACATTGCTGGTGGGACTGTGAATTGATGCAATCAATCTGGAAAGCAGTATGGAGATTCCTTAGAAAACTTAGAATGGAACCACCATTTGACCCAGTTACCCTACTCCTTGTTCTATACCCAAAGGACTTAAAATTATCATACTATAGTAACACAGCCATATCAATGTTTATAGCAGCTCAATTCACAATAGCTAATAGATTGTGGAATCAACATAGATGCCCTTCAATAGATGAATTGATAAAGAAACTGAGGTATATATACATGAGGAATTTACTGAGCACTAAAAGAGAATAAAATTATGACATTTGTAAATAAATGGATGGAGATGGAAAATATCATGCTAAGCGAAGTAAGCCAATCCTCAAAAAAACCAAAGGCCGAATATTCTCTCGGATAAGTGGATGCTGATCCATAATGGGAAGTGGGGAGGCATGGGAAAAATGGAGGAACTTTGGGCAGAGGGGAAGGAAGATAGGGAGGGTGCATGGGGGCAGGAAAGTGGAATGAGATGTACATCATTACCCTAGGTACATATATGGTGTGACACTGCATCATGTACAACCATAGAAATGTAAAGTTGTGCTGTAATTGTGTGTAATGAATCAAAATGCATTTTACTGTCATGTATACCTAATTAAAATTAATTAATTAATTTAAAAAATACCCTCTGGCCAGACTGATTAGGAAATATAGAAGACAAATATTACTACCAGTAAAACTATTGCTATCATCAGGAATGAGAGATGTGACATCACCACAGAGTCAATAGAAACAAAAAAATAATAAGGGAATATTTTGAACAGTGTTATGCCAATAAATTTGACCATTTACATCAAATGGAAAAATTCCTTGAAAGACACAAACTACTAAAGTACTAAAAAAGAAACAGATAGGGGCTGGGTTGTGGCTTGCCTAGCATGTGTGAGGCACTGGGTTCGATTCTCAGTACCACATTAAAAAATAAAAAATACAGATATCATGTCCATGTACAACTAAAAATATATTTAATAAAGAAAAAAGAAACAGATAAATAGCCATATATCTGTTAAGGATATTAAGCTTTTACTTAACCACCCCCCCCAAAGAAAAGAAAAATGGCATTACTGGTAAATTCTATGAAACATTTAAGGAAGGGATAATACCGTTTCCACAAAAACTCTTCCAGAAAAGTGAAGAGGAGGAAATATTTCCCAACTATTTCTACAAGGCCAACAATTTTCTGATGTCAAAATGAAATAAATATTATTGAAGAAGAAAACAACAACAAAACTTCAGATTGCTATTCCTTGTGAACATAACATAAAATTCTTAATAAAAATTTAGCAAATCAAATCTAATAACATATTAAAAAGGATATTGCATCATTTTCAGAGGGGTTTATTAAAGGATACAAGATTGATTTAAAAATTTTGAAAATCTATCAACATAACTTACAATATATTATGGGTTGCATCGTGTCCCCCCAAAAAGATGCACTGAGGGCCTAACTGTTGATGACCATGAATGTCACCTTATTGTAAATAAGGCTTCTGCAGGTAGAATCAAGTTTGGATGAGGTCATTAGAGTACAGCCTAACCCAATATGAATAGTGTCCTTAAGAGAAGAAAAATGTTTCATAGAAAACAGAGACACAGTGAAAAAAGCCATCATGGTAGAGGCAGAGATGGGAAGGATGCAGCTGTGAGCTAAAGAATGCTGAGGACTGAAAGAAACCAGGAAGAGATGAGGAAAGATTCTACCCAGAGTCTCAGAAAGCACATGGTCCTGCAGACACCTTTCAGACTTCTAGCCTCCAGAACTAGGGCAGAATAAATTTCTATAATTTTAAGCCACCTACTTTCTGGTACTTTGTTGCAGCAGCCTTTGGAAACAAATGTACCATATTTTAAAAGGAAAAACATATGATCATCTAAATAGATGCAAGAAAAGCATTTGATAAAATCCAACATCCATATCTGGTCTAAACACATAGCAAAATAGGAATAGAAGAAACTTGCATTTAATAAAGGATATCTACCAAAAAGTATCTAGTTAATATCATAACATCATACTTAATAGTCAAAGACTGAATGCTTTTACCCTAACATCAGAACATTATACTGGATGTAACATTATACTAAATGTTTTAGCCAATGCACTAAGAAAAAGAAATTAAAGAGAAACTTTGGAGACCAAAGAATTGAGTCAAATAGGGAAAGCTCCCTTTATTCATACACAACATGATTGCTACTTAGACAAATTCCATGAAATAATAAGTTTACCAAGATCTCAAGATAAAAAGACCAATATAAAAACTGTAAACAAATTTCTAAACACTAGGAATGAAGATTTGGGATCTAAAATTTTAAAATATTTATATCGGCATGGAAAATATGAAATATGAAGGATTAATTTTTGTTTGTTTGCTTGGGGTACTGGGGATTGAATCCAGAACTAGGCAAGTGATCTACCACTGAGCTACATCCCCAGCCTTTTCTATTTTATTTTGAGACAGGATCTCATTGTGTTACCCAGGTTGGCCCAAACTTGTGGTCCTCCTGTCTCAGCCTCCCAAGCAGCCAAAGATTACAGGTGACTACCACCATGCCTGCCTCATAGTCTGATTTTTAAAATAGGTAAGCTCCATACATGTAAACTATAATGCATTGCTAAAGGAAACTGAAGAATATCTGAGTAAATGAACAGATATACTGTGTCATGGATCAAAAAACTTAAAATCTTAAGATAGCAATTTTGCTGAAATCAATCTGTGGATTCAATGTAATCCCAGTCAAAATCCCAGTAGACTTTTTGGTAGAAATTGATGAATTGATTCAATGCAAAGAATGTAGAAAAGCCGAGACAGCTAAGAAAAAAAGAAGGAAGCTAGAAGACTTATGCTACTCAATTTCAACATTTATTTTACATTTACATCATCAAGGCAACATGGTATTGGTATAAAGATAGACAAATAGAAGAAAACGTAATCCCGAAACACATCCGTTCATGTATCCTCAACTATTTTCAACAAATATCAAAGGGAATTCAATATAAAATTAAAGTTTTTATAAATAATGCTTTTGTTTTAGTTTTATTGATTTTATTTTTTAAATACACGACAGCAGAATGCATTACAATTCTTATTACACTATATAGAGTACAATTTTTCATATCTTTGTGTATAGCGTATGTTCACGACAATTCATGCCTTTATACGTGTACTTTTTTTTGTTTTGCATTACAATTCTTATTACACATATATATCACAATTTTTCATATCTCTGTTTATATATAAAGAACGTTGACACCCAATTCGAGTCTTCATATTTTGGATAATGATGTTCATCACATTCTACCACCCTTGCTAATCCCTTGCCCCCTCCACTGAAAATATAGTAATTTTCTAAGACCATCATATACTAACTTTATGGGACTTAAAACAACACAAGCTGGGGCTGGAGTTGTGGCTTTGTGGTAGAGCACCCGCCTAGCACATGTGATACCCTGGGTTAGATCCTCAGCATCATTTAAAATTAAATAAATAAAATAAAGGTATTGTTTCCAATTACAACTAAAAACTAAATATTTTTTTAATTCAAACTTTATTATCTTATCTAAGTTATAGCACCAAAGTCAAAATGGGTCTTCCTGGACTAAAATTAAGGTGTTAACAGGGATGTATTCTTTCTGGAGGATCTAAGGGAGAAATAGTTTCCTTGCTTTTTCCAGCTTTTAGAGGCCACCTGCATTTTTTGGCTTGTGTCTCCCTTCCTCCATCATCAAACTCAGCAAAAGTGGGCCAAGTCCATCTCACACTGCCACTTCTATGGTTCTCTTTTTAGTGTGTGCAGTGTCACTCTTCCATTTTTCTTTTTTTAAATTGAACCCTGAGCCTTTTACATGCTAAGCACACATGCTACCACTGAGCTACACTCAGCCCCTCCCTCTTCCACTTTTAAGAGCCCTGGAGATTACTAACTCAGATAAATTCAGAATAACCTCCCTATCTTAAGGTTAGCTAATTAGCAACTTCCATTCTATCCACAAACTTAACTCCCAATGTAACTAATACATTCACATGTTCTGAAGACTAAGAGATAAACATCTTTGGGGAAGAGAACATTATTCTGCCTATCATAATGTACCTATACAAAAAAGTGAACTGAATTCATATACAAAAAATATCTCAAAATATATCATAGACTTACATGTAAAACCTAACACTAAAAACTTTCCAGAAGACCACAAAGAAAATTGCTGTGACTTTAGGGTATGCAAAGTTTTGTAGAAATGGACACCAAAAACACAATCCCTTAAAGAAAGGAAGAAAATAAACTTGACTTCATCAAAATTAAGAAATTCTGCTATTCAAGAGACATTATTGACAGAAAGAGAAAACAAGCCAGAGAGTAGGAAAAAAGTTTTGAAAAATCACATACCCAATGAAGGACTGTACAAAGAATATACAAACCATACAATAATATTCTCAAACCTTAAAGAAAAAAATCCAATCTTTAAAAACTGGGCAAAAACAATTTGAATAGACATTAACCATAGCAGATATACAGATAGCAAATAAGCACTTAAGAAAAAATGCTCAACATTATTAGTCATTAGGAAAATGCAAATTAAAATCATGAAATATCATCATCCATTAGAATAAAATTGAAAAGTCAACCTATCAAATGTGGGTGAGATGTGGATAGGATGTGAACTGGAACTCTCCTATACTTCCTGAAAGGATGGAAAACAGCATAACTACTGGAGAAAAAAAAATTGGCAGTTTCTTAATAGTTAAACATGCACTTACCATGTAACCCAGTCATTCTACTTTTGGTTATTTATTCAAGAGAAATAAAACATTCACGCAAAGTCTTGTACACAAATGTTCATAGCAACTTCATTTATAGTAGCCAAACACAGGAAGCAATCCAAAAATCCATCATCAAGTGATTGGATAAATAAATTATGATATATTAGTATAACAGAATACTACTCAGATAAATCTCAATATAATTAGCTGAGTGAAATAAGTCAGGCAAAAAAAGTATATGCTTAATTATTCCATTTTAATAAAATTCTAGGAAAAGCAAAGTAATCTATACTGACAAAAGCAGATCAGTGGTAGTCTGGAGAAGACCAGAGTGGGAGACTGGGAGGGGAGGGAAGACAGAGTGGGTTTAGGAACAAAGAAAATTTTGGAGTCAATGGATGATCTTGTCATGATGTATGCGTATATCAAAACTGGTCAAATTGTACTGTAAAATGTGTGCAATTTACTAAATGTCAATTATACTTCAATAAAGTTGTTTTAAAAAGCAATTTTTTAAAAATGGGGAATTTCTGGGTCATTACCCCAGAAAACTTTTTCACATGGCGGTAAGTATGTCCAAGTAGAGGAAGGAAGAGAGATGTTCAGGCATAAGTATTTAGAAAAATCTCTTGAATGAGATTGACAGACACCCCCTTTCCTCCATCTATCTTTGATGATTCAAGGAGGGAGGGGACAGCATAAGACAGGTTGGAAGAAGTGTTTTAGTAAAGTAAAAGGGCCCAGATAACTGGAAAGAGGAGTTTGGAGCCCATAGAATCAGCCTAGAAGGATGTGGCTATGGGCTGAAATGGAAAGCTGTGAAAGGCAGAGGGAAGGGGAGGTAATAGCATGTGTTGGTGGCTTACACCTGGAGTGCCACAGGTATGGGCAGGAAAGAGGGAGGTGTGTGAATCCCAGAGGCCTCCTAGGCTGGACAACATAATGGAAAAAACAGTGGCAGGTTGAACAGGATATTACTCAATATAGCAGATATTACTTAATATAATTTTAAAAAATTTAGTTACATATGGACTCAATGCCTTTATTTGTTTTTATGTGGTGCTAGGATCAAACGCAGTGCCTCACGCTTGCAAGGCAAGTGCTCTACCACTGAGCTACAACTCCAGCCCTACTTAATCTAATTTTTAAAAAATATTTTAAGTTGTCAATGGACATTTATTTGTCTTTAGGTGGTACTGAGAATTAAACCCAGTGCCTCACACATGCTAGGCAAGCACTCTACCACTGAGACCCAGACCCAGCCACACTTCATGTAATTTCATGAGTGAGAAAACTATAAACTAGAGAGTAAAAGGACTTGCCTGCAGTCACACAGCAGACTCCAGAGATCATGAGTCAGAGGGCCACTTTCTACACAGTTTCCCTGCAACACACATTGTCTCTCCTACCGGAAGAGTCTGAAGTGATGATGGGTGTCCTGGCGGTAATGTCCAATCAGCAATTAAAACTGTCAGCATAGAGCCTGGGAGAAGATTTAGGAGCATAAATATTGGTGAAGGAGCTAGGAGCTGCTTGAAGCAGCAAGAGAAAATGAGATAAAAGATTTTCTATCCATTTCCATGAACTCTCCCCTGGATGAATTATCCACTCGTATGCCCTGCTTCCTATTCAAATCAAACCTTCCTTAGAGTCGCACCTCTTCCTGATTTCTTGACTTTATTATTCCAATTGCACAGACTACAACCTGAGAGATTTGTTGGGCTCCTCCCCCTCCTCTTTCTCCTGCATTCATTCAGTTTTAAGCCAATGTTTTCCTTGTAAGGTCAACTGTTGTTTCCCCACCATACCCCTAACGCCATCCTAGCCCAGACCTCAGCTCTGTGATCTTCTGTTTTGCACAGGGTTTTATTGTTGTTATTGTTATTTATTTGTTTGCTCATTTGAGATGGAGTCTTGCTATGCTGCCCAGGCTGATCTTGAACTCATGGACTGAAGTAGCTGGGACTACAAGTGTGCAACACCACACCTGATTAGCTCTGTGATCTTAAATTTCCACAGCAGCTTGAGTACTGATCCCCCAGGCAAGGTGCAGAAACAAAACAGATGATTGAAAGGAGAGATAGGCCGGAGGGACAGACAAGACACGGGAAAGTGTTGCCCCATATGGAGACCAGATGAGAGGGTGTCAGGAAGCAAACAGGGGTTGCAAACATCAGATGCCACAGGGAAATGAGGGGCAGTGGGGACTGAGACATGGAGACAGGATTTGGCTAAGTGGCAAGTGATGAACCATCTTCCTGACAGAAAGAGGAGGGACCAGAAGTCAATTGCAGGGAAGTCTGTATTGAAGGAGCAAGGTGGCTAATGGAAACCCCCTACTGGGAGGTCCGGAGCCAGTGTATATAGTAAGGGAATGGCAGCGGAGGAGCAGAATCATCTGTCCATAAAGTCTTGGCTGTGAAAAGAAGAAGCCTGTTTTAGCTAGACATGATGGCTAAATTTCCAAATGTTTATTTATTTATTTACTTTTTCAAAATGGAACTAGCTATACATACTTAAAAGACTAGGATATAGCAGAAAGAACAAGAAAGGGATAGAAAACTCTGAAGCTAGAAGACTGTCAGTGTCACTCAGAAACTGGAGGGGTGGGTGGCCTTCCCTGTTGCAGTGAGTAGCCAGCATCCTGAGGGTTGGTCTGTGTAGAGGAAGCTGGCGAAAGATATTTGGGCCTCAAATCTGGATTCCCAACCCATAGTCCGGACTGCACAGGAAATTTCTAACAGAAAGCTGTTTCCTTTGTCACACTATTCTCTGTTTGGAGTGAGGATAGGAAGTAATCTGTCCTGTTCTTTTAACAGTTCCAAGGGAACGCCAAAACATCCCCTGGTCCTGGCCTTGCTTGATATACAGTTGTGACAGCCCAAAAGTTTTTCCTGACCTCTACTCTTAATCTTTCCTGCTTCGGTTGAAACCCATTGCCTCTCATCCTGTCTTCAGGGGTAGTATGTGGTAACCATTCCTCCTGAATGAGGAAGTCTGCAGGAGGTAAAGTGGTATGAATTTACTACAGATTTGGAAGAAGTTGTCCTTATAGGCTCCATACCCATGTTCCCCCACCTATGCTAAAGAGGTAGAGGAACTCAAAAAGTTTGAAGAACATTCAACTGTGCCTCAGTTGTGACCTTTGAAGAGAAAGATATCCTTAGTCATCTCAGAGATTCAAGTCCAAGGAAGCCAGAAGGAATTCTGCGGCTAACAAATTAAAGCATATGTTAAGCTACCCAAGAAGAGTTACCTGTACTTAAGAGGTGGCCAGACACACAATCCAGGCAGCCCAGAGCCTATCTGCCAACAAGTGGACCCAAGGAGAAATCATGCTTCTTCTCTTGATGCCATCTCAAGAGGATAAGAGAATCTGCCAAGCACTTCCTGGGATGTGTCTTGCAGCAAGTGACAAGAAAGGATCAAGATGTGGGAAAAAAAGTGAGAAATAGAGAAGTTAGAGTGAGAAAGGAATAAAGCCAAAAGTGGAAGAAAGACGGTGATAAGAAGATGGGGGGTTGGTTAGAACACGGAAGGGAGTCTCTCCCTGCTGTTCAATTGGAGCAAAGATCTAGTAAATAAAGTTCTATGGGAACACAGCCATGATCATTAGTTTACTTAGGTCTATGACTGCTTTTGTGGAATAAAGGCAGAGTTAAATAGTTGCAACAAAGACTGAACAGCCTGCAAAGTAAAAAATATTTATTATCTGGCACTTCAAAAAAAAAGTGGCTGGCTGAGCACAGTAGCACACACCTGTAATACCAGCAGCTTGGGAGGCTGAGGCAGGAGGATTGCAAGTTCAAAGCCAGCTTCATCAACTTAGTGCGGTCTTGAGCAACTCAGCAAGACCCTGTCTCTAGATAAAATATATTTTTTAAACATTTATTATATTTTTTAGGTGTAGATGGACACAACACAATGCCTTTATTTTTATGTGGTGCTGAGGATCGAACCTGAGTCCCGCCCATGCTAGGCGAGCGCTCTACCACTGAGCTATAATCCCAGCCCCCAGATAAAACATCTTTTTAAAGGGCTAGGGATATGGCGGACTGGTTAAGCACCCCTGGGTTCAATCCTCAGTATGGAAAAAAAAAAAAAAAAAGAAGAAGATTAGCTGATCCTTGACTGAGAGTAACAATGATGTTATAATTTTCCCCAACATTAATAGGCTCCTCATGATTCTTCAACTATTCTTTGTGCTTCAAGTTATCTTCAGAAACTGTCACCCTAAATGCAACCAAGACAAGATTCAAACAATAGAAACATCATTCAGAGCTGCAGCTTAAAGAGTGACCAAAGTAAAATTGCCCCAAGATACAGAAGAAACTGCAAAGCAATTTATATTAATTATATTAATTGATGCAATATGTGTTTTAACTAGTAGTATGTTTCTGTATATAGATTTGTTTGGATTTCCTGATTAGCACATAGCAAAACTAAAATCACAACGTGTCATGGTGAAAAGGTTAATACAATCTAGTGGCTGAGGAAATTAAAAGGAGTTGATCAATGTATGAATAATAACATAAATTTGAAATACGGCTAATAAGTGAATTTTAGGGAAAGAAAATGCTTTATAAAGTATTTTCATCGTCTTCTCCTGACATGGATACACAAGTGTAGGTTTGAAAGTGGTGTTTTTATACTTCTGTTCAAGTGCTTGATAACATGAGATGAGCGGGCGGTGTGGGGGCTGTGGGTGGTGCTGGGAGTAAAGAATGAATGCCATCCCATGAAATGTGAAGCAGAGTCATCTAGGCCATTCTGAGCTTTTGCAGAGAAATTCAAGAGGCAGGTGAAAGCCATGTTTCTTACATTTGGCCCACATTTTTCCAATATTGTCTTCAGAGTTCTCCTCCCCACATCCTATACACCTCCCATACTATCTTGTCCTGCTTCCATACAATACCACAACCGACCGCATTCCAGGCACAAGACTCTACTTTCCATTCTCTCCTTTCTACAGCATTCCCTGTCCTGTTCTCACCTCTGGGCTTCTGCACAAAGGCCCAGGCATTGCAAGCTATCTAGCCCCAATCCATCTGCCCTGCCTCCTTACTGACAGATGCAGGATCATTCAGGAGGACAGTGGGTCCAACTGAAATGTTCACCTTCCCAGACTCCATTGTAGCTGAGGATGGCCATATAACCTGCTTCCTATCCTGAGGTATGACTGAAGAAAACATCTGCAAGGGATTTGGGGAAAGTCTTGTCCTCCTCAAATTAGCCCTGCCCTCCCTTCCTTCCTGTCTTCCTTTCTCTCCTCTCTTCTTCTTCTCTACCTTCCTTCTTCCTTCTTCTCCCTCTCTGGTTCACAAATGTGGACTTTGGGTGGAGTAATTATCTTGGAAACTTCAGGCAACAAAGGCATAAACTGAGGATGGTGAAGGAGGAGGAGGAAAGGAGGGGGGCGGTATAGGACACTAGTAACCCTAGAACTGCTGCAGCAGCCTTAGGTTTGTCCGATTAGATTAACAATCGCCTCTATTCAGTTAAGGCCCTGCAGTTGGCTAATGTCATGAGTGTCCTAATGCAACTGATTCTCATATCCATGCTCTTACTTCTACCTGGAAAGCCACTCTCTCCCTATCCTACAGTCAACTTTGGAAGTCCTATGAGTCCTTCAAAGTACACCAAAATCCCACTTCCTTCAAGAAGGCCTTCCATAATGTTTCAAAGTCAACCTCCCTCTCTCCCAGAGTCTCCCAGAGGGTGCAATTCAAATCATTAGAGTAGCATAGAGTTCACACCATGCACAATCACAAGAATGGGATCCTAATTAGAATAAGTTATACATGTACATATAATATGTCAAAATACACTCTTACTGTTGTGTATACCTAAAAAGAACAAATTAAAAAAACAACAACAAAAAATCTTTATAGAAACTCAAATAAATGTGTCTTAGAATGTAAAAAAAAATACATGTATCAAATCAGTTTCCTGTTATCAATACTCTTGTATGGTTATTCACAAAGCCTCCTAGACTGAGAACTGCTAAGGACAAACATTCTCTTGGACTCATTTTGAAGGCTCAGTAGCAACTGGCACAATACCCAGAGCAGTCACTCAATAAAGGATTGTGAATTTCTTTGTCTGGACAAATGTTCCTCCCTTCCCATGTGTATATTATGGATCATATTTAAACACCTGGCTTTGATGTAGAAGAGGTGAGAAAGTTTAAATTAGGAAAACAGGTTTTTGGAAATCCTGCTTTTGTTTTGACCACGTTTTGATGGTTTTGAAATTGTGAGGCCCATTGGTGACCATTTACCCAGATGTATGAACTAAGGTCAAAAGAAGAGACAGGAATAAGAAAGTACTAAAATCCCCAAACTGGTCCCATATATCATCAAACTAGTAGGCTGGTGTCACCAAACTCAACTTCCAATCAGTGTCTGTTAAAGGTAGATTCCTATCCACAGCAGCTAATCCAATGTATTACAATTTATTTCCAGTTGCCCTTTCCACAGCTTATGTATTTCTTTTGATTGACAAGAATTTATTCCATCTACTAGGTGCCAAATCTGGAGTGATCAGTCATTCCAGGGTGATTGTGACTAAGGGATATCTTGAGACACAGGAGTTTTCAGCATTAAAATCAGGAGAATTCTGTGCAAACAAGGCTGATTGTTTACCCAGAAAAATTCTTTGTTTGCTATTGGATATAAAATAGTGGAAAATATAGCTATAGTCTCTGCCTATTGTGAAACTTTATTTTTATTTAGGGATCCTAGAAATTACAAATAGGTTTGCATCCTGTATCTTAATAATTTTCAAATTATTTTTGTTCAATTTTACTGCACAGTAATCAAAGCCAGCCAACACTTGCAGGTGCTAACACGGCAGATCTCAGAGCACAGTTGGCTGACTGTGTGGAGGGAAGATGAAGGACTTCGGAAAAGGAGAGTAAGCAGAAGTTCAGTTTGTGAATGTGACCATTGTTCTGCCGGCTGTGAATTCCAACCAACAGGAATCACAGCCTGGGCCAGCTGTCTGTTGTTCTTGGACCAGCAACCATGCTCTCTCTTCAGGTTTGCAGCCCTGGTTCTGACACCGATTTTGACCTATTGGGCAGAGCAGCACCAAAAATGGAGATGGTCCAGTGATGTTAAACCCACCCGGGGTAAGGTGGAGGTTATCTGACTGTGGCATCTGCTGATATGACCATCACAGTTGGCTGGGCATGACTTTTCTCCATTGTTATTCTATATGCATTCCTCTTATGGCTGGTCACCAGGATAAGGAGAAAAAACTTGCCATTCTTGGGTTAAGAGCATATGGATGACTTACTTTCCCTCTAGACTGTCAATTCTCCCAGACATGTAATGCATATTTTTGAGCTTAACAATTTGAAGGCCCCATCCTGCTACAGCAGCTACTCACTCAGCAAAGGTAGGAAGTTCTGGTTCATCCATTCCAAGGGTCAGTGGAGTATTTCTAATTCTGTGGAGAATTTTCCTCCTCACTCTCCAGGCTTCATCTCTGCCAGGCTTCAGTAACAACCACTAGTGGTTTCCTAATATTGGTGAGAAACCATGCTTCACTGTGTTTATGTCCATTATCTTATTTCAAGTGCACAACAATTCGGAGTACATGCCCTTATCCCCACGTCCAGATGAAGAAACAGAGGCACAGAGAGGTTAGAGAAATTTACCTGGGGTCACACATTACAAATGGGCCAAGTAGAATTTGAATCCCACTCCGACTCTTCAATCGGTTTGATGATCTAGAAGGGAACAGCTCTTATAGGCTTGAAGAAACCCTGCAGATCTTAAATCCTTGAAAACAACCGTGAAAGGGACTTAAAAAGAGGGGCAATTATATGTCTATTAACTTTTTATTTTTCTTGCAGTACAGGCAGGACAGAAAACACTGCATTTCAAGGAGAAAAGCTTGTCAAAAACCTTGGTCTACTGCCCTGCACAAGATCAAATGTTCACTTGATTTATAACTATATGAATTTGCACTTTGAAGCAATAAGGAATTAATTTAAAAACTGTCTTAGAAGGTTTTCTTAAGGGCAGTTTTTCAAGCAAACTAAGATGCTTAACTTTATTTCTATTGAAGTCTTGTGGCAAAGATGCTTTAAGTGGCATGGAGCTACCCTTTGGAAAGATACACACCAGTGGAAGTTAGGGGGTTTCTTTTTCTTATACCTCCTTAGTAGTCTTAACATGGAGGCACAACACTGAGGGGCTCAGAGTCTGACTATGCTAACAACTGGCACAGTAGTCAGGATGTTCAAGGATCCAAGAATGGGCATTTATAAATGAGGAAAGCAACATCTAGAGCCACATATCCCAGTATCTTAAAAACTGCCTGTTTGTAGCAGGTATGAAATAATTTTAATGGATAAATGAGCAAATAAACAGAACAAGTGATTTTCCAGAAGGTCATACAACAGGGACAAAAATCCAATGTTCTAAATCTTAACACCATCTCTTGATCAATTTACATCATCCTCCGGGTGAGCCCAGCCAACTTTAAGATAGATATTTGACCATCAGATTGAATAGGGCACTGTGCCTGGCTTAAGTAAGACCAAAATTTTAATTAGGAATATGGAAAAGATGGAATTGATGAAGACCTCCTGTTATCCAGATGCCAGGACCATTCAGTATGGTTGGTTTGATTTCTAATGAGAAATCTGCTTTGCATTTTTGCACAGTATACAGTTCACATTACAAAGTCAACAAGTCTTTATCATCTGTGTGGTCAGTCACCCTTTTGCTGTCTCTCCTCTGTAATTGTTTAATCTGGCTTCCCCTACCACATTTCTTGGCTGCCTGCTCCCCGCTGTCCCTGTCGGTCTGGTTATATTGAAGGAATGTAAATGCACAGAAAACATGTCACAGTCAATTGAACTGACTCAGTGTTTCATCGAGTGCTTTGGATTATCCGTGCCCTGTATGGATATATAGCACAGGCTGGTTGACTGAGCACTCATGGATTGAGGAGCCTTCTAAGATGTAGATTCAGCTCTCTGATGTCTGTGCTGATGGAGATGAAGGAGAGAGTGGAATACACAACAGATACACGTTTAAAAATCAAAGCATAGTTTACACCCATTTCAACTGTATGAAAGTGAGTTTTTACAATTTGACACACATATGTGACCACAACTACCATCAAGAAATAGCATCTCTCTAGCATCCCAGACAGTTCTCTTGAGCCACATCCCCGTCAACCACGGCCCTTGGTCCCAGGCAACCACCAATCTACTTTCTGTCACCGTAGTTTAGATTTGTCTTTTTTAGGGTTTCATCTAAATGGAATCATAGAGTATGTGCTCACAGCAGTTATTTTTACTTGACTTTGGAATGGCGTCTCTGATTTCCTTCCCAGTGATGTCTGGTTCAGGCTGATATTAAAATGAGTTCATGTTCCTTACACCCACGCTGACTTGAGAAGGTGGGCAGAGCAGGGACTTGGAAGAAACCTATGAGGCAAGATGTGGAGGCTGATGAGCTTAATTATTGGCAATGAGAAGAATGTTGGCTCTTCCCTGCACTTGTAGAATATGACAGAGCCATGCGCCTACCTTGCTTTCTGAACGTATTTTCAAGGTCACTCAACAGTTTTTCCTAAACCAGACTGCCTGTGTGTGCTTTGCCTTCAGTGGACACTCCAGCCAGGCCCTCTCAGCCACGGAGTCATTGCTCCCTCTGGTGTAAACATGGAGATCTGTCGCCCCTACCACGAGGCAGTCCCGCCCCTGCAGCCCTCCCTGGACAGGAGTCAAGGGCAGGAAGGAAGAACCAGGCTCCCTGGGGCTGCTGGTAGGTTCATGGGTCAGAGGCTCAGTGCATGACTACGCAACCAAAGAGGAACACACGCAGAGACCAACGCTTGAGAGAGGACAGGAACTGAGGGAAGGGAAACCCAGAGAAGAGAGAGCTGGCTACTCATGAAAGACAGGAGGGGCAGGGGAAGAGGCAGCCCGAAAAACCAAGTAAGAAACGCTAGAGGAATGGACTTCCCCCTCCCCCCATTTATGAGAAATTCCTAAAAATTACACCTCAGCCCAAAATAAGTACATTCAGACCTCGGCTACTTTTTTCTTGAAAAGTGGGTTTTAACATGGAAATGCTGATAAATCTTTTAAACAACTTACATACCTCTAGGTGCTGCTGGCCCTGCTTAATCCCTTTAAACCTCCAATAACTTCAACTATGGTGTTTAAAGTCTCATAAATCTGCACTAGCTTAAAATAGGGAAATATAAATCATGTTCAGGAGCTTAGGGGTAGGGACAGAAGATGGGCATCCTGCATCCCAATACCATTTAAAACCACAATGTGGGCTTCTCAACAAATTTTTCCAAGTAAAAGCTGGAAGGAAAAACACTCAGGTTTCTCGCTTGCGGTGCCCCCAAATTCTCAATTTGTTCTTTTCATCCCCCCATCCACAGGGGGTCGGCTGAAATGGGAGTGAACATTGACTGGCTATTTTATTGGAGAGAAAAAAATTGCAAAGACCCCATTTTCACACAAAATAAAACCAAAAATGTAAAAAAAAAATGAAACTATACTAGAAGTCATTAGAAAACAGCACTGTTTCTAATAAGTCACCAACAAAATCCATGCCTATTTTTTTTTAAAGAAGTTCACTTTTTTTTTTTTAATATTTATTTTTTAGTTCTCGGCGGACACAACATCTTTGTTGGTATGTGGTGCTGAGGATCGAACCCAGGCCGCACACATACCAGGCGAGCGCCCTACCGCTTGAGCCACATCCCCAGCCCCCATGCCTATTTTTTGCTGAAATTTTGATTTATAATCAGGAGTGGTATCACACATATGTAATCCCAGCTACTCAGGAGAGCCAGGCAGGAGGATTGCAAGTTTGAGACCAGTTTAGCCAGTTTAGCAAGACTCTGTATTGAAACAAAAGACTGGGGATGTTGCTAGTGTTAACAAGCCTCTGGGTTCATTCCCCAGTACTGCCAAAATAATAATAATAATAATAATAATAATAATAATAATAATAATAATAACAACAACAACGACAATAACAACAACAATAATATATTCATGCCACAAAAAAAGTTACAGACATGATTATATTTGCTACTTTCTTTCTTCCTTCCTTCCTTCTCTTTTCTTTCTTCTCTCTCTCTCTCTCTCTCTCTCTCTCTCTAATCCTGAGGACTGAACACAGGGCCTTGAGCATATTAGTCAAGTGCTCTCTCTACCTCTGAACTACATTCCCAGCCCTTTTATTTATTTATTTTAAAATTTTGAGGCAGGGTCTCACTAAATGTCTCAAGTTATCCTCAAACTTGCAATTCTCCTGCCTCAACCTCCCAAATCACTGGGATTATAGGTGTGTGCCACAGCACCTGGCTAATAGCTATCTTTTCCTTGTCACTCCTACTATATGTCAAGCACCTTTTATGTGAAGAGTTTTAGGTACATTATCTAGTTTTATCCTCATAGCAGCCCCATGAGAAATATTATTTGTGTCCTTGTTTCACAAATGAAGAAATTAAGGTTCAGATTGTTTAAGTGATTCACCCTAAGTCACGTAGCTGGTAAATGGTACAGCAAAAATGCAAGCCCAGAGTTTGCTTTGGAGAAGCCCTGATCTTATCCAGAGTGTCATCTACCTTCTGTGTGTGATAGACTCAGCCCACAGACCACCTAGAAGGATCCTATATATCATGCTCTGAGACTTGATGTGTTTTCATATTTCCCTTTCCTGGCCTGGTCCAATAACTTTCTCAAACCCCTAAGTCTTGGAAAAGTCTGCTATATTAACTAAAATTCTGTCCATGGAGAAAAAAATTGGAGACCTTAGCTCGTGTTGCTTATTTTACATCCCTTTGGCCTGCAGTGATGTACTTACCACCAAGCCATCCTGGAAAAGCTCTGAACTGTGATTCAGAACTGTATTATTAAATATAATAATTTTGGATAATGTCCCTTATCCAAAATTCTTGGGACCAGAAGTATTTCAGTATTTTTCAAATTTTGTAATATTTTCTTTAAATTTTTTTTTAATTTGTTCTTTTTAGTTAGACATGGATAGTAGAATGTATTTTGACATAGCATGCATGCATGGAGAAATTTTGTAATATTTTCTTAGACTTTATTAGTTAAGCATCCTTGATCCAAAAATTCAAAATCCAGAATGCTCCAAAATCCCAAATTTGTTGAACATTGAGTTTTGGATTTAGGGATCCTTCAGATGTCAGATTAGGGAAGCTCAGCCTGTGAAGATCTGTAAAACCGGTTGGGGCTGTAACTCAGTGGCAGAGCATTTGCCTAGCATGTGTGAGGCATTGGGTTCAATCCTCAACACCACATAAAAATAAATAAATAAAATAAAGGATCATCTACAACTAAAAAAATAAAAATTAAACAAATCTGTTAGATCTATCTTCAGGGTTTGTAAACATTAATGTGTAGGAAAGCAATCTGGAGAGTGCAAGGGCCAGGCACTTGCTTGGGTCTCCTGATTAAGGTGTCTTAACTATAATAAGGAGCGAAAGCTGCACTAACGTCTAGCTTCACACAGAAAAAATATATTTCAACCACTGAGATGGAGACCAAAATTCAATTCAATTCATGATTGAAACACATGCCTTTGGGAGAGGGAAAATGTCTCTACCATTACCTCACAAACTGTTTTAAATGTATTAATGAATATTCTCCAAAAGTTCTATGGTCAGGGAGATTTGGAAAACACCATATATGGGATCCCTCTCCCAGAGAATCATACCGCCCTTGGTCTTATTACAAGTCCTTATAAGTACTACCATAAAATAGTCTTTGCTTCATCCAGTGATTCCCAAACCTCTGACCACA
This sequence comes from Urocitellus parryii, assembly GCF_045843805.1. Lineage (NCBI taxonomy): Eukaryota > Metazoa > Chordata > Mammalia > Rodentia > Sciuridae > Urocitellus > Urocitellus parryii. The sequence continues at coordinate 171,336,674 of NC_135532.1, read as the reverse complement.
GGAATCTTATTTTGGATTTCTTTTTATTAGCATCTCCCACAACACTATGGAACATAATTTTGGGAGACGTCACTTTTGATAAGGATAACATATCTTGTCCATCATAAGCACAGTATCTCTCTCTCTCTCTCTCTCTCTCTCTCTCTCTCTCTCCTTCTCTTTCTCCATTGTGATCAATACTCCTTCATTCAACAATTTACATGCCACTGAGGTGAACAGGTTTTTACCATGCCAGGCTTTACACAAAGGATGGTACCTACAGTACCTACAGTGCCCAGTAAGTATCTCTGGGCACAGGCACTGCCTTGGATGGGAAGACAGAGAAATAAGAGGAGGAGGAAGGATTTCTCTCATTTAGCAGCTCCCCAGCAGTGTGTGCTTGATGGTGCTAACATACACTAGAGATTTTGTCTTAGTTTGGGGTTCTCTAGAAGTTGATCTCGAAATAAGGATCAACTGGTTTACTTGGCAGATAATCCAAGGATTTACCAATAAGGGAGAGAGGAAGTGAGTCAGCAACTATAGCTTTTTTTTTTTTTATTGTTGGTCGTTCAAAACATTACATAGTTCCTCATACATCATATTTCACAGTTTGATTCAAATGAGTTATGAACTCCCAATTTTACCCCGTATACAGATTGCTGTATCACATCAGTTACCCTTCCATTGATTGACATATTGCCTTTCTAGTGTCTGATGTATTCTGCTGTCTGTCCTATTCTCTACTATCCCCCCTCCCCTCCCCTCCCCTCCCCTCCCCTTTTCTCTCTCTACCCCTTCTACTGTAAATCACTTCTTCCATTTGAATTATCTTGTCTTACCCCTCCTTTCCTCTTATATGTCATTTTGTATAACCCTGAGGATCACCTTCCATTTCCATGCGATTCCCCTTCTCGTTTCCTTTCCCTCCCACCTCTCAACCCTGTTAATGAAAATCTTCGTCTCAAGCTCTTCGTCCCTACCCTGTCCTTGTTTCCTCCCCTTATATCAGAGGAGTCATTTGGTATTTGTTTTTTAAAGATTGACTAGCTTCACTTAGCATAATCTGCTCTAATGCCATCCATTTCCCTCCAAATTCTATGATTTTGTCATTTTTAAATGCAGAGTAATACTCCATTGTGTATAAATGCCACATTTTTTTAATCCATTCATCTATTGAAGGGCATCTAGGCTGATTCCACAATCTTGCTATCGTGAATTGTGCTGCTATGAACATCGATGTAGCAGTGTCCCTGTAGCATGCTCTTATTAGGTCTTTAGGGAATAGACCGAGAAGGGGAATAGCTGGGTCAAATGGTGGTTCCATTCCCAGCTTTCCAAGAAATCTCCATACCGCTTTCCAAATTGGCTGCACCAATTTGCAGTCCCACCAGCAATGAACAAGAGTGCCCTTTTCCCCACATCCTCTCCAGCACTTATTGTTGTTTGACTTCCTAATGGCTGCCAATCTTACTGGAGTGAGATGGTATCTTAGGGTAGTTTTGATTTGCATTTCTCTGACTGCTAGCGATGGTGAGCATTTTTTCATGTACTTATTGATTGATTGTATGTCCTCTTCTGAGAAGTGTCTGTTCAGGTCCTTTGCCCATTTATTGATTGGGTTACTTGTTGTCTTATTGTCTAATTTTTTGAGTTCTTTATATATTCTGGTTATTAGGGCTCTATCTGAAGTGTGTGGAGTAAAGATTTGTTCCCAGGATGTAGGCTCCCTGTTTATCTCTCTTATTGTTTCTTTTGCTGAGAAAAAACTTTTTAGTTTGAGTAAGTCCCATTTGTTGATTCTAGTTGTTAACTCTTGCGCTATGGGTGTCCTATTGAGGAATTTGGAGCCTGCTCCCACAGTATGTAGATCATAACCAACTTTTTCTTCTATCAGATGCCGTGTCTCTGATTTAATATCAAGCTCCTTGATCCATTTTGAGTTAACTTTTGTGCAAGGCGAGAGATAGGGATTCAGATTCATTTTGATGCAAATGGATTTCCAGTTTTCCCAGCACCATTTGTTGAAGATGCTATCCTTCCTCCATTGCATGCTTTTAGCCCCTTTATCAAATATAAGATAGTTGTAGTTTTGTGGATTGGTTACTGTGTCCTCTATTCTGTACCAGCAACTATAGCTTAATCCTATGGGAAAACTCTGGGAAATAGTATAAAGTACACACCTCAGGATTATCCCATCCAAGGGACAGAGTTGCTGGGATATTTATCCATCATCTCCCATCATTCATTGTTGAAGGATGCTTCTGGGGGATAGGGAAGTTCATTTTCTAGTGCTTCTGAATTGCCATATGTCTTGAGCCCAGTGATATCCCAGGGTCCTAGATAAAGTCCTCAGGTACCAAGATGTAGATACTGACAGTGGGAAGATGAAATGGTAGGGCCTGAGGGACCTGGGTCTGTTTCAGTGTTTCTCATAATTGCTCTATATTTCCATATGGAAAATCCAAATTAGAAGGAAGTTCAATGTACCCCACTCTGAGCAACTGTCCCAGGTATTTTGAGGTCCAGGCTGTGCTGTGTGAGCCTGAGTTCACAGACCAAAGTCACAAAGATAACTGAACCAAGGACATGCACGACCACCACCTCCTCCTCTCCCTGATGCAATGACAACCAGGCTTTCTTTCTAACTCCACTTGGTAATATTTCTCATTTCAAAGAGTGATTTTCAACAGCTTTTTGAGAAGGAGTTGGGAAAGTCATATTCCCCTAGAGGTGGTACATGAGAATCCATGGGGGTGGGCCACAAAGTCTATTTTTAAAATATCTATTTACAACTGCCTCACTCTCTCGCCATGCCAGGTCCCTTGATGGGAAGTACTGTAAGGGGTGGTAATAGGAACATAGGATGAACTGATTCCTGACCGGACCAAGCTAACATCCTCCAAAATAAGCAACTATTTCAGCTAAAGGCTTTGCCTCTTTTCTAAACATTTATGAAAAGATATAGAGAGACATCAAAAAAAGTAGTTTTCACTGTGAACTGAGAGGATGGTTTGATTGTTTCAGGAAGTTGGCAAAAAAGCAGATTTCAGGAAAAGCTGTAAGCTTTTTTTTTTTTTTTTTTTTTTGTAGGTGGTTCAACTCATGGTGATTCAGTGTGAGACTACCATCCAGCATCCCGTTAAACTGGAGGATAGAGACTTTCTGTTTTGCTTCAAAGGATTGCGACTTTCTAACCCCTTTTCCCCAAAATCTCTCTTCATAGCCTTGCCCTTTCTCTGAGTTCATCTCTGTTATAAAATATTTGGGGGCTGGGGATATGGCTCAGTGGTAGAGCGCTTGCCTAGCATGCATGAGGCACTGGGTTCAATCCCCAGCACCACATAAAAAATAAAAACAAATAAAATCAAAATTGTGTCCATCTACAACTAAAAAAATTAACAAAAATTTGCAAAAGTAGCTGAATTGAGAGTAATCATGCCAAAAATTTAAGCCAAAGAGATCTGTTACTTTGTCTCATGCTATTCCAAATCACAGGATCTGAATTATACCTATAGTCTGAACCTTGATTTTGTCAGATTATAGAAAACAAGTCAATGAGAAAGGTGGCATTCTTGGAAGGACCAGGAGTATATGATGTTCTCAGGTAAGTTGTTCTTCTTTTGCCAACTTTATAACCATACGCCTCCTTGACTTTGATGGAATTCATCACTGTGGTTCATAATTTTTCCCTCCAAGCTTCTAAACATTCCAAATTAAAGCACCTCTTCTTCTGGTCAAGTACTTTGTTGTTGGACCAGGCTTCAAGGAAGGCAGCAACAACACCATTTTGCCTGGCACTGACCTCTCTGAGTGGGAACCTCTCCTTTGTGCAATTCCTTTAAAAATAGTGCCATCCACATCATTTGGAGCAGTGCAAGGGAGACTTAGAGGGCCGGAGGGTAGCCCTCACATACTGACTCCAGAGGACCTTGATCCACCCACACTTTGCCTCTGGGAAGAAAAGGCATCCAAGCTGTCTTCCTTCCCACACCTCTCACTCTGCATCTCAGGAAGAGGTTGGCCGACTTGGTGGAGAGATTTGAACATGGCGGACAGGCATAGTCAAGGTGATGCCCCTTTCTTTGCAGTTCTTTCTCCTTCTTCCCTCTGCATCGCTAGAGAAGGCACCTCATTCTCAGTCTTCTTCTCTCATGCTCCTCTTTGGAGTCTCATTCCATGAAAAAAGTTCCCAAACTTGTTTATGCTTAGGGAGAAGGAAAGACACAGGTAAACTTCTGTCCTAGACCATGTTGCCAGGCCACCTAACAGAGAGAGGCACTTAGCTTTCAAACACAAGCTCACCAAAGAGCCACTTGCCTTTGTCATGGCTCTCTATGCATATGTTGTCCTTGGAAATTTCATGGGAATTAGAAGGCATTTCCCCTGTTTAGGGCAGACCTCGAGCATTTTCTGAGATCTGCTGACTATCTCTCCCCTCTTGCCCCCATATGTGCTGTAAACATTTCCAAACATACAGAAAAATTATAGAAATAAGTCAATGAATACCTATATACCCTCCTCCTGATTTGATTTACCAATGATCAACATTTTGCTACATTTGCTTTATCTGTATGTATGGTGTGTGTATGTGCCTATGTGCATTTGGGGTTCTTTTGTTTTTAATCTTTTTGAACCATTTGAAAGTAAGTCATGGATATCACAACACTTTTTCCTCAAGCAGTTCAGAATGTATTTCCAAGAATAAGAACACTGTCCTGTTTGTATATAACTCATAAGCGCAATACTATTACACTTAATAAAAGCAATCATTCCAGGATATCAAATATCTCCAATTGTTCCAAGAATGCCTTTTATAGCTATTTTTATTGTGGTAAAATATACATGCATAAAAATTACCATTTTAACCACTTTTAAATATTCAGCTCAATGGCATTAAGTACTTTTATTCATATTAACGTGCAACCAACTTCTTTCATCTCCTTTAGCTTGTAATGGGCACTGAAACTCTGAACCCATTACAAACTAACTCCACATCCTCTCTCCCCCCTGCCCCTGGCAATCACCATTCTACTTTCTATTTCTATCAATTGGACAACTCTAGGTATCTCACATAAGTGAAATCTTACAATATTTGTCCTTTTTATGACTGGATTATTTTACGTAGTATAATGTTTTCAGGTTTCATTCATGTTGTAACATGTGTCCAAATTTCCATTTTTTTAAAAGGCTGAATAATATTCCATTATAAAAATACATCATTTTCTTCCATCTATTGATGGATCCTTGGGTTGCTTCCATCTTTTGACTGTTGAGAATAATGCTACTATGAACACAACCATTCAAATATCTTTTTGAGTCCCTGCTTTCAATTCTGTTGAGTAAAAACCCAGAAGTGGGACTACTGGATCGTGTGGTAGTTTTATGTTCAATTTTGGAGGGAATAGCCAGACCATTTCCCATATACAGCTATGCCATTTTAACACTCCTTTCAGCAAGACACAAGGATTCAAATTTCTCTACATCATCACCAATACCCCCCCCTTTTTATAATAGTCATCTTAATGAATGTGATCTCACTATGGTTTTAATTTATATTTCCCTAATGATTAGTGATTTAGGTTAGGCATCTTTTCATGTGCTTATTGATCATCTGTAAATCTTCTGTGGCCCAGTGTCTATTCAAGTCCTTTGCCCATTTTTTAGTGTGTTTTGTTGTTGTTGTTGAGTTGTAGGAATTCTTTACATATTCTATATAACAATCCTTTTTCAGATTTATGACTTGCAAATATTTTCTCCCATTTTATGGTTTGCCTTTTTTTCTCTTTTGTGTTCTTTGATGCACTTAAATTGTTCATCTTGATGTTATATAATTCATTTTTTTTCTTTTGTTACCTATACTTTTAGTGGCTACTAGAAAATTTAAAATTATATGTGGCTTAGGTTATATAGCTTTTGGACAGTTCTGGCCTAGAAGCTTAATTAGATTCAAGTTAATTACCTTTGGCAAGAATACTCCGAGGTGACGCTGTATGCTTCATAATGTATCACAGCAAGAAGTACATCATATCTAGCTTCTGCTGTGAGTGATGCTAAGTTTGATCACCGGATTAAAGTGGTAACTTCTTGATGTCTGGGTTATAAAGTACATTTTCTTGTTGCAGTTTCTAAATAATTCATGGGATAATACTTGGATATCAGTATATCTTTTTAAATATCATCAAATCTGGATACTAGTTAGCTTTCTTAGGTAAACCAACACCTACAAAGCAGCACTGAAAGTAACAATCAGTGAATCAGATCCTCAATGCAGAGCACTTCAGAGAGCTCCATGCCTTTGCAGCCCTCCCCATTTTGATGGCCACAACATCAGGGAATGTGCCTTGCTTGCCCTTCTGCACATCCTCCTTCTTAGTGGCTGTCTGTAACAGTGGCCTTCATGGGGTTAGTCATTTCCATTGTAATTGCACGTAAAGCTTACCCCGGCCTCATTTCCTGTCTTGTGCAATAACCCACACTAAGGCTACTGCCTCTGCCTCTGCATTTCTGGGCATTCCTGTGGAGAGTCTCTCATGCACTGAAGAAACTGGCTCTTGTGTTTCATCTCTTTTCTTCTTTCTGTGACCGCATTGACATCTGTGCTGAGGCTGGTGACTCTTGCAGCCAACAGAGCTGCCAACTCCCATGGGGTCAAGGTGGCTTTGAACTCCTCAGAGTGTTTCCTGGTTAAAGTTACGCTGAGATTATGTGAGGTGGAGAGAAAGGTCTTCTTCCTCCTCCTCTGAAGGCACTTGTTCCCCCGAGCAAGGTGCCACCTCTGTTTGTGCTCCTCTGCTTCACAGCATCAGTGTGAAATCATATCCTTCACTTTCTGCTGGAGGCCCTAGAACCTGGCTCATTATAAACATCCAGGGTAGATACTGGCTCCCTTCAGATTCCTGTTTCCTCCCAAGTATTAGAGCAGTAATTAGTTTCCGGCTTCCTTCAACCAAATCCACTCTTGGTACCCCTGCTCACCGTTTCTTCAGAACTACCATAGTGCCTTCCATTAAGGCTCTCAGTGTGACAACTAGTCACATTCTACATAATACCTAAATAGAAGGGAACCAACTACTCAGGGTTTTTAAAAAATATTTTTTAGTTATAGATGGATGCAATATCTTTATTTTTTTTTATTTATTTTTATGTGGGAAGCAAGTGCTTTGCCACTGAGCCACAACCCCAGCCCCCAACCACTCAGGATTTTAAATTTTCTTCTGTATGTTTCTGTATATAACTGAATACCACATATTGGGTAATTTGTTACAATTCTGTTGAGAATGTAAAATGGTACAGCCCCTTTGAAGAAAAGAGTGGCAATTTCTTAAAATGTTAAATTAACACTTTGAGCCAGTCATTGAACCTCTAAATATTTATTCAAAAAAATTAAAGCATATGTCCACACAAAAGTGTGTACATGAATATTTCTAGCAGCTTGATAATAGCCCCCAACGAAACAACACAGATGTCCCTCAACATGTAAGTAGATAAGCAAATGCCATAAATGGAATAGTATTCATCAATAAAAAGGAAAAAATTATTGATATACCAATAAAATGAATCTTAACATAACTGTGCTAACTGAAAAAAGCTGTACACAAAAAAGTACATGTCATATAATTTTAATTTTTTAAATTCTGGAAAATGCAAACTTCCCTAAAGTGAAAGAAAGCATATCAGCAGTTCTGTGATGCTAGGAACAACGGGACAGGATCAACTGCAAACCTGTACGAGGAAACTTTGGGGAAGGATGAAGTGTTCATTGTGTTGATGAAGGTGGTCCCTGGAGGTATGCATCTGTCCAAACTTACCAAATTGCACAAATTTGCTGAGTGGCAAAGAGGGAGTTAAAGAAGAGAGACATAGAAGCTGAGAGTTAAAAGAGCCCCTTCCACCCCCAGAGAAGTTCAGGGAAGATTTCTTTCTTAGAGTGTGAGGATAGGTGGGAGATAAAGAGTGCCGGATAGTCAGAAGAGGACCACCCAAAGGTGAGCAGTCGAGTCCCTGTGCATCCTGCACACATCCTCCCAACCTGGAGGGTTTCCCCTTCCCAGTCGTGTCTGTCCTTGTAAGAGAGCCCATTCCTATAGTTGTCTATTGGACATGTCTCACTCCAAGAATTGTTTTCTGTTTTATTCCTGCCCATTCTGCATTCACAGCATGATTTTTCCTAAATCGTCTACACTTCCTTTACTAGCTAGCTGTTGTCTATAGCTCTATTCTTTGGGAGTCAGATATCAGTAAGCATTGGCAAGGATCACGGGATAGGTGCAGAAAGAGGACCCTCACTCAGTGCTGGTGTAGCCATTCTGAAAGACAACTAGGTACCTTAAACCCAGAAAGCCCACTACTGGATTGATATACCTAGGGAATTTCTTCCCAGGATGTACAACGGGGTATGACCAAGGAGTTTTACTGCCATCCTCCTGGGGGCAACCTAAGTGTTCATCTCCGGGAATGTTCAAGTCGGAATGTTCAAATAAAGCATAGTGCATGTACCCAACAGGATAAGGAAATGGATTTCCACAGAGAAACCTGGATTGAGCTAAAAAAAAAAAAAAAAAAAAAAAAAAAGTTGAGAGAAAAAGGAAAAACAGGATGAGAATTATAACACAATCCCATTTATGTATCAAACACACATAAAGCAGCCTTGTGTATTTTTGTAACGGTGTTCTTATAGCTACATGAATATATTTCAGATGGATTGGAAGTAATAAACTAAATGTATTAGAGTGGGTGTCTATGGAAGAAGGCAGTAAGATTGGGGGTGACAGATAAAGGGGAGAAGAGAATTAATTAAAAAAATATTTTTAAAAACAGAGAAGGTCCTTCCACAGATAGATGATAATGTTATACAAAATGAATGGCAGGATCATTTCAAGCATGTGCACCTGAATTCCAAAAGATACCAAAAAGAAAAAAAAATCTGTATATTATACATATATATAGGGAAGTTTGTGGCAGAGTTTACAGTCACAGACATTAGTCAGGTGACTTGTTCAAGATCACACGTCTAGCTGATGGCAACACAAGGACTAGAACTCCCCTCCAACTCCAGGATTTTCCCACTACAGCCTTCCTCAACCATGGCTGAAACACACCTCCCACACCTGATGGAAGAAGCCTGTCATAGATTCAACAATACTTTCCAAGGTACTCCCTTCAGAGTCAAAGGTCAAGGGCTACTTTCAGGGAAGGCTGAATGGAGCTTTGTGGAAGAGCTGCAGGTCAGACCTGGGTCTTTTATCTGACAATCATACCAGCCTTCCCGCTTAATTCCATTTCTCTGTTTAAGCCTTTTAATTCTTTCCCTACCCAATCTGTCGTGCTGGTCCTATGTTATTACTATCTTGCTATTTCAAGTTTCTCTCCAGCTGGGTAAATCTCCACTCTTTGTCCTAGTGCTGGGTTTTTCTCTCTGATATCCTCTCATCTGCCCAGGGGGCCTCCTTACCCTCCCACCCTTCTGTTCCCATCTCACTCAGTTCTTTCCACCTCTCCACTTTCCACCACTTTCATACTTTCTGCTTCCTCCCTCCCTTCCACTTCTCTGCAAACAGTGGCTCCTGGATTTCTTGCCTCCACCAAAACTGGATGGCTTTTCTCTCTCTCTGCTGAAGAGGGGGAAAGCCGTGAGAGCCTAAAATGCCATCTTTCATTTTATTTCCTATTTCCAGCACATTTTCTATTTATAACCCTGCCTCCCTCATAGCAGATTGACACAGCACTCTGCTTGCTTCCCAGAATAAATGCAATTCAAGAATGAGAAGCAAGTCCAGCTCCCAGGGTTCTGCAGCCAGGCGTTTGTTAGGATTTTTCCTGCCAGCCTTCGAGAAAGACGTGTCTGCTGGCGGCTGTGCTTCCCCAAGCCCGTCTTCCACTGTCCTGGAAATTCCTTTCATACAGGATTTCCTTCCTGGCTGATTTCCTTTCCTAATCATGTCTGGACAAACTCACATTAAAGGTGGTTTTTATTCCCCAAGTATGCATTGACTGTGCCATAAAAGATACTGAAGAAATATTCATTGAGGAATGAATGAATGCTGGTATATTAAATTAAATCATAAACTGAGTTTGTGGGAAGCCAATTTGGAATTACAGTGAATCCACTAAGTGAACACTGCACTAAAAAATTCATATTTTAAAATTAAAAATCAATTTCATATTATACCCAAAGTCTCTGATGTGCCTATCACCAAATCATTTAAAAACCTGAATGGAGTGACATTTACAGAGAACCTTCTACTTTAGGAACTATGCTCTGCCTAAATGATTTCATTTATTCCACAACCTCGGAAATGTCTATTATTAGCCCCATTTTGTAACAAAAGTGAGACCCAGGCAGGTGAGCAATTCACCCTTGTAACATGAGCAGTAAGTGGCAAAAAAATGAATTTGACTTAAGTTCACGTGACGTCAAAGTTTACTTTAAAAACCAAAAGAAGACTTGGGGCCTTTGGACACAGCATCAGTGTGCTGTGGACCTCTGATCTGGTTCGCATTCACCTCAACTATTTCTTGCCTGCTTGGCACATAGTAGACGCTTAAACAAACATTACTTGAACTAAATTACTGAATGTATCATTCAGACTTAAAATTTATTAACCTGGTATTATTCTAATATTCAGGACTTGACGCAGATACTTTAGAGGACATCCAGTGTCAAGCTGGGTTTATAAAAAACTAATTATTTGTCCTAATGCTAACATAGTCATAAAATGTAAATGTTTGCATTTTTAATGGAGGAGAGGCCTCCGAAAGGAAAAATGCTGAGGGTCCATGAAACTCATCCTGTGGCCCTAGTCACTAAGCCTATATCAGTTTCATTAGTTTCCAAGCCCTTCCATGAAATCATCAAGGGGGACTGTGAACCAAACATCGATGTTTCCTCTTTCTGCTGCTGAGAAAGCTGCAAGGCATTACAAGCTGAATCAGCTGCAGAAAAGCAAGTCACCCGGCTTCACTCAGGAAGGTTAGCAGATGGGAATGCACGAGCCAATGTTCTGTCTTCATCAAGAAAAACAGGTGTAGACAATGCTGTGGTAGGCAAGAGGTAGGTAAGAACTAAGGGAAACTCTTTTAGGATGCTGGACCAAGCCACTGAGGAAGACAACATATTTTTGTCTTCAGATCCCTGTCTCTCGGATGAGCCAGACTTGAGTGGCTGCAGAGCACCAGGAGCTGCTCTTCTGCATTTGGGACGGCAGGAAAAAGAGGTTGTTTGCAGAAACTGCCTCGTTCAATAGCATCCTCTCCATAGTAATATGGAGTTGCTAGTTCCCTTGATTGCTCTCTGATGCGTAGCTTTAATTGTATCTTTGCTTTTATGTAGAGAATAGAATCATGTTCCCGGGAGGATAGCTGGGAAAGCCCACTGCCAGCCTGGAATACAAATGAGAGGCTGCAGAAAGCGCTTGTCATGGGTGGGCACAGAGGAGATGAGTGAGGACAGCAACCTGCAAAGGCCTTGGGTTTAGGCATGGAGGCATCATGGTTCCTCATGTCCTCTTCTAAGGGTTTTAAACAGGAACAACACTATTCCTAGGAAGGTGAGGACATTGCCTTCAGGGAGGTGAACTGGTGCTGAAAAGCTTTCATCCCCTCAAAAGGCTGTCCCTTACCCCCACAGGAGCTTCCATTGCCTGCGGGACAACTAATACCACTTTTGACAACTGCCTATTGCTCTCCTCAGTTTTATATACAACTAAGATCTACACAACTAAGATCATACTGTGCCTCAATTTTGCAATCTGCCCTTTTCAGTTAACAAGGTAGCTTATGAGCATCTGAGGGAAGGTACCATAGTAAAATCCAGCCATTTTACATTTGAAGGGACATCAAGAAGAACTGGCGGCAATGACAGGCACTGCAGGGATGGGTCCTGGGAGTTGGAATCCTCCTGTCCTATCCCTGGTATAGTTCACGTATTCGTACAAACTCATGAAGCAGTCAGCAGCAGTTGACTCTGAGAAATGGGATGAAGGGAGTTGGGATTTTTGTTAAATCTCTCCACTCCTTATATTTTCCAAACTTTCATAATAAACCAGTACCATTTTCATCGTCAGAAAAATATTTTAAATAAGTTTACCCATTTGGCTGTTGCAGAAGAGCAAACCATCCACGTTCATCTCCATCATGCCTCAGGTTCCCTGTCTGTGAAATGAGACAGTCACCCTGGGCCCCCCAGGACTGGAACACCATCTGTATGATATGGATAAGATGATGTCACTCTAAGACAAGGTGAAGAGATAAGAAGCCCAGCTAGACACTACACTTGTGATACGAATGACTTAGGCAGCTAAAGCAGGAGGATTGCAAGTTAAAGGCCAGCCTGGGGAGCTTAGAGAGACACTGTCTCAAATTTTCAAAAATAAAAAAAAATAAAATAAAGGAACTGGGGATGAGACTCAGTGGTAGAGCCACCTGGGTTGAATCCCCACTCCACCCCACCCCCACTGTGGCAAAAAAGAAGGAAGGAGGAGGAGGAGAGAAAGCAGCTGGTACCTGGGAAGTTTACAGCCGTCTAACCCTCTAAAACCTCGAAAATCTCTCAGAGGGAGAACATCCATTCACCTTCCTTATGATCATAACCTTCCATCCCTCATATCATTGCAAACAGATTAGAACCCAGGTATCTTTAGACCTGCTGAAGGGGGTAAGTTACATTTTCTTCCATCCATCACTCATTCACAGGCCCCACTCTTTCATTAGGCACAGCAGAGCCAGTGCATAGGGACCTAACCACTTTTAAGGGGTCGACAGAGTGTTTTCATATGTAATACTGGTGTATTTGTCATTGTGCCAACACAGACATAAAATATGTCTTCATATTTTTAAAGGAAGAGAGATACATGAAGGCAAAAGTGCATAGGACCCACAAAACCAAAATGTGATCCTAGTCCCTTAGCCTAGGTCAGTTTCCTAGTTTCCAAGCCCTTCTATGGAAACTTCAAGGTGAATTGTGGACCAAAAGGCCTACCATTCTCTCTACTCATCTTCTCAATCATTCTGGTACACAGGAACAGAACTCGGGTGGGGATTTGGGGCATGAAAATAATAGAACTATGAGGTTAAACTGAAACCCGATGGCAGAATCAGGCAAATGGAGTCATTTTTAGCGGCATACAAAAGAAATTGCTTTTTAAATTGCCCACGCAAATAACCATTGCCACACTGGAAGGCCAAGAAGCAATAACCCTAGACAATGACTTGGCATTCCCCCCCCCCTTTTCTTAGGAATGATTACCCCCTCATTCCACAGAATAAGGTTTTTGTGAAATGAGAACATTCCCTTTTCAAAACTCTGGGTTAAATTAGAGTTATGAATAAATTAGTACAATTTGAAAACCATTTGATTACATCCCTGTACTTTCCCAAGATTCCCTAAGGAGGCACTTACACCAATTTTTACATCATTAAATATTTAAATAAAAACTTATTGAAGTGAATCATAGGACAAAAAAGCATTTATTAAGCACGCGTTTGGGCACAATGCAGCACAAGGCTTCAGACAAGGAGCAAGTGGAACATTTGCTCCCTGCAGACCAGCTCTAGGTGAAAGCAGCAAAGGGTTTTGAAGAAAGAGTATATGAAACCCTCAGTTGTACTTAGAGTCCCTTATTCAGCAGCCATAAATCCACAGAAAGCTATCAGGAACCAGGACATAAGTACAACCAGACATCTGAATGGCAAAACTCAAGTCACAGAGCCCAGGCCTTCACCAGATCTGAAACCTCCTGGAAATGTTACTGACTTCAAAATCACCTCCAATAACAGTAATACAGATGAAAATAACTAAATTTACTCTGTTTCAGAATTCTGGTAATTTTCCAATACATCTTGTCATCATTTTCATTGGTGAACATTTACTGAGCAATGGCACCATGCCCAGAGAGTGTAAAATGGCCCCAACTCACAGGACCTTGTGTTGTGGTTGGGAAACACAGAAAATACTAGATTGTCAATGGATTGCAGCCCTATTAGGGCGAACTTGGTGAATGACAGGGGAGTGGACCCTACTGTAATTTCTGTATGGGAGCCAAGAGAAGAGAATCCTCAAGTGACAGTATCATTCTGTATGTAGCAGAGCTCAGATGGCACACTTGAGAGTTTAGCTAAGAAAATATTGACTGAGGAGCAGGCAGAGCTTAGCAAACCAACACAGGAGTGAACTCAGGGACAAGTGGTGGTGGAAAGCAGTTACCACTTGCAGGCCAAAGAGGACAAGGGAGGGAACCATGTTACTGGAGCCTCGCGAGAACGGGCGCATGGAAGAGGGGGTGCTGGACAGAAACTGAGACTGTAGAAGCAAGGCAGAAAGTTTGGGTTTGGATGCAGGGAGTAAATGCTCATCTTTGGCCACCTGCTGGTACCTTCGATAGGCCAAATCCAACTAGATACCAGAGAGCAAGGGAGCCTATAAGATGCTATTCTGGGGCACAGACAGGGATAGAGAATCCTCAAGGGACAAAGCCTAGAGACTTGCCCAATACACAGGATAGAGATTTTTCTATTGGCCTGAAGGAAAAAGGGAGATTTATTTGCACAGAAAAGGAAAGGCAAGGTGGAAGTGTGGATATAGGAAATGGGAAATAATTTTTTTTTCAGCGAGGAAGCAATACATACAAAGTGCATTTTCTTAAGAAGAGTTAAGCTGTAACATTCAGGAAACTTGGAGGATGGACACAGATCAGGGTTTCTCCATCTCAGAGTAACTTTTTGGGTGTGATAATTCTTTGGGGGCTGGCTGTTCTGTGCTTAGCCTTGGTCTCTGCCCGCTATTTGCTGACAACATCCCACTCCCAGTTTTGGTTATCAAAAATGTCACCAGTCACTAGCAAATGTTTTCTAGAGGCACAAAACTGCCCACAGTAGACCATCAGGAAAAGAGCATGATCAGAAAATTGTTGAGGGCTGGGGATGTGGCTCAAGCGGTAGGGCGCTCGCCTGGCATGCGTGCGGCCCGGGTTCGATCCTCAGCACCACATACCAACAAAGATGTTGTGTCCGCCGAGAACTAAAAAATAAATATTAAAAAAAAAAAGAAAATTGTTGAAGCAGACATGAGACGAGAGATGCTAAGGTCGTCTGGATCCGTGTGGAAGAGCAAGAAAAGGACAAAGAGCACTGACTCTGTAGATAAGGGGCAGAAAGGCTGTGTGTGTGTCGGGGCAGAGTGACTGGGGGTGATTTGTAAGTTCCTAGTGGAATGACAAGGAGGAGTACATCCCAACTGGCAGCACTCGGCATGTCTGAGACTGGCCAGGGAAAGACCAAGCAGACTTGTCTGAAGGGAGTCCAGGACACTTAGACAAGAGAGGAGGAGGGAGTCTTGGCCTCCTCATGTGGATATGGGTCATTGACACAGAGAGACAACTAAAAACCTCCATCCACTGGATAGAGTTAAGGGGAGGTAGAAAAAAGCCAAGAATCAAAGTTTTTTTTTTTTTTCCTTTTTGGGGGTTGGGGGAGGAGAGGAGTGTTGTGCATATTTAGAAGATGAATAATGTGGAATAGAAATAGAAGGCTCTGGAGGCAGGAGAACCAGGCAATTTTCTGAGGGATGAGAGTGGTTGAAGTCCACCGCCTGCCCCACTTGCCTGGTCATATACCCTTGGGGCTATGTCTGCCCTGAGGGACCATCCTTTCTAATGTAAGTGAAGGTGCCATATAGGTCAGGGCAACCCTGAGGAGAATCAGAGCAGACACAGAAGACAGGAGTGTCAAGGGAGGAGCCATGTCTATGTCCTGTATGGATCATGTTCTCCCTTTCTTATCCCTTGAGTCCTTAAAGAAACAGACTTTGATTAGGTGAACATTTTCACTTAGTGTGGAAAAAAATGCTCTTTTCTCCATAAGTAAGTGGTTGTAGGAGGTGTTAACTCACTGAGGGGACTGGAGAAAAGGCAACATTGTAGGTAGATCCAAACCACAAGGGGTGCCTCTTATCTCAGTGGTTCTATCTCTCTGAAGAGAGATGAGAGATCTTGTCATTTCTCCTCACAAAAACACATTGTAGTAGGCAGACTTCTAAGATGGCCCTCAAGATTCCCACCCTGTGATGTGCATGCCCTGGACAACCTCATCCCTTTGAGTGTGGGTGAGACCCATGAAAAGGATGGAACATCACTCCCATGGTTAATTTCATGGGGCAAAAGGAAATTTTCAGATGTGATTAAGATCACTAATCAGTTGGCTTTGTGTTAGTCAAAAGGGAAGTCTTCCCAGGTAGGCCTTTAAAATCCACAAGAAGCAACAGCGCTTTTAATCCCAGTGACTTGGGGAGGCTGAGGCAGGAGATCACAAGTTCAAAGCCAGCCTCAGCAACTTAGTGAGGCCCTGAGCAACTTACACCACCCTGTCTCAAAATTGAAAATAAAATGGGTTGGGTTGTGGCTCACTGGTTAAGCGCCCCCAAGTTCAAACACTTCTGCTGGCCTCGAAGAAAGCAAACAGCCATGTTGTGAGCTGTGAGAGGGCCATGAAATTAGGACCCAAGGGTGGTTTCTGGGAGCTAAGAGCAATCCTTGGGCAAGAGCCAGCAAGGAAACAGCCACCTCAGTTCTATAACTGCAAGGAACTGAATTCTGCCAACAGCCATTGGGCATGTAAACCAATCCCAAGCCTCAGATAAAATCACAGGGAAGCCACACTTGGATTTTAGCCCAGTGACAGCCTTAGCAGAGGACCCAGTTAGCCTTTACCCAGACTCCTGCCCCACAGAAACAGAACTGACAAATCTGTGTTGTTTTAAGCTGCTATTTGTGATAATTTGTTCTACAGCAAAAGAAGGTTAACGTACATGTGAAGGGAATCTCTGCAACCAGGTGGGCTAGCTCCAAAGGAGACTGAAAATCACCCTGTGCAGCTAAATCTCAGAAGTAAGCCATCTCTAGGCCAAGGTCCCAACTATGGCGTGACGATATGGAGATGATAGTGGCACTAAGGCCAGTCAGGATCCCTACCCTCTGGTCATTACTTGGCCAAATACAACTTAGCCCCTAAGATACGGAACAAGCAAAGCTGAATGGACCTCAAGGCTTCTTGAAAGAAGGACAGGAGGGAAAGAAGTGGAAGGAGAGAAAGAGAAAACTTTATTTAGGAAGCAAATATTAACGGTGTTCAACATGTATGTAGGGGCCCCAGAAATAGTGTAATTTTTTTTAAAGCAAACAATCAAAAACAAAATCCCATGCACTCCAATGAGAGAATACAGAACGATTAATAACATAAAATTTTTAAAAAGATAGTATTTGGTGATAGTTAAGCAAGGGAAGAGTTGGAAGAGATGTTTATTTTCAGTTTTAAATAGAGGGGTCAGAGAAGGTTCCCTCAGAAGGTGACATGTGGATATAATCCTGAAGGAGCAGAGGAGTGAACCATGTGGATATATGAGCAGTCATAGTCCAGGCAGAGGAAAGGCAAGTGCAAAGGTCCTGAGGTAGTAGTGGGCCAGGCCTTCCTGATGAAATAGGAACATGGCCAGTGTGGCTGGAGGGAAGTGAGAAAGGAAAAAAGGAGAAAATAATGGGTTCAGAGAGTACAAGGGCCTTGTGGGTCACTTTGACTTGTACTCTGGGTAAAATGGGAGACACCGAAGGTTTTCTGGTCTCTGTGTGAAGACTTAACCATAGAAGAACACGTAGAAACAGGGAAATGGGTTGGGAAGCCATAGCAGTGGTCTAGATGAGAGATGAGATTTGCTCAGAACAGGATCTTGAAGGTGAAAGAAGCACTCAAATTTGGGGGGCCTTTGGAAGATAGAGCCAACAACATTTGTTCTGATTGGATGTAAGAGAAAAATAGGGATATAATAACAAGATTTTTAGCCTGAGCAACTAGAAGGATACAGTTGCCATTTGCTGATAAGGAGAAGTCAGGAAGAGCTCGTTTGGCGAGGAACATTGGGAATATGGTGGAGACTTGTTAAGGAGGCCCATCATTGATATCATCAAATCAAGCAGACATGGATATTCTAATATGGAGTTCAAGGAATGCTTCAGGGTGGAGACATAAATTTGTATCTAAAACATGATACTGGATGAGATCCAAAGGAGAGTGAGTGCAGATAAGAGACATCCAAGGGTGCCCTCCCAGATTAAGATAGCAGAGGGAAGAGGGAAAACCCAACAAAGAGACCGAGAAGGAGAAGCCAATGGTGAGGAGAAACCACCAGCTGTGAGTCCTGGAAGCCATGAGAGAGTGGCCAACAGATCAAATGAGGCTGAGACATGACCTTGGATTTAATGACATGTCACGGGAGATCGGGACAAGTGTGATTTCAGTGGAGTGATGGAGATGAAAGCCTGATTTAAGATGATTCAAGAGACTGGGAAGAGGGAAATTGGAGGAAGCGAGCAAAGAGCTCTCTTGAATTCTGCAACAAAGGGGAACAGAGAAATAGAGCAGAGATGGAAGGGAATCTGATAGGAGAAACTAGTCCATGTTTGTGTATTGATGAGAATGACCTAATAGAAAAGGAAAAAAAATGAGATGAAATGAAAAAAAGATACGGTATTCTCAATAACACAAGAAAACAGAGGGAAAGAGTGTGACCTATTTGATAGGTTTATTTGAAAAGACTTCAATCTAGGGAGCAGGGTTGTGGCTCAGTGGTAGAGTGCTCACTTAGCATGTGTGAGGCCCTGGGTTTGATTCTCAGCACCATATTAAAATAAAGATACTGTGTCCACTGACAACTAAAAAATACATATTTTTTTAAAAAAGACTTAAATCTAACATTTGAAATTTAAAACCAAAAAAATCCACACAAGTTCTAAAGCCTAATGAAAACCCATGAACCACTATTACCAGCTCCAAGAGATAGACTGCCACGAACCACACCCATGTGCACCTCCCCTTTCTCCTGCATCTCTCTTAGAAGAAAGCAATTTTCCTGAATTTTGTGATTAGCATTTTCTTGTGAAGTAGTGTTCTTTTTTACCGTATTGTTAATTTATTGACTAATAAATCTGACAGACATTAGACTACCTCAGCCAGACAGCATCACGAAATTCCTCTCACATTTTAATCGGTCACACTAAAATTCCATTTTTTCATATTCCATCTTCAGCTGGCTACTGCTTTGCCTGATAAACCCCTTCTTCTGCATGAAGATCGTCATTATTCATTCTCGTCTGTATGAAGGCAGGAAGAGACTAGCATGTCTTCCCTTGTGCACACACACAAGGGACCCCAGTAGCCAGAGCATTTTTTTCTCTTGGAAGAAGCCCTGCTGGTCAGGTGCCTCCATCATCACCCGATGATCCCTTCATAGGCCTGGGGGAGGCAGGTGATGAGACTAGCTTTCTTTCAGCCCTAGATCTTGCCTGTGGACAGCTGGCTACCTCCACATCACCCAGGATTCTCCAGGTGTGCAAGGACCTCAGGACTTTGACAAATGCCAGCAGGGTGGGGGCCCTTTACAAATGGATGACTGCAAGCTGTAAAAAGCCCTCTGCATATATTAACCTGAATCCCAGCTCCCCACACACTTGCTCACTGATGCTTGAAATTACTTTAAGGAGAGACAACAGCTTTCATCGTACAACTAGAGCAACCTTTGAAGGCCCTAGGTGAACAACCTCATTGATTTAGAATAATGCACACGGATTGTATAAATGGACTGAAAGATTGGATGGTGCCATGAGCACCTTAAAAAATGGGTGTGAAGTGATAAAGGGTGTAGCAGAGCAAGAGGGTTTTTTTCTTCCCCCACAGGGAAGTTAAAAAAGAACAATCTTGAAATCAATAGACCTGGAGTTATAGTTGGCTGTTTGACCATAGGCAAGTTACTCAAAGTTTGAAACTTGTTTCTGAATCTGAAGGCAATACCTACCTCCAGAGTCACTTTGGGAATTTGATGCCATTCGTTTTGTAAAAGCTCCCTAGCACAGTGACCACGTTTTATGGGGCATTTTCCTTCTTTTCCCATGTCCCCAGGCATCCTGGACTCTTCTTCCTATCCACTCTAGCCTCATCCCCCTCTTAGAGTGAAGAATCTGGACCAGGCAGCCCGGTTCTGATCCTATCACTTGCTAGCAGTCAACTCGGGCAAATTACTTAATGCTCTGCGCTAAATTCTCCCATCTGTAAAAATGGAGATAAAAGCAACCCTTGCCTCCTGGGGCGACTTTCAGGATGAAAAGAGTTAACATACGTAATGCATTTAGGATAGTTCCTGGCACAAACAAGCAAAAAAAGGACAACAGGCATTTGTTGCTATTACTCCCTAGGGTTTCTCCTCACCTGCTCACTTTCCACAGGTCAAAAAAAAAAAAAATCACTATAAGCTCCTCCACTTTTGAGCCAATTGTAAACTGCTCCACATTCCCCCAGGGTTGCCAAAGTCCTCTCCCCGCCCCGCCCCTAACCTCCCAAGCCTTCTGGACCCGCCAGACGGAGGCGGGAGCGCTTGCAGTGACCCCCAACCGTGCTGGCAGCAGCCGCGGGCGCGGTGGGTGGGGGAGCTCTGTGACGTCGCCTGGGTCCCGAGCGCCAGGGGAGCGTCTGCGGGGGCTGCGGGTTGCCAGGCGAAGCGCAGAGCTCACAAAGCCCGGTCGCGCCCGCCGCGCCCGCCGCTCCGCTCCCTCCTGGCTGGCGCTACCCTCGCCGCCCAGGTTCCGTTGCTGTCCCTCTGCCAAGGGTGCCAAGCCCTGGAGCTCTCCTCGCACCTCCCGCCTGAGGCCAAGAGCCAGCTGCCGCCTGAAGCCACACTGCCCCCTTTGGGAGCGAGCCTGAGGTAGCCACCCGGGAGGGGGAGTGGAAGGAAGGGAGCGCCCTGGGGGATGCGCACTGCCCGGCGGACCCACCCGAATTCTGAATCCTTCTTTGCTCACACAGCAAGGGGTGGGCAAGAGAAAGTGACCGTGGGAGAGTATTGCCTTCTGGCCAAAATGTATGTGTGTTTCGTAGGCAGAACTCCTATTTTATGATGTTTTACACCCAGGACAGTGATTTGGAAACACAACAGAATCTGGACTCAGAGCCCCCAGTGAGGAACCAAACCTCTGCTTTTTCATCTGTATCATGGATGTAAGAATACCTTCGGAGGGATTGATGGGAGGACCCTGGGCATGTGACTAACACATTATAAACTGATACCATTCATTGATTTTTACTGTTATCTTGAATCCTAAGTTCCAGCCACTGACTGGGGTAGGCATTGGAATTCTATAGTAAGCAGAAACTGACCATATCTGCTCTGGGGTTTTCAATCTATCACTGGAAGACACGTGGTAATCAAAGAATCATACAAATTAAGTTATTTAAGTCTCCCCAAGGAGAGGGGTGGGTAAGTGATGTGGACCAGGGGGAAGGTCAGAGAAGGATGAGCTGAGCTCTGAGGAAAGGATTAATTGTGAAAGGTAGGGAATGTATGCCAAGCAAGAGTTCAAAACCAGCCACCTCATATTCCAAACCCAAACAAGACTGCTGCCTGGTTCTTGGTTCCAAGAGCTGTTTGTAGAAACTGTCTCTGAGATTCTGGTCTCTGGAGCCTTTCATTCATGTAGCTGGAGACTCTCATTTCTACAGCTGAAATCCTGGTTAGCCCACACTAATAAAACCAAATGAGAAATTCCAAAAACAAGCCTATACTTGATATTTGATAAGACCCATATTCTTCAGTACTTAGCAAGTGTGTGTTGGCCTGCAGTTCCCTATTGGGAGGCATGAGGTTTCACCTAATAGGAAACTTACTGTATTATTAGTATAAGCATTGGAGGTGAGCCCTGGAATGTATGATTAAGAAGACCTACAAGACCAAGAGCTTTAAGAATGAAAAAGAACTTTACAAAATAATGGAATAGTGTAATGTTAAGATAAAATGGACCTTTCTCCCATTTAAAAAAATCTGATGTGAACAAATGGCCCATAATATCTAAAGACCAAAAAAAAAAGTTAGGTTTGGGCTCTTCTCCAACCCAAAGAGTATATGATTCCATGTCTTTGTGACTCAAGAATGCATGGAATTCCTGAGGATAAGTGGGCGGGCACATAAGGAGGAGAATTTGACCTGACTCTCCTTTAGTGTTTTACATTTCTACTGTAGAACCACCATCATGCATCCATCACCCAGGCTTGAAAAATAGGAGTCACTCTAGATCTTGTCCCTAACCTTCCTCCCAGTGATTATCCCTACTCCTGTAGATTCTATTTCCTAAATACCTCCTATTGCAATTACCTTCCAAAGCAATGAAGCTGTTGAGAGTTCTTGCCCAAAGTGCTTCCAGTTCTCCTAACCAGGCCTCATCCTCTCAGCCCACTTGTTGGTCAATTTGTGTTTCAGAGTCCAAAACAGAGAATGAAGTCATCTAGTAATTTTAACAAGGAAGGTTCAATCTAAAGAATTTTTTGACACTAATGAGATTGGAGTAACAGAGGATTGGCTAAGTAAGATGTGAGGTAAGACCTAAAGTATATAGGAATCACAGACATGAGGAGCAACCACTACTCTTGAAACTGATTATCCCAGAAAGGGGTCTCTCCCAGAGCTTGTTGCAGAGGGTGTGGCCAGGACTTACTAGAAGGCAGTGAAATTACTGAGATGCAGGGCAGGCAGAATCTACTTTCTGGGATTCCAGAGAAGCCATTTCTGATACCCACTGGTAACACTCTGCTACAAGGCTTCCCAAGAGAGGTACCAGGGTGTGTTAGTTAGCTTTCCAGTACTATAATGAAATACCTGAAACAACCAACTTAGAAAGAGAAAAGTTTTATTTTGGTTCATCATTCTAGAGGTTTTAGTCTAAGTTAAAGTGACCTTATTGCTTTAGGCCTCTAATGACAGCTACACATCTTGGCAGGAATGTGTAGCAGACCATACTGTTCACCTCATGAGCCATGAAGCAAAGAGAAAAGAGGAAGAGACTGAAGTCCTACAGTCCCCCTTAGAGGCATATTCTCAGTAATCTAAGGACCTTTTATTAGGCCCCATCTCTCATAGGTTTCATCTTCTAACAGTAGTGTACCACCCTAGGGACCATGATTTAACACATGGGCTTTGGAGGACACTCACTCAAGTCATATCACAGGGGAAGCTACTGGCCTTTGGGCACTGTGAGCCTGTAGTTCTAGCAGTTAGGCACTCAAGAGATTCCCATACTGCATGAACCAGATGCTGGAGAAGCCGTGCCCTGCAGGATCCCAGCACTGGAGAAATTGCAGGTTCCTGGAGCCCAGCAAGAGCAGCACACCTGAACCTGCAAAAGATACCGCTTCTCCCTCCTAGTAATGACTCTCCAGTGCCCAGTAATGACAAAGCTCAACATCGTGACAGCTGGCAAGGGAAAATATTTAAATAATCTAGTTCCAGTTTTGCTGAAGCAATGAAGGATAAATTTGGAGCTAAGAGGCAATAAACTGATAACTGACACATCAGGCTAATGTTGAAATCTAATGGTGTGACTCTAGTGCTTAAACTTCTCTGATGGCTTCAACATAAATTCAAAAGCCTTACCAGGCATAGCAGGCCTTATTCATTTTGGTCTTTGGGCTCTATTTCCAGCCATAGATCCAAATACAGTTCCTTCATTACTCTAGCACTCTAAAATTCCAGTTCTCTGAACACACTGTGTTTTTGACAATGGGACACTTTCCCTCCTTACTCTCATAGTAAATAGATGCTGAAGGAATTCTGACCCTATATTTGGCACTGTTCTGGAGGCTGGGGACATAGCAGTGAACAAACCAGGCTTCCCTAAGTCTTAGTTCCAATGTCATCACTTTTTGAAAAGTATTTTCTGATCTCCTCCTACTTCTAGACAAGTTAGATCTCTCATCTTGGAGTTTCTTTTTAGTTCTCCTATATTTAGTGAAGAGTTCAGGACATGTATCTCACCTCATTTTGATTTAGCTTTTTTTTTTTTAACATTTATTTGTTTTTAGTTTTCGGCGGGCACAACATCTTTGTTTTTATGTGGTGCTGAGGATCGAACTCGGGCCGCACACATGCCAGGCGAGCGCGCTACCACTTGAGCCACATCCCCAGCCCCTTGATTTAGCTTTTAATACCTTCTGCTAGCCTGTAAGCGCCATGAATTCAGGGTATGTGTCTTATTTCTGTATCCCAGTATGCAGCACAATTCTAATAAAACATAAGGTTTTATCAGATTGGTGATCTTCCCAGAATCACATATTTAGTCAAAGATAGACCCAGAACCAGAATCCTGGTGATCTGCCCCATGGCCAAGAGTGTTTCTTTACTGGAGCTTTATCTGTCCTTTGGGTGTTCTGCTTCATCTAGCTATGAAGGACAGCAATCCTGTATTTTGTACTGGGAAAAAACAATGTAATGTTACAGAGTATCAGAATTGGCAATGGAAACAAGGGAGATACAGTCCTGATCTTATTTGGAAAGCAAGGGTACATTCAACTCTCAGGATCTTATATGTATCCTTTTGAGTTTCTGAGTCATGGGAATGTTACAATTAAGTGAGAAGTAGAAGGACAAGTAAAAGGATGAGAATGCTGTGGGATATTCTGACACTTCATTCTTAAAGGATAAAGATTGCACACTTAAGAAGGACAAGGTTAAGGTGACACCAAATACATATGCCAGATCCCAAAATCAGGGGACCACATTGCACAATTTCAGGGAGCACATGGCAGTCTGTAAGCAAGCCATGTTTCCCTGGGATTGAGGTTCATGATGTGAACATGGAGGAAATCTTTGAAATATAAGCATGCCTCAGTTAGGATAAATCAGAGAGGTGCCTGTTCACTTGTTAAATAACCATGTAGAACTCATGGCTCCCAAGAGGTGGTACTAGCCTGACATATAAGTGAGTTTGGAAAATTGGCTAACAATAGGACCAAAAAACTACTACTCAGAAAAAGCACAAGGTCAGGCAGGATTGCTTTTAGGAATATTGCTGTTGGCATCCAAATGCTGGGTTGTCTTGACCATGGATTTAAACGAGAAAAATCCAGGCTTCTGTGAATTAAATTTGGAAGAGCAAAGTTAATATGGATAAGGCAAATTGTGGAGATCTTGAAAGATGGACTGGACATAATTTCAACAAGAAAAGAAATGAAGATCCACTAAAGGTTTTTGACAGTGATGCGGTAATAACATGAATCGTTAATAAGTATCTGACAAAGCTAAGCCTCAATTGCCTGGCATTGGAGAACTTTTGATATTAGAACCTACTCCGTATAGATTGTTGTAAGGATTAAGTGAGATGTTGAATGTGCAGATTGCCTTTAGGCCTGTTTTATGCTGGGCATCCTTGCATTTATATCAATTGTATAGACTATGGTTAAAGAGACAGTGACCATATCTTCAGGATGAAAAAATTAAGACATACTCTGACATAATTTTTGTTTCACTTCAAGTGATGCAATTGGGATTATCTAAGATACTTAAGTGATTCATGAGGACAGGAGGACATACTATTTGAAATTGGAGTTGTGTTGATATGTAATTACCTTATTTAGAGAGGGGCAGTGTGCAAAGAGCAATTGTCATAGGTCTTGGTTCAACTCTAGCATAAATTATTAACCTTGTGCCAACTTTTATTTTTTTTTCCTGTGGAGGGCAGTACCAAGGATTGAACCTAGGGTTGCTTAACCACTGAGCCACATCCCCACTACCCCTTTTTATACTTTAGAGACAGGGTCTCACTGAGTTGTTTAGGGCCTCACTAAAAGGCTGATGCTGTCTTTGAACTCAGTTCCTCCTTCCTCAGCCTCCTGAGCTAATGGGATTAGAGATATGTGCCCAGCTTGTGCCAACTTCTTAACTTTTTTATATCAATATATCCAATTCTCTAATATATAAATTGAAAATAGTGAGTTAAGCCTCCTCCTTGCTGGTGGTGGTTGAAAAGGTATCCCTTTTTATTTTCTTAACTGAAAATAAAAAATTTTAAAGGTCTTTATGAATTGAAGTAGAGAATTAAAAAATGAACCAAAAATGGCTATGATGCATCTAACAAGGCAATTGAGAGAATATAATTAGTTTCTTTTGGAGGCTTTTATGAGAAAGGGGAATTCTACAGTAGGGTAGCTGATGGGTAGGACTGTTGCATGGTTGAAAGTTTATAATTTGAGAGTCATCAGTATAGAATTCTGGTTAAAACCTCAAAAGTAGGCATCTACCTCCCAGCTGGCAGGTGGCATGCTGTAGGAGTTCAAGGCATCCCACTGTAGCATGTGAAAAAAGAAAGGAAAAAAAAAAAAACAACCTCAAAATAGTATCTTTTAAAACATTGTAAAGACATCAGAAAACTTTAGTAGCAATTATGATAAGATTAACTGAAATTCCAAAGAAACTTCCCAAGGTGAGCCAATGGTTACAAATTATTTTCTTCCTTGGAGACAATTGCAAACTTTGTGTGCATACTGAGGATGTGTTGGCCCTTGTAGAGAATCTGTTTTCCAAGTGAAAGAGAAACCGGCAAGGCTTTTTAATAGTCTACAGCACTGGCACAATAGATTTGAAATTCAAAATGTCCCCAATACTCTTTAGTTTTTACACAATATTTGATATGTCCTCTTAAAAACAAAATAAAGGGCACACAAAAAAGGAGGAAAGAGGTAATAAAATCTGTTAGATTTCTTCTAGCAATTAAGTAAAAAACATCAGAGAGGAGAGCTGCATTTAAATTTGGCTATTATTTTGACTTTAAAATAACTATAAAGAATATATTCAGGAAAACCCAGGGAAAAGATACATAAATAGATGAAAAGTATATAATTTTAGCACAGATATTGTGTCTCTTAAAAAAAATCAAATAGATATATATCTACAACACAAGATACCACATCTGAAATTAAGAATTCATTAAATAGGTTTGGCACTGTGTAGACAGCAGGATACATGATCCTGATGTCTACATGCTTAGTAAACTGACAGGTCTATATAATCAGAGTCTCAGAAGGTAAGGAGAGGGGCTGGGATTGTGGCTCAGGGGTAGAGCGCTTGCCTAGCACGGGCCCCGATCGAGCACCCGGGTCCCATCCTCAGCACCACATAAAAATAAAGGCATTGTGTTAAAAAAAAAAGGAAGGTAAGGAGAGAGAGAGAATTGGAGCAGAATCAGTATTGGGAGAGGTAATACTCAAGAACTTTTCAAAACTGATGAAAGATATAAACCTAAAGATCCACAAATCTTGGTGAATACCAAGCAGGATAAATAAAAGAATATCATATGTGATCATGTCATAATTAATCAGACTGTTGAAAATCAAAGAGAAAAATCATAAAAATGGGGAAAGGTATTTACACTCCTAGGGGCAACAATAAGACCATTAGCATATTTTTTAAACATAAATGTAGAAACCAAAAGACAACGGGATTACTTTCTTAAACTAGGAAATGTTGATAACCTAGAAGTTCTAGAGTCAATGAATGTCTTTCAAAAAGACAAATGAAAAATGACAATTTATTTCATCTAGAAAAACTGAATTATAGAAAACATTAGTTATTTAGTTTGAAGGAAAACCATCCCAGAAGAAAGTACTGATTATCAGGAAAGGAGAATGCAAGGGTAAAAAAGTGGATAAAGTAGCTTAATATTGATGGTTAAAAATAATAATTTCATATATTAATAATAATAAAATACACATAGAATAAAACAAATGATAATACAAAAGGTGAGAGTAGGATATTGAGTTAAATTATAATGAGGTACTTGCCCTATTCAAAAAATTAAATTAAGGGCTGGGGTTGTGGCTCAGTGTAGAAAGCTTACCTAGCATGTGTGAGGCACTGGGTTCAATTCTCAGCACCACATATAAATAAAGTAAAGGTCCATTGACAACTAAAATAAAAAAATTTAAAAAAAATAAAATTAAGTGTAGACTTAATGAAGAATGTATGTTGTAATCTTGAAGGTACAAGATGATAGATCGATAAAGGATAATAAAAAGAATGTATAGCTTTATAAAGAGGAAAACCAATTTACAATACTCAAAAATATTTTATTGCTTAGAAAAGGCAAGGAAAAAGGAATAAAGAATCAGATGGCAAATAGAAAACAAAAAAACCAAAATGGTAAAAAATCACATCAATAATTATTTTAAGGATAAATAAACTAAATTATCCAATTGAGAATTTTTCAGTGTATTTTTACAGGTTTTTACACTTTGAATAACAACAAAGTTGAAAGGAAAAAGTTCAAAAAACAGTCCTTGCAAAAATTAGACAAAAGAAAGCTGGCAAACCAAATTGGCTTTAAGAAGTTCAGTTAGATGAAAGAGGGGAACTTCATAATTATAAAATAGGCTTTAAAATCTAAATATGTATATATCTCATAACAGCTTGAAAATTTCACCAGCAAAAATTGTCAACTAAAATAGACAGAAACCACCTCATAGACAGTGGTTTTAACACATCTCTCTCAGTTACTAATAGAATAAGAAAACAAAAAAAAAAGTAAATAAAGATGTTGAAGATTTGAAGATTTTAACTACATAATTAAACCTGTTGGTAGAAAGATATATCGATATGTAGATAAATAGATATAGATATACATACACACATACAATATACAAAAGTACATATATAAAACATTACACCCAACAACTACAGACTCGACTTTCTTTTCAGGTACACATGGAACATTCACCAAAATCTATTAAAAATTATTTGAGAAAAACAGTACAAATGTTAAACACAGATGACCAGGGACTTAACCTTGGGAAATACCTCTAAAAAAAGTGATGGAAGAGAAAAAAATTAAGCAAATAAACTGAAAAGAAACAGCACAGTTAGGACAAACAAGACAACATCACCATTATCCAATGGAGCACAGAGTTTCTTTTAATATATTTTCATTCACCCCTTGTGATTTTTTATTACATTCATTCTAGTGCTTACAAATGTCAAGTAGGCCAATTTTTTGAAGTCAGTAAACGCCTATCAACAACTCTGCAATGTAATGATCATTGAAAAAAATATTAAAAATTCCTCTTTTAACTCCTAGGCTCCAGAAAAAACAAAAACAAAACCACTGTTACTTTGTTAGATACCTTGATAGGAAACATCAAAAACTCTTTTCATTGCATACACTTAAAAACAGATGGAACCACAGCAGCCTGGATTTTATTATTAACATTCTTTAGGGTGGAATTCACATCTTCAGGTGAAAATGCAGACAAGCATGTCTATGGGTCTTACAGGCATCTCAGGATTCAAAATGCAGAGAATAGACAGGATGTAGAGTCCCCCACCTTCCAGCTCAACAGCTTTCTGCCAGCAGGATCCCTTGTGCTTGCATGATATGAATCTAGAAAATCAAGGGCTGGGGATGTGGCTCAAGCGGTAGCGCGCTCGCCTGGCATGCGTGCGGCCCGGGTTCGATCCTCAGCACCACATACCAACAAAGATGTTGTGTCTGCCGAGAACTAAAAAATAAATATTAAAAATTCTCTCTAAAAAAAATGAATCTAGAAAATCTCATTTGTTTTACAGTATTTAGTTACTACTCTAAATACTTCCTCTTGAGTAGAACTTTGCTACTTTTTGGCAGGGTAGGTAATATTCTTCCAAGCCTTCCTCTCCAGAGACTCTAACTAGTGCTGTTAGCTAAATGCTGGCACTCACATCTGCAAATGCATCACTCTGCAAGGAAACATTTGATTCCCTAGTCTCGTGCAGAGCATTGTCAATACATCTTCTATATTATTTTTCCAGAGTAGCCTTTTTCCTATTTTCTTTGGTCCCAGATATGGGGTCATTCCACTGGAAGGTTGGTAAAATGAGTGGTTCTGCAATTGTGAGAGACATTTTGGCTTTATTTCTATTATGTGATTTTTAATTAGTTCTGTAAGCCCAATAGGATAGAAACTGGTGGACAGTAGTTGTAAATACCGTTATAAATAGTTTTACAAAGTAGTGGTTTCCAAGTGTGGTGTTAGGCACTTTTGAAAGTCCTTGAAACTTTGGAGAGGGAGGCATCTGACAGGTCCAAACAACTTTCATCATAATACTATGAAGAGTATATGGTGGAGCTGGGTGGGGTGGTGCACACCTGTAATCCCAGCAGCTCAGGAGGCTGAGGCAGGAGGATGGTGAATTCAAAGCCAGTCTCAGCAACTTAGGGAGGCCCTAAGCAACTTAGGCAAGACCCTGTCTCAAGAAAATATACATGTAAAAAGGATGTGGCTCAGTGGTTAAACACTCCTGGGTTCAATTCCTGGTACAAAAAAAAAAAAAAATGTATGGTGGAGTTTCCCAGAAGCTACATGTGTGACATCACAGTAGATTGAATACAAAGATGATAACAACATATATTTATGGCACCTTTGTAAAGTATCAGATGGCTGTATGTGAGTTTGTTTCTGTGTCTTCTATTCCATTGATCATCTTGCCTATTTTGATACCAATGCCATGCTGTTTCTGTTACTATAGCTCTGTGGTACAACTTGAGATTAGGTATTGTGATGCCTCCTGCCATCACTCTTCTTGCTCAGGATTGATTTGACTATTCTGGGTCTCTTATTCTTCCAAATAAATTTTAGGAGTGTTTTTTTTTTTTTCTAGTGCTGAAAAGAATTTCAATGGTATTTTGATGGGGATTGCATTGAATCTGCATATTGTTTTTGGTAGTATGTCTATTTTGACAATATTAAGAAAAATATTGGGGCTGGGATTATGGCTCAGAGGTAGAGCGCTTGCCTAGCACATGCTGGTTCGATCCTCAGCACCACATAAAAATAAATAAATAAAATAAAGGTATTGTATCCAGCTACAAATATATATATATATATATATATATATATATATATATATATATATATATATATATATTTTTTAAGTACATGGGAGGTCTTCCCATCTTCTAAGGTATTCATTTTTTTTCAATCTTCTATAATTGTCATTGTAGAGCTATATGTTAGAGGAAAGACAGTCTTTTAACAAATAGTGCTGGGGAAACGATATTTGTTATTGGGGTCCTATATGTGGATGTCTATCTCATTTCTCATATGCTACTATCTCACTGAAGATATTCTTAATGCCTTTAGGCTTATCACCATGTGCTTTTCTATCTCAATGACTCTAAGGTTTTTTCCTGTTAATACTGTCCCAGACATTATTCTGTCTGGGACATTATTCTGTCCCAGAATATTCTTGTATATTCTGATCATGGTATTTTTTCATTGCATATTGAATATTCAAGTTCATATATTCTTCAAAGTCTGAAGTTCTGTTTTCTACACAATCTAATCTGTTAGTGATGCTTTCAGGTATATTTTCAAATTGCTTTATTGTGTTTTTCATTTCCAGGAGTTCTGACTGGTTTCTTTCCAATATTTTTCTTTATTGAAATATCTCCTATATTTGTCCTCATAGTTCATCCCATAGATCTTCTTTTAGTTCACTGAGCATTTTAATAATCAGTTGTTTTATACTTTCTCTAGAATTTCATCCATTTCCATATCTGTGGGATCCTTTATTGGGGGATTGTGAATTTTCAGGGGAGATTTGCTTACTTGTTGGTCTTGAACTTGCACATTTGTTGAGAATGATTCACCTTTCCCTTTTATACAGGTGTCCCTTTGTATGTAGTTATCTTTTTTCTTTTAGGGCTTCTCTCTCTCTTTGATGTATGACTAAATGTCCGGGAGTGGGATCTGAGGTCCCCCTCTGGTGGTTCTTCTTGGGGTCTGGCAGTTGGCTTGGGGGTTTTGTCGCCCCAGTTCTATGTGTTGAAATAATGTTGAGGAGTGTGGGGAGTTAGATTTGCTGTTACCTGACTGAATTGTGAGTATTCCTCAGCAGCAGGATTTCTACTCTGAACCTGAAGTGTACCAATCACTTTCCAGCCACTAGTAAAGGAAGTGGGAAACCTGGTGACTCTTTTTTTTTTCATTTCATAACTTTTCCATGAAAATAATACATTTAAGAATACAAAAAAATAAAACAAACAGGGCAAACAAATACACATTTGAAATAATTCTCATACATTTACTAATAAGTAACGTATTTTGACTACTCTCTTGTGAAACTCTAAAAAGCTCTGAAGCAATTAATGAAATTTATTTTTAAATTTTAAGTTATCCATTATAGTGGAAAATAATGTATGTAATGTACTTCAGGAGACTTATCCGTCTTTTGACTATAACCAATTTTCAAAAAAAAAATAAGTTCCTTTCTTATTATTTTTTAAGTAATTCACTAGATTATTGAAAAATTAAGCATTTGGTAAGTAAAGGGAAATTTGGAAATATTTAATTTTAAAATTAAAAAGTAGATTTTCAACACAGTACAAATATTACTAATTTCAAGTGCTATATAATTAAAATACTTAGATTTTTTTCATAGGATATTTGTGTGTAGTTATCTTTTTTGTTTTAGGGCTTCTCCCTCTCTTTGATGTCTGAGTAGATGTCCAGGAGTGGGATCTGAGGTCCCCCTCTGGTGGTTCTTCTCCTCCACTGAATTGATTACATTATTTTCCATTATCATTTGCTTTTAGATGCATTTTTATCTCTATAAACAAACAATGTCATTATAAAATTCCACATAAATTCAGTCACAACTGAAAAAAATGAAGAAAACTAATTTTTTATAAGAGACAAGAGAGGATGATGAAAACAAATCATAGGCTTTGTTGGGAGAAAATGACGTGAAAAATAAGAGCAAATAAGATCAAAGGAAAAATTAAGTATTTGAAACACATGCACAAAGATTATCACTGATTATAAATACATTGCAATTAAAGCAAGAGTCAGACTTGGATGGTTTAATGGGCTGGATGAAAGGGAAAGCCCTCCACTCGAGTCTCTGGTGGCAGGTGTTATGTATAAACCCTTAAGCACAAAACAGTAAGCACTGAAATCTGGAAGTTTACTGACTGTGCCAGACAGCATCCAAATATAATGTGAACTGTTGTAAATTTGTGAATGGTTGTAAAATGGTTGTAAATTTCATATCAGTATAAAAACTTTACAACCATCAATCTCTCATGGTACACCTGTAACCCATTCTCTCCTGGCCACTGCTAGGGAGCTTCGCTTTAGAGAGCAATAAAAGGCAGAATAGGATTTAATGGGAAAATGTATACTACAAGCAATATTAGATGCTACCCAGGTTTTTTAGGAAAGAATAGTATGGACTCAAGATGAAATCTGGGGGTACATAAGTTTTGAATAGATGAAAGAAAATAGGGCACTTCAAGTAGTAACAAGTTGCTGAGTGAGAAACCAAAACAGGATAGAATACTATTAACAGTGGGTGAGAAAAGTGTTAAACATCTGATGTTTAATTTCCTGGAAAGTGGCCAGAGTAGACTGTGTTGTAAATTTGTGTGTTGGTAAATAGAAAATTTGTAGCTTAGAATGAGATGAGTAAATCATGAAGAACCCTGAAAATCAGATCTGAATGCTGTTTTGTGAGTGGAACTCTCTCATCTCTTAAAGATAGATCTGGCCATCCTGGACAGGCCGGACCAGAAAATGAGATGAGAGAGGAATACCAGTCAGGAAGCTCTACTATGTGTGATGAGGCAATGAACCAGAAAAATAGAAATAGAAATAGGGATGAATTGGAGACACTTTTCAAAGAAAAGATCAATGGGATTAAGATATTCAGCAGATTGAGGAAAAAAGATGAGTCCAAGGCTTTGAGGCCAAAGAACAGAAAGAATGATGGTATCTTGTTCAGAAAAGAATTTGGGGGTCTGGGGATGTAACTCAGTGGTACAGCATTTCACTGGCATGTGAGAGGCCCTGAGTTTTCAATCCCCAGCACAGCAAAAAAGAAAAAAAAATAATAATAATGTGGGAAGGAGACTTAGTTGGGAGATGAACCAAGGATTCTAATGGCCAAGTGTCCTGGAGGCAATGGGAAGTATGGAATGGAAGCACAGGTAAGAGATTTGATGGATAAAGGAGGATAATCAACATAGTCATGTGGCAGATGAAGCCTGAGGAGGATGTGATGTAAGCTCTCCAAGAAAGCAACATAAGCTCAGATGCTGAAAACTGTTTGGGGATGTTTACTAATTCTTGCTTAGCAGAAGAAAAGAAAAAGAATTACTGAAGGAGGCAGAGAAACACTGTGTTTACTAATTCTTGCTTAGCAGAATAAAAGAGAAAGAATTACTGAAGGAGGCAGAGAAACACTGTGCAGAATGGGTGGTATATGTCATCAAAGTAGGAGAGATCTCAAGTAGCAAAAAATGTTGGTCTAACAGTCCACCTCCCCCATCAGGCTGTGTGGGTGTTCAAACCCTCCTTCTGTCACTTCTTAGTTATGTGTCATTGCAAAAGTTTTTCTCTTTTTCTTAGTTTAATCATCAGTAAAATGGTGACTATATATATATATATATATATATATATATATATATATATTATACACACACACACATATATATATATGATTAAAAGAGAAAGCATATACAGTATACTTAGCATGATATCTTGTGCTTAGAAATGGAGGAAACTGATGACTTTCAAGAGGAGAAAAATGCAAAGGGTTAAAGAAGGACTGAGAAATAGGTATAAAGAACTTACTAGAGAGTCTTTGCCCAAATGTTTAGAGGTCACAGAAAAGTTGTCAGAAAAGGCAACAGGCTGAAATAAGGCTTTGCTTGATTTTGCTCCATATTGACCAAGGGTTATCATTGCTATTCTTGTCATGGAAGCTTCTCTAATTAGGTTTGGGCCGTCTTTTCATTTACATGAGGTTTTGGCAACCTTCAGAATAAAAATTAAATAATTGCACAACAAATAAATGATCCTGTCAAAAATACAAGGGAACAGTAAAATGGTGCAGTCACTGTGGAAAACAGTATGGCAGTTCCTCAAAAAATTCAAATACAATTACCACATGATCCAGTAATTCCACTTCTGGGTCTGTACCAAACAGAATTGAAAGCAGAAGTCAAAAAGATATCTGTACACCTATGCTCATAGCAACATTATTACAATAGCCCAAAGGTGGCAATAACCCAATGTCCACTGATATGTGACTGGATAAACAAAAAATGGTACATATAATGGAATACTCTTCAACCTTTAAAAAAAGAGAACCCTCAAACATGCTACAACATAATATTCATAGAGACAGAAGGTGGAATGGTGGTTGCCAGGAGCAAGGAAAAGGTAGAATAGGGAGATATTTTTCAATGGGTACAAAGTTTCAGATGGGATCATGAAAACACCCTGCAGTATGATGGTGATGGCTGCACAACAATGTGTATGTACTTAATACTACTCAAATAGCTGCTTAGGTGGCTAAAATGGTCGATTTTATGCTATATGTTTTACCACAATAAAAGAATACATATTGTGTCTATTATATGTGTGTATGTATACACACACATACATAATATAAACAAAGGCCCTGCCCTTTTCTACAATAAATGGATTGAAAAGTCACGAGGAACAACTTGTAAATAGTAGATTTTAAAATTTTATTTTGTATATACAAAACAAAATGCATAATGTAAATATAGTTTAAAATTTTGAAACAAACATCTAAGCAGTTACCATCCAACTTAGAAGTCAGAATGTCACTATTGAGATGACATCACTTCTGCTAGGGGTAATTTCCAATTCTAGATTTGTATTTATCATCATTCACTCTTTAATAGTAAAGGTGTGTGTGTGTGTGTGTGTGTGTGAGAGAGAGAGAGAGAGAGAGAGAGAGAGAGAGAGAGAGAGAGAGAGAGAGAGAGAGATCCCAAACAATATTTGTACCTTGCGCTCTCATCTCACCGCTAGATGGCAGGGCACCTGGGGGAGGCTGGAGACTCCTCCCTGGTGAAGGCTGGAGCATACTTATTGAGAATTGTGCTAACTTCTCAATAGTTGAAGCTTTTATCATCATGCAGTGAATTTCTCGATTTCCAACCGTGAATTTTACCTGTTTTTAAAAAATCTCTTTTGTCTGGTATCAGTTTGTCAATGTCAACTTCTTGGGGTTATTTGCATGTTTATATCATTTTTACCTTCAGTCTTTCTGGGTTTTTTTCAGATGTGACAGTACCTGTATTTTTAATAATCCACTCTGATAATTTCTATACTTTAATACATTTAGGACTATTTCTCTTGGTTGATTACTGACATGTAGGGAGGACTTTCTATCATGTTATTTGTCCACTTTTCCTACACTCTCCCCATCTCCTTTTTTTTTTTTGGTCATATTTTGGTGATTATATTAACTTATAATATAATTTTTGTAATATTACTTCTTAATTTTTTTAGTTGTAGGATGGGCACAACAATACCTTTATTTGTTTATTTTTATGTGGTGCAAGGGATTGAACCCAGTGCCTCACAAATGCTAGGTAAGTGTTCTACCACAGAGCCACAAACCCAGCCGTGTAGTACTACTTTTTAATACTTTGTACAAGGCCACATATGTAGAGTAAAATTTATACATACTTGGCTTTTTATCAAGTCTAAAATTAATCATTATATTTATCCTCCTCTACTTCCAAATAAAAGAACATTAAGTAAAAGGGAATAAAATACCATCAACCTCAGACTGCTTTAATTTCTCATCTAGGGATTTCCCAACTAGGCTGCTGCTGGTATAAATCTAAACCTAGATCTAGTCAGTAGCTACAAACTCTTGGAGGCTATTTTCCCCCAACAGGAAGCAGCATAGGAGACAGTTCTTCATTGATTACCCCTACCTGTAGGCCAATGTTTCCAGCCTTCCTTTCCACATTGAAGGTCTCAAACTTAGACCAGAAGGAAAATGCTTCAGTTTAGTCATTTGCTCTTTGTGAGCCAGGCCTGGTCTCTCTCCTCCCTGCATCTCAAAGTTTCAAATTTTTGCTCTCTACATTTGCCCTCAGGTGAGCCCTCATTTCTTCAGTAAGTCACTATTCTATATTCTGCTTCACTTTATTTGGTGCTTGAAGATTTCTCTCATTCTATGGCAAATTCAGCAAGACAATTGGAAAAGTATGTTTACTGAGATTTGTCTGGCAATCTAGGTGTAAGGGTGGTGGGTGGGGCTTTTGGTATTTTTAGCTTGTCCCTTTCTGTATTAAAAATGGAATCATAATATCATATTCATATGTGCATAGAATTATATACCATGTATAAACTTTAAATTTTTTGTTTCAATTTGTCTTTGCTTCAATTTGAACTTTTCATGTGAAAATGTTTGTTTCTTTCTTAAGATTAGATAAGAAGGCTGGGATCGGCTCAGTGGTAAGGGTAGTCACCTAGCATGTGTGAGGCCCTGGGTTCAATCCTCAGAACCACATAAAAATGAATATATAAAATAAAGATATTGTGCCCATCTGCAACTAAAAACAAAAACGATTAGATAGTCCAATAGCTGTTCAATAATTATTTTTATTTAGAAAGGCCTAATGTCAAATCAGAGGATTCAGAGTGTAAATTTTGCTACAACTTGTATCTGGCTAGTAAGAATTGAAGCAACTTGGAAAGATGCTCATAACATGCTGTTGAATAAATAGGGTTTGTGCAACCACAGTTTTCATTTATACAAACACATATACAGTTAGATTGAAACAAAATTGGGAAGAAGATATCCAATATTTGGGGGTGATATTATTAGGGAATATTTGTTTACTTCTGTTGATGTCCACTTTTTAAAGTGTGATGTTTTATATGAAGAACATAATTATTTACAACAAAAAACCAAGGATTAGTAAACCACTTTCTAGAATGCATCTGTGTTTGGGGTAGCAGAGTCCCCAATACTGAGACTGACAAACAGAGGCTGGGTGACCTCTGGTTCAGGATTGCTGTCATCTTATGATTCAAAGATTCCCATTTTATTTTCTCTCCTGTGCACAGGTCAAGCAATCAATGCCTCAGACTGATAAGCAAATATGCATCCCGCCCGAGCTGCCGGAATTGCTGAAGCAGTTTACCAAAGCGGCCATCCGGACCCAGCCCCAGGATCTCATCCAATGGGCTGCAGAGTACGTGTTCCTTTCTCACCTCCAGTCTCCTCGGGGAGAGAGAAAGGAGGAGAAAGGGTCATGAAAATTTGAGGTTGTCATGGCTGCAGCCAGAGAGTCCGGACTGATTAGCATAATCTCTGGCTAATTTTTCAGTTTTCTCGTTGCTTTTGATGTTTTAAAATCCACATATAAATACATCGAATGGGGAGAGATACCCTCCCCTAAGAGAGCTAGACTGAGCAGCTGGACGCCAAGGCTATAGGTCAAGTGTCCTAGTGTGAACAGTAAGAGTTAGACTTCTACATCACACCAGCACACGCCCGCCCCTGCCTGCATCCCGTCCCTCTGTCCCAGTGAAAAGGGAAGCACGGAATTTCCCAGGCCGGTTAGCCTGGATGAAACCAGGACCTCGTTCTCCTGTCTCGCCGCTAGATGGCAGGGCACCTGGGGGAGGCTGGAACTGGCCGGCGGAGTGGAGCGGGTGGATCTTTCCAAACTGGGTCCTTCCTGTAATGAGACATTTCTCCACGACTTGCGCCGGACTAGAGATACTTTGTATCTTACCTTTGGGGAAATTACTATTTTCTTTAAGGTTTCTTTGAACGAATCTGTTCTCTCAGCATAAAGATGTCCGCACAGTCACGAGGCATTTTGAAGAAGGCAACAGATGAGAGTGATGAGGTCAGGCTTGGTTGTGAGCGGTGTGCACAGGTGCCCCTTTTCCAAGAGCCCCCAGAGCCTGCTCAGTCAATGGAGCTTGCACAATAGCTGCTGGCTTGCGCTGAAGCAGCTTTATGCAGAAACCCTCTCAGCTATGAAATTGCTTCTTAGACAAACACTCCTGTTGGAAACTGGGTAACCAGGGCTTGGGGCAGGAGTTGGAAACTAACCAAACCTCCTGGATCCTGACTATTTTTACTATGATGATTACTTCCTTAATAGTAATTCAGTGGGAATGGGGGGATGAAGGGAGACTGCGGAGGAGCCCTGTGGTTGGGGGAAGGAAGAATGTTCTCAGCCTGAGGGTGAGTAGGTGTTCTGAGCAGAAGGGGAGGAGAGCTGTGAACACCTTTCAGATGGTATAAAATGTCTTCCAAGAGGGCCTTACAGTTTCTGAGCCAGTGTTCTGCACTCTTGGGCTGGACTAGGAGGAAGCTTTTAGAAATGGAGGGGAAAGTGAGCCAGCTGTGCCATAAAAAGAGACATTAAAAATAGAGTTGCTTCACCTAGTAATGAATCCTGTTTAGTTTTCCATTCTAAATTTGATCTATTACCTCTAAGATTGGACTTTAGCATCAGAAGACTGATTTTTTTTTTCAGCATAGTCAGACAGAGACTCTGTTTTATACTATACAATAGTTTAACACTCCATTTTATTGTTCTTTTGCTACTCTAGTATAGTTAGAAAAATGACATTTCTTAATATTGCCTCTGACATTTATGGAAGAAAACATTCCCCTATTGTAGACTGGTAGCACCTGTATTATATGATATGCTATAAATTTTTTAGACATCCGTGAAAAATCAGTTTGTACTTTAACTACAATGAAAAAGAGCATGACCTAAGAGCACTCTTCATCCTATTTAGACATGAAAAGCCCTTATCAGATTGTTTCATGTGATTACAAACTTGTAGCCTTTTAAAGGATAAAACTCCACACAATATTTCCAAGATATGTATTTAATTCATTGCAAGAAAGAATTTCCCTACATATTTGCTGTCAATGAGGAAACTACCTACCAGACATTTCAGCAGAACATACAATTATTTCTCCTGTAATAGGCATGTGTGACAATACAAATTTACTGTTTATAACCGTAGAATTGTTTACTTTCAAATGAAGCTTAATAACCCAGAGAACTAAATCCATGACTATAGCTTCATTTCCATGTTCTCCAACTACTCAGCTCCACTAAAAAGTCTAAAGATGTTTGAAGAATGCTGAGAATAATGAATGTTACTCTCCATCTCGGTAGTAACTTCTGTACAGTGAGGTGCCATGGTGTCATTGCCCTCGGTTTATATCACCCAATCTGGTTACAGAGCCTGAGGTTATACCCAACTTCAGTTGCCATGCTGCACCCATACCCATCGCAATACTGACCTGTCTGTAGAGAGTTCTCATGCACATTGTTAGAAGTGCCCTTGAAGCATTTCTTCTACCCTTCCTGTTGACATCCTCCAAGAGAGAACCTGGAGGGTGCTGCTTTAGGCCATGTGGTTTTAGCTTTGAATGCTCTGTGTCTTAAGAGACAGGCAATGGTTAACTCTATTGAATGGTTTCACCCTAAAATGGGCTGCTATAAAATTTCTACTCTGTTCTTTTCATGCTATCTGGAGAAAATAAAGGCCAGAATTTATTGATTCAGGCATAGACAGTAACAAGACTTTTGATGGAGAACACACCCTGCCATATAGCATCAACCACCATGTCACCTGCTCATACCCATTCCCTGCTGCAGACAGCCTCTTTCCATCCATGCCAATACTGAAATAGAACTTAGTTTATTTTCCACATTGTCCCCCAAAGTCCATTTCATTCACAAAGCAGTGGTGACCAGGCATGGTGTTACTGAAATTGTTGAAGAAACAAAGAGAAGCGTTTTGCTTCATGCGAATCATATTAAGCTTGAAACCTTCTTTGGCTTGTCTTCTCTCCTGAGCCTCCCTTAGTGCCCTGCCAGTCTTCTCTGTCTTCCTTGTAAAGCCTCAGGCCTCTCTCCCCAGCCAGAAACCCTTCCTCACTTACCCCAGGAGCCACTCTATTCCCTCCCCTTACTCAGGCAAATCATTTTTGTTCTCTTCCAAATTCTCTTCCCCACCCATTGCCTGATTCAACACAGATGTACACATGTATATATGTATATATCCTATACATATGTATCCTAGGATATATGACCCTCTGTGTATATGAAACACTAGGAGGGATGACTTGGGGAAAAACAAAACAAAACTTGACTGAATATGCCCCAATATAATTGCACAACATACTTTAGTTGGTTTGAATATTCCTCATCCTTAGAAATAAACTTTTATACCCTAAGCATGCTCCATTTCTTAAAGTAACACAATCAGGCTTTTCTCATATGCAAATGAACTAAGCACAGTGTCTAAATGCTTTCAAAATGTTCTTTCCTCTACTCTCTTCCCTTAAAAATGAGTCGGGGGAGAGGAAGAGGAAATTCCTCATGCAGCTGGAGGCTGCTGGAGTATGGGACACTCTCCACCCTGCTAATTTTTTTTTTTTTAGTCATACATGACAGCAGAATGTATTTTGACATATAATACATACATGGAATGTACATACATCAATCATAATGTCTATTCTATTCTGCTGCCCTTCCTATCCCTGCTAATTTTTGTCTTGCAGTTATTTTGGGTCTATGTCCCGTGGAGAGATCCCTCCAGTGAGAGAGCGGTCTGAGCGAGTTGCTTTGTCCAACTGGGCGGAGCTCACACCTGAGCTGTTAAAGATCCTGCATTCTCGGGTAAGAGGCATGCAGGGAAAGGTTGCTGCTCTGTGGGTACAAACAGAGGCCATCTGTTCCTCTGCCAGTCAGCTGTTCACTTAGCATGACCCTAAAGTTCACTAAACCTTGCCCTGAAGGTAAATGTCCCCTTGGGTAAATTGAGTAGGCCAAGGGCTAGCTTGTCATGGGGCCATCACAGATCCCCTTAAGCTGACACAATGTCCAGGGACTCAGTGCAGTGCTAATCCCTTCTCTCCTGAAAAATATGGGTCTGCAGTTGCTTAAAAGTGTCTCCCAGATGGATCAACAAGGCCATGACATGCGACCATCACACTTTGGGGAGGAGCTTATTGTAGTTCCCCAGTACAAACATAGCCTAGTTTTTAGGGAACACCCTGACATTCTCCCCAGCCCTGTCATCCTAGAAGTTGCCTGATAAATGAAAGAGGAGAAACTGGCTTGAGAAAGTTGGTGGTTTGGCCAATTCTCAAAAAAATATGGATTAGCACCACCATTCCTTGTCCTAAGATCTTGGCAGAGAGATCTGAGGCAATTCAGGACTGACTTAGCCAACGACCTCAGTTCCAGAGATTTAGTGTTTTATTAGAATCAGAGGGCTAGGAAAGGGGTTGGGGCTTCACTGGGGCAGCTGTGCCCTGGTCACTTTGTTGGCCAACAGTCAGTCATTCACTCCTGTCCTTTTAACTTCCAAGTTCCTTGTGCATTGAGCCTGATGGAGCTCTAGAGGGAGATCAAACAACGTTAGGCATCCAGTCTCAACCCCTACACATCAGCCATGTTTCCCACATCATTCCTGGGGAAATGGGAGGTAAATGAGATCCAGTGCAAAGAATTCAGTGGAGACTTGGAAGCAAGAGACCCTACATCTTGTTCTCATTTTACCACTTGTTAGTGGTCTCAACAAGTTCTTGCCCCTTGGGTTTGTCTTCAGTCTGTCCTATCTGTCATGTAGGGACAACCTAGGAATAAAACAAATCAAAAAAGCATCAGAAGAAATTAAAATACAAAGTAAATGTCTATCTCTAATATAATTCTGACATCTGAAGTTACAAAATATATATGCATATTAAATGATATCTCAGCATGCTCTTCAGTAACCTTGCAAGGAGAACTGCCAAAGAGGGTCCTCTGACCTCCCTAATTAATACCTACCCTCAACCCCACCCCTTTACATATGCTGGCAGAACTTGGGGACTGACCTGCCAATCAGGGCATCTCCTACCTTTCTCTTCATTCTTTATGTTGTGTCTGTCCTCTGCCCTGCAGGTTGGTGGCAGGCTGATCATCCATGCAGATGAACTGGCTCAGATGTGGAAGGTGTTGAATCTGCCAACAGATCTGTTTAATAGTGTGATGAACGTGGGTCGCTTCACGGAG
Organism: Urocitellus parryii; assembly: GCF_045843805.1. Taxonomy (NCBI): domain Eukaryota; kingdom Metazoa; phylum Chordata; class Mammalia; order Rodentia; family Sciuridae; genus Urocitellus; species Urocitellus parryii. The sequence goes on along the minus strand of NC_135532.1, from coordinate 171,293,985 downwards.
GAGATCGAGTGGCTAAAGTTCTTAGCCCTTTCCTGCAGCTCTCTTGGAGTTGTAAGTTAGCCCCCCACCCCCCTTGAATTCCTTAAGGGAAAATCTTCCTCCAGACTTGGAAGGAAAATCCATCTACATATTATCACCCCTGCAGGGCTAATGACCAGCCTGCTTCTTTTTGTCTTCTCTTCCTCTCTGAATTAAGAAATGCATTTCTGTATGCATCAGCTGGAAGCAGGAGATGGGAGGAGGGAGAGAAAGAATTATCATCAGGTTTTAGGGACAGTTCAAATTATTTGTGAAATTTGATCATTGCCCTCAGATTTATTTTCACTCTACTCCACACCTTTCATTTATAATTCCTAGAGATAACCAAGAGCCAGCTATAGAATAAGACTTGCTCACTTGTAGATTCCAGACACCCTCAAGATATACCAATAGTGACTTTTTAAAAGGGGTGTAGCATTATAGAAAATGACTATTAGATAAACATAATTGGATGCAATGATCAGAGATAAGAAAGCAAGCAAAGAGAGATGAGGCTATTTCTAGAACTACAGTTATGACATCACTGTGCATACAGGATGTTCATACAAATTCATGCCTTTTCCAAATTTGACTTGTTTAGCAACTAGAAAAGCCATTTTCCTGTTTTGAAGCAAAAGATGCTAAAAACAGTTTTTTAATATACTTAAAGCTTAGGTAACTTATATGTGAACTCACCCTTGTTAATAATTGTTATGATAACTTAAATAAAAAGTGAATCAAAATTATTCATTTTTTAAAACTATCCCTGAAATGATACATACAAATTTAAGCATTAATGAGGGAATTATCACCTCAGCCCAAACCAACTGGTATGAAAAGGTAGTTTGAATTATTCAGCACATCTAAACACGATCTTGTTCTTTCTTCTCCAATATGCTTGGAACACATATTTGACATTCTGTTTCTGAGCAAATTTAGCAGAAATACTGTAGTTCAACTTTTGGGTTTCCCCTGTGACCTTTAGCATAATCATTTCTTTAAATAGAAGAAAAGGAGAGCCTTAAGGGTTGATTTTTTTCTTTATTGTCCTTATATAACAAATACATTACTATCCTCCAAAGAAGAGAGGAAAAGGTAGTAGGGGCAAATGAGCTGTCAATCACAACTGCTATCACTTCTGTGGGGGGGGGGCGGGGGGGCTCAAGAGCTGGATGCTTCGGCACATGCCTATTATAAACCCCAGGGATCCAAGAAGCTGAGGCAGGAGAATTGCAAGTTCAAGGACAGCCTCAGCAACTTAACAACACTCTCCCTGTTTCAAAATAATAAATAAAAAGGACTGGAGATATAGATCAGTGGTAAAGCATGCTTGGGTTCAATCCCCAGTGCCTTCGCTACCACCCACCCCCACCAAAAAAAAAAAAAAAAAAAGACACCAAGCCTCAAGTATTGGAAGAAATTACAAAAGAGAAAATTAAAATCACACATAAAATTCTCACAGGCCTACAAGTTTATTCATATCACATTCAGAGATGTATGTGTGGGGTTTTTTTGTTTGTTTGCTTCAGGTTTTGTTTTTGTTTTCTGGTGGGGTATAGTTTTTTATCTTATCTAAAGTTAATTCTGATGACCTTGATTTATCCCACCTGAAAAAAGGTAGAAGAGGAAGATAAATAGATTCCATTCAATCCAGGAGTTTAGTCTGATGCAATAAATGAAACTGCCTACAGGTAACTGTCTCTCTCAGGTTTCGCCTCACCATTCTCTCTGGGGTGGTTTAGGACCTCAGAGCAGCCAAGTAAAGGGGTTCCCATGCCTCCTAGTACTTTCCCGCCTTCCTCTGATCACAAACTGCTTACAGCTTAAGTTTTTGGTATCTCTCTGATTAGGCAAAGTCTGATGATGCTCCCCCCACCCCAGCCCCAGGCTCATCTCAGTTGTCACTCCTGCTGGGAACCTCTGAAATCTCTTCCAGGTTTTCTTCATCTGCTCCCTGGCTTTGGCAGTCTATGTTTCTCACCATCTTATGAGGTGTCCGACTTGTCCTCTTGTCTTCATACTTCACAGTAGCCAGGAGCAACTTTGGAAAGTCACACTCTGACCCTTCCTGTGCTTAGGTTACTAGGTGGCTACTAGTTTTCCTCTGATCGACCTGCCTCACAAATTGGGGTGGAGGAACAATGAAGTGAACTATATTTTTCCACTTCCCTTTTAAAATAAGGAGGTTGGATTGAAAGTTCTTTGAAGTTCTCTTACCTCTAGCATTCTGAGATTCTATTTCACCTTCTCTGTTCCCACCAAGGCACTCTCATGCCTACCTCTGGATAAGAGTGAACCATTCCAATTCTGAGGGATCCTGAGATATCTGACTTTGCCACTCACCATACCTATAAAAGAAGCACCTAGTGGGGAAGTTGGCCTAGAGTTCTAGTCTGTAAATAAAGAGTGTCCTGTGAATTCAAGAATCAGTACTATCATACCATTTGCATCATGTTGGACCATTTCTGGAAATTTAAATGTGGACTAGCTCAGTGCTAGGGTCTGAAACTTTGTATCTTCCCCACCCAACTCATATGTTGAAACCTAACTCTCCAAGGGTGGGTATTAGGGGTTGTGGAGCCTTGGGGAAGGGATTAGAGCCTTATAAAGAAGCTTGAGGGAGGTCTGTTTGCTCCTTCTTCCATGTGAAGACACAGTGAGGAGTCTCCATCATGAGGAATGGGTCCTCTCCAACCCCTGAATCTACTGGCCTCTTGATCTTGGACTTCCCAGCCTCTAGAACTGTGAGCAATAAATTTCTGTTGTTTATAAATTAATTAGTCTAAGATATTGTGTTATAGCAGCCCAGACTAAGACAGAATGTCACCAGCCAGTGGAGGCCTTGTTTCTAGATAATCCACATAGCTGTCCTTAGAGACAAGCCAGGAATTCCTCCTTCCTTTGTAAGCTAGTTTTGATCTCTGTGCCATCTAGAGAAGCAGTTTGCTCCTTGTGGAAGAGACCATTGCAGGAACTTTCACTCCACTGGGTAATAACAGTACTGACTCCAGTCGGAGCTCTCCAGACCTAACACACATGGTTCCAAAAGCTTCAGCATGCAGACCAGTGTCCCTCTTCCCTTTCACTCCTTCCTCCAGGCTGGCCTATACCACCTCCTGCTCCACTAAGACTGATTATATAGATCATATAGAGAGTATAAGATCATGTTCACTTGAAGGAATGACTTCTCGATTGTTAGCAAACCATTCCTTTCTGAGCCTTTTGCCTCTGTGTTTGAAAACGAGGCTTGTAAAATGTTAAGGCCATCTCTGTGAAAATGGATTCCTATCCCACAGAGAAGTCTTGTGAATGAGAATGGAGATCTCTGCTTACTTTAATTTGTTTGAATTTATCAAAAGGCTATAGTCTGGGACTGGGGATATAGTTCAGTTGATAGAGTGCTTGCCTTGCATGCACAAGGCCCTGGGTTCAATCCCCAGCACCACAAAAGAAAAAAAAAAAAAAAGAAGCTATAATCCAAAGAGTTTTTTTATCCATTTATTAAATCTTTTAAAAATTTAAAAATCTATGAGAGCTTTAGAATTTGAGGGTTTATTGTTTTAATAACCAATAAATGATACACCCACTGTATTCAAGGGCTGCTATAACAAAGTACCACAGACTGGGTGGTATAGACAACAAAAATTTATTGTCTCACAGTTCTGGCAGCCAAAAGTTTTAAGATCAAGGAATCAGCAGGGTTGGTTTCTTCCAAGGGCCCTTTCTTTGCCTTATAAAAAACCATCATCAACCAATGTAATTCCACATCATGCACAACTAGAAGAATGGGAAGTTATACTCCCTATATGTGTAAAATGTCAAAATACATTCTACTGTCATGTACAACTAGTAAGAACAATTTTAAAAGATATTTATAGCTATAAAAAAAAACTATCATCACCCTGTGTTCCTCTGACTCCACATGTCTAGAGTCTTACTCTGTGTCCTAATTCCCTCTTCTTATAAACACACCAATCATATTTAATTGGGGACCATCCCAAGGACTTCATTTTTTAAAAAAAGTTCTTTGTTGGAATATAATTATATTCTCAGGTTCTGAGGCTTATGGTTTTAACATGTGAGTGGGAAGGATACAGTTCAGCCCATAACAGCACCCCAACGAAGAGGATGACAGAACAAAAGAAATAGGGGTGCAGAGAGAAGTCAAAAGAATGAGCTGTGGATAAAAATTATGTAGTTCAGGACTGGGTGTGGTGACACATACTTATAATCCCAGCGACTCAGGAAGCTGAGGCAAGAAGATTGCAAGTTTGAGGCCAGACTCTGCAGTTTAGTGAGACTCTCAGCAACTTAGTAAGATTTTGTCTTAAAATAAAAATTAAAAAATAAAAAGGGCTGAGGATGTAGCTCAGTGGTTGAGCACAGGAGTTCCATCCCCAGTACCACAAAAAAAGAAAAAGAAAAAGTTCAGTTTAATTTACGTACATTGATACTTGCAAATGTACCCCAAACCTTTGTCATGCTAACCTCATCTCACAGTCATGGGGTCCCATCCTCACTGATAACCTCATGTATGTCCACCCTCCCTCTCTTAGGTGGAAATCCCTGGAATGATGCCTCATCCTGTGCTTCACCTCCAGAGCCACAGCTGTTGCAAACCCCAAATTTCTTTGGCATCATTTTTATTTTTAAATCATTGCACAGTGAAGATTCTATTTCATAAAATAACAATGCTTGTTAAATGGAAAGAAATGAAATTTAAATATTGACTCAATTAAAATTAATAATTAGTTAATGCAAATAACATTTGAATTCACTGCCTTCAAGGAAAACTGTCACTCCAGGAGGATGGGCTGACTTTCTTCCACATCTTTGCCTGCTGTATGACATACAGACTTACACCCTGGGTAATACACACCAAAGCAAAAGAAGTGCCATCTAGACATTTGTTATGTTCAGGCAGAGGGTAGGAGTAGAATCATGAGCATCAACGGCAAGGAAGAGCAATTCTCCACTGGCCATGCACATGGGAGAGACAGTGGCTATTTGTTCATCCCTAGTTCACTACGCAGGGCTGATTTTTCACTGCTCCCTGGAAATTGTGTAAGGCATCTGTGCACCATCTCTTTCTGTAAACCACCAAGATATATATGCTGACCTATCTCTGCTAATTCAGAGCTCAGCAGTCTTTTCTTTGAATCACTCCTTTTCTTTGCCCCATCACTTCACAACTCTCTTACTTGTGAAATTTATGCAAAGGCTACATTTATTTAAAGATGTAGGATCAGTTCTGAACATGATTCTTTAATGTTCAAGTTTCATTGTAAGGTGTGATTGCTTTGGTAGCAAACCTTCTATTAAAACTGGCACATCATCTGCTCATTTCCCCCCCAGAAACACTAGGGTTAGTATTATGCAATATAGATGATTCTGCTTAGATGTATCTGCATGTTTAGAAGAATGGTTTTATCTTGATACTCAGTCCTATTTTCCTAGCATTTGGAACTCCTGTCTTCCAAAGAATATTGCCCTTTTCTTACATTTTCTCCCCTACTTTGACATTCCTCAAATAATTCATTAGACTACAACAGGCTGGAAAAATTACCTCAACCCTTTAGAAATAAGACTGGAAAGAAATAATAAGAACTAATTCTAATTTTATAGCCTGTAAAATCAATGACCCCCATCTTTAATAAGGAATTGGCTGATTAAAGTCACAAATAACTTATGAGTTTCTAGCAGCTTGTAAATTTAATTTCTTGAGAATAGCCCTCTAACAAAGAAAGGAAAGAAAAAGATACCCCTTTAATAATCAATGTTTTTAGATGAATTAAGTGCTATTTTGAGGATAAAATGCTAAACTTTCTAGAATCTTAAATCATAGTCAACTTCATTTTATAAGAGCAATATTTTTGTTTTCTCTCTTGTACCTAAACTGATCTCAGAACTCTAGCCTAGAAGAGTAACTTTCTTCATGTATCTTATAGACCATTGCCAAAACTCTTAAGATAGTGTGTGAAGTTTTATCCAGTGACCATGATGGTGGACCTCCACGGATCCCTTTCAGCACCTTCCAGTTTCTCTACACATATATTGCTGAAGTGGATGGAGAAATCTCTGCATCCCATGTCAGCAGAATGCTAAACTACATTGAACAGGAAGTGTAAGTAAACTTTTCCCAGTAAGAATACTGGGGAAAATAAACTAAAAATCTAATAGGCCAAGTTATAGTGGTCCCTACAGATGATCCCTGGCTTACCATGGCTTGACATATGATATTTTAAAATTTTATGATGGTAAGAAAGCATCACCCATTCAGTAGAAACTAAACTTCAATTTTTAAATTTTGATCTTTTCCTTGGCTGGCAATATATGGTTCAATGCTCCCTCATGATGCAGGCGATGGCAGCAGCTAGCCCCAGCTCCCATTCAGCTTGTGATCCTGAAGGGAAGCAACTGATATTCCACAGTGTACTGTGAAATATAGATCTGAAAGAAACAAGGAAGGGGAAAGAAAAGAATGGTATAGGGACAATGATTCTTGGAGCGCTTGAAACCAACAGCAGAGGCAGTAGCACCTGGGAACATGTTAGACATGCAGAATTCCAGGCTGCACCCTGGGCCTCCTGAATCATAAACTCTAGGGATTCGACCCAGGAATATGTGTCTTAGCAATCCCTTCAGGTGCCTCTAATGCTGCTGCTCAGGCTTGACCAGAGGAGGAGGAGGAGGAGGAAGAAGAGAAGGGGCAGTCAAGAGTTAAGAGAAAAAGGGGTGATGGACCCAGAGCAGAAGCAGAACTATTGGAGTGAGAGAGTTGTTTCTAGGTTATCTTTTTAAAGATTATTTGTTAAACAAACTAACCACAGATATCCATTTTTCCAAACAGAATTGGTCCTGATGGTTTAATCAAGGTGAATGACTTTACCCAAAATCCCAGGGTTCGGCTGGAATAAAAACACGGTTTTGGCAATTTTAAAGGAAGATACAGAGATGATTGTACTTCGCAATGGTTTAACCCCATACACCATCCAAAGTCAATTTTCTTGTGCAACTGGTACACACAAATAAACAATTAGGCAAACGTATGAAATTAGAATTGTGTGGAATGAAGGTGTAAAACTGTCAGAACAAGACATGGTATCAGATTTTAGTATTCTTCCCACATGGGCACTGAATAAAAATGGCTGATGATATGCGGATAGAAAACACATTTCTAGTCAAAGCCAGGCTTAGATTTTGAAAGGTAGAATGCTAACCAGAGTTCTGATGTTTTGTGATTGCTAGATGGAATTTAGATGAGAATCTTTTACATGGTCAATCATTTTTACCAGTTTATTGCAACATTTACTGGTCCTGTGCTAGTCGTTCAACTCATTCACTTATTCATCATTGTTTATTGAGGCTAGCCATGTGCCAGGAATAGGTTTTCAGATAAATACAGGATTCCCAGTTGAATTTTAATTTCTAATATATGATAATTTTTTTAGTGGTTGGTTGGTTTTGCTAAACCTGGCAACCCTAGCCGGGATCTCTGCTGGGTATATACAAATAAATCATATCTGATTTCTGCCCTCAAGGAGCTCACAACCTAACACTAAGACATGAACATAAATCATTTTAATGTAAGTGGCCCTGAGACATACTACAAGAACGTTCCAGTTGTCAGTATTAAAGTATCAGTGTCAGCTGATTTTTCTGGAACATTACACATGTAATGGGACCTTCTAGGAGAAATCCCCTGCATGAGTACAAGACCTCCTGACTGGATCTTAAAGAGTTTTCTTTTTTGAAGGAAGTAGAAGAGATGAACTGTGATTTTTGTTCTTAACACCAGTCATACCAAGGTCTGGGTAGGTCCTTTCTACTTGTAATACTATTTCCTTTTAAAAGCTGTTACTCAGGGCTGGGGCTTTAGCACATGGGAAGCACTGAAGTTCAATCCTCAGCAGTGCATAAAAATAAATAAAATAATAAGTAAAATAAAGATATTGTGTCCATCTACAGTTAAAAAATATTTTTTAAAGTTATTGCTCAAAAATTACATTAGCTTGTAGGCATATATCTCTGTATATAAACTGGAGAGAAATTTGTCTGTGAGTGTCTACGATGAAAGGAGAATGTGATGGGAAGTTATATGGGCCTTGATTTCTACCCAGAATGAAACAAAGGGGCTGAAACAAATTCTTCCCCCTGAGTCATTGGGCTGCACCTGCAAAAGGTAGGCAACAAGAAATCCTGCCTGCTAGCCAGTGTGGCCCATGATTTCTATACACTCTGGGACCTAGGGCTGTTTGAAAGGGGGACGTTTTGCAGGTGAAATCTGGCACTATCATTCACTGGTATTAGAGGATGACTAAAATCCATTAATCTCCTTCAGTTTCTTGGTGTGTCTGTTTCTCTTTCACTGTGACCAAGGCATTAAAACACAGTCTTGTCCAGGAGTTGGAAGGGATGGGAGCAAAGGTGGGGAATCTCTAATCTGGAAGTTTCTAAAATAACCATATTAAGTTAATAATCATAACAGAAGCAAAAAAAGTCCTTTGTCCATTTTGGAAAATAGATTGAAATCAGAAACTCAATCTGTGTAGCCCTGAGCATATTCCCTCAAGAGTAGGCTAATGAAATTCCAGCCATCAAATGTGTATTGGACATAGCTATGAATTTATCGATAGTTCTGTAGCCATCAGTTGCAACTAAACTCAATCGGCAAAACCACCGTTGCACTGCCAATGGCTCCTCTAAGCCAACACTTGATATGTACCATTTTCCTCACTGTGGCAACATTTCTTCTAAGCTATTGATGTTGCTCATTCATAGGTGCTTTCCAGAAACAGCCTCCACAGCACATCCACCAAACCAACCTGCTTCAGCAGTCACTCCAAGACTAGAAAAAAGCTTTGTCCTCCACTGGGGTTTACCATTTTAACAATATGATAAATGTTATATTAATGATAATAGCCAGTATTTATTGAGCCACTGTATGCAATGCTTTACATACCTTCTCAAAACTTTTTTGACAATCAAACCTTATGAAGTCTGGGCCATTACCCCCGTTTTATGGATGAAGAAACAAACTTAGAGAAATTAATTTGCTAAGTGTCACTGGTAAGAAAGAATTTGAATCCAGGTTCATCTGGGTAAAACTTCATTGCCTTGTATGTATGCTTAATGCCAGTCTAGGTATGGGATTTACTCTATAAAATGTCCTGGAACAGGGATTCAAGTGCAAATGGTTTATTTTGGAGGCAATACCAAGAGCAGTGAAGAGGGATGAGGAAGAGCAATGTTAAAAGATAGGAAGAAAGTCACAAAGGGTGTGTTGTCCAGCTATTACCCCTGGATTCCAATACTGTAGGGAACTCTGGGACACAAGACATCTCAGAGTCATCCCAATTTGAGGAATAGGAACACTCTTCATCATTGACTAAAGGCTTTCTGCATTTTTTTATTCCCCTGAGCCTGATCCTTTTGCTCCAGAAAAATGGCTCTCAGGCACGAAGTCATAGGTGTTCACAATAAACAGCCATCAGCAGCTGCTGTATACTGTTCAGATGTTTTAATAAAAGTTTTAACATTTTAATCATTATTATTATATTATCCACAGCTTCTTTTTGAAACTTCTTGAGTCAGGCACAAGTCCACGGGGACTGCAGGGCAACAAGTGACTGACATGTGCTGTATTAAATTTCACACTTAACACAAACCTGGCACACTGTACCAAATGGTTTCTTATGAGATCATTCCAAGGACTCTATTGATACTTGCTGTCAACATACCCTTGTCAGACCATCCCACTGGCCTTCCTATTTTGCCTGGCAATAGCTGAATCCTAGCATGACCCCAGTTAAGCTGTCAAACAGATCCTTGGAACAGATGGTGTGTAGTTCTCCTTTAAAAAGAAAAACATTCAGGAAGCAATAAAATCAGGATTTTATAAAGAAAAAGAAGTGGGTTCTTTCTTTCCTAAGTTAAGCTATTTTGATTAAAGTGAAGACTGAAGATACATTTAAAGCTTCAGTGGAAAAATGCAAAGATCATGGCTCAATTCCATTTTCACTATGCTCCTTGCTCCCCTCTCCTTGATGCTGTTCAAGCAGAGACCTATCATCTCTATTTAGCCAACAACTTCCAGGATCACCAGGGCTGTGCAACAGAAGGAGCTGGACACTCTGGTGTGGGTGGCCAGTTTTGAATTAGAAGAGGAATCTTAATCTAAAATGCTTGGAGCAGCTCCTGAACACCTCTGATGATATTCCATAAAAATGTGCTTCAGAAATGTACACATTAGCATTTTTCTGAGGGAAAAAAATCACAAAACTTATAAACTTGTATATGATTTCAAAAGGTCCAAAACCTTTGGTTTGGAAATAGCTCCAGAAAGTACCAAATGGTTTAAAAAGAGGCAAGAGAATAGTCAGGTCTTTTTGAGCAGAACTGAGTCAGGCCTCCAACATGTGACATTATCCACAGCCTCTTTTTGAAACTTATATTCTGGCAATAAATTTAGATTTTCATGTACTTGAAACTTGAGTTGTCTTCTCTAAATCAGAACCTGGTCAAACATGAACAGAGACTTTCCCACTTTGGAGATGAGCCCATTGCAAAAGTCATTGGTCCAAAGTGCTGAGTGATCTACCTGATAGACAAGTAGAGTTAAACACCCATGATAACAGTGATTAATCTTCTAGATCAGGACTAGCCCTGGACAACCTGAATTTCAGGTAGCTGTTAGCCCAATGCAAGAAAACAGTCCAAACAATGGTTGGTTCATTTACTTAACAAACGATTTAAACAGTTCTACGATGTGCAAGGTGTTGTGCAAGGCACTGGGGATCCTGTACTGAACAAGGTAAAGTCCTTGCTGTCACAAGATTAAATTATTCTTGGGAAGACAGACATCAAACAAATAGTCATAACTGTAATTGTGGAAATGGTGTTATTCTATTATAGTCTAGGGGCACATGAATTAGTTTGCCAAAGCAAGACAGAGGTAGAAGGAAAAGCTTTCTTGAGGAAGTAATCTGAGGGCAAACTTGGAAGCCTACAGCATTGGTTACCACAGATAACAGAAATGTGTTTTGTACCCTACACTCCCTCGCCAGGCTCCAAACTTAAATACCCAGTAGCTGACTCAGTCTTCTGTTGGATACTTCCAAGGCACTCCCTAATTCAACATGCCCCCAAACGACTTCCTAGTTTGCATTTTCCTATAATAAAATGTTTGGGGAAAATGTTTCTATAAACTTCCCTTCTCAATGAATGCCTACCCTTTGCCTTACTTCCAAATTCTAATACCAAATTCTACCCATTTGAGCTCCTACACCTCTCTCAAATCTGTTCATCTTTCCTCCTCATTCCCACCCAGTTTCCCATTGCTTACAAGGCCTTCATAAGGCATCCAGGTCTTCTATGAGTCTGGTCCCGACAGAAAACCAGAAGACAGCCAGATTTTGAAGATAACGAAAAGATTTACAGAGCTGTGGACAAGGAAATTACCAAGGGGTGTTGAAGTACCCAGACTATCACCCCTTGGACTGAAGGGACTAGGGGGATGTTATATTTTAGGAGCCAGGAGAGAGCTGGACTCCAAAAAGCTCCCCTGAGGAGCTATAGTAGCAAAAGTCACTGCATCAGCCAGATGGTTGAGAGGAGGAATACCCCAATCTCTCTCCTCCCTCCCCTATCTTCTGCTAGTTATTCCTATCAACTAAACAAAACCAGAAGCTATATCATCAGCCCTTTTATTTCTTCACTTATTTATTTATTTATTTTAATTAGAATCTTGCTAAGTTGCTGAGGCTAGCCTCAAACTTGCCACCCTACTGTGTCAGCCTTCCCAGTTGCTGGGATGGCAGGCTTGTGCCTCTGTACCTGACTTGTTCTTTCGATTTTTTAAAAAGCCATGATATTCAAATCCCTCATGGGCTCAACAACAACAATGATAACATGGCAGCAGACTAGATTTGGTCAGGGCCATAGTGGAGACTCTGGCTCTACCATGCAGCCAGCCATGTTTGTGAAACATCAGTTAGTTCCTGGTGACCCTGCTGGAACCTTTGGACATTCCAATACCTTTTGAATAATAACTCAAAGCCTTGACCTATGAGAACTTCAGAGTCTGACAATACGTACATCTCCATCCTCACTCTCTATATTCAGCTACAAGGGCCTCTTCCAGTCCTTCTTATTCAACACCATGCTGTTTCTGTCTATTTTAAATACTGTTCTCTCCCCTCTTCATTGAGTTTACTTTAAGATATCAGCTCACTGATATTTATAATAGCAAATAACAATTCCAAACAGTGAGAAACAATAGAACATTACTCAGTCATCTTATAATTGTAGATTAATGAGAAAACAATGTTGAGATGTTAAGATAAAACACATTATGGTAACATGTATCATATCATATTGTTGTAATACATTTATACATATACACCCAGGTGGGGAAAAGTCTGGAAGGGAATGCACCAAAGCATGGGTAGTTGGGTCATGGGTGATTTTTTTTCTTTTTTCTTATCTATATTTTCTAGAGCAAATATGTATTAAGAAAAAATCAATGTTTTAAAAAAATAAATTAAGAAAAACATCTAGAGGGCTGGGGATGTGGCTCAAGCGGTATCACGCTCGCCTGGCATGTGTGCGGCCCAGGTTCGATCCTCAGCACCACATACCAACAAAGATGTTGTGTCCGCCGAGAACTAAAAAATAAATATTAAAAATTCTCCCTCTCTCTCTCTCCTCTCTCACTCTCTCTTAAAAAAAAAAAAAATGCAGAGGGCTGAGGCTGTAGCTCAGTGGCAGAGTGCTTGCCTAGCAAGTGTGAGGCACTTGTTTCCATTCTTAGCACCACATAGAAATAATTAATTAATTGATTATCAAAACCACCTGGAATCTAAGGTGAATATGTTAAAAATTGTGAGAGAGATGGGGAAGGAAAGGATAGGATTTTTAGAGATAATCAATTGAAAACCAAGTTTATCAAATAGTTTCCTAAAATCCCTCATAATGAGTATGTAATATATTGATACAAATATTTTAGTTCCTGGGCTTTATTATTAATTTTAACATTTTTAAAAATACAGCTTTCTTTCCTATAAAAAAACAGGGATCCACTGAGTTACAAAATTTCTGTCCAATTTGATTTAAAACATGAACCCCAAACACAATATCTTACAAACCAATGTCAAATCTCTATTATAATTTAGTGCAGTTAGTCAACAGTAAGAATACTGTCATACTTTACTAATAGCAATGGCCTCAGCAGAAGAATAGACTATATATGGAAGTAAAACCAAAATCCTAACTAATGAGCACCATTCTGAGATCACTGACCACAGTCAACATTTGAAATTATTAGAATTACGCAAAGATAATGATACCGAGGCTTAATTTTTATTGAATATTAAAAACAAAATCATTTTAAAAGGCACACGAAGTTCCGAACTAAAAATAAAGAGCTAAAACCCCAAAGCAGAACCTAACACCTCTGAAAACCATCCTTTCCCCACTCCAGTCCCTTCCTCTGGTGTTGGCTGGTCTTAGTCCCCACCCGCGCTCCTCCCCTGAAAGCCTGTGGAGCAAGACTGCCCAATCAGTTCTGTTAGATGTTTCCTCCGCCCACCTAGAGCCTGGGCTCCACGCCTCTCCGCCCCGCCCCCTCAGACCCCGCCCCTCAGACCCCGCCCCTCAGACCCCGCCCCCTCAGACCCCGCCCCTCGTGCATTCGGTTGGCTTTTCCCACCCACAGCAGTGTGTGACGAGTGGTGGAGCCGGGAGGAGTCTATTGCGCACGCTGGTGCCGGGCAATCGGCGAGAGAAAGGTCGCCGCCCTGTGCTAGAGGCTATGAAGCGCGGCGTTCGGCGGGAGCGTTGCCGGAAGCGGAAGCTCGGGGGGCGGTCCAAAGGGGGCGCGGAGCCCGCGGCGGTTAATTCTTTTTACAGAGTGGCTTCGCATCCCTGGTTCTGGGATTTCCTTAGGCTGCGAGAAATGGTTAGGTCTGGATCCCGACCGAGCCAGGTGAGGGTTGTGGATCCGAGGAGTCCACTGTGTGGGTGGCGGGGACTTGAGGGGACTCTGGCAGGGGGCGTGTAAAACTGCTTGGGGGAAAAAAAAAACCCAAGACGGCGCGGCGGCTCTGAAAATGATGAGGCTGGGTAGTGGGGGACCCTTGGTCCTCCCATCCTAACAGCGATTCTGTCGGTAGATGCAAGTCGCCTCAGCCCTCCAGAGCTCAGGCCGGCTTTGAGGTCGGGCCAGGTTCGAGTTCTAGCTTTCGCCGCTGGTCGAGTGACTTGACTTAATGTCTCCCTGCGTGTGTAAATCGTCGCATCAGATCCAGCTCCTGGGTTTTTCCACTATTGCCATTGTTAGCTCATCTTCCATGACTAATTTTTTTTTTTTTTTTTTTTTTTTTGTGGTGGTGCTGGGGATTGAACCCAGGTCCCTGTGTATGCTAGGCAAGCACTCTACCAACTGAGCTATATCCCCAGCCTTCCATCGCTATTGCTGACATTTTTTTTTTTTTTAAAGTTTCCCGGTTAGTGTCTCAAGTATACGTTCCTCGTTGTAATACAATGGTCTGCTTAAAATCCAACACGGGAGCTCATTTTTTTGCAAAGTGGATCCTGTTCTTTGGTGTGGGAACACTGCCATGTTTTATACTTTTCAGCCTCCTTTCCCAATCCAGTCAAGTTCAAAACTACGTAATCCCAGTGCTCTGGGCCTTTTCACATTCTGGTCTGTGTAGAATGACCTTTTAAGACTGACATCACCGCTTTGCATCTTCTGGTCCTCAACTCACGGACCATCTGTAGAACCCTTACCTTACACCCTAGCATCCTCCATTGGTTGGGTACTCTTCAGCCCCCCATTTATATCCTTAATAACTTATCAAACCACTTTTCAGGCTGGCTATGTTGGTAGTCTGCCTCTGCTTCTACACTATTTTTTCTCCATATCTTCAAGGTCAAGGACAGCACTTGGCATATTGTATATTTTCAGGGATTGAATCAATTATTTCTCAGACCCTTTGCTCAGGTTGATCTTCCCTTAACTATATAAAACTTTATTTGGTTTTGTTTTTGGTGTTCCTTCATTTATCAAAACTACTGTCTTCCCCATTAATGTGAATCTTGCACCCTTTTTTCGAGATTTGGCTTGAAACTAGAAGTGTGAATACTTCTAGACCAGCCCACTTTTACAGATTTTTTTTTGAATGAACTCAGATATTGAATGAATGAACTCATATATTGAATGAATTCAAAATATGTGCATTTAGCAAGGATGAAAAATAAGGTTTTGATATTCACAATAATCAGATTCAGATTCCAGTTCTGCCACTATTGTGATGATGGTAAGCAAAGTACTTTTTGCTTCTTTGAGAATCCTAACCTTTTGCTATTAAATAGGTGTAAAATTCTGCTTCAAGGAATTGGGGAGATGAAATAAGAAAATCTGGTAAAATATCTGCCACACAAATGACATATGTATCCAATAGATTTTAATTCCCCAAACACCTAGTTTGTTATCATCCTGATGATAACTAGCATTCATTATGTGGCAGGTACTACTATGAGAGTTTTTATATATTACATATAATAACTCATTTAATTTTTATACTAGCCTTATGAGGTAAATAATGTTATCTTCTCTGTTTTATAAATAAGGAGATTGAGGGATGGAGAATTCAAAAACTTCCCAACTAACTAATTACACAGCTGGTAGACTGTGGAAACAGTATTCAGACTCGCATAGCCAGAGTCCATTCTTTTAAACATTATACTATTTTTAGATGTATGACTTTAGACAAGGTAAATTTCTCAATTTTAGGTTTATACAGAAATAATGGCAGGGAGTTCATTAAGTGGAAAGGCTTTAATATAACCAGTTATTCTACAAAGGTAATGCTATCTTGTACTTGGTAGGAAATATGGGGATGATTAAGAAAAGCTTATATTCTCATATAGAAAAATTAAAAGTTTAATGAAAAGTAGTGGAAGTAAGTGTGAAAACAAACTGATTAGCTGCTGTATTATGATTTGGGACACTCCTAAGTGCAGTTTTGCAGTTTGTAGCAAGGGCATTAAACTGCTAATAACCTTTTCCAAAGAAATTATGATTTTAATCCTAAATATAAAAAGGCTATTTTCAGTATATAGAAAGGATTGTTCCAGGTTTGATTTTTAAAATATTTTTATTTTATTTATTTTTATGTGGTGCCAAGGATCGACCCTAGTGCCTCATACATGCTAGGTAAAGGCTCTACTGCTGAGCCACAGTCCCAGTCCTCCCAGGTTTTTTTTTTAATATTTTTTTTAGTTGTAAATTGACATAATATCTTTTTATGTAATTATTTTTATGTGGTGCTGAGGATTGAATCTAGTCCCTCATACCTGTGAGGCAAGAGCTCTGTCACTGAGCCTCAGCCCTAGCGCCCAGTTTGATTTTTTAAAATATATATTTTTTTATTATTGTAGATGGACAGAATGCTTTTATTTTATTTGTTTATTTTTTATGTGGTGCTGAGGATTGAACCCAGTGCCTCACACATGTCAGGAAAGCACTCTGCTGCTCCAGCCCCCCAGGTTTGATTTTTAATTATCAAAGATGTGAAGCAAATCAAGGACATATTATATTACTTCTACTCAAGGGAACATTACCATTAACTTTTTTTAAAAAACTTATTTTTAGTTACAGATGGACACATATATTTTATTTTCATGTGGTGCTGAGGATCGAATCCAGTGCCTCTTGCATGCTAGGCAAGCGCTTTACCTCTGAGCCATAACCCAGCCCACCATTAACTTTTTTGACTGTTAATATAGAAAAAGATTCAAAAGCTAAAAAAAAAAAATTCAAAATTACAAGTATCTAGTCATTATGACTCAGTAAAAAATGCATAGGAGAAAGACTGGAGGCCCTGATAGCAAAGAGCACATTTAGTACCTAAATCTTGGTTTCTAAATACTGAACACAAAACAAAGTGTTGGTGAGGATGTTGAGAAATTAGAACATGGATAGCTATTGCTGGGAATATATATGGTACAGCTGCTATAGAAAAGTATGAAGTTTCCTTAAAAGAACTAAATAGAACTCTTATAAGGTCTAGCCAATTCTACTTCGTGGTATTTATCTTAATTGAAATCAGGATCTTAAATAGATATTTACACTGGTATTCATTATTCACAATACCAAGAAGTAGAAACAATCTACATGTTTATCTATAGATGAGTGGATAAAGGAAATATGGCATATACATACAGTGAAATCTTTTTCAGCACTGAAAAAGAAGGAAATCCTGCCATATGCAATAACAAGGATGAATCCTGAGGACATTCTGCTAAGTGAACTAAGCTAGCCCAGGACAAATACTGAATGATTCAGTACTGCATGATTCCACTCATATGAGGTATCTAAAGTAGTCAGGGTGTAGGCCAAATAAAATATACAGGAGTAGAGTAGAATGGTGATTGCAGAGGTTGGGGCAAGAGGGAAAGAGGGACTTGCTATTCAGTAGGTATAAAGTTTTGGTTTTGTAAAATGAATAAGCTCTAGAGATCTAACCAACATTGTGCTTATAGTTACCAATGCTGTATTTTGTTAAGGTAGATCTCATATTGAATATACTTAAGACAGTCTAAAAAAGAGATGAGCTTGGTTGTAAAAAGGTAAGGAACAGTTCAAAAAATGATGGGGACTTGTTAAAATTAAGAAGGAACCAACTTGAAGAGGCTCCCACTACTAAATCTGGCATATTTTGATCATTATAACTAATAATAATAGATCATAACCCACTGAATGAAATATGAATCCATGAGCCTACATTCAAATGAACAAGAAACAAGGAAAAATTCTTCCCTAAATAGTTCTACATTTATTAGTTGAAATTCAACTAATAAATGACAATTAATAAATGTAGAAGGAATGATGTTAAAAAACTAACCATTTAGGAAGGCTGGGCATGGTGGCACACACCTGTAATCCCAGTGGCTGGAGAGGCTGAGGCAGGAGTACTGCCAGTTCAAAGCCAGCTTCAACAACTTAGCGAGGCCCTAAGTAACTCAGTGAGACTCTGTCTCTAAATAAAATACAAAGGAGAACTGGAGATGTGGATCAGTGGTTATGTGCCACTGGATTCATTCCCCAGGTACCAAAAGGAAAAACAAAAACAAAAACAAAACCTCACTATTTGGAATTGGACATAACTTTCCTTTGTTATGAATTCATATATGATTTCATGACCAGTGTAATGGCACATCATGTACAACCACAAGAATGGGAAGTTATACTCCATGTGTGTATAATATGTCAAAATACATTCTACTATCATATAACTAAAAAGATCAAGTTAAAAATAAAAAATTTTAAGAAATCACCATTTGACAATTTAGTGAACCGAGAGTCCTCAGTGGATGCTAAATTGGGTGGAAGTTTGATGATTGGATATCTACATAGTGTCTAGATATTTCCCCATAAAATGCTTAATAATTGCAAAGGTAAAAATAGTAACTTTACAGTGAAAAACCTGGCAGACACGTTGTTTTAAAAAATATTTTTATAGATGGACACAATACCTTTATTTTATTTGTTTATTTTTTAATGTGGTGCTTAGGATTGAACCCAGTGCCTCACATGTGCTAGACAAGTGCACTACCACTGAGCCACAACCCCAGCCCGAGACACTGTTTTAAATAATCAGTTTACATAGCCAGTGGTAGGACAAACTGACATCACATGTCTGCTCATACTGTATTGAAAATGATATGTTTGACTTTGTAGTATTTCTGCCCAAAATGACTTTGTAGTATTCCTGCCCAAAATGCATAACCTAGTTTGATCCTGAGGAAACGTCACAGACATCTAAACTCCTAGATGGAAATTCTACAAACTAACTGGCCTCTACTCTGAATATATCAGGGTTATAAAGGACAATGAATGGCTATCCAGGGAACTATTCCACATTAAAGGAGACCTAAGGGCTATGGCTATGACAGTTTAATGCAAAATATGATTCTGAATTAGCTATGGATCAGGTTTTTTTCTGTAGAGGGCAGTATTGGGATAATTGGCAACATGCAAATAAGATCACAGGTTGTAATACTATATCAATGTTAATTTCCTCGTTTTGATAATTATATTAGAGAATGACCTATTCTATATTTAGGTATATATGTGTGTGTATTATATGCACATAAATATATACTTATATATATTTATTTATATTATTTTGTACCAGGGATTGAACCCAGGGGTGCTTAATCACTTAGTCACATCTACAGCCCTTTGTATATTTTATTTTGAGACAGGGTCTCACTAAGTTGCTTAAGGCCACACTAAATTGCCGAGACTGGCTTTGAACTCATGATCCTCTTGCCTTAGCCTCCTGAACTTCTGGGATTAGAGGCATGTGTCACCACACCTGGCATATTTAAGCATATTATGTCTGCAGTTACTCTGAAATGGTTCAGACAAGAAATAATGTTGTATTTACATATTGAGAATATGGCAAATGTAGTAAAATGTCAGAATTTGTGGAATCTGATTGAAGCATATATAGGACTTCTTTGTGCTATTTCAAAATAAAAAAATACCTCCACGAATTGGGAGGAAATGTTCAATATGAGAGATACTCTTTTGGAGTGTTTTTCTTAAGGGTAATTTTCTTTACCAGATTTTTCTTTTTAGTCAGTGTTTTTCTTTTTAAGAAATATTTTGTAGATAATCATATAATTATGCCATACATTTATTTCAGACAGTGTATTTTTTCCATTTAATTTTGAAAGGCAGTAAATGTGGTAATTGTTTTCAGAATTGATCTGGGGCATAGCAGCATCATGGGTTGGATTTGTATCATTATTCCAGCCAGGACACCAACACAGATATAACAAAGGGAAAGACCTGAGTGTGATGCAGGCTGTGTTACATGGCATTGTATTTTCTATGATGTTGATTTTTCACTGTGGGGTTTATGACCCTCCATCGTATTCCAAGTTATCTTAAAAGGTATAACTATTATCAACCCATTTTTTTTAAAAAAGTATTCTCATTAGAAGGGGGAGTACATATTTAAGCAAATAATAGAATACAACTTCAGAAAGTTTGGTAGTTACTGCACAGAGCTATCTTGGGATGAAATATGTAAACGTGTCAAGACAAATCACAAATGAAACTGCCAGCAGTACCTCTATCTAGAGGATGGAATAAGGGGGAGAGGATTAGGGACTTTAATGTCTTTAAATTATATTTGAAAGATTATATTTATCTGATATGTATTTATTAATGTATGCCATAGAAAGTTCCCCTCTTACTCTATCCCGCAGATATCCTGTTTCTCTCTCTGGAAGTAACTATACTTAACTGTTTTCTTGCATAACTTCGAAGTTATTGGGTACATATAAAAGCAAATGCATGTTTTTCCTTTTGTTCTACATAAAAGGTAGCCTACCTATGTTACTTTTAAAATAAAACCTTTTTGAAGAACCAACATTGCTATATTAGTTTAAAAAGAAAGATTGAAAGAATGAGATGTAGATAAAGAAGAAGGGTAGTTTTTATGTGCTGGTCCTTATTAGACCTTCTAAGTAATTTGGATAAATGGAACCAGAGTTATAAACTCTGTCCTATATCTTGAAGTATTAAGTTTCAAAGAATTTGGGAAATGTAGAACATGTTCAGGGATTATGAGTATAGTTCCAACTTAATTGTATTAGGTTTGAAATGATATCTCAGTTTTCAGCCTAAATAAGCATAAGGAACAAACACATGTGTTGCTTGCTTCACATTTTATGTAGAGCAAATTTATTGTAAAGTGTTAAATTATAATTTTGGATTTTTAGGATATCTCATTTATTTAAAAAAAATGAATGAATACTGCACATATACTATGGAATATTCAGCCTTATAAAGGAAGGAAAATTTTTATATATGATACAACATGGATGAAGCTTTAAGACATTATACTGTATAATTTCACTTATATGAGGTCTCTAGAGTAGTTAAATTTATATAAAGTAGAATATGGTGGTTTCAAGGAGTGATGAGAAGAGAGGATGGGAACTTACTGTTTGGTAGGTACAGAGTTTCAGCTTGGGAAAATGGAAAAATATGAATAACATTTCAGGTCTTGTTAAGATAGCATATTGAAAATATGATGGAAAAGTATTTGTATATCTACTATAATATAATACATTATATCATAGGTGTTATCTTCAGGAAGGAACTCTGGATCTGCTAAATTAACAAATGGAAAGAAAGGGTAAGTACAGAAAGAAGTTTATAACTTCAGGAAATCTCAAAGTTTTTAGAGCTTTGGGCTGGATTGCATTTTCCCTATTCCAGAAAACTAGATGCACCTCTTCCTTTACATCCTCTGGGGAATAACTTTTCAAATCTACCCAGGTCAATCATTATAGTGTTTTAACAGTCTTTCCAGTCTTAATAATGTCCTATTCATGTTATATATTGTTAGGCAAGCCTTCTTTACAACCTGTGGTGGAAAGAAAATGACTATTTACTAACATATTTTGAGGGGGAAAAATTGTATTATTTATAACACTGTTAATCTTGTTTTCTAGGACCCATTTAAGAAAAATATCACGTTTTAATGCAAATTCTGGCTATCCCACTCATTCTGATTCAGAAAGTCAGGTAAGATTAGACCGAACAGCTATAATACACACTATTTTACTTAGCCTTCAGGTAAAAGCCTAGAAATGGAAATAAAATACAAAGGTAAAGTATAAATTGCCTTGAGGAAATAGGAAGGCTATTGCTTTAAAACATGTTTTCTACCAATAATAAATTGCTTATAAAGAATTTTATTTAAAGTTGCATAATACATATTTTTTTCTATGCACTATAATTTTATATACAAATGTATTTTAAATGACTTTCTCCTTACAGACTGAAACTATACAGGGGCTTGATGGTTGTGCTTCTTTGCTGCGGGACATTTTGAGAAATGAAGATTCAGGTTTTATTTTTGTTTAATGCTTCTTCCCTGATCACCTTTTCTCAATTAAGTAACTTTTATAAATGCTAAAAAATTTTGTTTTAATTATTCATAGCTTCAGAAACAGCGTATTCAGAAAATAGATGTAACTCCAGACCTTTAGAAGGCAAAAAATGTGGATCTAAAAAGAAAGGACATGAGAAACATATTTTTCCTTCAGTAGTCTGGAAGGAAACATGTAAGCATTTTTTTTTTTGTTATTAAAGATAATCCTTAATTCTGGAGATTTGATAAATTATCAGGAGTATGCAGTTTTCTTTTATTTAAATAATGTATTTTTATTTAAGTATATGTGTGCGTTTGTGTTTCTCACTATAAAGCTTAGTAGTCACTTTGTTTATTGTTACTTTTCTAAGTAGAAAAGTAGGATAAGAATCTATGGGTTTGCAGGATAAAGTATTTAAACTCAGAATGACATTTAGGAGGCGTATGTATAATTATCTTTGTTTCACCTGTCACTTGTTTTCATAGATAAACACAAATTGGTTGCATTTCAGGGATATACTTATAAATAATAATTGTTTTAAAATTACTTTGTACGTTTATATCCTAAGTTGGTTACAGAACTCAACTTTTTTGAGCTGCAGTTAAGGTTCATGGTACATAAGAAGGTAAGCTTCCAAGTTGAACAGAAAAGAAAGCCTTCCAGTGATTGATGGTTAATACAACCAGTGGTATTTTATATCCTTAGGGTTAACTTTGCTGACTTAATTAAGGGTAGCAGTTCAGCAAACAGTTTAGAACAGGCAAATTTTGGTTATGTTTCTCAAAAAGATATATAGAACAGTGTGGTCCAAAATAATAATTGAATAAAGTATCCACAATAGGATTTGTTCGTTCGTTCCTTCCTTCCTTCCAAGTATCCACAATAGGATTTGTTCCTTCCTTCCTTCCTTCCTTCCTTCCTTCCTTCCTTCCTTCCTTCCTTCCTTCCTCCCTTCCTCCCTTCCTCCCTTCCTCCCTTCCTCCCTCCCTCCCTCCCTCTCTCCCTCTCTCCCTCTCTTCCTCTCTTCCTCCCTCCCTCCCTCTCTTCCTCTCTTCCTCCCTCCCTCCCTCTCTTCCTCTCTCCCTCTCTCCCTCCCTCTGAATCTGGAGATTGAACCCAAGACCAAGTACAATCTAGGCAAGTGCTTTGCCACTGAGTTACATCTTCAGCCCTTTTTATTTTGGACATGGTCTTGCTAAGTTGCCCAGGCTGGAGTTGAATTTGTGATCCTCCTGCCTCAATTTTCTGAGTTGCTGGTATTATGGGCACATACCACCACACCTGGCTATTTCTATTTTTTTTTTTTTTAGTTAAAATGTAATTGTACATATGTATAGGGTACAGTGTGATATTTCAACATGTATATAGAGTATGTACTAATAAAATCATGAGAATTCTGAATAGTTCCACAGTTTATGGTGGGCCAGAAATGTTAGCACTTCAGAGCATGCTTACATTTAGTACAAAGGATAAAATTTAGAAAATCATCTGGCTACCCCTGGATATTAAGAGATCAGGATCCAGGCAAAGAGGCTAAGAAAATGGAGGTAAAACATTCATAGGGCTAGATATTATTCTGTATGGTCATGAGTTAGAGAATGAAAGAAGAGAAACAGCTTATTTCAGTCCTTCCATGTTGGAAGGTCAGTCAATTGAGCCTCATATGTTGACCTGCCCTGTTCAGGAGGATAGGCACTAGCCACATGAAGCTGTTGAACACTTGAAATGTGAATGCAAGGAATTTTTTGAGGTTACTGAATTCTAATTAATAAAATTGAAAACAACTTGATCCAATTAATAAAACTTATAGCTATCTTTGGAATCACTTGAGTGAATGAATCTATTTTTTTTCAACTGTAAATTTCATTAAGTATAAATTTAGATCAGGTATTTATGATGAAAATTTGTTGTCCAGATTAAGATGTGCTTTGTGTAAAATATATATTGGATTTAGAAAATCTAATACAAAAAATAAAACATCTCGGTTCTCTGTACTACGTATTGAAATATTAATATTTTGGCTGCATTGATTTAAAATGTAAAATATTATGAAAACTAAACTTACCTATCCTTTTCATTTTTAAATGTGGCTACTAAGAATTTTAAATAATATATGGCTTGTATTATATGTCTGAACAACATCAGTCTAAACCAGGGGTCAACATGGTATGGTCAATTTTATTTTATAAATAATATTTTATTTTGTGAACAAAGTTTTATTAGAATGTAGTCCTGCTTATTTATTCATAGTTTTTTTCTTTTTTAAAAATTTTTATTCTTTTTAGATACATAGGACAGTAGAGTGTATTTTGACATATTATACATTACATGGACTATAACTTCCCATTCTTGTGGTTGTACGTGATGTGGAGTTACATTGGCCATAATGAATGACCAGTATGAACACAGGAAAGTTATGTGTGGTTCATTCTACTGACTTTCCTTTTCCCATCCTCACTTCCCTTCATTCTCCTTTGTCTAATCCAGTGAACTTCTGTTCTTCCCTCTTCACTTTATTGTGTGTTCTCTGCCTATCAGAGAGAACATTTGGCCTCTGGTTTTTTGGGATTGGCTTATTTCACTTAGCATGATAGTCTCTAATTCCATCTATTTACTGGAAAATGCCGTAATTTCATTCTTCTCTATGGCAGTAATATTCCATTGTGTATATATACCACATTTTCTTTATCCATTCATCTGTTGTAGGGCACCTTGGTCGATTCCTATGGTTTAGCTATTATGAATTGAGCTGCTATTAACATTGATCTGGCTTCGTCACTATAGTATGCTCATTTTAAGTCCTTTGGGTATATGCCAAGGAGTAGGATAACTGGATCAAATGGTGGTTCCATTCCAAGTTTTCTGAGAAATCTTCACATTGCTTTCCAGAGGCTTGCGCCAATGTATGGTCCTACCAGTAGCATATAAATGTAACTTTTTCCCTCACATCCTTACCAACATTTATTGTTACTTGTATTCTTAATTTTTATTCTGACTGGTATGCGATGAAATCTCAGTGTAGTTTTAATTTGCATTTATTGTTAGAGATGTTGAATATTTTTTCTCATATTTGTTGACTAATTGTATTTCTTCTTGAAGTGCCTCTTTATTTCCTTTGCCCATTTATTGATTGGGTTATCTGCTATTTTGGTGTTAAGTTTTTTGTGTTATACATTAATACTTTATTTGAGGTGCAGGTAGGTAGTAAAGATTTTGTCCCAAATTCTGTTGGCTCTCTTCATATTTTTGATTGTCCTCTATTGTGAAGATTTTTAGTTTGATACCATCCCATTTATTGATTCTTGATTTTATTTCTTGTGTTTTAGGAGTCTTGTTGAGGAATTCGATTCCTAAGCTGACAGGATGGAGCATTGGGCCTACATTTTCTTCCAGTAGGTGCAGGGTTTCTGGTCTAATGCCTAGGTCCTTGATCCACATTAAGTTGAGTTTTGTGCAGGGTGAGAGATAAGGGTTAATGTTATTTTGCTACATATGGATTCCCAGTTTTCCCAGTGCCACTTATTGAATAGGCTATCTTTTCTCCAGTATATGCTTATGGCACCTTTGTCTAATATGAGCTAATAGTATTTATGTGGCTTTTTCTCTATGTCTTCTGTTTTGTACCATTGGTCTTCATGTCTTTTTGGTGCCAATACCATGCCATTTTTATTACTGTAGTATAATTTAAGGTCTGGTATTGTGATTCTCCTGCTTCACTTTTTTTTAAACTATGGATTGCTTTCGCTATTCTGGGTCTCTTATTTTTCCAAATGAATTTCATGACTGCTTTCTCTATTTCTATGAAGAACATCATTGGAATTTTAATAGAAATTGCATTAATCTGTAGAGTGGGGGCTGGGATGTGGCTCGAGCGGTGGTGCGCTCGCCTGGCATGCGTGCGGCCCAGGTTCGATCCTCAGCACCACATACAAACAAAGATGTTGTGTCCGCCGAAAACTAAAAAATAAATAAAAAAAAGAAAATAAAAATCTGTAGAGTGTTTTTGGTAGTATGGCCATTTTGAAAATATTAATTCTGCCTATCCAAGAATACAGGGGATCTTCTATCTTCTAAGGTCTTTAGGCTTCTTCAGTGTTCTGTAGTTTTCATTGTAGAGGACTTTCACCTCTTTTTTGTAAGATTGCTTTCCAAATATTTTTTCCTTTGAGGCTATTGTGAATTGGATAGTTTTCCTAATTTCTTTTTCAGTTGATTTATCATTGGTGTATAGGAATGCAACTGATTTATGGGTGTTAATTTTTTTTAATTTTTATTTTTTATTAGTTGCTCGAGACAATACAATGATCTTGACATATCATACACTTGATTCAAATGGGGTATGAATTCTCATTTTTCCACGTGTACAGATTGCAGGATCACATTGGTTATACAGCCACGTATATATATATACAGCAATACTAGTGTCTGTTGTATTCTGCTGCCCTCCCTATCCCCGCCTCCCTCCCCTCCCGGGTGTTAATTTTATATCCTGCTATTTTGCTGAATTTGTTTATGAGTTTTAGAAGTTTTTTGATGGAGTTTTTGTATCTTCTAAGTATAAAATAATGTCATTAGCAAATAAGGGTAGTTTGAGTTCTTCTTTTACTATTTGTATCCCTTTAATTTCTTTTTTCTGCCTAATTGCCAGAGTGTCAAGGACTTCATTGAATAGAAGTAGTGAAACAGGACATCCTTGTCTTATTCCAGTTTTTAGAGGGAATGCTTTCAATTTTTCTTCATTTAGATTGATGTTGGCCTTTAACATACATAGCTTTTACAATATTGAGGTATGTTACTACTATCCCTAGTTTTTCTAGTGTTTTGAACATGAATGCATGCTAGCTATATTGTGTCAAATGCTTTTTCTGCATCTATTGAGATAATCATGTGATTCTTGTCTTTCAAGTTTATTGATATGCTGAATTATGTTTATTGATTCCTTTGCATTGAACCAGACTTGTATCCTGAGGATAAATCCCGCTTGATCATCTTTTACTCTCTTTTGAACCCCACTCGATCATATTGTACTCTTTATGTTCTTATATGTGATTTGCCAGTATTTTATTAATTTTTGCATCTGTATTAATCAGGGATATTGGTTTGAGGTTTTCTTTCCTTGATGTGTTTTTTCTGGTTTTGATATCAGGGTGATACTAGCTTCATAAAATGAGTTTAGAAGAGTTCCCTCCTTTTCTGTTTCATGGAATAATTTCAGGAGGATTGGTATTAGTTCTTCTTTGAAGATCTGGTAAGAACTTGACTGAGAATCCATCTGATCCTAGTCTTTGTTGGTAGGCCTTTTTTAAAAAAAATTATTTTAATTAGCTATACATGATAGCAGAATGCATTTTGATTCATTGTATGTAATTTCATCACAACTTTTTATTTCTCTGTACACAATGTAGCATTGCACCATATATGCAGTCTTACATGTACCTAGGATAATGATGTCCATCTCATTTCACCATCTTTTCTGCCCCATTGTTGGTAGGCTTTTGATTGTGTCTTCAATTTCCTTGCTTGAAATTGATCTGTTTAAATTTTCTCTGTCCTCCTGCTGCAATTTGGGTTTGTTCTGTGTCTTTAGAAATTTGTCAGTGTCTTCAAGTTTTTCTATTTTATTATAGTATAAATTTTTAAAATAGTTTTATTATCATTTTTATTTCAGTTGTGTCCATTGTGTTATTTCCTTTTTCATCATGAATTTTTATAATTTGAGTTTTTTTCTTTGTTAGTTTGGCTAAGAGTTTATCAATTTTATTTATTTTTTTCATAGAATGAACTTTTTTTTTTTTTGAAAAAAATTTTTTTTTTCAGTTTCATTGAGTTTAGCTCTGATTTTAATTATTTCCTGTCTTCTGCTTTTGGTGTTGATTTGTTCTTCTTTTTCTATGTGTTGGAGGAGTAATGTTAGATTATTTGGTGACTTTATATTCTTTTAATGAATGACTTCAATGCAGTGAACCTTCCTCTTAGAACTTCATAACGTCCTTCATAGTGTCCCAGATATTTTGCTATGTTATGCTGCTATTCTCATTTACCTGTATTTTTTTTTTTTATTTCATCCCTGGATTTCTTCTGCTATCCATTCAACAGTATATTATTTAATATCTGGTTGTTAGAGTAGCTTCTACTTTTTTATTTTATCACTGATTTTTAATTTCATTCCATTATAATCTGATAGAATGCAAGGTATTATCTATATTTTTTGTATTTGCTAAGAGTAGCTTTGTGGTCTAAGATCTGATCTATTTTAGAGAAAGAGCTGTGTGCTGCTAAGAAGAAAATGTATTCAGTCATTGCTGGATGAAATATTCTATATATGTTTGTTAAGTTTAAATTATTAATTTCTTTTGTATGGAGAATGTATTCAGTGGTGAGAGAGGTATGTTAGACACCCAGTATTATTGTGTTATGGTCTGTTTGATTCTTGAAATTGAGAACAGTTTGTTTGATGTATGTAGATGCTCCATTGTTCGGGGCATGAATATTCTTATGTCTTGTTGATGTATAATTCCTTTAAGTAGTATGAAATGTCCTTCTTTGTCCCTTCTGATTAATTTTGGTTTGAAGTCCACTTTATATGATATGAAGATGTAAATCCCTGATTGTTTACAAGATCCATGTGAATGATATGTTTTTTCCTATCCTTTTACTATGAGTCTGTGGATGTCTTTGCCTGTAAGGTGAGTCTCTTGGAGATAGTACATTGTTGAGTCTTTGTTTTTAATTCAATTTGCCTTTATATATATATATATATATATATATATATTTTTTTTTTTTTTTTTTTTAGTTGTCTATGGACCTTTTATTTATTTATATGTGGTGCTGAGAATCGAACCCATACCTCACACATGCTAGGCAAGTGCTCTACCACTGAACCACAACTCCAGCCCTGTCTGTGCCTTTTGATTGATTTGTTTAGGTTATTTACATTCAGTGTTATTATTGAGAAATGATTTTTGTTCCCTGTCATTTTGACTTATTTCTGATTTTTAATTTGAATTAGTTTCGCCTTTGATTGACTATTGGTCTAGTGTAGTTTCTTCCTTTGCTGATTTTCATTTTTCTTTTTCATTTCTTCTTCATGAAGTATCTTATTGAGTATGTTTTGTAGTGAAGGCTTTCTAGTTGTGAATTCTTTTAACTTTTGTTTATCATGGAAGGTTTTTAGTTCATTGGCAATTATGAAGCTTGATTTTGCTGGGTATAATATTCTTGGCTGGCATCCATTTTCTTTCAGAGCTTGATATATATTATTTCAAGACCTCCCAGCTTTGAGGATCTGGGTTGAGAAATCAGCTGAGATCTGGATGTCTTTCCCTTTAAATGTGACCTATTGTTTTTCTCTGTCAGTTTTTAAAATTCAATCCTTATTCTGTATTTAGGCATTTTCATAATAATGTGCCTTAGTTTGGGTCTGTTATAATTTTGTATATTTGGGGTCCTGTAAGCCTTCTCTATTTGATTTTTCCATTTCATTATTTAGGTTTGGGAAATTTTCTAATATTATTTCATTGAAAAGCATGTCCATTCCTTTGGTTTGTATCTCCTAGCCTTCATCTATCTCATTAAACCTTAAGTTTGGTCTTTCCTGATTATCCTATATTTCTTGGAAGTTCTGTTCATGGTCTCTTAACATCTTTTCTCTATGGTAAACTTTATTTTCAAGATTATATATATTGTTCTCATTGCCTGAAACTCTGTCTTTCAAGTAGTCTGTTGGTGATGCATTCCATTGAAATTTTAATTTGGTTTATTAATTCCCTCATTTTGAGGATTTTTTTTTTGCTGATTTCATTTTAGAATCTATCTCTATTGAAGTGAATTTTCACTTTCTGAATTTTCTCTCTGATTTTACTCCTTACATTGTCCTTTATCTAGCAGATTAGTTTATATACATTCTAAACCCTTTCTTTGACATTTCTTCCACTGTAGTGTCAATAGATTCTGTTATTGAAGTTTGTTGGTTTGTTTGGGGCAATTTGTTCCCTTGCTTTTTCATGTTTTTTCTTTGTCTACCCATCTAACAATATGGATCTGAGGCAGTAGTTTCTACCCTATGGACTTATCTGTACCTGAAGATTTCCAGTACCTCACCATTTAGGGGGAGATAAATAATAACAATAGGAGCTGGGGTTGTGGCTCAGTGGTAGAGTGCTTGCCTAACACATGTGAGGCACTAGGTTCAATCCTCAGCACCACATAAAATAAATAAAGTTATATGAAAAATAATAACAACAATCAGTTCAAACAATATATACCATTAAACCAAATAGTTTCTGCAATGACATCTACAATGTTAGTTGTGACAATAAACAGTAAAGACATGATCAGTTATGAGTAAAATTATCAGCGTACAATAAAAACAGTAATTTGTAAAAGGGTTTACAATTTCAAATGTTGAACAGGGAGAGAACGGAATGATGTAGGATTTGATGATTATGAGGGAGAAGGAGAGAAGATAGTAGTAAAAAAATTAAAAGAAGTGAAAGAGAATAGTAGAGATTGGCTGTGAGCAGAAGCAAGAGAGAGAATCAAGGGAAACAGATAAGTGAGACGAAAAATATATAAAGTAAAAAATTTAAAAATTAAAAATAAGAGTACAAAACAAAATTGAACTATAATAGTCAAACATCCTGCTCCTCAAATTATTGATCCATGAAAAACAACTGGCTTCAAAAATGCTAGAAATAAAAAAATAAAGATAAGAATATGTATAAATGTTCATGAATCATTAAGGTCACAAACATTGAAAAGAAAAAAAAATCTTGATGAGAAGTTAAGGAATTATTTCTATTGGAATTCAAAAGATTCCCAGCTTTCTTTCTTAGCAGTGTCAGGGTGGGGTGTCTGCAGTGAGGGAGGTAATCCTGTAGGTGGAACTCCTTTAGGCAGGGTTTAGGTTTAGGAAGGCTCCAGGCTCTTCACTGAATGCCAGTTGGTCTGGAGATTTTAAATCAGTGCATCTCCAAGGCCCTGCACTTGCTAGTCCATGTTGGAAGGCTCTACCCTAGGGATCGCTCCTGGGTTCTACTTGTGTGGTGGAGGAGCTGATTCTTAGTCCACTCCGTCCCCAGTGTACCCCATGTTTCCTGGTCTCACGTTTAGTCTCCAAACTCAATCTTTCCTGTCCCTCTACCAACCCTTTTGAATTCCCAGGCAGGGTGGTCTCTCCCAGCTGGTCTTACAAGCAGCTGGTTTGGACGGGCAGGGGGAGAGCTGGGTGGGTTGCCACAACTAGTGTTCCCCTGTGTAAACCCCTCTCAATGTTTGATTTTCTTCTGATCACTTAGGCACACTTACTGAAGCCCTCTTAATGTGTATAGCCCTCTTAATGTGTATGAGGTCTGGAATTTGTTCTCACAAGTTTTATTCTCACAAGTTGATAATTAGTCTTATTGTGTCATGAATCCTAACAGAGGACAGAAGATTACTGGATCAGAGACAAAAAGACTCTTTTGTAGCATAGCAAGTGTCGTGTATTTTGGGTTTGCCAGGCCTATGTTTCAGATGAAACGTGGGTTAGCCAGGAAATGGGTCCCTTAGCTTCCAGCCCCCAGACCATGGCTGCTAAATGATTCCTTCCTTTGTCTTCCACACCAGCCAGGAAATACACTGCTTCTTTCCTGCACACGGATATTGTGCAATGACTCAGGCCTCTCAAAATGCAGGTTCCATCAATTTCCTTGTCTCTACTTTGCTCGCTGAGGGACCACTCTGGCTGGTGCCTTTGGCTGTGGCAGTGGCTGTGACATTGAGGATTTCTTTCTTATTATAACCAACCATCTGAGTCTTTGATTTGCTTTGAATGTCCAGTATTAAATTCCAGTAAAGTACTTCCCCCGCTTTTTCACCCCCCTTGCTGAGAAGCTGCCTATCTTCTTTATTTGGGTCATGCCATGTAGCAGCCAGAAAAGCAACCTTCTCTATTTTGCCATTTCAAAACCCCCCTGTTTATGTGTTTTCTGTGACTGGTTTTGTGTTTCAGAGTTAGACTTTTGAGTTTTGACAGGAAACTGGCCCACTAAACCTAATACATTTACTGTCTGACCTTTTAAGAAAAAATGAGCTCAACCTGATCTTACCTCTTTGCACAGAAGCCCTTGGATGGGGGCCCAATGGATAAAGAAAGAACTGGTAGCACCTATTCCTTCAGTCTCCAGGGGACCCTTCCTCAAGAAATTCTCATTTGAATATGTGATTGACAGTGGGTATCATGGTATCGACTTGTTGGATTCTGACTTCTGTCAGTCAGAGTTCTAACAAGATGGCAATATCCAATATAATTTGAGGAGAGTTTCATTACAAAGAAATGAATCAGGTAGTGAAAACCATAAGAGATTGTGCTACCTAGTGCTAGCAACAGCAGCAGAGCTGTCATTAACACTAAGCCTTAAAGAATTAGGAGAGACAAAAGATTACTGGACCCAGAAGGAGATACTATTTATAGAGTAGACTACCTTGAGAAGTGCAGCTAGCTTACAAAACTAGCTTAAGATTACCTCATCAAGAGGGAGCAGGAAGAAGCACTCTGACTTCATTCTTCTTCCTTTCTTAGATATGCCAATTGATTGGATTGATTTTTATCCAATTTGATTTTTATTCTCACAGGTTGGTAAATTAGTCTTATTGTGTCGGAAATCCTGACAGAGGACACAGGTTACTGGATCAGAGACAAAGGACTCTTTTATAGCATAGCAAGCAGTGTATCCATCAGCATATTTGCATTAGTTCTCCCTAACACCTTATTAGGGGGTAGGGGGTGGTAATGTGATGGAACCAGATACATGCTGCACATGCTTTGGGTTAGGATAGCAGCTAAGGAACTCTGAGCTTGAGAAATCTGTCACTATGATAATAAACAGTAAGCAGATATGTCCAGAGGGATACATTACCTCATCTTCAGGTTTGCTGACTACAAATACAACCCTGAGAATTGGCCCAGGTAAAGAGCTTAAGTCAAAAAACTTTGCTTTCTCAGCATACACAGGAAGATGTGTAGGAGCAAGAGAGACCCATGAAGAATTGTCTCTTAACAGTGTAATCCATATAGATCAGGATCCCTGGAAGAGCAGGGTGGAGACCAGTAGAGGATGGATTTGGAGTGGCAGATGAAAGAAAACTGACATTTTGGGCTCCTAGCATTAAATTCTTATTTGGATTAGAGTCAAATCAGCAGTTCTAACCTGTGATCAGTACACAATATTCTTATTGTTCTTCCCCCACCATACTTTTCATCAGAAGGAAGGACCTACTTCCATAGGACAATCTTCTTTAGGGTTACAGTATTAGAAATTAGGTCTCATTGATAATTTACTCCTAAGTTCAACTCACTAGAAGAGAATTCTCCTTCCCTCTTGTTCTTTAGTTTACTAACCTGTAATGCTATCTAGAAAGGAACATTTTTTGTTTTTTTTCGTGTGGTAAAGTAGGGGTTTTTGCTCTGTTATCTTAATGCTCAGTGATATTCTTCTCTCTTTTTTTTTTTCTAGAGCTAGAGAGAGAATTTTAATATTTATTTTTTAGTTATTGGCGGACACAACATCTTTGTATGTGGTGCTGAGGATCAAACCCGGGCCGCACACATGCCAGGCGAGCGCACCACCGCTTGAGCCACATCCCCAGCCCTGATATTCTTCTCTTTTACCTCTCTTCCCAACTGAGATAATCATAAATAGAATTTTAAGGAATCTATTTCAGCATGTTAACTAGTAGCTATCATTTTAATTTTAACATATTCCATCTTGCTGGTTTTTTGGGTTTTTTTTTGTTAACTGTCTTCTGGGGCACAGCCTTCTTATGTACTTTCTGTCTGGGACCTACTTGATTTTTGAATGTCTGTGGAGTCGAGTAAACCTATTCAATGCATTCTGGTGAAAGAGGCAGAGAGACAGTTTGAGAAATGTATTGAGCTTATATGAAGTGTTTCTGACATTTAAATTTTTTTTTTTTTTTTTTTTCTCGAGAGAGGACCTTGCTGTGTAACCCAGGCTGGCCTTGATCTCAAGATCCTACTGTCTTAGCCTTCCAGTTAGCTAAGACTAAAGGCCTATACCATTGCACCTGGCCAAAAAAGTTTCACTTAAATAAACAACTTTTTAGATTTGATAACTGTTGAATGCTTTCGTGATTATGCTTTTAATAACATACAGATGCTTTTTGACCTATGGTGGTGGTATATTTTCCATAAATCCAGTGTAAATTTAAAATATTATAACTTAAAGAAAAATGCCTAGCCTACCGAACATCATAGCTTAGCAACACAATTCATTGAAAAATATGTTTAACCTCATGATTGCGTGGCTGCCGGGAGCTATAGCTGTTTGGTGCTGTTGCCTAGCATCATAAGAGAATATGGTACAACCTAGAAAAGATAAACATTCACAATCTGAAGTATGGTTTCTACTGAATGCATCTTGCTTTATAGCATTGTAAGATAAAAAAATAAAATCGTAAATTGAGCCATCATAAGCTGGGGGCCATCTGCTCTCTCTTTGAGAAATAAACCACACAGGCAGAATCTTTTGAGCAGTGATTGCCCTATCAAGACCAGATGTTCTTTTGTATTTCAAATTATAATAGGTATCCAGTTGCTTTTAACTGCACTAGATGCTCTTTATTTGGGTGGCAAGACTGACTTGCCTGTGCTTATATATCCAAGCAAAGGCCACCACTTGTACAACACCTAGAATTCATGGACTGAAAAGGTTTCATGGACTGAATAAATGAATGCCTTCCTCATGAGTTCTAATCATTAATTAAACATTGTCATCCTGATCTGTTAGGTAAAGTTTTCATGGAAGGTGCTTTGGTGTCATTAAGAAAAGCAAGAACATATACTTATTTGTGTTTATATAGTAATAAACCCATTTTATTGCTTTGTTTTTAAAATTAAATTGTACAATAATAATTCAAATGTAATATTTCTTTTAAATCCATTTGTGGTTTCTAACTTGTCCTGGATTATTTGCTTTAAGACTTTATACCAAATGTACAAATATTCACCATTATCAATAGAGTTTCATACAAACTGAGTTTTTAGAGGAGCAAAATAAGTCATTTTATTAGAGGACTTTGATTTTTAAGAAGTATGTTTGGAGTTAAAATTTTATGTTGGACGATGACATCTGCTGGCAGAGGCATAATATTGTATGTAGCTCAGCTTGATGAGAGCCTGTAAAATGACCCCTTGAAAAGAAGGAATAAGAGCTATTGCATTTCAAAGTTAAAATATTCTAGATAAGAGTACCTTTCCATTTAATTTATTATAAAAATTATATTTGTAATAAGAAGTAATACTTGCTTTACAGGGATCTATTAACCAGCGCTTTTTTTTTTTTTTTTGGTAACTCATTTGTTCAGATTGTGAATATAACAATTACTGCTTTTGGTTTTAATCACCTCTTGTTCAGTGGTATATTATCATCAAATAGCAATATTTATGGATAATGAAGTATTTACTTAAGAGTTTGCAGCTATCTGATGTTGTAACATTTAATGAATTTTTACTGTGTACTGTACATTCATTTAAGAACTAGGCAAGTGTTTACTTCTTACAACAGTCTTAAAATATTTTTTTAGAGTTTTTTAAAAAATCTTTTTTAGTTGTAGATGGACACAATACTTTTTTTGATTGATTTATTGTTATGTGGTGCTGAGGATCGAACCCGGTGCTTCCTTGTGCTAGGCAGGCACTCTACCACCGGGCCACAACCCCAGCCCTTAAAATACTTTTTTAATTACCATTTTTCTAATGAGGAAGAGGAAGTCAATAAAAGCTAAGCAATTTGCTCAAGGTTACTCAGTAAGTAAACTTTTGAAATTGATATAGGCACTCATTTCTGTTAGGTTCATACAAGAGAGTAGAATTGTTGTGTCATAGATTAAATGTATGTTTGGCTTTGATAGGTACTACCACAGGCTATGTATTTTTCTAAATTTATTTTGTATTCTGATAACCTGTGATCTACCAGAGCACTCTCATTTCTGCTAATATTGTTTTGTGAACATTTGTGGAGGGCATTTTATTAGACAGGTAAGTAGAATTCAGATTTTTATATCAATTTGTTGAGTAGTACTATATAGAAAACTTGTTTTTTATTTATTAGTTTATTAATACCAGGTTTCTATTTTGTATAATCCCTTGGTCCCTTTTCTGTACTAATCTCTCTCTGATTTTCATGGGATTTCTCCCCCTCTTCCTGTTTCTTCTCTAGTTTCCATGTGAGAGAAAACATATGACCCTTGACCATCTGAGTTTGACTTATTTAATAATTAGACATAATGATATATAGTTCCATCCATTTTACTGCAAATGACATAATTTCATTTTTCTTTTATGATTGAATAAAACTCCATTGGGTGTATATACCGCATTTTCTTTATCCATTCGTCCATTGATGGACACCTACACTGATTCCATAGTTTGGCTATTGTGAATTGCAATGATATAAACATGGGTATGCATGTATCATTATAGTATGATGGCTTTAATTCTTTAGGGTGACTATTGAGGAGTGATACAGCTGGCTCATGGTTTCATCTCAAGTCCTTGGGGAAACCTTCATACTGATTTCCATAGTGGCTGTACTAATTTATAATCCCACCAGCAGTGTAAAAGTGTTCCTTTATTTTCCACATCCTTGTCAGCATTTATTATTATTTGTATTCTTGATGATTACCATTCTGACTGGTGTAAGATGTAATCTCAGTGTTATTTGCATTTTCCTAATTGTTAATGATATTGAACGCATTTCATGTATTGACCATTTTATTTTTTTATTGAGAAGCATCTATTTAGTTCATTTGCCCATTTATTAATTGGGTTATTTGATTTTATTGGTGCAAAAGTTTTTTGAGTTCTTTACATATTCTAGATGTTAATCTTCTGTCAGAAGTGTAGCTAACAAAGATTTTCTCCCATTCTGTAGGTTCTCTCTTCTTATTCCTAATTGTTTCCTTTGCTGTGCAGAAGGTTTTGAATTTGATGCCATCCCATTTATTAACCTTTGGCATTATTTCCTGAACTTTAGAGGTCCTATTGAGAAAGTTGTTGCCTGTTCCTAGATATTGAAGTGTTGACCCTGTGTTTTCTTCTAGGAGTTGCATAGTTTCTGTTCTAATTCCTAGATCTTTTCATCCATTTTGAGTTAATTTTTGTGCAGGGTTAGAGATAAGGGTGTATTCTTCTACATAGGGATAACCAGTTTTCCCAGCACCATTTGTTTAAAAGATCATATGTTTAAAAATACTCCTATGTATGGCACTTTTGTCAAGGATCAGATAACTGTTTCTATGTAGTTTTGTCCCTGTGTTTTCTATTGTACCATTGGTCTCTGCGTTTGTTTTTATGTCAGTACCATGCATGTTACTATAGCTCTGTAGTATATTTCAAAGTCAGGTATTGTGATGCCTTCTGCACTGTTTTTTGTTTGTTTGTTTGTTTGTTGTTGTTGTTGTTGTTTTTTGGCTTAGAGTTGCTTTGGCTATTCTGGGTCCTTTATTCTTCCAATTGAGTTTTAAGACTGTTTTTCTAGTTCAGTGAAGAATGTCATTGGTATTTTGATGGGGATTGCATTGAATATGTATATTCTTTTTGGTAGTATGGCCACTTAATAGTATTATTTCTGCCTGTCCATGAGAATTGAAGGTCTTTCCATTTTCTGAGTTCTTCAATTTCTTTCTTTCTTTTTTTAAAAAATATTTTTAGTTGTAGATGTACACAATACCTTTATTTTTATATGTTGCTGAGTATTGAACCTAGTACCTCACATGTGCAAGGCAAGCGCTGTACCAGTGAGCTACAGCCCCAGCCCCTTTTTCAATTTCTTTCTTCAGTTTTCTGTAGTTTTCTTTGTAGAGGTCTTTCACTTCCTTGTTTAGATTTATTTCTAGGTATTTTATTTTCTTTGAGGCTATTGTGAATGGAATTGTCTTCCTGATTTCTTTCTCAGATTCATTGTTGATGTATAGAAAACTAATTGATTTTTGTATGTTGATTTTGTAACCTGCTACTTTGCCAAATTTATTAGCCTAACAGTCTTTTAGTGGAGGTTTTTGGACCTTCTAAGTATAGGATCACATTACAAACAGTGATAATTTTACTTTTCTTTCCTATTTTTATCCCTTTTATTTCTTTCTCTTGCCTAATTGCTGTCGCTTGAATTTCTAGCACTATATTAAATAGGAGTGGTTAAGAGTAGACATCCTTGTCTTGTCCCAGATCTTGAAGGAAATACTTTCAGTTTTTCCCCATTTACTATGAATTTGGCTTGGTTTTTTTCATATATAGCCTTTATAATGTTGAGGTAGGTTCTTTCTATCTCTTTTCTTCAGTGTTTTTATTATAATGGATGCTAAATTTTGTCGAAGGCATTATCTGCATCTATTGAGATGACTGTGATTTTTGTCTTTCTATTTATGTGTTAAATTACATTTATTGATTTACATATATTAGACCATCCTTGCATATCTGGAACAAAACCAACTTTGGACCTGGTGTACATTCTTCTCATGTTATTTTATTAAGAATTTTTTATCTAAGTTCTTCAGGGATATTGGGTTGTTGTTTTATTTCTTTGATGTGTCCTTATCTGGTTTTGTTATGAGTGTGATACTGGCTTCCTAGAATGTATTTTTGGTAGTGTTTTATCTTATGGAATAATTTGAAGAGTATTGACATTAGTTCTTCTTTAAAGGTTTGTTTGGTAGAATTCATCTGAGAATCCATCTGGTCCTGGGGTTTTCTTTGTTGGAAGCTTTTTATTATTGCTTCTATCTCAATACAGGTTATTGGACTGTTTAGGTTTTCCATTTATTTCCTCTTGATTCAGTTTTCTAGATCATATTTGTCTAGAAATGTATCCATTTCTTCTAAGTTTTCCTATTTATTGAAGTGTAAGTTTTCAAAATCGTCTCTAATGATCCTCTGTATTTCTGTGATGCCTTTTTAAAAAAATCTCTAATTATATTAAAATGGATTTTCTCTCTTTTTTTTCAGTTAATTTTAAGGGCTTATAAATCTCATTTTTTCCCCCAGAACCAATTCTTCCCTTTCATTGATCCTTTGAATTTTTTTTCACTCTCAATTTCATTGATATCAGCTCCGATCTTTTATTATTTTCTTCTTTCTAATGGTTTGGAATTAGTTTGTTCTTTTTCAAGGGCCTTGAGATGCCTCATTAGGTTGTTTATTTGGGATCTTTCTGATTTTCTTATGTAAGTACTTACTCATAGCTATAAATTTTTGTCTTAGAACTCCCTTCATAGTGTCCTAGAGGTTCTGGTATGTTGTATCACTATTCTTGTTTGAGTCTAAGAATTTTTAAATTTCTCCCCTGATTTCGTCTATCACCCATTCATCATTGAAAAATGTATTGCTCAGGATGCTGCAGTTGTGACTCAGTGTGAGCACTTACCTAGCATGTGTGAGGCACTGAGTTTGATCCTCAGCACCACATTTAAAAATAAATAAATAAAATAAAGATATTTAAAAAGGGGTTGGAGATATGGCTCAGTGATTAAGTGTCCCTAGTACCAAAAAAGAAAAAAAAAATTTAAAAAAAAGTATATTGTTCAATTTCCATGTTTTCAATCTCCATGTGTTTATATAACTTCTGTAGGGTCTTATCATGTTGGTTTCTAATTTCATTCCATTTTGATCTGATAAGATACAAGGAATTAACATCTTTTTTTTTTTTGCATTTGCTAAATGTTGTTTTTGGCGTATAAGTTCACTCTTACTGATTGATCTCAAAACTCCTAAGTTTTTAATTGTTAAAGCATCAGGATTATTATATTCTGTCTTTTTTATTCCCTTTTCCCCTGAGAATATAAACTGGACTAGGAACTAAGTGAAGGATTTTAGAATACAATACCCTTAAGACAGATATTATAATTGAAGGAGAGGTTTTACAAAGAGCATTTAGTGGGGACTATTAAAGAATTAGCATAAATTTTTGACTGGAAAAAGCTTAATTCACCACTTTCAAAAATAATTCAGGTGTTTTTCTTTAGGGAATAATAGTGCTAAAGCCCTTCTGTAAAATGTGTGATGAATTGAACTACTTTTGAAAGTCCTTTTTTCCCCTAAGATGTTATGGTAAATGTTTTTGAGGAATCATATTACAAGAACTTTTTTCCTTCTTCCATTAGTATCTTCAGATAATAAAAAGCAGATACTTAATGAAGCTTCTGCTGGAAGTGAAAGAGACACATCAAGCATAGCACAAGATTGGTCATTACAAGATCATTATAGAATGTATTCACCAATAATATACCAAGCCCTCTGTGAACATGTGCAGACTCAGATGTCAATGATGAGTAACTTGGCTTCGAAGAATTGTTCTAATGGAATTCCTGCTACACCTTGCCATACTGAGTCTGGTTCTGGTTAGTATGAATGATGTTTTTTAAATACTGGATGTAACCTGTGATTAAATTGTTTCATTATTATAAGCAATGCGATATGTGAATGACTTTTCCCTTCTCTTACTTTTTAGAATATCAGGCAACATCACGTTCTAGTTATGGCTGTTCTACCTCTACCCCAGCCTGGTCACCTCAGCGGCTGCCCTGCCCTCCAGTGGTTCATTCTGTGTGTACAGTTTTTATATTACACAAGTGTTAGTTTGCTTATAGAAATTGGCATCTTAGGAGTGAATATTGAATTTTATTAATTCTTAATGTGCTAGTATGTAAAAAACAATTATTTTTTCAAGTTATTTTTTATTAGAAGAGTTTGACCTCTTTTTTTAGAACAATAGCGAGAATGAGGGGAAGAAATCAGTAGA
The DNA here is from genome assembly GCF_045843805.1 of Urocitellus parryii. Taxonomy (NCBI): domain Eukaryota; kingdom Metazoa; phylum Chordata; class Mammalia; order Rodentia; family Sciuridae; genus Urocitellus; species Urocitellus parryii. Next base: position 171,253,210 of record NC_135532.1, on the reverse strand, counting down.
AAAAAGAAATCAACCAATAGCCAATTTTTTTCTGTAATATTTCTGTGAGTATATTTATGCAGGGATCGAACCCAGTACCTCACGCATGCTAGGCAAGCGCTCTACCACTGAGCCACAACCCTGGCCCCTTGAGCTTATTTTCTTACAATGCAATTTCTCAATTTGCAAATGTTTGTTTCGATCCAAAAGTGGACAAATTTTTGCTACCTCTAAAGTATGTAAACAATCTATTTTAGTCATAATCTTATAATGTTCCCATATTGCAAACTAGAATCTTTATTGTAAACTGGAGAAATCCAGCTTGCTTTTAAGCTGAAAATAACAGAAAGTTAGTTTCTAATATTTGAAAGCTATTTTCTAATATTTTTCATTTGAGTTTGTTATAATTAATGCCTCCACTAAGTGAATGCCCACAGTTTTGATGGCTTTTTTTTTCCCCTTGCTTCAGGAAGTTCAAACTGATGATGATAACCAGTCGGCATCACAAAGTAAAATAATCTCTGTGAACCATTCTGATGGCCCAAGGAATTCATTTAATATCGGTCCTGGAGTTCCATGTGGCTTGCCCCAAACTGACAAAGCGGCTATTCCAACATTTCAGCAGCCAAGTCTTGCTAATTGGATTCTGACACAACAAGGAGTTCCTAAGGAAGCAGACCTACTAAAGTGTTTTCAAACACATATGTCTCTGTTTCAATCTCATGAAAAGGAAACTCTTCCGGACAGTCAGACACACCGAAGCTCCACTCAATCACAGCTAGCTTTCTTGGCCACTAATGAAGAAAGATGTGCCAGAGAACAAATTGGAGAGGCCACAAATGAAGGAAAGTATTTAAACATACATGTGCAAGATACAAAAACAGTCAAGGATGTACAGAAGGCAAAAAATGTGAACCAGACTGCTGACAAAGTTAGAACTATAAAATATTTGTTGAGAGAACTCAAGGCTCTGGTAGCAGAACAAGGTAGATGAGTACTTTCTTCATACTACATACTTATTACCATTCCTATTGTGTATAGTATGGTATTATGCTAAATAGCTGCGTCATTGTCTAGCTATGATTCAAATTTAGAATAATTTCCCTGAAGTTTGTGGTGTTTTTCATGGAACTATGTCTTGAACTAATAAGGAAATTTCTGTGGTATTCTTATTTTTTTTAGGTTTTGATCTCTTCTTTCCTATGAATTTGAAACATGTTGTGAAATAGTAAGCATTCAAAGTTTTGCTTGCAAGTGTGTATTTATTCCATTTGATCCAAATGGATCCTGAAAAGATTCAATTAAAGAGAATTTGTAGAGATAAAATTAGAGTGGTTAGAAGACCCTTTAAAATGATTAACTCCATGGAGTAGATTGCTTAATTTTCCTATTTAAAAAAGACACAGAGATTTCCTTCCCATTATTTCTTTAATAACTATAATATTGTTCATCAAATTGCACTTTGAGAAGTAACCCAAACCTCTTTTCAGTTTGGTTTTAGGATTTTTCTCTTAAAAATAATGTCTTTGAGCCAGGGTGTATTTAATTTTTATATATATATATATATCCCCTCCCCCCCAAAGTAAGGCTTTGCTTTGAATGAGTTACAAATTTGTCATCATGAAAAACATGGTAATTGATTATGGAAGTAATGACTGAATATATAACATTTGCAGACAGACATACTCATAATCATAAAATACTGCAGGAACAGCCACATATTTAGCAAATTAAAATTGCTGTGTTTTCAGACCATCAAATTATTACTCTTCTCCTAACCAAATACTTAATCATAATAATGATAATAATAGTGATATTACTTATCACTCTTTTACACTTACTCTGTGCCTTGGCTATATTTTTCATGAATCACTTCATTTAATCTTCACAGCAACCCTGTGAAGTTCCATCATTTCCCCATTTTACAGATGAGTATATTGAGGCTTGGAGAACAGCATCTCATTTAATCTTCTGAACTACCCAGTGAGGTATTGTTATTACTTCCATTTAACCATGAAGATACCCAGGCTTCAAGAGTTAGTAATTTAGATGCAGGTCAAAGGATACAAAATTTCAGATAGGAGGAATAAGTTCAAGAGATCTATTGTACAACATGGTGAATATAGTTAATAAAAATGTATTGCGTTCTTTAATATTGCCAAGAGAATTCTAGTGTTCTCATTTCAAAAAATAAGTATATGAAGTAAAGCTACCCATTCCACAATGTATACATATTTTAAAACATGTTGTATGTGATAAATATATGCTTATTGGTCAATTTAAATGCATTAATCTTTTTAAAAGATTAATTTAGTTTTTAAAAAAGAGTCAAGTGATTTGACTAAGGCTATAATCTAGGAAGGCATAAGACCCCAGTCTGTCCCTTGAAAATTCATAAGCAAATACAGTCAGTCTATAGTGACTATAGAAGATGGCTCAGTGATTAGATATAGTTGTTTACTATGTACAAGTATTTTTCATTAGGATGTTAAAATGCTTGTGGAGTTGAATAAGTTTTTGTAATTTGAATATACTTTCAACCTATTGAATGTTTTGAAATTGGTTAATAGGTAATTTTAAATATTCCCAGTCCACAGAAAATTTGAGAATTAAGAATCAAAAATAAAAAGGACAAAAGAGCTAATGTACCTGTATCTCTTTGCTACTTCTTAAAATATTTACTATGCACAATTAATAACCAAAATGTTAAAATTGTGGCTGGCTGTATTAAATCTATTTTATAAAATCAAATAATGAAACTTAGCAAGCCATCCCTCAGTATTTGCAAAATGAGTCACCTAAAGTAAATTAATTTTTATAACAGGATCAGTTAATTTTTATAACATGAATTTTTTCATGTTTGTACTGTATTCAATTTTAGGAAACCCTATAGCACTCAGAAGTCCACTATAGACTTTGATAAGTGTGAATTAGGAGATAATGTGTAAACTACTGTCCTCCTTGGCTCAAATGAAAAAATATAAGCTATTGATTTAAGATTAACCTTTAATTTACTAGATTTAATTTCTTTAGAATTTTTCTAAGTAAGTAGGAAAGAGGAAAATGGGATTTGTATATAAATTCATAAATAACTGAATTAAAATGTATTTATAGCCAAGTATGAACATACCTATAAAGATTTTCTTTTATAGTTATATGTACCAAAGGGCTTATCCAAAATCAGTTTAAAATATTGATTTTACTCATTTCTTTTGTCTCTTATAGAGGATTCAGAAATTCAGAGATTGATAACAGAAGTAGAAGCATGTATATGTGGGCTTCCAGCAGTAAGTGGAAACAGAAATATTCAAGTTGAAATAGCACTGGCTATGCAACCATTGAGAAGTGAAAATGCTCAGTTACGAAGGTAATTGCTCTTCGAATATTATTGTGTGTAAGTAATGATGTCCCATAGTTAGAATGAAGGTGCCCAATGGAAAAAACTAGGACTTCATAAGAAAAATTGATTTGCTGTCTTAACTGTATTCCACTTTTTTCCAAAGATTTGTAGGATTTTCAAACTAACTTTTCCATTACTTCTGCCTACTAATACCTATTTTCTTCCACCTTTTTTAAACCTCTGTCACCTGATTTAGTGTATAGACAAGATAATTATTCTACTGTAACATATGTCTAAATCTCAGAGACATAGTACAGAAATGTTTAGTTCTCCCTCACTGCAAGACATCGAGGGTCACTGGAGATCTTTTTCATCTTTTGACTCAGGATCTAGGTTCCTTTTACCTCATGAAACCACAGTGTCAGTGTGTGTTTTCTAGGAAAAAGAGAATATGGATATAGCCATGGGGCATTCTTATATGCCATGGACAACTTAATATTTTGTAGGCTAAAACAAGGTACATGGCTCTTCCTAACATAATGTTCGAGGCACATAATTTTTCCAGACTTCCATATTTTTAGAAAGGAAGGTAGAACCTGATATGAGTAAGTATGTAACCCTATCACATTTTAAACATAGGGGGAAAAATTCATTTAAATTCTTGGATTTATTTTTATTTTTGGCCATCTTAACATTTTGGAATAATTGTTTAAGAAAGATGTAAATCAGGGATCTTATCTCAAAATGTAGAAGAAATCACCCATATATTAATAATATCCTAACTTTGAATCTTTTGGTGATGACCATCAGGGCCAATACTCCAGTATCTATTAATGTACTTCACAGAGAATTAGAGTACATTTACTTCCAGGTGCTTCTGCAACACTATAATGTGAATGTGTCCTGAGTGGTATAGTTGCAGGAGCTTTAATCATTATATAAGATGGGATTTTAGGGACCTGCACAGATTTTTTAAGAAACTGGAAAGCAAAAAAAATAGGATTTTTGGTTGGAGAGTAGCTTAATTTTATTGATTGGATACTAAACAGGCGCGATACCTAGTGAGATTTACTTTCTTATTGTTATTTTTCTAGAAATCTTGTGTGTGTGTATGTAAAATATCTGATGCGTGATAGACTCACCAAGTTTAAATTCTGTCATCAGTCCTGACATAAGGGATTCTATAACAATGTTAATTTTTCAAAACCAAGACTTAATAATAATGGTAATGAACAGCATCTACATTTAGGTCAGGCTATTGTCTTTTTAAAAAATTTTTTTTACTTTTAGTTATACATGGACACAATATTTTTATGTGGTGTTGAGGGTCGAACTCGTGCCTCACAAGTACGAGGCAAGCGCTCTGCCAATGAACCACAACTGCAGCCTGAGGCTATTGTTCTTTATATGTGTCATCTCTAAATCTTCACAGTGTTCTATGAGTAGATATTGCTATTCTCATTTATACATGGGGAAATCAAAGCAAACAGTATGTAATTTGCTCAAGATCACATAGCTAAGAAATGTTGAATTCTTGTTGGAATCAAGACTCAAATCCAAGGCAATTAGGTTTTAGAGAGAAGAATTCTAACTTATTGACTTATATATTGCCTCCACTAGGAAATAGAGATTCATTTACCTATCACTATTTAGGTGTATTATTTGAAACGAAAGAGTCATACTATAACCCAGTCAAAATAAACATGCATATTATTTAAAGCAATGATTATCAAAGGATTGTTTTCTTAAGCATACTGTAAGTTAATCTCAGAATATTATGTATTTTAACACTGTCACCATGGAAATATCAGTGATTCTTATTTATTTTTGTTCCTTAGAGCACTTTATAAATCTACTATTTTGCTAATTTATAAGCTACTCAAGGAAATGAGGCTTCTTATTTTATTGGCTGCCAATTATTTTTAATTTTTTTAAAAAGATATTAAGCTAATTGATGACTAATCTAATTCTTTAGACTTGGTACTAGAGCTTTTTAGGCCTTCTTTCCTTAAAGGGCAATGACTATATAGAATGTTCTTGACACTGTTGTTCACTTGACCTTTTCAAAGATAAAATTACTGAAAAATGAAGAATTGGTCAGATATGTAATTTGTTCCTTTTAGCAGATATGCTCCTTTTAGCAGAATGAGGTTTCAAGTAGCAATGTAGGGATTTTTGTGCTGCTTCATAATCTTTATTTGGAATCATTCATAATTACAAATAAAACTAGAATGTATAAGCTCATTCAGAAATGATTTTCAATCAAAAAAAATTTTTTATGTTTAGACATTTGGGAAACAACATGTTTTTTTGTAGACCGAAGTGACCCCCCCATCCCCTATTCCCAGAACTTTCTCAAAGTTTATTGACATCTTGTGGTTAAAAAAAAAAAAAAAAAAGCATTGTTTCTATGGAATCTTGGCATTTTTTGCATTTTCAATTGGACAGTTTTTATGTGAGGCATGGAACAGTTGTCCAATTTTTAGCTTTCCTGGTCCCCACCCATAAAATGTCTGTAGAGCCCCTTTTATTTTGACCGCTAAAACCCTGGCACATTCCCAAATATCTTGGGTGGGAGCTGGAGGTAGGATATTACTTATAAGTACTGTCACACTAGGAAATGCCTTAATATTTATAAGGCAACTTAGATTTTAAGACCACTTCCTGAATGTAAACTCAAATAGAAGACCACCAGTAGGCTCACACAGAAGAAAATAATGATAGGTGGCATTAAGATTTTCTTGTTTTTATAATTTGACAGATGGTAACATAATTCCTCCAGATGGGAGCTAGTAGAAGAATAATAGATTTGTTTAATTTTTTTTTTTAAATTTCACTTTGTTTTTTTTTATTTAGAAGAGGTAATGGGAGAGCCCATGAGTTAAGATTTAGACTATACTAAATGTGTCATTTAGACCATCTGGAGATATGTATAAGTCTGGAGCACAGTAACAAGATCTAGAATTGAAATGTAGACTTAGAAGTAATTCACTGAACACATTTTTATTGAGCTTTTACTATGGATCTAGTACTTTTATAGATACTGGAGACAACTGTAATAATAGCATGTAATTTGTTATCAGCATATAAATGGTAAATTCACCAAAAAGGTATAGAATGACAACACAGCCAAGAATGAATTGATGGGTGATAATAGCTTAGACTGGAAGACCAGAGCAAGAGAAACCTGTGAAAGAGGCCTGAGAAGGAGCAACAAGGGAAATAGTGGGAAAGCTAAGAGAGTAATGTCATAAAAGCCAGGAAAAGATAAAAAATTATAGGAGAGATCCATATATAAAATAAACTGCTAGAATAAATGATAAAAGAAAACCTTAGTTACCTTGAGTTGGGAAAGATTTTTTAAAACAGAGAAAGGAAAAAGTATATACATTGGACTTCACTAAAATTAAAACTTTTGCTCTTCAAAAGGTACTAAAAATGAAGAGGTAAGCAACAAATTGAGAGAAAGTATTTGTAAAACACTTAACAAAGAACTTGAATCTAGAAGTATAAGAACTATCAGAACTCGATAATAAAACTATCAGTTTTTAAATATCTGCTTTAAAAATGGGTAAAATATTTGAACAGACTCTACACCAAAGAAGATATATGAATATCAAATAAGAACATGAAAAGATGCAGGAGGATCGAGAGTTCAAAGCCAGCCTCAGCAATGGCAAAGCACTAAGCAACTCAGTGAGACCCTGTCTCTAAATAAAATACAAAATAGAGCTAGAGATGTGGCTTAAGTGATTGAGTGCCCCTGAGTTCAATCCCTGCTACCTGCCCTCCTCCCAAAAAAAGATGATTATCATCATTAATCACTAGGAAAATGCAAATTAAAACCATGATGAGATACCAGGCACACCCATTGGGATGACAAAAATTCAGAACATCATACCAGGTGTTAGTAAGCTTGTGGAAGAACTGGAACTTTCACGTTGTGTGTAGGAAAGTAAATGGTATTTTTTTTTCCAACTACTTTGGAAAACAATTTGGCAGTTTTTTGGAAATTAAAATATACCTACGTTTGATCCAACAATTCCATCCCTAAATGTTTCTCAAGACAAGTGAAAGTTATCCTTACAAACTAGTTCATGAATATTCAGAGGAAACAACCCCAGTGTCTATCAACAGGTGAATGGATAAACAGATGGTGGTATGTCCATACAATAGAATACTACTCAACAGTAAAAAGGAAGGAATTGTTGATACATGGAACAGAATGGTTGAATCTCAAAATATCATGCTGAGTAAATAAGCCAGGTATAAGAATATACATTGTATGTTGATTCCATTTATATGAAATTCTGGAAAATGCAAAATTAATCTATAAATCTTGTCTAGAAAGGGGAGGTTATGAAAAAGGACATGAGAAAACTTGAGGGTGGTGAATATTTAAATTGTGATGGTTTCATCACATATGTCAAAATGTATAAAATTTTATACTCTGGCAGTTTATCAGAGGTCAGTTTTATATCAATAAACCTATGTAAAAATGAGTAAATTGAAAAAATTTGCCTAAATATCAGCAGTTTTACCTTTTCTTTGTTAAAATCAAGTATATTTAATTTAACACATAATATTTTGCAATAGCATGTGTAATACCCATTTTTAGAAGATTATTTTGGGTTATTTTTTCATATATCACTTTTTATAGAAAAATTACTTTTTAAAAGTCTAACCCTGAAAGCAGGGAAGAAGAGAGTAGCTGGTGATGTGGCAGTTAAGCTGGCTGAAGTGTTTTCACTTCTAGTGTGGAAGGAGTTGCATTGTGCTTGCATCTCAAGAATAGCAATGGGCCAAGTGGGAGAAGCTGCAGACACAGAACTAAAGGGAAGAGGATAGAAACAGGGTCCTTGAGAGTATAAAAGGAGATGGCATTTTGGGTGCAGGTGAGACTTCTCTTCATCTGAGACCAGAGGGAAGAACTGAGGGTTAATATGCATGCAGATAAAGTCAGTCTCAAACCATATTATTTTTAGTGAAAATAGGAAAGTATCCTGTTGAGAGAAGGAGGGTAAGGATGAAAGGCTTGTAATGAATGACAAATTGACTATGTTTGGGAAAAGAAGAATATGACCATGTACATACAAAAAGATTGTCAACAAAGCTTCTCTTATACACTTGGTGTGCAGGAGGGCCTTGGCACTTGCTGATTTTCTGAAAGATACTGAAAGGAGCATTCTGTATGTTCTGGGTCACCAGTCTATGTTGCCTTTTCTAGTTCTATACTCTTTGTTATAAAGGGAAAATCTTTTTAGAAAATCAGAATTCTGTTGTTTTACACTTTGTGGTTTTTCACTTTATCATTAATGTGTTTGGGATATCTTTCCATATCAGTGTACATGGATATCTTCTTATTCTTAATGCCTGTGCATTAATATTTCACTCTATGTATATACCGTAATTATGTACATTGTGTTTCCAACTTGTCATTATTAAATAATGCATATTTCTTTATATATACAAGGTTTTAGATGCTTTTGCACATGTACAGCTATTTCTGAGGACAGATAACCTAGAAGTAGAATTATTTTGTCAAAGATTTATGAACATTTTACATTTTGTTGAATTTGCCAAATTGTTATCTAAAGTGACTCTCATCATTTGAGATAATTAATTTCCCTATACTGTCACCAACAAAGTGTTATTTCTTTTTATTTCTATCAATCCTATGATCAAAATATATTTCCTTGTTTTAAATTTGCAGATTGAGCAGTTTTCAAGTATTTATAGACCATTTCTATTTCTTATGTGAATGGCCTATTCTGTCCTTTGTTACATTTTACTAGGTTGACTTCTATATTTGTAGAAGCTTTTTAAATGTTGTGTACCCTTTCCCCATCATATATATGGTAGGAATTTTTTTCCAAGCCTTCAATTCTAGAATAAGCTTCAAATTTTGATGTACTTAAATCCTGTATTCTTTTCCTTGATGGTTGCTGGATTTTGAGTCTTGCTAAGGAATGCCTTTCTCACTTAAAGATTATTTAGATTTCTCTCCTAAAACTCCATTGTTGGGCTTTGTTGTTTGTATATTTTGTATTTAATACACATGAATGATAATGAGGTAGGGGTACTATCATTTTAGATTCAATAACAAAAATAAATATTTTAATTCAGATATTTTCAAGGTAAGTTATTCTAGAAAGATGCTAGAGATAACTTCTTCTTTTTTTTTTTTTTTTTTTTTTTTTAAGCAGTGCCTTCTTAGAAGTAAACACTTTTGTATGTTCCTATTGGTGAAAAGTTACATGTTGTGAAGTTCATTTTGGGCAAGGTTGCTACTTGTTCACATTCTCATTAAATAGACATTAACTTTTCCATCTAATAAGGAAATTACTAGAAGCATATATTTCTGTTTCCCAATTTTGTCAGTGTGTGACAAACATCAAGCAGAAAGTTATCTATTAGTAGTCAGTGGTCTGCAGGTATCTAGTTCATAGTGACTGATCTTTTAAAAAGTAGATGATTGACTACAGTAATGAAGATGCAGAGAAGGAAAGCAGAAAAAGAAAATAGCAATAAGGGATATAAGGGAAAAGAATAGAACAACAACAAAAAAGAAAAGAAAGAGACAGTAGAAAATGGGGTGGGGGAGAAAGAAAGAAAAATTTAACATAATATTTTGCAATAGCATGTGTTAACACCCATTTTTAGAAGATTATCTTGGGTTATTTTTTCATATATCACTTTTTATAGAATAATTACTTTTTAAAAGTCTAACCCTGAAAGCAGGGAAGAAGAGAGTAGCTGGTGATATGGCAGTTAAGCTGGCTGGAAGTATCCCAGGCTCCTGGCAGTAGGGTATTTTTATTTTGCTCAGTATTTGTCTTTTGTTTTAGAGGTTAGATGAACTTCCACTATTCTTTTTTTATTTTTCTGCTTAGCTTTTCTATTTTTTTATTTATATATGACAGTAGAATGCATTAGAATTCTTATAACACATAAAAAGCACAATTTTTCATATCTCTGGTTGTATACAAAGTATATTCACATCAATTCATGTCTTCATACATGTACTTTCATAATAATGATCATCACATTCCACCATCATTTATAACCCCGTGCCCCCTCCCTTCCCCTCCAACCCTCTGCCCTATCTAGAGTTTGTGTATTCCTCCCTGCTCCTGCTCCCTATCCCACTATGGAAATCCATATGCAACAAAATGAAATTAAACCCCTATCTCTCACATGCATAAAACTCAACTCAAAATGGGTCAAGGACTTAGGAATAAAACCAGAGACCCTGCATCTAATAGAAGAAAAAGTAGGCCCTAATCTCCATCATGTGGGATTAGGCCCCAACTTCCTTAATAAGACTCCTGTGGCATAAGAATTAAAATCAAGAATCAATAAGTGGGATTGGGGGCTGGAGTTGTATCTCAGCGGTAGAGCACTTGCCTTGTATGCGTGAGGCGCTGGGTTCGATTCCCAGCACTACATATAAATAAGGAAATAAAATAAAGGTCCATCAGCAACTAAAAATAAAAAATAAAAAAAAGTAAAACAAATGGAATGGACTCAAACTAAAAGTTTCTTCTCAGCAAAAGAAACAATCTGTGAGGTGAATAGAGAGCCTTCATCTTGGGAGCAAATCTTTACTCCTCACACATGAGATAGAACACTAATCTCAAAAAGCTAAGCACCAAAAAAACAACCCAATCAATAAATGGCCAAGGACCTGAAAAGACACTTCTCAGAAGATGATGTACAATCAATCAACAAATATATGAAAAAATGTTCATTATCCTATCAATTAGAGAAATGCAAATCAAAACCACTCTAAGATTTCATCTCACTCCAGTCAGAATGGCAGCTATTAGGCATACAAACAACAATAAGTGTTAGCAGGAAAAAGGTACACTCATAAGTGCTAGTGGGGGCTGAAAATTGGTACAGCCAATTTGGAAAGCAGTTATGGAGATTTCTTGGAAAATTAGGAATGGAACCACCATTTGACCCAGCTATCACTCTCCTCCATTTATACCCAAAGGCCTTAAAAACAGCATACTACAGGGACACAGCCACATCAATGTTTCTAGCAGCACAATTCACAATAGCTAAACTGTGGGACCAACCTAGATGCCCTTCAATAAATGAATGGATAAAAAAAAAATGTGGCATATATATACAATGGAATATTACTCAGCAATAAAAGAGAATAAAATCATGGCATTTGTAGTTAAATGGATGTAGTTAGAGAAGATAATGCTAAGTGAAGTTAGTCAATCCCCAAAAAACAAATGCCAGACTTCCACTATTCTACTGAGTAGTTTTTGTATATCACTGTTTGGTCTTTTTTGCTTTTGTTTTTTTTCTCAATTTTTTGTTGGTGCATTAGTATACGTAATTATAATGTTTACTGTTAAATGGGCTTGGATTCTTAAATTCATAGTTCTTCATTATTTCCTTTCAGACAATTGAGAATTTTGAACCAGCGACTCAGAGAACAAGAAAACACTCAAAAGACATCTGGCCCCGTGGAATGCAACCATGAATGTAGGTAAAAGAACTTTAAAACTATTAAAATCTTAGTGGCTCTGGAAATGCTGATTTAAAAAAAATAAATTAGTTTGTCCAGTGGATTTTCTTTGTTTTCAATCAACTTAAAAATAGGTATGGTGCTCCATATTAAAATAGAAAATAGTGCAGGAAAATAAAAGATTAGTGTGCTATCTACATCCCAATAATACACCTCTACTAAAGGTGTATATTGTGCCAAGCACAATAAAATTATATATGTATTTTCAAATTTTTAAAAATTGAGTGTGTGCTTCAAAGCTAACATTTAATCATTTTATACATAGTGAACATTTTTCCTATAAAATACATAAGTTTTCTTTTTTTTTTCTTTGTTAACTTATTTTCTGCTTATGTGGCTCTACCATAATATATTGAAGATCTTCTGGAAGACATCTGAATACTTCACCCCTTTTTCTCAAAGCAAACAACAATGCAATGAAAATTCTTCTTTTTTTAATATTTATTTTTTTAGTTGTAGTTGGACACAATGCCTTTATTTTATTTATTTATTTGTTTTTTTGTGGTGCTGAGGATTGAACCCAGGGCCTTGCACATGCTAGACGAGCTCTCTACTGCTGAGCCACAACCCCAGCCCCTGAAAGATTCTTATCTTTATACAAATATGTGAGCATTTTGCAAGATAGATTTATAATAATAGAACTGATGAGCCAAATAGTATACGCAATCGCAATTTTAACAAATATCACTAAATTATTCTTATGTTGTTTTGAGACAGAGTCTAATTATATTGTTTAGGCTGGTTTCTTAAAGTCCCACGCTCAAGAGATCGCCCTCCTTAGCCTCCTCAGTAGCTGGGACTACAGGCACAAGCCACCAAATTGTCCTTATGGGTCACAGGTTAATAGAGAAATAAAAACTAATAGTATTAGAAGGGAAAAAAATGAGACTTATTATTATTATTATTGCCTGCTGTGGTTATATGCTACATTGTTTGTGCTACAAAACCTGTGCTACATTTTGTGCTACATTTCCTTTCTTGTAGTAGTCAATGAAAAATATTTGTGATTGATGAAGAACTATGCAGTTTAGATTATTGTCATAGGGTATAAATGAAAAGTTGTAGAATCTCTTGCCTAAATATCGAGGTTTTTTTTTTAATAAATGACAGCAGAATGCATTACAATTCTTATTATACGTATATAGCACAATTTTTCATATCTCTGATTGTATATAATGTTTAAGTATATACAATCAGAGATATGTTGACACCAATTCGTGTCTTCGTACATGCACTTTGGATAATGATGTTTATCACATTCCACCATCTTTGCAAGTCCCCTTCTCCTCCCTTTCCCTCCCACCCCTCTGCCCTATGGTTTTTTTGTTTTTTTGTTTTCCTGATGAATATAATTGAAGATGAAAAAGCAATGAAAGTTTGGAACTGAAAATTTTTATGTCAACAGTGCCTATTAGAATAGGTTTTATATGTGCGTGTATGTGTGGGTGTGTGGTCTGGGAATTGAACCCATGGCCTTGTACATGCAAGGCAAGCACTCTACCAACTGTGCTATGTCACCATCCCCTATTATAAAAATTATTACCAGCCCTCATTTTAGATAGAACCTTATCATTTCTATTTTTTTTCTTTCCTATCCCTCCTCCCTCTCCAAGGGTCCCTTTCCTCTACTATCTTCCTTAGATTTTTTTTTATTTGTTCTTTTTAGATACAATGACAGAAGAGTGTATTTTGACATATTATACCTATGTGGAGTATAACTTATTCTAATTAGGATCCCATTCTTGTGGTTGTACATAATATGAAGTTTCAGTGGTAATGTATTCATATGTGAACATAGGAAAGTAAAGTCCAATTCATTCTGTGTTTTTCTTTTTACCATCCTCCTTCCTTCCCTTCATTCCCCTTTGTCTAATCCAGTGAACTTCTGTTCTCACTTTCCCCCTTGATGTGTTTCAGTGTCCACATATCAGAACATTTGGCCTTTGGATTTTTTGGGATTGGATTATTTCACTTAGATTGATAGTCTACAGTTCCATCTATTTACCGCAAAAGTCATTCTTTTTATGGCTGAGTAATATTCCATTGTGTATATATACCGCATTTTCTTTTCACATTATCTCTTCATCTGTTGTAGGGCACCTAGGTTGGTTCCATAGCTTAGCTATTGTGAACTGAGCTGCTATTAACATTATTGTGGCTGCATCACTGTAGTATGCTGATTTTAAGTCTTTTTGATATAATGCTGAGGAGTGGGATAACTGGGTCAAATGGTGGTTCCATTCCAAGTTTTTGAGGAGTCTCCATACCGCTTTTCCATAGTGGTTGCACCAACTTGCAGTTCCATTAGCAATGTATGACTGTACCTTCTTCCCACATCCTTGCCAACATTTACTGTTACTTGTATTCTTTATAATTTTTATTCTGACTGGTGCGAGATGAAATCTCACTGTAGTTTTAATTTGCATTTCTCTAATTGCTAGAAATATTGAACACTTTTTTATTTATTTGTTAATCATTTGTATTCTGTGAAGTGCCTGTTGAGTTCCTTTGCCAATTTATTAATTAGGTTCTTGTTGTTGTTGTTGTTGTTATACTTTTTGATTTCTTTATATATATCCTGAGGATTAATTCAGGTAGGCTCTCCATGTTCTTGATTGTTTCCTTTGCTATGAAGTTATTAATTGAGAACTTTCAAAATAATGTTCTCAGGACAAAGTCTGATGTAAATGTAGATGTCACAGAGGAACAGATAAAATTTTCTCCAAAAATTCTTTTTCGATTTCTGAACAGCAGAGTACATTCAAAAAGCATCAAGAAAATGGGGAATTTGTTTTTTGCAATATATGACATGAGCTTAATTTTCTTAATATATTAATATCTCTTACAAAGCAATAAGAAAAATATGTGCATTCAGCAGAACAAGTATATCATGAAAGTATTTGTCTTCATGAGAGTAACTTCAGATAGATCATTCTGGTTCTACTGTGAACAAAATGTGGGGGATAAAGGAAAGTGAAAGGGAAGGTCATGAATGGAAATGGGGAGATCAGTGGTTGTCATTCTAAGTAATAGCTTCTCTCTTTTTATTCTCTTATTCATTTACTTTATTGGGTTGTTTTTGTTTCTCTTTTCTTTTGAGTTATATTTACTTGTTTAGTACTAGCTTCATGAGATAACACGTCCATGTTATTTACTGTTGTGTACCCAGATTCTAATATAGTGTCTCATACATGGTAAACATTAACTGAAGCTTGTGTTTGCTAAATGAAACGGTACCATGTACTTCTGTAGTTTTTAAGAAAAAGAATATAAGTCTATGTGCTGATACCTAACAGTCTTATGGGGGAAAAAAGGCAGTGTTAGAAAATGGGTATAGTATAATTCTTTTATATTTACATATATGTATAATTTTATATAAGATTATATACTATTCGCAAAAGGTTTCTAAGAAAGATAGCTAAAATTAATAATGATGCCTCTGGGAGAAGAGTCAGGTAGGGAAAAAGAGAGATACTTCTTTGAGAATCATTAGGAATTATCTATTGATATCTTGTGGCATTTCAATTTTTTATTTTGTACATGTATTTTTCTTTAATTTAAAAAGGTAAAAATAATTTAATGCACATAATTTCAATTAAAGAAGAAAGACATGATTTTTACCAATCAATTTTTAAAAATACATTTGGTATTTATATAGAACTGCTTATACACATCATTATTAAGCAAAATCAGTAAATTCCAGGCCTTTTTCTAAAAACAAATCTTTTCCATGTTTGTATTTTTAAAATTGAGAAAGAACTGTTTAATCTATTTTGTCTTGCAGTGTATTCCCTTCAATCATTGAACACGTCACTGCAAAATCAATTGCAGGAGTCACTGAAGAGTCAGGAATTACTACAGAGTAAAAATGAAGAGCTCTTAAAAGTGATTGAAAATCAGAAAGATGAAAATAAAAAATTTGCTAGTATATTTAAAGACAAAGAGCAAACACTTCTTGAAAATAAACAGCAATTTGACATTGAGATAACAAGAATAAAAATTGGTATGTATTTAGGCTATTGTTATAGTCACATTTTTTAGAAAGGAATGAGAAACTGAAACTTTTGTTGTTTTAGAATTGGAGGAAGCTTTGGTCAATGTGAAAAATTCCCGGTTTAAGTTAGAAACTACTGAAAAGGAAAATCAGATATTGGGAATAACACTGCGTCAGCGTGATGCTGAAGTGACTCGGCTGAGAGAATTAACCAGGTAAAATTGCCTTTCTTTAACTAACCTAGGCCTCTTATTTGATGTATTATAAATTCAAAATAATGTCAAACCTGCCCTTTTTTCCTTATCATTTTCTCTTATTTTTTCAATTTTTTTTGCTAATTTCTAATTTTTTCTTCCTGTTCCAATTATGGAAGTTTAGAAATTCCAAACCTGGGCAAATGCTTTTTTAGACTCTGTAAGTCTAGGTAATGAGCTCTGATGAGAGGCTAACAACCTGTATAGCAAAGTGGTAAGCTCCCTGGCTGTGAAGCCAAAGACCTGAATGAAATCTCAGTTCTGCCACATATTAGTTGATGACTTTGAGCTCATTGTTTAAACTTTCTCACCCTCTCTTGTAAAGTAGGGACATAGATAGGGTTGGGAGAAACTCAGAAACTAATTCATGAAAAGCAGTTAGCATGGTAAGCCCTTATGCCATATGATCTTGGGTAACTCATTTATACTCTTTGAGCTTCATTTTCTTCATTTTGGCAATAAAATGAGGACTTTGTCAGTGGCTCCTAAGATCCTTCATTTCCTAGCAGATAAATAAAATTACTAAATTTTTCTTTTGAGACATTTGCTAACATTGGATTTTTAACTGTTTAAAGTCCCAGAAGAGAGGTTATTTTAGGCCAGAAAATCATCAGGTATGACCATGTCTTTGAATGATCCTAGAAATTTATATTTCCAAATATAAGATAATTTTGAATATAAAACAGTATGTATTGTATTCCCAATTAACAGACCCACTTTGAATTATAAACTTTTAGAAAAATAGATTAAATAGTAATGTATGCATATACGTATGTATGTGCATACACATGTATAGTCTAATATTTGAATTTTTAAACCTCTAAAATTTATAATCTGTTAATACAGAAATACTGCTTTTTTTCCTACATTTATTTCATAGGATAATTTCATTAAAGCTTTTTTTTAAAAAAATATTTTTTAGTTGTCAATAGACGTTTATTTTATTTATTTATATATGGTGCCGAGAATCCAACCACTGCCTCACACATGGTAGGCAAGCACTCTACCACTGAGCCATAACCCCAGCCCCTCATTAAAGCTTGCTTATTTATTTATTTATTTATTTATTTGGTTGTGGCTGGACACAACATCTTTATTTTATTTATTTATTTATTTTTAATGTATTTTTAGTTGTAGGCAGACACGATACCTTTATTTTATTTATTTATTTTTACATGGCACTGAGGATCGTACCCAGAGCCTCACACGTGCCAGGCGAGCATTCTACCAGAGCCACAACCCCAGTCCTCATTATAGATTTTCATAGTTGGAAAAACAAAAGACATTTCTTGTGTCTATGTGGAATTATAATTCATTAGGCCCTGGCCAGTTTTCTAAATGCTAGCCTATACAATTTTTCTTCAAAGTAAAGTAAGAAATTAATGAAGTACATTGATATTTTTCAAAGTCTTCTCTTTCCCATATATGTTATTTTGATTTGTCCTCATATATGGAGGGAACTTTTAATATCTGCATTTTCACAGATGGGGAAACCAAGGGCCTGCAGATTAAAGTATTAATCGAAAGTTAATAAGCTGGGATTTGAGCATTTTATTTCTCTTTTATATATGGCTTGGTTTTAGCTAAAATAGTATACATTTTCTGGTAACAATTCTATGCCTAATTTAATCTAAGTAATCCTTAGTATTTTTTACCTGAGAGATAAATGGATGATGGATGGCTTTATTTACTTATTCATCAAACATTTTTTACATATTATATTCCAAATATATATGTGTGAAACAGACTTAAAATATTTAATTATTTCAGTTGTTAAATATTCATGTCATCAAGCAAAAAGCTTTTTCTAGTGATTTAAATAAATATAAAGGGGAGATACATTTTTTTAAGGATAAATTTGACTAAATACTATTCAACATGTGTAACTCATTTACCTAGAAAATTGATAATAAGCCAGATGAGGTGGTGCATGCCTGTAATCCCGTGACTACGGAGGCTTAGACATGAGGATTGAAAGTTAAAGACCAGTCTCAGCAACTTAGTGAAACCATAAGCAACTTTATGAGATTCTGTATTTCAGAATACAGGGTTCAATGCCTGGTACCAAAAAGAAAAACAAGACAAACAAACAAAAAAGAAAATTGATAATAGAAAAATCAGAACAGTCTTTCAAAGTAATAGTGTAATTATTCTAGAAAGTCATATAAATGGAAGCCCAAAGAAATGAAGGAGCTTACCTGACTTTACCAGATAGTTGGTTCCTAAACTGGGTCCCAAGCCAATTTCAAATTCCCTCCTCAGCTTTGCTTCGTATTTTGTAAAGGAACAAATTCTCTAAGTAAAAATGAGCAATTATGAGGGATTCTTTGATCTTTAGAAGATACACTTGTATTTGCTTATTCTTTCAAAATAACTTGTAGTCTGCTTTTTCCAATGTTCATTAGGAATGGTGAAGGGTTTGTTTGTAATTGGAGCCTTTCTTTTCTTCACATTTATCCTAACATGGAAGTATAGGAACTGAAAAACTAATTAATTCTTAGAAACTATCTGCCTTTGGAGAAGATATCTCAACTATTTTTTTCTCATTTTCTTAAGACTGAAGAATTTTCCTGTCATTTTTTTCCCCCAATTTCTGTTAAGCACCTCTTCTTTTTATACTGGGCATAAATCCTACATCATGACTACTAGTTCACTCATTAAGTCAGAGTAACTGCCATCTAAATAATTATAAAATATGGTGGGCAGGCTTAGCATAGTATGTCACATAGGCATTAGTACCACTCCTCCAGTCTTCTGAAGATTAATAGTTGTAAAATGCCATGTATACACATTAATGTCAATTTTTGCTTTGTCTTTTAAATTTAAAAACAAAAATAGTCTTTGAGCTTAAGTGTATCTAAATTCATCCACGCTGGGGATATATAGTATGTTTGGGAACACCTATGTTATTTCATCAACTAATAACATTTCTCTGACTGGGCTTCTGTGACCATTTTGATCTTCAAGGTAAAGTAGCATCATCTGACAATACAGGTGAATTTGCATGGTTATCTACCCAGTCCCTCTTCCCTGTAGTGATGCACCTTCTCAGCTAGGTGTTGGGTTTTTTGGGTGTGTTTTAAATAACACTTTATCTCTAACTAGAAAAGAGGAGTTTAAAAGTTTTTAAAATGCAAAGTTATGAAAGGAGATGGAAACATTAATCAACCTGATTTGATTAGTATATTTTATGCATATTATAATATCATACTGTATAATATAAATATTATTACATAATAGTTAAAATTTTAAAAAAAATTAATGGAGGCATTAATTACCTTGATTTGATCATATATATTGTATACATGTATCAAGTGGTCACATTATGTCCTATAAATTTGTACAATTAAAATAATTGAAAAAGATTTTATCAATTTTTCTGAATCTCTTTCGCAGATATTTGGAGGGGACTTATGAGATTGAAAGGTACACATACAATGTCTAAACAAATATCTTAAACTATCTCTCTTTGCCACTTTCAGTGATTTTGAAATATAACTTTATCACTTTTTTTCAGATTTTACTATAGCACATGTTATAAAACTGTTAAAATTTGAGAAAAATTAATGTTTTCAGTAAGTAGAACATATTTTAATAGCTTCAAAGAACAGTTTTAGAAGTGCTGATAATTAATTTAAAAAATTACATTTCTTGATATGAAGAAGATGTGCCAGTTTTCTAAGCATTAAAAATCAATATGCTTAGCCACGCATGGTGGTGCTGTTATCCCAGCTACTTAGGAGGCTGAGACAGGAGGATTGCAACAGATTAAGGCTAATCTGGGACCCTGAAGAGCTAAGGAAGTATTTGTTCAGTGGCAGAGTACTTGTCTAGCATGCATTAGGCCATGGGTTCAGTCCCCAGTACTATAAAAATGAGCTGCTTATAAAAGCTGCCTTTAAAAGTTTTACATATTCTCGTATGTTTATGGAGATTTTCCCTTTAATTTCTGAGGCAAAGGGATGGGGTTGTGGCTCAGTGGTAAGAGCACTTGCCTGGCATGCATGGGGTACTGGGTTCAATCCTCAGCACCACATAAATAAATAAAATTAATAAAATGAAGGTATTATGTCCATCTACAACTAAAAATTAAAAATGGTTTTAATTTCAGAAGCAATGGAGGAGTCTTATTTTTTTTAATGCATCAGAAGTTTAGTGACTGCTATTAATTTCCAGAGATAAACTTTTATTGATGTTATTATGTCATCCTTTCTTTCTCTTTATCCCTGATTTTGTCCACAGCAAAGGTGACACTTTTGTTAAGTTCTGGAAAGAAATGTCAATAGAAATATTTCTTTGCTTAAGCTAGACCCAGAAAGTAAAAGGCTGAGTATTTTCTCTAATATACAGAAACTAGTTCAAAATAAGGGGTTAGGGTCGTAGGGATCCCATCAAATTACAAAGGTCAGTGGAATAGAGAAAGGGGATTGAGGGGGAGGGAGGAAAGATGGGATAAGGAAAGAACAGTGGAATGAATCTGACCTAACTTTCCTAAATACATATGAATATACCACAGTGAATCTTACCTATACATATATCCACAAGGCACTAATTATAGCTCATTAATTTCTCTTTAATTAATATTTCAATTGACAAATCATAATTGTATGTATTTATTTCATACAGTGTGATGTCTCACTATATATGGAATAGTTAGTTCAAGTCTGGTCATCTATCTTGTGATAGAATTCAAAGACTTATTCCTCCTGTCAAAACTGGAACTTTCCCATCTCCTTACTTCTCTATCCCCCCCAAACTCTCCCACTCCACCAGCCTCTGGTAACCACCATTCTATTCTTTATCATGATTTCAACCATTTTTTAAAATGTAGTTCATTTTGTTTTACCATGCTGGAATTTGAATTTAGGGTCTTACAAGTGACAGTCAATTTTTCTACTACTGAGTTATATCCCCAGTCCACCTTCAACATTTTTAGATTCCACATGTATGTAAAATCATTGATCTTTGTCCATCTATGCTATGCTTTATTAGCATAAAGTCCTCCAGTTTCATCCATGTTGTCACAAATGACATAATTTCCTTCTTTTTGAAGTCTGAATGCCATTCATTGTGTTTATATCCACATTTTCTTTATCCATTCATCAGTTGATAGATACTTGGTTGATCCCATATCTTGGCTGTGCTGCAGTGATCATGGGAGTACAGGTAATCTTTTAGATATGTTGATTCAGTTATTTCGGGTATATACCCAGAAGTGAGATTGCTAGATTATATGGTAGTTCTACTTTAGATTTTTGAGGAACCTCCATACCATTTCCCATAATGGCTATACTAATTTACATTCCCACCAGCAGTGTGTAGAGGGGTCCCTTCTTATCTTTTTGATAATAGCCATACTAACAGGTATGAATTGATAGTTCATTTTAGTTTAAATTTGCATTGCCCTAATGATTAGTGATATTGGGCATTTTTTCTTGAACCTCTTGGCTGTTCATATGCTTTCTTTTGAGAAATATCTCTTCAGGTCCTTTGTCTATTTTTTAACTGAGTTGAGGTTTTTGTTGTTGTCGTTTTTGTTGTCATTGTTGTGTTTGACGTATTTGAAATGTCTACTTCTTATCAGACATGGTTTGCAAACATTTTCTCCTCTTCTGGGATTTCTCTTCACCCTTGTTAACTGTTTACTATGAAGAAGATTTTTAGTCCCATTTGTCTATTTTGTGTTTATTACCCATGCTCTGAAGGTCATATCCCTCAGAATTGCCCAGACCAATGACATGAAGCTTTTACCTAATTTTTTTCTGGTAGTTCTACAGTTTAGGTGAAAGGGGATGTCTTATGTGATGTAAGTCTTTAACTCATTTTGATTTGATTTATGTATGTGAGATGGCTTAATTTCATTCTTTTGTTTGTGGATATCCAGTTTTCCCCAAACCATTTGTTGAAGAAACTCCTTTTATCATTGAATGATCTTGGCAATCAACTGGCTATAAATCTGTGGGCTTATTTCTGGCTTTCTATCTTGTTCCATTGATGGATATGTCTGTTTTTATGGGAAGTGCCATGCTTGTCTTGCTTGTAGTAGCTTTATAATATATTTTGAAATTCAGGACTTTAATGCCTCAGCTTTGTTTTGTTTTTGTTTTTCTTTTGTTCCAGATTTCTTTGGTTATTTTTGTGGTTTCATATGAATTTTAGGATTTTTTTTCTATCTCTTTGAAAAATGATATTAGAATTTTGATAGGACTGTACTGAATCTATAGACCACTTAGGGTAGTATGGTCATTTAAACTATTCTTCCAGTTTATGAGCATGGGATATCTTTATATTTATTTGTATTTTCTTAAGTTTCATCATTATTCTATAGTTTTTATTAAACAGGTCTTTCATCTCCTTGGTAAAATTCACTCCAAATTATTTTGGATATTTTGCTTACTATTGTAAGCAAGATTGTCTTCTTAATTTCTCTTTTTGGATAGTTTGTTGTTAGTGTGTAGAATGGCTATCAAGAAGTTGGGTGCAGGGCTGGGGATGTGGCTCAAGCGATAGCATGCTCGCCTGGCATGCATGCGGTCTGAGTTCAATCCTCAGCACCACATACAAAAACAAAGATGTTGTGTCCGCTGAAAACTAAAAATAAATATTGAAAAAATTCTCTCTCTCTCTCTCTCTCTCTCTCTCTTAAAAAAAAAAAAAAAAAAAAAAAAAAGAAGAAGAAGAAGAAGTTGGGTGCAATGGTTTATACCTGCAATCCTGGCAATTTGAGAGGCTAAGGCAGAAGGATTCCAATCTTGAGGTCAGCTTCAGAAACTTAGGGAGATTGGAGATTGTCAACAAATTGGCAGGACACTATCTTAAAGTAAAAAATAAAAAAGATTAGGGATATAGCTCAGAGGTAAAGTGCCCCTGGGTCCAATCCCCGGTACCAAAAAAGGGGGGGAAATGCTGTCAGTATTGATATTTGTAAATTGTTTTTGTGTTCTGCAATTTTCCTGGATTTTTTTCTATCATTTTAACAGTTTTTTGGTGAAGTCTTTATATGTAAGTCCATATTGTCAGCATTTCCTTTGTATTAGGATATCTTTTACAGAGTCCTTATTTTATAGTGGTTCAACTCATGATTTTTTACTTTTCATGAGTTTACCAGGGTATTAAATGCATTTTCAGCCACATATAATGGTGCATGCCTGTAATCCCAGTGGCTTGGGAGGCTGAAGCTGAGAATTGCAAGTTCAAAGCCAGCCTCAGCAACTTAGCGAGGCCCTAAGCAACTTAGTGAGAGACCGTATCGTTGAATAAAAAATAACAAGAGCTGGGGATGTGGCTCAGTGGTTAAGCACCCCTGGATTGAATTCCTTGTACCAAATGAAAGTGCGTTTTCAACTTATGATAGGTTTATCAGGATGTAACCCCATCATAAAGTCAAGAAGCATATATATTTCTTTCTCTTACCTAATTGCTCTGGCTAGGGCTTCCAGTACTATTTTGTGGTGAAAGTGGGCATCCTGGTTTTAGAAGAAAACTTTGCAACTTTTCTCCATTGAGTATGATATTAACTATGGGCTTGTCATATACGGGTTATATGAATTTTATTAGGTTAAGATACTTTCCTTCTGTACCTAATCTGTGAAGATTTTTTTCTTGAAAGGATGTTGAATTCTGTCACATACTTTTTCTTTATTAGTTGAGATAATCATGGTTTTTATTCTTCATTTTTTAATGTAGTATATCACATTTATTGATTTGCATATGTTGAATTATCCTTATATCCCAGGGATAAGTCTTATTTGATAATGGTGAATGATTCTTTTCGTGTGTTGTTGAATTTGATTTGCTAGTATTATGTTGAGGATTTTGCCATCCATGTTCATCAGGGATACTGGCATGTAATTTTCTTTTCTTGCAGTGTCCTTGTCTGGCTTTGATATCAAGATAATATTAGTCTTTTAAAATGAGTTTGGAAAAAATTTCCTCCACTTTGAGTTTTTGAAAGAATTTGAGAAGGATTGGTATTAGGATTAATACTTCTTTAAACGTTTGGTGTAATTCAGCTGTGAAATCATCTGGTCTTAGGCTTTCTTTGATGGGAGCCTTTTTATTACAGATTCAGTCTCTTGTTATTGATCTATTCGGATTTTCTGTTTTGCTTGATTTGCTCTTGGTAGGTGTGTCTAGGAATTTATTTATTCTAGGTTATCAATTTGTGATATAACTGTTCTTAGTAGTTATGATCATTTTTATTTTTGTGGTATCAATTGTAATATCTTCTCTTTCATTTCAGATTTTGAGTTTTTTCTTTCTTCCTGGTAAATCTAACTAAGAGTTTGCCTATTATCTTTATAAAAAAAAACTTAGTTTCATTGATTTTTTTTCTATTATTTTTCTAGTCTCTATTTTAATTATTTCTTCTCTGATTTTTGTCCTTATATCTTCTATCTTTAGGCTTAGTGGGTTCCTTTTTTTCTAGTCATTTGAACAGTAGATTATTTGAGCTCGTTCTTCTTATATCATCTTTTCCTCTATGAAATGCTTTTGCTGAATACTGTAAGTTTGGGCATATAGTGTTTTCATTTTGTCTCAGAATATTTTTTTATTTCCCTTTTGATTCTTTTTTGACCCACTGGTTGTTCAGGAACATTTTGCTTAATTTCCACATTTCTGAATTTTCTAAAATTTCTCCTATTATTCATTTCTAGTTTTATTTGCAATCAGAAAAGGTACTTGATAAGATTTTATTTCTTAAAGATTTTATTTTTTTTAAATTTGTTGAGAACTTTTTTGTATCCTACCATATGATCTAAGGTGGAGAATGTTTCATTTTGCTAGAGAAGAATATGTATTCTCTGCTGTTTGTTAGAATGTTTTGCATAGCTCCTTTTGGTTTGGTCTATAGTGTAATTCAACTCTTAATATTTTCATATTAATTTTCCATCTGGATAATTGTCCCTTGTTGAAAGAGGGGTATTAACATCCTCTAGTATTATTGCATTGCGGTCTGTCTCTTCAAATTAATAACTGCTTTATATATTTAGGTGGTCTTATATTGGGTGTTTATATATTTACAATTGTTATGTCCTTTTTTTTTTTTTTTTTAAAGAGAGAGTGAGAGAGAGGGGAAGAGAGAGAATTTTAATATTTATTTTTTAGTTCTTGGCGGAGACAACATCTTTGTTTGTATGTGGTGCTGAGGATCGAACCCGGGCTGCACGCATGCCAGGCGAGCGCGCTACCGCTTGAGCCACATCCCAGTCCCTGTTATGTCCTTTTGATGAGTTGATTCATTGTTATATAGTGACCTTCCTCGTCTCTTTTTTTACTTAATTCTATTTTGTCTGATATGATTATAGCTGCCTCTGCTCTATTTTGTTTTCCACTTTCCCATTTGTATGAAATATTTTTTACCATTCTTTACTTTTAGTCTTTGTGTTGTCCTTACTGGCAAATGTGTCTCTTGTAGTATTTTTCATTTGTTTTATCCATTCAACCTATGCCTTTTGATTAAAAAATGTAATTGATACGTATGGACATATAATAGCCATTCTGTAATTTCTTTTCTGGTAGTTTTTAGATTCTTTCTTTTCTCTCTTCCTGTTTTCCTTGGCATTTGATGATTTTCTGAATTGGTATGCTTTGAATCCTTTCTTTCTTTCTTTTTTTTTTTTTAAAGAGAGAGTGAAAGAGGAGAGAGAGAGAGAGAGAGAGAATTTTTTAAAATATTTATTATTTTTTAGTTCTCGGCGGACACTCGGCGGACACAACATCTTTGTTGGTATGTGGTGCTGAGGATCGAACCCGGGCCGCACGCATGCCAGGCGAGCGCGCTACCGCTTGAGCCACATCCCCAGCCCTAAATCCTTTCTTTTTATGTTTTGTATAACTACCGTAGAGGTTTGTTTTGTGGTTACATAAAACATGAGGCTTACATAAAATATCTTTTAGTTATAAAAGGCTGTTTTAAACTGATAGTAACTTAGCTTCATACAAACAGAAACTACAGTTTTACTCCCCTGCCCCTTATGATTTTGATGTCTATGTTTACATCTTTTTGTAATATATAATAATTTTGTAATACAAAATATAACCACTTGTTGTAGCTTTAGCTGTTTTGCATAGTTTTGTCTTTTTAACCTTTATATTAGAGATAAAATTGCTTTACACACTACCATTTCATTACTCTAGAGTATTCTGAATCTGGTTATGTTTTAATCATTGAGTTTTGTATTTTCAGTGGCCTTTCATTTTAGCTTTAAAAACTGCCTTTAGTAGTTATTCCTGTAAGCCTGGCCTAGTGATAAACTCCTTTAGCTTTTGTTTGTTTGGGAAGTTTTTTATTTTCATATCTGAATAACACCTTTGCTAGGTAAAGTATTCTTGGTTAGCAATTTTTTTTTCAGTTCTTTGAGTATGCTACTCCATTTTTTCTCTCCTGGTCCATAGGGATTTTGCTGAGAAATTCACTAATAGCTTTATCAGTGCTCCCTTGTATGATAATATGTTTGTTAGCTCTTGCTTCTTTCAGAATTCTTTGTCTTTGATTTTGACCAAATCTCTGGGTTGAATTGATTTGGAAACCTCTGAGTTTCCTATACTTGGATTTTGATATCTTTCCGCAGATAGGGGAAAATTTCAGCCATCATTTCCTTATGCAGAACTCAGAGTTTGGTTATGGTCACTCCTCTACTACTTAGCTGTTCTTCACAGTATGTGTGGATGCACATTTGCCTCCTGGCTTGGAAAAGCCTTAATCAGAGCACCAGGTCTGTGTGGGATTATAAGTCAGGCACTGGGGTTGGATAGGGCTAGATGGCCTCCTCATGGATATGGGCATACTGGGTGGATACACTTTCCTTTTGGCCTAGGAAAGTTGTATGCAGAACTGTCATGTTGGGAAGGTTCATCACTATTAGCTCTGGTTGGATGGCACCAGATGCTCTTGTCACAGATATGCTGAGACTTGAATTTATCTTCTGGCCTGGGGAAGCCTGAAGCAGAACACTGATGCTGGAATGGGAAGCCGAATATCTACGTCCAGCTTGTTTACCACTGTAGAAACCATGGACCCAGGGCATTCCTCTCTGTGTGACAGTGTACCAGCTTGAAGGAGGGGTAACATGGTCAGAGTGAAATAGTTCCTCCAACCCTTCAAACTTTCCCTTTTATAGGGGAAAAAAAAATCATCCATTCTATATCCAGAGATACAGAATGGTATAGAGATTTCCTTCTAGTATTTTATGTCTACATGTGTTAACTACTGATTTTTATAAAGATGGTATTAAATCCACTTTATTTATGGCCTCCTCTTTTAAACTTATCTTTATATAATGTACATTTTCCCATCAATAAATATTCTTTACAACATGACTATAAAATAGCTGTTATGTGGGCTGGGGTTGTTGCTCAGAGGTAGAGTGTGCACCTTGCATGTGTGAGGCACTGGATTCGATCCTCAGTACCACATAAAAATAAGTAAAGGTATTATGTCCAACTACAACTAAAAAAAAAATAGCTGTTATGCTGTTATCCATAATTTACCTAAATCAAACATAGACAAATATACATATTTTTTCTATTGTAAATATCTTTTTAAAGTTTATATCCATCAATTTTTCTATTATTAGTATCTGTATAACTGTCCTTGAGTACAGTCTCTTTGTATATAGCAGCACTAGGATGAATTCCTGGAAGTTCAAGTTTGTGGGTCACAGGATATAGTATATTCTGGGGTTGGTGGTGCACACCTGTAATCCCTGCTACTGTGGACAGGAGGATCTCAAGTTTGAGGCCAGCATTGACAACTTGGTGAGACCCTGCTCAAAACAAAATGTAAAAAGTACTATGAACGGATGTCAGTGGTAGAGTGCTTGCATGCAGGAGGCCCTGGGTTCATTCCCTAGGACTATTCTTGTTTTTACTATGTTCAATAAACAAAGAAAGGGGAAAAAAATAAATCACATTTAAAATTTTGAGTTTATCTCATTGAAACTTTTAAAAGTTTGAGGCCAAGGATGTAGTGCTTGCCTAGCAATTTGTGGAAAAAACAAAAGTAGAACTTTTAAGACATGCTTATTGACTAGTTATATATATATATATTTGTTCATTACCTGTGATATCCTTTGTATCTATCTTTTCTCTGTTTATCTTTTTCTCATTGATTTTTTTTTTGGGGGGGGGAGGATGGGTACCAGGGATTGAACCTGGGACACTCAACCACTGAGCTACATCCCCAGCCCTGTTTTGTATTTTATTTAGAGACAGGGTCTCACTGAGTTGCTTAGCACCTCGATATTGCTGAGGCTGGCTTTATACTTGTGAGCCTCCTGTCTCAGCCTCCCGAGCCACTGGGATTATAGGCATGCATCACTGTGCCTGGCTTCTCATTGATATTTAAGATCATATGATTCAATTCATATAGACGAAAGGCTTTAAGATGGTTTTAATAGGACTACAAATAAAAGCTGTCATCAAATGAGATGAACACACATTTAGACTGAAACTGTGCTAAGCACTTTACTCATATTTTATTATTTAATCTTATTTATTTGTAATTCTAAAGTAAGTATCTACATTTTACAGTTGAGGAATTGAAATTCAGAAAGGCTAAGTGACTTGCCCAAGATCACAGCTAATGATAGCAATAGGATTTGGCTCCATTTCTTTTTAGCTTCTAAGCCTGGGTGGTTTTTCTTATATCACTCTTTTCCAATAACTAGCTGTTGCTTATCCCTAATTATGACATAATTATCTCTATCCATCTGTTTATTCTAGTATTGTTCTAATATTATCCTGAGTGTATCTCTTGAATGGAAGATTTTCTTTTTTTCCCTTAACCTCGGGGTGCTTTCCAACTGAAATACATCTCCAGCCCTCTAAGTTTTATTTTGTGGAAGGGTCTCTCTAAGTTGCCCAGAATGACCTTGAATTTCAGGTCGTCCTACTTTAGCTTCCTGAGCAGCTGAGATTGTAGATGTGAACCACCATGCCCAGCAAGGAAAATAATTTTTAACAGAATACATAGCAAATGAGTATTTTATTTTCCATTTTGCTTTATATCTTAGCCTACTTATATTATGATGGTTTTATACTCAAAGATTTATTTGCAGTGTTGCTCAGGAATAAGGCATTTCTATATCTTAAGAGAGAAAAAAATTCTGAGCCTTTATTTTTAGATATAAGTAGATTTGATGCAAACCAAGATCTTTCATCCTTTGTTATTTTAATATACTCTTGCCAGAGCATATTCTGTAATTTTTGTCTTTTAGTTTTCATAGTAAGAACCAGACCCTTGTCTCAAGTCCTTCTTTTTAAAGATGAAGGTATGTATATATGAATGAAACAGATAGAAAAAAATAATTACTTTACTGAATTCTTCTTGACAGAACTTTACAGAACAGTATGGCAAAGCTGCTCTCAGATCTTAGTATGGACACTGCTTGCTGCAAGTCTGGAAATAACCTTACCAAATCAATTCTGAACATTTATGATAAACAGCTTCAACAGGACCCAGTCCCTCCCCACACTTCCATTATGAGCTACCTAAATAAGTTAGAAACAAATCACATTCTTACACATTTGGAGCCACTTTCTACAATTAAAAATGAAAAAACCATAGAAAAAAAACCCTATGAAAATGTTTTGCCCTCCAAAGTCCCTCCACATAGTGATATTGGGGGCATGGAGAGAGTATTAGCACCTGAGATTCTTTCTACCCTTTCAAAACAGGATTCTGATGCTGAGTGTGAAACCATGACTTTAATAGAAGATGAATGTAATTTAGATAGCACAATTTATATTCCTTTTGCTAGAAGCCCTTCTAAGAAGAACCTACCACTTTCTAAGAGAGTATCCCCCCAGCCACAGATAAGTGTTGCTACAAGACAACTAGTCAGCGATAGTGCACTTATCTCTGAAACAGAAAATAAACTGTGTGTACCTGTAGTTTGTTCTTCAAAAAATGAAACAGAAGATGCACCTGAAAAACTTTCCAGAACAACCGACACGGAAGACAAACAGCTCCTCAAGAAAATAAAGGAGGCAATTGGTAAGATCCCTGTTGCTGCTGAGGATCCAGAGGAACAAGCTGCATGTCCTGGCCTGTCAGCTTGTCACAGCACCAATGTTCAAGTGAAAAGCAATGTTGTCTGTGATGGCAGCTTTTTAAATTCTGACTTGATGTCAGACTGGAGTATCTCTTCTTTTTCAACGTTTACGTCTCGTGATGAACAAGATTTCAGAAATGGCCTAGCAGCGTTGGATGCCAACATAGCTAGGCTCCAGAAGTCCTTACGGACTGGTCTTCTAGAGAAATGAATTCAAAAGCAAATTGATTGAGTACTTTCTCTTTTTAAGATTAGAACTTGGCTGTATCGAAGGTATATTTTAAATTTCTGTAGAAAAATAACTTTATATTGTTAATTATGTATAAAATAATAAATTTTATGTATAAAAACTTACCGTTGGAATATTTTGACACTTGGGAATTTATAAAAAGTCATCTTAAGAAATTAAAAATTGCCAAGACTAGGAAAGTATTTAATTTAGTACTTATCAATTAGAATTCTTTTACTAGTATTTAATTGTGGGGTTAAAGGTTCAAGTTAAAGGATTTTTTTGGTTGTTCCTTAAAGCATAATGGGAAGAAAGTCTCTGGGGGCAATTATTACATTTAAACTAGAATTTCTTTTCTGTTTTAGGATAGCTCTGTGTTTCTTAATGACATTGTGTTTTTGTATGGAATGTTCTGTACTACAGGCCAGTGCTCTTGGTGAGATGTATAAACATTTCTTTTATAAGAAATATTGCCAGTTAATGCCACTTTGTAAAAAAAAAAATATATATATATATATATATATATATATAGTTATTTGTAAAAAAAAAACATTGATAATATTCTCAATTAACATGGTTTCTAAAAATTCTTGGATTTTTTTTTTTTCCTGAATGCGTGTTTTAAGGCCTTTAAAAAATAAAGTCAGATTGACAAAGCTGACAGCTAAGTTTTACTTTTGAAAAAAAAATTGTTTTAAACAAAAAAGAAATATTTGGGTTTTTTATCCTTACTCTCTTTAAACATAATGAAATTTGTAAATCTTGGTTGTCATTCTGCCTTTCTGGGCCAGTTTTTTCCCAGGATTTAACTGATAACATTCACTGTTCTATAAATATGAACTAACCTGGTTTCTCTACTTTTCTGTACTAGAACTTCTTAACTGTCCAGTGTCAGCTTCCTCCATGTAAGCAGCACACCTTTACACTTAGAAAGCTGAGTCTTAAGTTGTCACAAACACTCAGTACAAGTCATCTGCTTCGTACAATTATGTTTAGCACTTGGACAGCCTTTAGAATGAAAGAGTGTTTATTGGTCCCAGGGTCTCTTCATGGTAGCATTTTAGATGTTAGTGTTACAACCTCTGAAGGACCCCACTAGACTCTGATATGTCCAGATAAGAGATTTTTTTCTTTTACAGAGAGAGATTTTTGGAGTCTAAAAATAGTAAATGAATTCTAAACTATATTCACAGAATTGTTCATTAGCATTTTAAGTGTTCTATCTTCCAGCTTTCATAAGTTAATTTATTAATTTCTTATTTGGTAGTAATAGGCCATAATTCGTCAATATGTAAATTCAGAAACACAAAATAATGATGCAAGGAAGAAAGTTGTGTCATCTTTCTACTCCCAAGTTTCAATAGTTACTCATATGCAGAAGCAGATTTTAAGAGTGTTTTATGTTAATTCTGAGGATATAGCGGGAAAATAAAGTGTTTCTCCTATTATTTGATCACAACATAGATCACTTCTGTGATTCTAAAGTGTGTGCGGAATTATAGCTCTAATCCAGTTCAGTTCTGACACTGTGTGAAGATAAAAGCAAAAGACTGATAGACTGAGAACTCAGTTTAACCAGACTGCCCTTCACTTTAGATGCCAGTCACAAGTCCAGGCCTCTAGAAGTTCTGACCAACTAGCTATGAATTGGAATTCCTGGAACCCCTTCCTTAGACTTGATCATTTTTCAAAAAATAACTCAGAGAGCTCAGAAAAATACATATACTCATTATAAATGATATTTTAAAGGATAGAAGTAAACAGCCAGCTGAAGGTATACCTAGGGCAATGTCTGGATGGGCCTTGACTGCAGGAGCTTCTGTCCCCATGGAGTTGGAGTGTACCATCCTCAAGCACAGGTAGGAGTTCTTGCTTACCTTCCTATCCTATAAGCCTCCATGTGTTCAGCTGTTCAGAAGCTCTCAATCTTATCTTTCTGAGGCTTTACTGAAACCTCTTTGTGTATGATTGAAGGGTGTAGAACTGTGGTTGGACAAAAAGGATATGGTATAATGTTAATAGACTGAGTGGGGAAATCCAGCAAAGCCCGTCTGTTCAGATTCTTCTTGGCCTGTCTATAGTATTTCTTCCTCCTGGGTATGAGGCAGGACTGAAATGGGAGTCTTATGATCTGCTTACTAACTGACAAGGTAGGTGAGAGAATTTTTTTAATGGCCATATCCAAGACAGTTGTGGGGGAAGATTACAGTATATTTTATGACATGCCTTGGGGAGGAAATTCCAGTTTCTGTGGTCCTGACTTGGAGAAGAAAAGGAGCAGGAATGTGCCAGTGACTATCATGATAGGCTCTGGAAATACACACTGAACAGGACAGGCATTCTCTGTCCTCAAAGGTGTTCCATTGCAGTGGGATACAAAGGAGTGTAAAGTGATAAATGCTGTGAAGAAAACTAAAGTAGATCAAGGGTGCAAAGAGTGACAGAATTAGCTTAAGTTTTAATTACTAGTATAAGGGCCTCTTTACAAAAATTATGTTTAGTAGTTCGGAATTTAAGTCCTATTAGGTAAAGCTAGGTTCTATTTGTGAGCTAACACCTTAATGATTTTTCAAATCTATTTCTAGTCAGAATTGCTTAAGCAAGTGGGTTCTAAGGCCATATAGCACACCTTAAAAACACTGCAGCGAAGCCCATGTCTTTTCTCAATGTTTTTAATACGCTACTGGTAAAGCACACAATTTTATTTAAACCGGTTGGCCTGAGATGGACCTGGCAGAGAATTACCAGAGACGGTAAAGTAGAGATTTCTGAAGTTGAGTTTCAGAAGGACTTTAGAAGCCATGTATCTCGTTTTCATAGCCAAAGAAGGAATTACTCTATGACATCAACTACTGGTAAGACTTCAAGTACATCACCTGTATTCCTTTTGTCTATACTATTCTTTTGTCCAGGCTTTTCCTGACTTTTTTTTTTTTTTTTTTGTACCAGAGATTGAACCTGGGGAACTTAGCCACTGAGCCACATCCCCAGCCCTTTTTGTACTTTAAATTTAGACTTCTCTGAGTTGCTTAGGGCCTTGCTAATTTGCTGAGGCTCGCTTTGAACTAACAATCTTCCTGCCTCAGCCTCCCAAACTGCTGGGATTATAGGCACACACTATGTGCCTGACTTCTGATAATTCTTAATTGTTCCTCCAACTCTAGGTACTCTAGTACGTATCAGGCTTTCTTACTCTACATGCTTCATGAGGGCAAAGACCAGGGTTTATTCATGTTACCTCACGATGCTTGGTGACTATCAGACAGTAGGTACTTAATAACTACTGTCCAACTTAACCAAATCCCTGACAAAGGGGCCTCTAGGCATCACCTGATTTTTTTTCTTGGTGTTAATTTCCTGCAGCAGTTTGTTTATTGCTTTATCATTAGCCTCCTTTTATTCTGACTCCTATTGTTTATTATTTCTGAAGCAAAATTCGTTTAACAAACATTTACACATTAGTGCTGAAGAGAAGCCACAGATTTTTTAAATGTTTAGGGGGGGGGGAATAGAACAACAAAAAAATTTAACCATGTCACTAAGTGCAGAGAATTCCATCCCACCAGCCTTCCTCACCAATTTAAGGGAGGAGTAAATGTAGGCAGAATATTTGAAAGCTGTGTGCCCTGTACAGTCTGTGACTTAAGACAACATTGAGAAATCCATTACCATCCTGCTTATCCTTTTCTTCTATTAGTTTGTTGATGACTCATAATATTTATATCCAGCAATGATCAATTAACTCTGCCATCTGATCAAACAGAGTACAGTTAGTATCGTTTTCTATAGTCTTGTTATAGATGTTTAAAAATGGCTCTCAGCTGTCGTATTATCCTACAGATCATATTAGAACAGTGCTTGGTTTCCAGATGATATTCACATTGTTATTCGTATTGATGAGTGGCATCATGTTAGGGCAGCTCATGGAGTCCAGGTCCTGTCCAAGTAAATGTGAGCTATTTCCTCAAGGCCTAGATTCTGATCAAATAAGTAGTAAACTATCCCTAACAAAAGGACTCACATTTTACCCCATACTCACTGTACTTATTCTCCTTGAAGCCAGGTCTGCTCCTAAGGCCATAATAATGGAAATATAAAACGTAAAATGGAAATAAGAATACTCAGACTCTTGCTTAAGGCCACTACCTAACACCTTAAGATACTGTAACTTGCAGACTACTTCATTATGTTATCTCATTATGTCAGCTGAATACCATGACTATTTGAACCTTTGGGGCCCCAATCTGTTATAAAAAGCTAGTTCTAGGCCATTCTCTACCATGTCTAATAAAGGATTTCCTCTGGGATTTGTCATGAGAACTAAGTAAAATAACACAAAAATACTTGGTAAGCTATAAACAATAGGTTATGACAATTGGTCTTTGTGTGTGTACTGCACTGGACAGCTAAGGTTCTACTTTTACTTTATACACATACACACACACACACACACAAACACACACACTGTTCTCAAAAATCTGTTTAGAATGTGGCATACTGCTAGTTAAAACAATTTTCCTACCTGTCACTTAGCCAATTCCACCAAAAGGGATTTTTGAAACTTGTTATTAAAATGGATAAAGTTACATGTACCTTTCTCCCATTGACACTGCCATTCAAAGTGATTTCTGATGTTGCCAGGACCCCAACACTACCTTCTATTTAGCCTCTAGATTAAGAAGGCTCATTTCTCCATGAGACCCCAAGGAGACCTGCGTAAGTGTCATAGACCATCCAGGAAGAGATTGGGAGCAGACTTACACATTTGTTCAAGTGTATAACAAGAAACATCAGCTGCTCTATAGAGAGCACATAGCCAAGGAACATATTTTCATCCTACTCTTTCCAGACTGTTCTGTACTTGGCTCTGAGTTCTAGGCCTAAAGTAGGACAGGAGACTAGAACCAAATATTTTCAAAGTGAGCTGCTCCAAAACAAACAGAACAGACCCTCTTGGAGGGTAGTAGTTTAAGATTTGGCAAGAAGAAAGGAATAAAGGAAAAGTAATTTTCAAATATATAGCCTTAATGGATGAAGAGACGATTGATCTTTTTTTCTTTCTCTTTTTTAGATCAGTCATTAATATTATACTTGCTGTCTTAGGATTTATAGGGAGGTGAAATAGTAGAAGATGAAACTATATATTCAAATACATATTTGAAATAAATAGGTCTTCGCTGTTTAGAGCTACAAGCTACATTCTGTCATTTCATCCTTTCCCCCACTACAAAGCTAGTGATCTTTTGTCACTTATACATGCAGTCCATTGTCACCAACTCTTCCCTGCCCACATCCCAACCAATCTAAGTGTCTAGTCAGATATTGGTAATAATGAATAATTAAACACATAAAGCTCCTCTTAAACACTAACATACCCAGAAATGGTATGAGAATTATATTGTAGTCATATCCTGCCAAAATTTTGAGAAAATTTCATGGTTTATTATTAATTTTAATAAAACATTTAAAAGTAATGATAAGTCTGTGGGAAAGTTCATCTGAATAACATGGTGTATTAGAAGAGTAAGAGCAGTGGATCAAGAGCCAGGTGACCTAAGTGACCCTTAATGTTCTATGTGACTATTCACTTATAATTTATTCTCTCCTGTGTGCTACATATTAAGCATTTAAGGGCAATTAAGAAAGTATGTCTTTGAGGGACCTACAGCCCCAGCCCCTGCCAAATGAGAAGACATGATCTCAACAACTCCTCTAGCACAAAATGCTCAAGTTTCCAAGGAGAAGTCTCCTAATACCCAAAGAAGTAGGCACGTAACTCTGATATATACTCCTGCCTAGTTGGTGTCAAGTAGAAGTTTAGCTTTGAATTGCTGTCTCTTCCATAATACTCATAGCTTGGATACTCTTTGTATTTTTCTTCTGACTGATGTTAATTTGGGGGTATCTTTGTCTAGTAACTCTCTAAGAACTTGAATATTTTTATTTCATCCTCACATTTAAAAGATTGTTTATGTGGGTTTTCAAAGTGACAATTGCAATGTAAAGTTGCCCTCTCCCCTCTTTCATTTATAAAAAGCAAGAAGTATACAAACTCCATTTGAGGGGGATCCCAAGAAAAAGCTCTAAAACCAAGCCCCCAAATAACTGGAAGGACTGCCCAAAGCTGCACTTGTCAAGAAGTGACTCTGAGAGGAAATGGAATGCTATGGCTCCAGAGAGCAGAAAGAGCCGAGTACACTTCTCAAAGATGAAAGTTTATAGTAAAAATTTGCTCCCATTCTGTAGGCTATTCACCTCACTGTTTCTTTTGCTGAGAAGAAGCTTTTTAGTTTGAGTCCATCCCATTTATTGATTCTTCATTTTATTTCTTGCACTATAGGAGTCTTATGAAGTTGGGGCCTAATCTGACATGATGAAGATTTGGGCCTATTTTTCTTCTATGAGGCACAGGGTCTCTGGTTTAATTCCTAGGTCCTTGATCCACTTTCAGTTGAGTTTTGTGCGTGGTGAGAGATAGGGGCTTAATTTCAACTTGTTGCATATGGATTTCCAGTTTTCCCAGCACATCAGATAGAGCACTGATCTCTAGGATATATAAAGAACTCAAAAAGAAAACAAATAACCCAATCAATAAATGGGCCATGGAACTGAACAGACACTTCTTAGAAGATGATATACAATCGATCAACAAGTATATGAAAAAATATTCAACATCTCTAGCAATTAGAAAAATGCAAACCAAAACTAAAGATTTCATTACTGGTCAGAATGGCAGCTATTAAGAATACAAACAACAATAAGTGTTGGTGAGGATGTGGGGAGAAAGGCACACTCTTACGTTGTTGGTGAGACTACAAATTGGTGCAACCAATATGGAAAGCAGTATGGAGATTCCTTGGAAAATTTGGAATGGAACCACCATTTGACTCAGCTATCCCACTTCTCAATTTATACCCAAAGGACTTAAAAACAGCATACTACAGGAACACAGCCACATCAATGTTTATAGCAGCACAATTCACAAAGGCTAAATTGTGGAATCAACCCAGATTCCCTTCAGTATATGAATGGATAAGAATTATGGTATGTATACATAGTGGAATATTACTCAGCAATAAAAGAAAATAAAATCATGGCATTTTCAGGTAAATGGATGGAGTTGGAGAATATCATGCTAAGTGAATTAAGCCAATCCCACCCCCCCAAAACAGATGCCAAATGTTTTCTCTGATATCAGGATGCTAATCCATAATGGAAATGGGGAGGGAGGCATGGGAGGAATGGAGGAACTTTAGATAGGGCAAAGGGGAGGGAGCAGGGGTTAGGAAAGATGGTAGAATGAGGTGGACATCATTATTACAAATACATGTATGAAGACACAAATTATGTGACTGTGTACAATCAGAGATATGAAAAAATTTGCTCTAGGGCTGGAGATGTGGCTCAAGCGGTAGCGCGCTTGCCTGGCATGTGTGCGGCCCGGGTTCGATCCTCAGCACCACATACAAACAAAGATGTTGTGTCCACCAATAACTAAAATAAATTTTAAAAAAAATTCTCTCTCTCTAAAAAATTGCTCTATATGTGTGCTATGAATTGAAATGCATTCTGCTGTCATATATAACAAATTAGAATAAATAAATTTTTTAAAAAAATGAAAGCTTACACACGGGGCAGTTCTAAATCCTTAGTTTGTAACAATGGGAAGAGGATCCATGGGCCTTATGTATGTGTGTATGGGGGGGGTGGTAATCAATGTAGACAAGTAAATAACAAATTAATGCACAAAACTTAGATATTAAGGAAAATTACAGCCTTCTTTATGCACAAGCCCTCTGCAAATAGTTAAGAAAAACCTTCCTTATCCAGTTCAAATAAATAAGTCATCAAGGAAGAACAGCTGAGGCCACATGTGGTTGTATATACTTGTAATCCCAGCTACATAGGAGGATGAGGCAGAAGGATTTCAAGTTTGGGGCCAGCCTGGGCAAGTTAGAGACCCTGTCCCAAAAATTTTTTTAGAGGGGTGGGGATGAAGCTCACTACTAGCACACTCCGGGCATTGTGTTTAATTCCCAGTACCACACCTACAAAAGAAAAAAACTACCAGCAGAGGCTCTATACTATTTTGAGTGTGAAAACAAAACAAAAAAGGAAGGAAGGAAGAAAAACAGGAAAATAAAACTGTAAACTAAAAATACTGGCATAGAGTAGACAGAAATTGTGACTAAATATTTGGCCATGAATTTTCATGATTGAATGAACAGCTATTTGTTGCAAAAAAGAGCACTGAGCAGAGAAGCAAGAGCTTAGGAACAAGATGAGAGAACAGGAGCAAATGACGTAGGAGTTGACAGAACTTCAGAAAAATAAGCCATCTCAGAAACAAAAGCAAAACTGAAGATATGAGAAGGCAAATGTAAGTATGATAGTTTTGATATAAAATTTAGGTTTGAACTCGTTTTTCCTTCATATAGCTCCCAGCATAACTATTAAGAAGTCCAACATGCAGCAGATCCTTTTTGTTTTGAAAGTAATATAATTTTTCCCTCTAGAGGTCTTGAGAGTTTTTGTTGACTTTATCTTAAATTTCACTCTAATGGATACACTTTTTTGTTTTAGTTTTGTTTTTAACATTTCCCGTTAGTGCTTTATCACCTCTCTAAATCAACAGCCTTACTTTTTTTTCCTAATTGTGGAAAATTCTCAGTCATTGTTTCTTTAAATATTTCTTAGTATTTGTTTTTCTCTCTCCTTCTGTGATCTCTATTACACTTCTACTTCAAACCTTTATTATTAGTTGTTTTTTTTTTTTTCTCATCTCGGTCTGTTCTTAGCTCTCCCAGGGAAATTTTCATGATCTGATCTTGCATCTTACTGATTCATCCTTCAGCTATGTCTATTTTGCTGATTAATTTCAATGGTGATTTTACCACCAGTTTGGTCTTTATACTGTTTGTTCTTGTTTCATATTTCTAGTACTACATTTCATCTTGTAGGACATATTCATTATATATATATTAAATTCATGTCTATTTGGTCCATTGAGTCTGCTTCCTTTAGCATAGACTGTGAAGCATGTGCACCTCATTTGCATCATTATTTTCCTCATGAACTCACATTACCCTGGGAGGTTTTGCTACTTATATAATGCATACCAGGGAAAGGAAACTGAAATCCAGATCCTAAATTAGACTCCTTCTAATAAGTTTGTTGAGGGTGTGATATGATGATGATGGTGGTTGGAGTGATGAGAAATACTCCAAAGAGTGGAAAGCTCCATTATTTTGGTCTAGGCTTGATCTAGCTGTGTCTTTTCTCCTAAGCTCCACTCTTTTTCAAGAACTTTCTCCCTTAGGACTGGGAAAGTGTGAGGACTGCTCAAGGGTCAAAACATTGATCTGTACCTGTTGTCAGTTGCACCCTACAGCCTGATTACAGTTGTGCCACAACATTAATCATATGTTCAGTGACACTGAATGCAGTGCTCCTCTTCTAACTCATAGAAGTGATGAGGTGAGCAGTAACTTACCCAGAATGATGATGGTGAAAGAAGAAGAAAAGGATTTTTTCCCCAACTCATCGTTTACCTGACCATCATCTCATCTAGGTTGATATTTTCCATATACCTATGGTATCTAACTATTTTCTGCATTTCCATGTTTTAAAATTATATTCTGTTAAAATTATAATTTTATAATTATAAAATTATATTCTGTTATCTATATGCCTATTACTTCTGTAATATTTTCAGCATAGGTTCTGAAAGGAATCCAGAAATACATGTTTATTTGTCATCTTGTCCTCTCTACTAATATATAATGTTATCTGTCACTCACCAAGTTCTTTTCTACCCCTGGGTCTGATTATACTTTCTCTGGCCTGTTTCACTTATTATCTCTCTCTCTCTGCAATACCATGCTGTTTTAATTATTGATGATACATAACATCTTTATACCTGAGGGTTATCTCTTCAGCTTATTCATCTTTAAAACTCTCTTGTCTATAAAAGATCCTTACTCTTCTTTATGAATTCAGAGACCAGTTTGTCCATGCTGTACAAAATTCTGTGAAAATTGCTCTTGAGATTTTATTAGAATCATTTTGAATTTATAGGTTAATTTGGAAAAATGTCATCTTTATTATATTGAAATCTATAATCCATTAGTGTTGTATGATGTTCCATTTACTTACCCAATAAAGATCTTGTTAAACTTTTATAGGATTTATCCCTAAGTATCTAATTGCTTTTGTTACTATGGTAAATTGTAGGACTCTCCCCTCTTCTTTTCCACAATGAGATACTCTTTTTCTTGATTATATAAAATAAATACTATTGTAAAAATGTGATCATTATATAAATATATAAAGAAAATAAATCCCTCTTGAGACTCTATTTCAAAACTAACAAGTTGATTATCCTTTCAGCATTCTTTATACATACACATATGAACACACAAATATTTCTATATACATAGGGTCAATCATGCTTTCTATCCTTTTTCATCAACTCATTCTCTCTTCTCCTCTTTCCATATTAGCTCCTTTATCTCACCCTAGCTCTATACCTGTAATCAATATTCAAAACCTAATGTGTGAACTTTAATCTTTTCCTCATGTCCGTAAAATCCTACATAAATCCCATGTATTTATACAGACCTTGGGGGGGCTTATCATTGTTTTATAAAACACTGAATCATATAAGTACTTTTTTGTATTTTTATTTTCTCATTTAGAAGTACCTTATAAAACTCACTGTTGATGAGTATGAGTAGGAAGTAATCTAATATGGATCAAATTTATTATTTTCAATGATTACTTACTATTCCATGATATGGAGATATGGTACACATTTATTCAACCATTTTTTTTATTTGTATATAAAAGAAAGTAGAGTTTTTAAGTAGAAAGGGATTTAATCTAGGGGACTTACAAATCCTTAGTGGAGCCCAGGTAGCAGGCTCTAGACCTCCAGGTATCATGCCCACAGAAATCCTTCAGAACCTGCTCACCAAGGGAACTGCTGTCCCTGTCACACCTCAGAAGTTGCTATTTCAGCTACTAGCTCCAGAATCACATAGACATACCTACATTATGGTGATCAAAAAGCTACCTTCAGAACCTTTGACTCTAGACCCACATGTGTCTCTCCAACATGCACTAGTATATCTGATTAGTGAATTGAATCACAGTCTAGAACCCCATATTTGAGGGAGACTGGGAAATATGTCTTTATCTTTCCAGCTTCTGCAAAAATCAGAATTACTCACAAGAAAGGGTTAACTAGAGGAGTTTGGGTCCATTTACCAAATCTGTTACTGTGAACATTCACTTCTTTCTAGTTTGGAGTCCCCAGCACCATAGTAAACACTTTTCACAGGCCTCATGTGTCTCTACTTCTATTTTTAAGGAATAGAGTTCCAGGGGGCAGAACTGCTGGTAAGGCAACTCAATAGAAAGTTGGGTAAGGGATAAAAACAATTTATGAATGAATAGTGCCAAAAGGCCCAACAAACATATTAATATGCTTAAATTTACTGGTGATCAGGGAAATAAAATGAAAGTAACAAAAAATTAATAAAAATCACTTGATACCTATCTCACTGGCAAATATAAAAAATATCCATGGTAAAATTTCTACTGATCATTATGGGGCAGTGAAAGATTCAATAAAAATCTTAACTACAAATCAAGTAAGTTTAATCCATTACTTCATAAAGATCTTTAAAAAGCAAGTTACCATTGAAGGATGCAAAGGAAACAATTCATTATTTTGAAAATTGGCAAATAATGGCAAGAAGCATTTATCTTGCTTTAAATATATGTGAACTGTACCATCGGGTCACTATCAGAAAGTGATCTTTCTCTCTCTGTGTGTGTGTGTGTGTGTGTTTTACTAGGGATTGAACCCAGAGGTTCTCTACCACTGAGCAACATCCACAGTCTCACAG
The DNA here is from genome assembly GCF_045843805.1 of Urocitellus parryii. Classification (NCBI taxonomy): domain Eukaryota; kingdom Metazoa; phylum Chordata; class Mammalia; order Rodentia; family Sciuridae; genus Urocitellus; species Urocitellus parryii. Next base: position 171,210,897 of record NC_135532.1, on the reverse strand, counting down.
TCTTTTTTTTTTTTTTTTGGTAGTGGGGATTGAACTCGGGGGTACTTGACCACCGAGCCACATCCCCAGCCCTATTTTTTGTATTTTGTTTATTTAGAGACAGCAACTTTCACTGAGTTTCTTAGCACCTTGCTTTTGCCAAGGCTGGCTTTGAACTCACAATCCTTCTGATCAGCCTACTGAGATGATGGGATTACAGATATGCACCACAGCGCCTATCTCCACAGTCCTTTTTATTTTTTATTTCAAGACAGGGTCTTGCTAAGTTGCTGAGACTGGTATTGAATTTGTCATCCTCCTGCCTCAGCCTCCTGAGTTCCTGGATTATAGGCATCACTACACCTGGCCAGAAAGAGATTTTTGTGGGATTATAGTGACATAGACATTTTGCCAGATGTATTAATAGATTTTAACTTTGTTTATAGCATCTTTTTCCATACCAAAAAAGTTACTTGTATATGGTCATATTTGCCTGTCTTTTATAGTTCCTTGGTTCTTAGGATAGAAAGTCTTCAAACTACATGTTAAATACATAATGTCCTAGATATTTTTCTTTTTTTTTGAACCATTTTAAAAACATTTTATTTTTTTGAGTCATAATTAACAGTATAATGTACTTTGAAATATTATACACACATGAAATATAACTTTCCATTCCTGTGGTTGTACATGATGTGGAATTACACTAGTGTGTATTCCTATATGAACATAGGAAAGTTATGTCCAATTCATTCTACTTTCTTTCTCATTCCCATCTCCCCCTGCTCTTCATTTCCTTTTGTCTAATCTAATGAACTTCTATTCTTTCCTTCCCCAACTATTGTGTTAGCAGTAACAGATCAGAGAGAATATTCAGACTTTGGTTCTTGGGGACTGGCTTATTTCACTTAGCATGATAGTCTCCAGTTCCATGCATTTACTGGCAAATGCCATAATTTCATTCTTTTTTTTTCTTTTTTTTATTGGTTGTTCAAAACATTACAAAGCTCTTGACATATCATATTTCATACATTAGATTCAAGTGGGTTATGAACTCCCATTTTTACCCCAAATACAGATTGCAGAATCACATCGGTTACACATCCACATTTTTACATAATGCCCTATTAGTAACTGTTGTATTCTGCTACCTTTCCTATCCTCTACTATCCTCCCTCTCCTCCCCTCCCATCTTCTCTCTCTACCCCATCTACTGTAATTCATTTCTCTCCTTGTTTATTTTCCCATTCCCCTCACAACCTCTTATAAATAATTTTGTATAACAATGAAGGTCTCCCTCCATTTCCATGCAATTTCCCTTTTCTCTTCCTTTCCCTCCCACCTCATGTCTCTGTTTAATGTTAATCTTTTCTTCCTGCTCTTCCTCCCTGCTCTGTTCTTAGTTGCTCTCATTATATCAAAGAAGACATTTGGTATTTGTTTTTTAGGGATTGGCTAGCTTCACTAAGCATAATCTGCTCTAGTGCCATCCATTTCCCTGCAAATTCCATGATTTTGTCACTTTTTAGTGCTGCATAATACTCCATGGTGTATAAATGCCACATTTTTTTTTATCCATTCATCTATTGAAGGGCATCTGGGTTCGTTCCACAGTCTAGCAATTGCGAATTGTGCTGCTATAAGCATCGATGTGGCAGTATCCCTGTAGTATGCTCTTTTAAGGTCTTCAGGGAAGAGTCTGAGAAGGGCAATAGCTGGGTCAAATGGTGGTTCCATTCCCAGCTTGTTCCCAGGAACTCCATACTGCTTTCCAAATTGGCCGCACCAGTTTGAAGTCCCACCAGCAATGTACAAGAGTATCCTTTTCCCCACATCCTCACCAGCACTTGTTGTTGTTTGACTTCATAATGGCTGCCAATCACTGGAGTGAGATGGTATCTTAGGGTTGTTTTGATTTGCATTTCTATGACTGCTAGAGATGGTGAGCATTTTTTCATGGACTTGTTGATTGATTGTATGTCCTCCTCTGAGAAGTGTCTGTTCAGGTCCTTGGCCCATTTGTTGATTGGGTTATTTGTTGTCTTATTGTCTAATTTTTTGAGTTCTTTGTATACTCTGGATATTAGGGCTCTATCTGAAGTGTGAGGAGTAAAAATTTGTTCCCATGATGTAGGCTCCCTATTTACCTCTTTTATTGTTTCTCTTGCTAAGAAAAAACTTTTCAGTTTAAGTAAGTCCCATTTGTTGATTCTTGTTATTAACTCTTGTGCTATGGGTGTCCTACTGCGACGTTCATAAAACAAATTCGCCTCAAGTTCAAGAATCAAATAGACCACAACACAATAATTATGGGTGACTTCAACACACCTCTCTCACCACTGGACAGATCCTCCAAACAAAAGTTGAATAAAGAAACTATAGAACTCAATATCACAATCAATAACCTAGACTTAACTGACATATAGAATATATCAACCATCATCAAGTGGATATACTTTTTTTCTCAGCAGCACATGGATCCTTCTCAAAAATAGACCATATATTATGCCATAGGGCAACCCTCAGTAAATATAAAGGGGTGGAGATAATACCATGCATTTTATCTGATCATAATGGAATGAAACTGGAAATAAATGATAAAAGAAGGAAGGAAAAATCCTACATCACATGGAAAATGAACAATATGTTACTGAATGATCAATGGGTTACAGAAGACATAAAGGAGAAAAACAAAAAATTCTTAGAGATAAATGAAAATACAGACACAACATATTGGAACCTATGGGACACAATGAAAGCAGTTTTAAGAGGGAAATTCATCGCCTGGAGGTCATTCCTCAAAAAAGGAAAAAACCAACAAATAAATGAGCTCACACTTCATCTCAAAGCCCTAGAAAAGGAAGAGCAAAACAACAGCAAATGTAGCAGAAGGCAAGAAATAATTAAAATCAGAGCGGAAATCAACAAAATTGAAACAAACTATTGAAAAAATTAACAAAACTAAAAGTTGGTTCTTCGAAAAAATAAACAAGATTGACAGACCCTTCGCCATGCTAACGAAGAGAAGAAGAGGAGAACTCAAATTACTAACATACGGGATGAAAAAGGCAATATCACAACAGATGCTACAGAAATACAGAAGACAATTAGAAATTATTTTGAAAACCTATATTCCAATAAAATAGAAGATAGTGAAACACTGATAAATTTCTTTTTTTTTAATATTTATTTATTTATTAGTTATTGGCGAGTGAAACACTGATAAATTTCTTTTTTTTAAATATTTATTTATTTATTAGTTATTGGCGGACACAACATCTTTGTTTGTATGTGGTGCTGAGGATCGAACCCGGGCTGCACGAGGTAGCAAGGCGAGCGCGCTACGGCTTGAGCCACATCCCCAGCCCCAACACTGATAAATTTCTTAAGTCCATATATGATTTGCCCAGACTGAGTCAGGAGGATACACACAATTTAAACAGACTAATATCAATGGATGAAATAGAAGAAGCAATCAAAAGACTACCAACCAAGAAAAGCCCAGGACTGGATGGGTATACAGCGGAGTTTTACAAAACCTTTAAAGAAGAATTAATACCAATACTTTTCAAGTTATTTCAGGAAATAGAAAAAGAGGGAGCTCTGCCAAATTCATTCTGTGAGGCCAACATCACCCTGATTCTGAAACCAGACAAAGACACCTCAAAGAAAGAAAACTACAGACCAATATCTCTGATGAACCTAGATGCAAAAATCCTCAATAAAATTCTGGCGAATCGGATACAAAACACATCAAAAAAAATTGTGCACCATGATCAAGTAGGATTCATCCCTGGGATAGATATTTTTCTTATATTTAAAATTATTTTTATTTTTGTGTAAACCTTTAATTCATCAGCATTTATTTTTGAATTTACCATAAGATTATAATCCGCCACTCTTATTTTCTTTCAGCTTGCAGCCAGTTGTGTCTAGATGCTTTTTAAAAATAATAATTTTCCCATTGAATTATCACTATGTCACACAAACATTTCTAATTGCCAATATAATTACAATTGTTTATTTTGTTCCACAAATAAATTTTATATTTGCTTATCAGTATCATGTTGATTTAAATTCACAAGCTTTAGAGTATGACAGATATTTTAGTAAGCCCCCCTTTTCGTTTGTTCTGTCTCTCTCCCTTACATTTTTTTTTATTAGCTACACATGACATTACAATGATCTTGGCAATTCATACATTTGAATCAATTGGGGTATCTCTCCCTTACATTTTAAAATAGTTTTTACTAGCTATTCTTTGTGTTCTTTCTCTTTATGAACTCCAGAATCATTTAATTCCAAGAAAAATCCAACTGAAATTCTAATTAGAACTGCATTAAATTTATATATTAAGATGTCTAGAATTAAGTTTTACATTAAGTCTTTTCTTCTTTCAGGAGCATGGTAGTATGACTTTCAATTTATTCAAATACTATCTTATGTCTTTTAATATTTTTTTCCAAATTTAAAAAAATATAGATCCTCTATTTTGTTAAATTTATTTATTTATAAGTACTTAGAATTCTTGTCACTATAGTATTCTTAATAGATTTTTATTAACAACAAATGATTATGAAAGCATAAAAAAGAACTTTCCAGACAGGTTGTCCAGTCACTGGAATTCATAACTTACTGGAATATATATATCTTATATTACTAGGAAGGAAAGGTGGATATGTATCTTTATAAGACCATTTAAGTATGGTCTTGCTGAGAGGTAGGGGAAAGGACAAGATGAGCCCTGGAAAACCTATAAAGAAGAGGAATCTGAACATTACTGTTTAAGCCAACTTCCTAAAGTCAGGACTCATGAAGATTCTTGACCTAACTAGCCAGTTTTTCCAATGGGCACATGGATATATAGGAAACCATTATAAAGCATGCAGAGATAATTCAGAGCAAATATTTCCCAAAGAAGAATTTCTTTCTATTTTTTCTCTCTGTCTCTTAAAAACTCTATTTTGTTGCCTGGAACAGTGTTGTATACCTATAATCCTAGTTACCCAGGAGGCTGAGGCAGGAGGATCACTGAGTTTGAGGCCAGTTTAGGTAATTTAGAGAGACCCTGTCTCAAAAAAATAAAAAATAAAAAATAGCTGGAAATGTGCTTCTGTGGTAGAGTACCTCTGGGTTCAATCTCCATTACAGCCCCCAGTCAAAGATAAAAGGAAAAAAATAAATTCTGTTGTTATGAAATCATTTGTGTCCTTTTTATTTTTGCAATTAGAATTTTCCAGAATGATAGAACTAATAGGATATAGAAATAGATATTTAAGGAGAGGTGAGTTATTAGGGGAATTGGCTTACATAATTATACAGACTAAGTCCCATAACAGGCAAGCTGGAGACCATGGCATTTCAATAGTACAGTTCAGTCCAAGTCTGAAGCCTTCAGAACCAGGGAAGCTGATGGTGAAATTCTCAGTGTGAGACCAAAGTCCTGAAAACCTGGTATTTTCTGGTATAAGCCCTAGAGTTCAAAAGCCAGAAAGCCTAGAGATCTAATGTCCAAGGACATGAGGAGAGTATCTCGGTCCCAAGACAAAGAGAAGAAATCACTTTTTCTGCCTTTGTTTGTTTGTTTGTTTGTTGTTGTTCTATTGGGCTTCCCATCTGATTGAACGGTAGCTGCACACACTGAGGGGAATCCTCATTCAGACCACCAACTCACATGCCAGTCTCCTTTGGAAACTCCCTTACAGATACATCCAGAAGTAATGCTTTAACAGTTCTCTGGGTATTCTTTAATCCAGTCAAATTGACATCTAAAAGTAACCATCACAGCAATTAATACCTTTAAAAATATATTTCCACAGATATTATAGAAAATATTCACTTTGTGTCAAGCTCTCTAGTTATTGCTAGTATAGAAAACACAGACCCAGTCTTTGTCTTCAGATGCTTGCTTTCTATTTGAGGATACACACACAGCTTACTCAGCACACATTATTGGAGCCAAAGGAGAGGCATCTCAATCAGACGGGTGGGGTTTGGTTAGTGTCACAGAGAAAGAGTCATCAGTGAGTCCTGAACTAGCAGGGCACGAACAGGAAGTGGTGAGGAGCTTGAAGCTAGAGCTCATGTTATGATGTATAGCTAGAGAACAGCCCAGAAAACAGATCAGGAGTTTGGTCAGCTGATGCTTACAGAGGAGACTTGGGTTAACAGATGTTGAGGAAAATCATGCTGTCACTAAGTAGTGTGGATTATGGATTAGAGGGGCAAGACTGATAGCAGGATACCTACGTGGAAGGCTACCACAATAGCCTAAGGGACAGCTAAGGCAAGTGGTAGTGAGAACTGAGAAGAGGAATTTGCCATCCACACAGGTAGAAAATTTGACAGGCAATGGGAATGAGGCAACCTGGGCAGCTGGATGGGTGTCAGTATTATTAACCTGGGAGCCAGGAGCATGAGCAAGTTTAATGGGGACAAGAGGAAAAGGGCACTATTGAATGTGAATTGCATGTGAAAAAGTCCAGTAGCTGGGTGGGGTTCTGAGGCTCAGAAGGCAAAGCCTAGAGATGTGCATTTAGGGATCACTGGCGGCAGCCAAAGAGCTGAAGCCATGTGAGTAGCTAAGAAAGGCTAGGAAAGGTACAGAACCAAGGGTGGAGTTCTCAAGGGTTAGTTCCTCTCACATTCCAACAGTAATTATCAAGGATGACTTAACTAACAGAGAAATGCTTTCACAACAGAACCAGATTTGTACCTCTGATGCGGTTTTAATTTAGAATCTAAACTGATTAAGCAATCAACATGTCTTAAAGTCAGAGAAGTTAGTAAATGCATACTGTTTGTATTTATAGTCAATTATTTATTAAAATAATTTCTGAATTCTATAATAAACAATTATAAAAGTCAGTTTTTTAAAAGTGAATGAAAATTTATGGAATATTCACCAGTGCTGTGGGTTCAAACTTAAGTTTTTTCACTTCCCACCTCATCAGGATCCACCAAGTGCAGATAATCTGTATTATCCACTCCATTCACCTATGAGATTCCTTGGTTTGTTCACTCCACTCACCTAGGTTTATACCACCTCTCCTGCTGCTATGCATGGCCCTCCTTGACTGGGGCCTTGTCTTAGTTCAGGGTCTCTCTAATCTGGCACTGAATGAAAACCACATAGGTAGTGGTTATCAAAAAGAGGTAGCACAGAAAAATGGAAAGAATTTTACTCTACTGGGAGTCACAGTATTGAGTTTAGCATGGCATGATTTAGGACTGATACTCCTAAACAATACTACTCACTATTTGTAAAATAATTTGGATATACCATGCACCCTGCTGATATTCTTTGCACTGTATCTTCTCTTTCAGGCCTCAAAATAACCCTACAAAGTAGGTTGAGGTACCCTCCACTTTCTCTACTGTCAAGGAATTGTTATTTTTCCCCATAGGTGATATTATCTAGCTATAGATTCTCATTATGCAGAAAATTAAGTTTATAGAATTTATGTAAATCAGAGGTCTTATATATAAAACACCCCAATTTGCTTTATACAACAGGTTTCTCAGTCATGATTCACATGTGCTCAACTTTGTAAATGTCATTTTTGCTGTGCTGTGTTTTCAAAGAATGTCTTCTCTCCTGCCTAGATCGCCATCACTTTTCTAAAACAAATGTCTACATGGCACAGTGCTAGCGGATTGGTGAGGGGGGCAAAGAGAGAATGTGCAGGTTATCAGAAGTAGAATAAAAGGGGAAAGGAAGATAGAATATAAAATAATAGAATGTAATCACTTGAGTTCTTTTTTTTTTTTTTTTACATTTAAACTGTTGCTGATATTATTGCACTGTTTAAAACAGTGGATTTAAGTTTTCTGCAAAGTCTTACATGCAGGCCTAATACATGAAATAGAGAAAAGCAGAGTTGTTCTGAACCAGCTAGGAGCAGAGGACCAGACTCCTGGTGCCAGTCTTGACTCCATCCACCTCAGTCACTTGCTTGGAATCCTGGGGTTGGAAACTGTCAAGACTATTAGTGTCTTACCAACAGGACCCTGGAGAATCAGTGAAGAGGCTCCTTCTGACCAAAACTGGGAACTTTAAGAAGGTTTAATTTGAGCTTTAATTGGGGTTAGAATTGTAGAAGATTGAAGTCCTTCAAATATATTTAAATTTAGCCTGGTACAGTGGTGCACACCTGAATTCCAGCAATAGGGAGAGGCAGGAGGATCACAAGTTCAAGATTAGTCTCAGCTAGGGGAGACACTGACTCAAAATAAAAAATTAAAGGGTCTGGGGATGCAGCTAAGTTGTAAAACACATTTGGGTTCAATCCCCAGTACCAAAAATAAATTTAAAAATATTTAAATTTAGCTTTGAATTGGGTGGGAAGTTCTGCTCTTAACTTCTGAGAGCCCCTTCTTCTCCTTCCCTTTGACTCACCTACATCTGGATGCCTCTCAAGTAAGTAGATTTATATCATTCTTGCATATTAAAATTTTAATAGTAATTGCATATTAAACACTGTGTAAATGAATTACCTGCAGTATATCACTAAACCCTCCTATTTCTTCGAGGCATTTAGATCATCCCTATCTTAGAGATAAGAAAACCTAATTGGAGATGTTAAGTAATCTGCCCAAAATTTTCCAGCTAGGAAGTAAGGGTATAGGGTCTTCATTTTCAGAGTCTTCATTTTTATGAACTATGTTATCTTGTCTACATAATTTTGTTTTCTTAATTGAACAATACTGCATGCATTATTTTTTCTTTCTCTCTCACACTCCCCCACTGAACCCAGGGCCTTGAATATTTTAGGCAAGTGCTCCACCACTGAGCTACAGCCTCAGCCCTTCCGAGTGGCTGGGGTTACCATGTAACATTTCTAAATTTGAAATTGATCAAATTGAGTCTTTCACATACTTTGTCCTCGAATTGTATCTCTTTGAGGAAGTATTACTTAGTCCTTGGTCCATTTTTGTTGCTGATAGGAAAAAAAAGAAATTAATTTAAGGTTTACGCTACATAGTTTCCTCTTTTGTCCTATATTTACTGATTTCTCCAGGGTAAAATACAGAAATAAAAATTAAAAACCATAAAGCCCGCTTCCTAGTCTCTGGAGGGCAGGGAGGGCCTGGGGCAGACCCACCCGAGTCCAGCGCTGAATTGTGCTGGGGTCCTCGGCTCTGGAATCCGATGCAGAGCGCGGGTGGGCGTAACGAGAGGGCTGCAAGTCCACTCCCCGAGCGCCATGCAAATGACATGCAAATCAGCGCGTGTGAGTTTCAGCCGGCAGTTTGAGTCCAGACCCGAAGCGCCGCGCTCTTGCTTGCTAGAGCGTCTCTGCGTCTTCACGCTGGGCGACTTGCTTTCTCGCCGGGTCCCCCAGTCGCGCCCCGCCTCGCGGGGTCGGCAGTCGGAGCCCAGACAGCGCTGATCCCGCGCTGTGAGCCTGCAGCTGGTGCGCCCGCCAAGCGCTGGTGCCTCGCTTGCTGTCCGCCTGCCTGCGCGGGTGAGTGATCCCGCCCAGTGCTTTGTCCTGGCGAGGCCCCTGGGAGTCATAACCTAGGGGCAGGATTGGGGTGAGGGCAGAGACCCTCCAAAAGCCGAGGACCCTACTCTCCGACTTCCCTATTTGAGAGGGCCTCCTAGGTTCTGCGAGGAGTTGGTGGCGTGAGGGGAAGACTCTAGTGACGCTAAGCAGCCTGGTTTTCTCTGGGGGAGGTAAGGTACTTGGAGACTGCGATGTGACAGTCTGTATAGGAATTATCCAAAGGGGGTGAATTTGGTTTGAGGGGTACAAATCGCCGCTAACATTAAGGAGGAGAAGCGGGCTCTTCTCCCTGTCCCCTGCCCTTTGCAGGAAGACCCGGCGACGGACACAAGGACGGGATGCCACGTGAAGGTCCTCCCTGCCCAAATGTGATGAGGACGGATAGGGCAGCAAAGACTGTTGGTCCGTGGTTGCCAGGATCTGGATGTCCTGGGCGAAACTGGGACGTGTACTTTGTGGTCTTGCTGTCTTACTCCTTACTCCTCACGCAAGCCTCTGGCCGCACTCTGCCTTCTTTGCTTTAGCCGGGGTGCCAGTGTTGAGGGACCTTGTTCGCAGATCATTGCAGTTGGAGAGTTGTGGTTAAAAGTAATTCTCCAGAGGTGTGAGCCCTTTTAGACCCAAAGGATTGGTATTGCAGATGCGAAAATGGGCTGTCAGGGACAGGGTTTCTAGAACTTTTTTAAAAATTGGAATGGGAGACACTTGCTGTTTCATAAAGGAGAAAGACCTGGATCCGTGTGTGTGTGTGTGTGTGTGTGTGTGTGTGTGTGTGTGTGTGTAACTGGGAATTGAACCCAGGGTCTCACATGCTAGGCAATTGCTCTACCTCTGTGCTATATCCCTAGTTCTCCATTGAGGTACTGAGGAATAAAATCAGCTATTGTGCTTCAAGAAGGGGACAGAGCACTGGTACACCTGGACAGTGGGCATGGTGCCAGGATTCAGGGCACTGGCTTTCACCATCCTTCCCTTCCCCAAATGTTAGGAGCAGAGTATGTGTTGCCCCATCCAGCCCTCCAGAGCCTACTGGAGAGCCACTTTCTCCTTCCAAGTGGGGCTGTATTCTCTGTCCTGGTGGAATCATTTTTTTTCCCCCGAAACCACACAACTTGTCAAAATTATTTCCAAATAAGGAGCTTGAGATAACCACATAGGGACACTCTCCCCTTACCACACACACGTGAAAGCATTATGTATCCACAATGCAAATTTCAGGGGGAAGTCTAGGTGCTTCTGATAACCTTATTGGGTTCCTAAAAAACATTTTGAGTTCTAATGGAATCATTTTTGTTTTGGTTACTTTTTTCACTTCCCCTCTACTACCTCTTTTCTTTTCTCTTAAATTCTTTCCATTCTTTCTCTTGTGTGGTCATTTTTGTCTCTTTCCTTGCCCTCCACACAGCAGGGAATGTGGAGGGTGATGCTGTTGGCATCACTGTGCCCTAGTCCATCATGAGATATTCCTTCCTGTGCCAGGGTGAGGTTGCCTTGAGCCAAGCAGGTAGGAATCTGCCTGAGCAGTTGGTTCTGGGTGGGGAGTGGTTGGACTCAGGACATTAGGAACATCTTTTCCCCAAGACAGATAGGTCTATCCCCTCATTCACAGATGACATAAAAGGATGCTGCTTGTTTTAGAGTTTTTTTGTTACAGTGACCAAAATACCTGACAAGAACAATTAGAGGAGAAAAAGCTTATTTGGGGTGGTTTCAGAGGTCTCAGTCCATGGACAGCTGACTTCATGGCTCTGGGTTCAGTGAGAGGCAGGCAGTACATCAGGGAAGAAGGTGCTTACCTCATGGTGGGTTCAGGAAGCAGTGAGAGTGAGAGGAAGGGAAAGGGATGGCAGGGAAAATGTACCCTTCCAAGGAATGCTCCCAGTGATCCACCTCCTCCAGTCAAGACCCATCTGCCTACAGTGACTAACCAGTCGGTCCATTCAAATGAGGATGGATTAGTTAGGTTATAGCTCTCATAATCCAATCATTTCGTCTCTGAATATTCCTGCACTAACATGGGGGTTTTTGAGGGACACCTCATATCTAAATCATATACCACTAGGCGTGAGCTTAGAGATTAGTCTCCCTGTGATGAAGGATTTGTGCTAGTTCATTGTCCTTTGTTCAGTTTCTTTTGTGCAGTAACTGGCTAGCTGAGGAGGAGGGTGGCCAGAGCCTTGGAGTAATTTTGTGTGAGGTTTGCTGACTCCTTCAGGAGGAGATGGTTTCTCTAGGGACTGGATTTTAGGGGAATAAATATTGAGCAGACAAGGCCCTTGGGAAGTTCCTGATCTAACTGGTAAGGTCAGGTAGACCCACCTGCTCCCTGGAACACAGTAAATAGGTGGAGTCACTATAGATCAGGGGGATCCTGACTGGAGGTAAATGGGGAGGACCCTTCTGAGAAGGTTTGTTAGAGAAGATGGCTGACTCCAGGTGGTGCAGAGTGGAGCAAGGCCTTTGCAGGGCTCATGGTAGGGAAAGGGTCTTGGATGAGTAGGTCTTCTCCAACCTTGGACATGAATTGTGAATAGAATGGGTCACCCTGGACTCACTGTCTATTAAAATGACTCATTGCTTTGTTTCTCAAAATACAGGATGAACAGCTGGGTGCAATGACACATGCCTGTAGTCCTAGATATTCATGAGGCTGAGGCAAGAGGATTACTTGTGCCCAAGAGTTTGAGACCAGCCTGGACAACATAGTGAGAACCCATCTCAACAATAACAACAACAACAATAAAATATATACATATATGTATACATAAATACATATACATATTTTTGATGAATCTAGAGTCTGTGAAATCCAACTCATTGACTTTGTGTGTCTTTGCCTTTTAAGGTTCATAAGGTAGGAATTTGGGGATGCAGCCATGCTTGGAGGTAGATGTCCAGAGTCCCTGTGAATATGGGTGTCTGTCAGTATCTTTCTGAGACCAAAGCTTGATGTTTGGGAACTATTTCCTAAGGCCACTTGGAAGCCCAGCTATCCCTGCCCGAACTGAAACCAAACACAGGTTGGGAGTTTATTCATTCTTAAAAGCTTCCCATCTTATTTTTTCAGCAAATGTACTGAGATTTAGAGAACAACCCTTTAAAAGTAATCTTTCCCATCAGAAGACATTGTCCTGAGTATGGAGTCACTTTCCTCTGGCAAAAAATGGTACATGCAGAGGATGCAAGGCAGGGGCTTGGGAAATCTGTACGAGGCTTAGGTTCAAGTTAGGTCTGTTTGGTAGCATGGAGGCACAGAATCAAGGACCCACTGAGCAGTAATCCAGGATGAGGACCGCAGTGTCACTGTGATGAGCTCCCATGCCATGTGCTTTCTGTCCCTTTCCTTTGGTCACACAGCCTCTTATCCCACAAGCATGAAGTGGGGTGCTGGGCAGCCGCTTGCTGCATGAGCCAGGCCTCTCCCTCCTGTACCATTCTGCAGTTGAATTCTATTTATTCTTTCTTGAGTTTTGGCTGCACATTTTCTGTTTGTTTGAACCTAACAGGTTGAGCAAATGCAGTTCTCCTTACATACTCAGGGTGGATAGACCTCAACATATGTCACTCTAGACCATCAGATGCATCTCTTCTGCCTTGGTGTGTGACATAGGATGCCAGGGCTGCAGCCCTTGTGGAAATTTGCAGGGACATCCAGGCCAGGGGGGCTGGGACAAAAGCAAGGCCAGCAAGAATTGTTCCCTGTGTGAAGCTCAGGGACTGGGGGAGGCTAGACTTCCAGATGCTCACATGACCTTCTTTTCACTGCCATCCTGCTCACTGTTCCTGGGCGTTTGAGGGTGAATGCTCACAATGGGCACCCCACTAGGGAGCTATGGGCATTTTTGTCTTTATTCTACTTCTCAAATTTCCCAGTGTTGTCCCATCCCCCACTATGGGTACCTCTGCGCCCTCCCCTTCTGCCCACCCCTGCTCCTCCCCTGGGTCTTGAGAGCAGGGCCCTCTGGAGACAGAAAACCCCTCAGGGACAAAAGAAAGGGGATGAGGAGAGGATTTTCTATTCTTTCAGATCTGCTTTTTGATGTTTTTTCCTGGCTCTGGGCCCTCAGATCTGATGTTAATTTGTTAATCCAGGACCTCATAAGTTATTTCTTATAATCCTTTAGGAATCAAATGCCTACAATTTTGGGCTTTCATAATTGAGAATGGGTTTATCTTTTTTTTTTGCTTTCAGAGACTGAGGATTTCTAGGACAAAGTAGTTCTTTAGATCCCAGGCAGAAGGAAGCAGCAGGGTTGAGGTGAATTTTAGTATCAAGCTTGGATTCAGATCTACCCTGTTCACTTTCTGGCTGGGTGTTCTTGGGTGTGGTCTTTTACCTTTGATAGCTGATATCACTTTCCTCATCTGACTAGGGGAGTAGTTATTAAAATTAGATGAACATATTAATATAAAAGGAAGCACAAAATAAGGAATAGCTAGCTATTGCTATATGCATTGGGTGCTCTCCATGTCTATGGAATGACCTGTAAATAAGTCAACAAACATAATTAGGTACCTACTGTTCATCTACCTCTGTAGAGAATTATAAAACAAAGGTCTTATGCCCAAGAGACCTTGAGTCTATATGGGAAACAGCTAACATGTATGAAGTAATTAGAAAACAGGGACAACACATAATTTCCAAGTTCTGTGGTACAGAATCAATTAAGAGAATTAAAAGGTAGCAAGAAACTTAGGGGCTGGAGTGATGGGGGACTGCCTCAAAGAAAAGTAGGGTGGGCATTGGCCAGGAGAGAGGAGGGCAGAACACTTTGCTACAACAGTGTCCAAAGGTTCTCAGCCCCTCCTGTGCTGGAACCTGGTGCTACACCTTTGACCCTGTGGCACTTCCAGTCATGTGTATCTGCTTGTTCTGAGATGTATTTTGGTGGTGGTTTTCATTTCTGGGTTTGTTTTCTCTCTGCTGCCCAGAATATTTCTGGAATGGATTTGTTTTAATTTTATGCTGAATCAAAATAACGAGAAGCAATTCTATGGCCAGAATAAAAGTTCAGTCCCATAGAAGATTTTTGGGTTTCTGGGAGTCTTGTGGCTTATTTATTATACCTCACTTTCTGGTTGTGGAATCACAGGGCATTAGGACTGGAGGAGGTGGGTTCACGTTACCATTGCATTGGATGGGAAAGGAAACTCTAACCTAAGAAGGTGCACAATAGAGTCAATCAACCTGAATTCTATCTGTATATCCTGGTGGAAGATAGCAACCAGGTGGAAGGTGAAGGATAGAGGAATGGCTACAGATGGGATCCATCGTGTGCTTCACCTGTCTTTCTAGAGTCCTTAAAGGCTGTCTGTCCTCTCTTAGTCTGAGGGTGTTGTGAGATGTTTTCCTTTCCTTTTTCTGGCTCCACTCTGTGATCACGGGCCCTTTCTCTACCTCCAGGGCCCTTGGATATCTAGTGTCTGATCACACATTCTATCCCACTCGTAAGTTCCAGCCTCCATCCCACCACAGTTTTTACAGACTCAAAACCTGTGGTTGATGTACTGGGGCCAGCATTGGCCCTGGAATGCACAGACATTTTCACCCTGATGAACAGTTCCAGGTTCTGGCAGACCCTGCCAACCCTGGCAGGAGTGCTGATCTCCTTCGTTAGGGATAAACTACATGGAATTCTTCCTATGCTGTGTGAAAAACTAGGAAAAGGCCCTAGGTTTGAGCCCAAGCTCTGGCACTGTCCCCTGCTGCATGATTTCGTCTTTCCAGGTCTTCGCTTGTGCATCTGCAGGTGGATAGTGGAGTCGCTCTGTATTTACCTGGAGAATCTATGGGCAAAAGAAGGAATCTTCATTTGCAATGGAGCTCTAAGGTGTAGTGTCCACTAGGCTGTGAGCTCCTGGCTATGGTTCACCTTTGTGTCCTCACACAGAGCCATTATAGGTGCTCGATTCATCTAGGTTATTGAACAGGTGAATGGGGTAAATGGAGGTAAATGGGGTAAATGCAAAAAAAAAAAAAGATTTGAAGAATTTTGTTTTTTGCTGTTCCATGAGAAAGCGCTGCTCATTTACCTCACTTCCTCAGTTATGACTTACCTAGGGCTAGGTATAACCTCATATCACTTTTTTCCTGAGCTTTTGCATCTTTTCAGCTAAGTACCATTTCTGATCATAGAACATAGCTAAAATTAATCTGTTCCTAATCTTTTCCATTATCCTATTATCCAGGTTTAAGTTTCCATTTGCTATTTTCCTGTGTGTGTCCAGAGATCATGTCCTTGTGGAAATTAGCATGGTGAGGAGGAGGCAGCAGGTTGTTGGAATGTGTCTGTGGGAACACGGTCCTCACTTGCAGTTTGCCTTTGATTACTACCAAAAGCTGTGTTGTTTCAGCAGTGACTCGTGGTGGGCATGGTGCAGTTAATACAGTCGCTGCTGGTAGGTAGCACCCACTGGAGTTCCAACCTGTGGTGTTTCAGGCTGCTTGTTGCAGCTGCCCAGAGACTCAGCTCCTTCCCTGTGGGTATTGTTTATCCCAAAGAAACCCTGGGCTTTACTTCATATTGCTGTTCTTCTTGACAGACCTTTACTAGCTCACACTTGGACTATTAACCATGACCTGTCTTTGGACCACACTCATTGTACACTTGATTGCTTTGTTCATCTTAGAGGATAGGCTGTGTCACTCCACCTTCAAAAACCTCTGGTGGCTCTTTCTCACAGAAGAACTTAACCTGAACTTCAGGGGGCTCCATAATCTGATTCCAAGGCCAGTCTCATAGCAGTCTCCCCACACTGCTGGGTCCCACAGCAACAAGATCTGTCCCTCACCCAGTTTATACTGTCCTGTCTCTTTGATTCTTTGACTATGAGTTCATTCTCTCCTGGATTATTAATCACTTGCCTCTTTGACAAGTTCTATCCTTTGATGTTTGCAGGGAATGAGTTGGGTACCAAATCATCTGTCAGGCACTCCCCCAAATGGAGGCTGCCTCTGAACTCCTCATCCTGAAATTCTGCAGCAATTAGTCCCTGTAAAATCCTTCTTAAGGTGATAAATCAAATATTATTATAAAATGTTAACTTTTATTTAAGTTTTTATGCTAAAATTTATATTTATAGTTACATTGAGAAAACTTCTATGGGGGGGCATGCCAAATGCCTTTATTTCCTCATAGTAGTTCTAGAAATGACTGGTAACAAAATCCCTGTAGTATCCCTGTTTGAAAAATAATCCTTGCCTTCCCAGTCCTCACCTGGTCTACATCAGTGGAGTCAGGGAGTCTCTGGTTTTACAGTCATCCCCAGGTGACTCAGAGGGCAGCCAAAGTTGGGAATCAATTGATTTTTTTTTACTATGTAATTATTTCTTTGATTTGTGTATCAGGAATGATTCTTCAAAGTTAACAGAAACTAATCAGTTTAGCTGAAGAGGAAAAAATTAGTTGAAATCCCCATGTTTTCTTGGTTCCAAATTATCACAGGCTATAAGAGTCATATGACTTTATAGTTTTTGAGGAAACACTTCTTTTTAGTTTACACAATTTAAGAAAATTTTTTAAATTGTAACATGCCTTTATTCATAATGTTACATACCAGTTTCTTCATCATTGTTACAACCAGAATATAAAGATCCTTCTAAACTGTGTTTATTTGTCAGAGTTACACATGATTGCAAAACAAAATGCTGTTTTTTATAATCTGTGTTGGGGATTTTTGAATGTTGACCCATCCTTGCATTCCTGAGACACATTTGCTCATGATGTGTAGTTAAAAAAAAGAACACTGCTGGCTTTGATTTTCTAATATTTTGTCTGGGTTTTTTGCATCTATAGTCAAAAGTAAGATCAAACTATTATCTTTGTTTTCCTTGGCTAATTTTGTATGTGCCAATGATTTTGACATTTTTAGCTCCTTTAGAACTGAGAGAATGGTTCTGAGAGATACTGACGTCTGCTAGGGTTTATTTTCCTTTAGGTTCAACTTATGGTTCTGTTTTTTCTGTAAGTAAACAATATTGCTAAAAGTTGAGCATCCTTTTCTGAAAGTTAACTGGAAACTTTGAAGAACTGAATATTCAGTACTCAGTGGCTCATCTCTTGCTCTTGTGTCAGTCCTCCAATGTTTCCTACCTCTAAAAAGCCTGTGTTCTATTCTGATAAGTTTGTCAGTTGTTCTTACTACCTGTTGATTCCATTGCTTGGCAAGTAATAGTTATTCATGTAGGTACACAGTAACTTTTCTTTTTAATGCTTCATCACAATAGAATTTTTAAAGATTCTTTATCTCTTTTTTAAAAGGTGTCATAATTTATATGGAGTTAAATCCACTTATTTTAGTGCATGATCCTGAGTTTTGACAAAATTCAGCACCATCACAACTTGAAATGTAAGCACCATCACAAGTGAAATCCGGATCTGTGATTTTTATATTTTAGACATGAGTCTCTTATCAGGTGCATGGTTGGCAAATATTTTCTGCTGTCTGTGGCTTGTCTTTATTCTCTTAACAATATCTATTGTTGCAGAGCAGGAGGCTCTAACTTTGATGAAATCCAATTTATCAATTTTAGAAAATAAATTATGCTTTTGGTGTTGAATCTAAGAAATATTTATATAATATGAAGTCTTTAGGGTTTTCTCCAGTGCTTTTTTTGAGGTTTTTATAGTTTTAGATTTTACATTTAGGTCTGATATATTTTCAGTTAACATTTCTACATGGTACAAGGTGTAAAAGTTGTTTTGTTTTATAGTTACATTGAGAAAACTTCCATGGGGGGGGCATGCCAATTGTTTGCATAGGAATGTCCAATTGTTCACCATAATGAAAGACTATCCTTCCCCTATTGAATTATCTTTGTACATTTGTTCAAAGTCAATTGAACATGTATGAGGGGGTCTGTTTCTGAGTATTTTCTTTCATTGATTTATATGTGTATCCTTCCACCAATACTATCTTGATTATTGTACCTTTTTCATAAATTTTGAAACAAAAAAAGTTGAGTTCTTTAGCTTACTTCTTCCTTTTCAAAAATTGTTTTGGCTTTTCCAGATCTTTTGCCTTTTGTATAAATTTTAGAATCTTCTTGTTGTCCTTGGCATAAAATCCTACATAAAATACTTGATTTAGCTGGAAACTGAAATCCCAGCTACTCCCAAATTCACACATGGGTAATCCCAGCTACTAGGAAGGCTGAGGCAGGAGGGACTGCAGGTTCTAGGCTGGCTTGGGCAACTTAGTGAACCCCTTCCTCAAAATAAAATAAATAAGGCTAGAGGCATAGCTCAGTAGAAGAGTGCTTGCATAGCCTATGTGAGGCCTTGGATTTAATCCCCATTACTGCAAACAAAGCCAAACCAAAACCCACATTGGTATTGCATTGAATCAATATGTTAAATTGCAGAGAATTGACATCCTAATATTGGGTCTTCCAGTAAATCACCTACCCATATCTCTCCACTTATTTAGGTCTTCTTTGATTTCTTCATCAATGATTTGTAGGTTTTAGCTTATAAATACTGAATGTATTTTTGTCAGATTTATAGCTATTTAGTTCACATTTCAGTATGATTTTAAATTGTAATTTTGATAAAATTCTATTTTATAGTTGTTTGTTGCTAGTACTTATAATACAATTGATTTATTATTTTTGTGGATTTTTTAATAATTTAAAGAGGAACAAAATATGTATCTACAAAATATGGGGATCTAATATAAATAGTATCTAACTATAGTTAGCCAATAAATAAAATGCATACAGAGAACAGTTTAGAATAGTTTTCAGCCCTTATCTATCTGTAAGTTATTTCCATGAGCAGTTATTTCATATTTTTCTTAATTTATTTTTATTTATTGATCTCATATCTTGTGACCTTTCCAAACTGTATTAGCTCTAGTAGCTTTTTTGTAGATTCTTGGAGATTTTAATCATAAATAATTATGTCATCTTTGAATAAAGAGTTTATATTTCTTCCAATCCAATATCTTTGATTTGTTTTTATTTTTCTTGCTTTACTGTGCTGGCTACCACTCCTAGTATAAAGTTAAATTGGAACAATAAAAACACATTATTGCCTTACTTCAAATATTAGGGGCAGGCATTTAGTCTTAGATCTTTGTGTGGAGTTTTTATAAATGTGCTTTACTAGATTGAGGAAGTTTGCTTCTATTCCTACTTTTCTCAGGTTTGTTTGTTTTCTTTTTGGTTTTGGTACTGGGAATTGAACTGAGAGCCTTGCACATGCTAAGTACATAATCTGCCACCAGGCTACAACCCTGGACCCTTTTGTTTGTTCTTTAATCATGAATGAATAATGATTTTTTTCCAAGTACTTTTTTTACCTGTTGAGAAGAACATGCATTTTTTTTCTTCTATGAGTTTTCCTAAAGGGCCTGTGTGATATTGTGATGTATATGTATGTATTTGAGCTTTTATTGGTGAAGTAACACTTGGAGGATCCCTACATAGCTTTAGGTTGGGGTCTGGTTGTCTGAGGAACCAGCCATATAATTAGAAATTTGGAACTTTGGGCCTACCCCATATCCTCCAGGAAGAGAAGAGGGGCTGAAGACTGAGTTAGTAACCAATGGCTAATTATTTAATTAATTATTCTGATTTAATGGAAGCGCTACAAAGAACCCTAAGTGAAGGTTCTGAGATTTTTAAGTTGATAAGCAAACACACTGAGATGTGGCAAGGTATTATGCCTGGAGAGGGCATAGAAGCTACACACCCCTTCTCATATGCATATCTCATATGCATCCTATTCATCTCATTCATTTGGCCTTTGCTCAGTTGTATCCTTTATAATAAACCTGCAAATGTAAGTAAAGAGGGTTGCTTAATTTTATAAGCTATTCTAGCAAATTATTGAACCAAAGGAGAGGGTTTGGGGAATCCATAATTTATAGTGGTCAGTCAGAAATATGGGAGATCCATGATTTGGGATTAGCATCTGAAGTAGGTATAGTCTTATGAAACTGAACTCTTAACTTGTAGAACCTAGTGCTAACTGCAAGTAGATAGTGTCATAATTGAATTGAATTGTAGGATTCCCATTTGGTGTCTGGAGTCTTAGAGACTTGTTTGATGTGAGGGGGAAATTCCCACACATTTGCTGTCAAATGTGTTGTGGGAGATAAGAATAAATCATAATTGCCACACATAGTAAATATTTTAACATATGTGGTAGGTACCATCTCTGTTCAACTCTCTACTTAATTTTCACAGATCTCTTATACTCAATGACTTAATTTCTCCACTGTAATATGAAAACAGCCTTAGACAAAATACAAATGAATAGGTATGGCTGTATTCTAGTCATCTTTATTTACAAAAATATGCTACAGATTGGATTTGGCCTTTGAGTCTTACTTTGCTCAGTTATAGTTTGTTGACCCTGCTTTAATTTATTGTTATGCTGACTTACATTGACTTCTTGTCAAATGTTTAACAGCCCTAAATTCCTGGATAAACTCTACTTGGTCATTATGATATATTTTTTAAAATATTTATTTTTTAGTTTTTTAGGTGGACAAAATATCTTTATTTCATTTTTATGTGGTGCTGAGAATCGAACCCAGTACCTCACACATGCTAGGCGAGTGTGCTACCACTTGAGCCACATCCCCAGCCCATGATATATTCTTAATCTTTTTATGTATCGGGTGGATTGAGCTTGCTTAAATTATTTTTTAGATTTAGATTTTTGGTGTCTGTGTTCATGAAGGATATTGATATAGTTTTCTTGTAATGTCTTAATTTTCATGTCAGAGTATTGGTAGTCTTATGAGTTGGAAAGTGCTCCCTTCTATTTTCTGGAAGAGTTTGTATAAAGTTGTTATTATTTATCCCCTAAGTTTTTGTAGAACTTCCCATCTGAGTTTGAAGATTTTATTTTATTGTGGGATGATTTTAACAACAAATTATTTAATAAATACAGGACTATCTATATAATCTATTTCTTCTTGAGTGATTTTCAATAGTTTGTATTTTTTGAGTAATTTTATCTAAAAGAGAATGTTTATAAATGTTCAGAATCTGTACTTGTTATCCTTTTAATGTCTTTCTTTGGGAATCCTTTTTCATTCCTGATATTTATAATTTGCATCTTCTCTTTTACTCTTGATTAATCTGGCTAGAGCTTGTCAATTTTATTGTCCTTTCAAAGAGCCAGCTGTTGGTTTCATTGAATTTTTTTGTTATTTTTCTGTTTTTAATTTTATTGATTTATTCTCTTTATTATTTCTTTTGCTTGCTTTGGGTTTAGTTGCTTTTCCTTTTCTAGTTTGCTAAAATGGATGCTTACTTAATTGGTTTAAGACCTTTTTCTTTTCCAGTAATCTCCAGGGTTCTCCTTTTCTGGAACAATAGGGTTTGGAAGAGGCACATAGAGGTATGGAGCTAGTTTTCCTACTTCCAAGAATTTATTATGAGAGCTTTAGTAAAATTCCTGTGCCAGATTCTTCCATAGAGCCCTGAAGCTTCTGCCTGGGGGTGAGACTAGTGGGAAGGAGGAAGAGAAGTCATACTTGGACTGTTTTCTTTAGGAGAAGCAATGGCCTGGTCTGCTAGCCCTAATGGTCTAAGGTTTTTTGTTTTGTTTTGGTTTGGTTGTTTTTAGTTTTTTTTTTAGGTTTTTTTTTTTGAGAGAATTTTTTAATATTTATTTTTCAGTTATCAGCGGACACAACATCTTTGTTTGTATGTGGTGCTGAGGATCGAACCCAGGCCGCACACAGGCCAGGCGAGCGCGCTACCGCTTGAGCTACATCCCCAGCCCATGGTCTAAGGTTTTAATGCTTATCTGTCTCCCAACATAGTCTATAGGATAGAGATGCAGAAAATAGAGGGAGCTGGAGTTGCTGTTGTTTTATGAATGAAAGGATTCTCTCCCTATAGTTTAGAGGTGGGTGATTTTTTTTTTTTTTTTTTTTGTAAAGAGACAGATGGTAAATATTGTCGAGTTAGTAGGCTGTACCATCCTTGTCACAAGAATTCAACTTTGCCACTAATATGAAAATAGCCATAAAGAATATGCAAATGAATGGGCATGGATGTTTTCCAAAAAACTTTACTTACAAAAACAAACAGACAAGATGGGCCACAGGCCAAAGTTTGCCTGCCCCTGCTTTAGCCAGTTAATTTGGGGAAATACATTGATTTGTAGCAACCAAGTCAGATGAATTGAATTCTTGAGATAAAGTTCACTTGGTTTAGAGCATCTGGCCCTGTCTTTGTTTGTTTCTTTCTTTTTTTTAAAGACAGAGAGAGAGAGAGAGAGAGAGAGAGAGAGAGAATTTTACTATTTATTTATTTTTTTAGTTTTCGGCGGACACAACATCTTTGTTGGTATGTGGTGCTGAGGATCGAACCCGGGCCGCCCACATGCCAGGCGAGCATGCTACTGCTTGAGCCACATCCCCAGCCCCTGTTTTGTTTCTTACCATGCATTGTCACCATGCTGTGAGCTTCTCAAGGCAATGCCGTGATAGTACCACCTCATGTCTCTAATCAAGCATATAGTAGAGGGCTCATGAGCATTTGTGGCTGGCGGGAAACAGCTGTGCTCATGGTGGCACCTTTGCTGCAGCTCCATGCTCAGCCTGCCTCTGGGTCTTATAAGGGACCTGGGGGTTGTGTGGAGGAGTTGAGCTCAAGTGCTGTCACTGAAGTCCCAGGAAGATCTTTCATTTTAGAGGCTATTTTGGGAATGGGACTCAAGTTTTGTCTGTGGGTTCTGCCCTCTAATTACTCTCTTCTTTTCCTGAGGATTGTGGTCAGGATCATGAATGCCAGACCCAAGAACTCAGGCCTCTGATGCCAACCTCATGCTGGTGTTCTAAAAGGGCTTGATGGCCACTTTCCAGGGCTGAGGGCCCTTTTTACCAAGGGATGTGCTGTGTGAGGGAAGGGGAAGAGCAAGAAGACCAGGCCTGTCTGGTTTCTGAATGACCTTCATGTCTGTGGAGCGTAGATCAGAGAGAGGCAAGGTGACACAGCATGCCAAACAGACTTTATACAGTTGGATTGAATCATCCATCTCATCGATTAGGGGGGTGGGATGTGGGTTTACCTTAAGAGTCTGGAGCTAAAAGACCTGGGTTTAAATCCAGTTCAACAACTTATTAAATGGGTGCACCTGGGCACATTATTTAGCTACTTTGAACTTCAGTTCACTCACTTATAAAATGGGGATAGTCACAACCTCATGGTATTGTTATGAGGCTTCTGTTAACTGTGTGTTCTCCACCATCCCAACACTGGGAAGGTGAAGGGAGTGATGGACAAGAATTTGCAGAGAAGTACAAAACCAATTGAAACCCAATGGGAAAATCCATTAGAAGACTAATGCTGCTTGAATTTCCCCAGAAAGCCCATGACCTAAAGGCTTGGTCCCCAGGATGGTGCTACTGGGAGTTGGTGGAATCTTTAAGGGGCAGGGCCAGTGGAGGGTCTTTAGGTCATTGTGGGAGCGCCCTTGAAGGGTTTTGTGGGACCCTGCTGTCTTTCTCATTATGAGGTGAACAGTTTTACTCCCTTATATCCTTCTGGCATGATGTGTTGCCTTGTCACAGGCCCAAAACAGCAAGGCCAACTAATCATATCCTAGAAACTTCAAAACTTTTTCTCTTTTTAAGTTGATTGTGTTAGGTATTTTGTTATAGTGAAGTACCTCTAACACAACTAAGGTATGGAAAGGAAGTAGTAGTTACTTTCTTCTTCCCTGGATGCTTTATGGCTGAAGAGTAGGTAGGGGTAATTCAAGGACTGAGTCTCCTCATTTTACTCTGGAGCAAAAGAGAATTGACTGCTAGATCTGGGTGATACTTTGGGTTGTATGGACCTTCTGTCATTTGTTATTCAGCTAAGTTCATTAGGATGGGAATCTGGGGCTGTGCTTGTTCTTGTTTGGAGGAACCAATTATGTAATTGCCTGGAATTTGATAGTGCTAGGCCCTGGGACCTGGCAGCACTAACAACCCTCCTTAGGCCAACAGTGATAGAGAAGTGAGAGTCATCTCTGCCTTCAGAACACCTCACCTCTTCTTGTATTCTGGAGTCTCTGCTTTCTTCTTGGCAAGATCCTAGTCCCCTGGGCTGTTTGGGAATGAGGACCCTACAGAAAGTCAGTAAGTTAAGGACACAGATGATTCTAGGCCTCCCTGCCCACCCCCAACCAAGACCTCTCTGCCCTCTGGATCAGGCACATCATGGTTTTACTAGAGAGTCCATAAGGCCTGAGAATCTGGAGTTAAATGCATTTCCAATTTTATAACCCTAAGATAATCTTCTATTATTAGACCATAAAACAACATTTAAAACACAGATTCCCTTGTAATACCCTGATTAAAAATAATGTTAATCCCCTGTTGCATAAAAGGTTGAAATTCAACTCTCCATCTTGACATGTAAAATAGGTTACAGTGAGGCCTACCATATAAGATATTCAGAGTTTTCATTTGAGGGGCTATAAATACTTTTCATTTGGATAACACTTCTATGGTTTACTTTATTGCGTTCACACATTTTGCATTTAATCTTTGTCAATCCTTTGGTTCTTCTCTTGTTCCCATTTTTATAGGTGATGGTCTGAAGTTTAGGGAAGTAAAAGGAACTCACCCAAGACCAAATAGCCACAGTAAAGTCATGACACAAATTAAGCAGAGGGTATAAAATAGTGGTCACTGGTTACTTCCTCATTATATGACCTTGAACAAGCTTCTTTAAAAAAAATTATTTTTTTTGTACTTGTAGATGAACAGAATGCCTTTTTTAAAAAAATTTTATGCGGTGCTAAGGATCAAACCCAGTGCCTCACACATGCTAGGCAAGCGCTCTGCCACTGAGCCACAGTCCCTGAAAGCCTCTTCATCTAAAAAGAAACAGGGATACCACAGCTGCCTGATATGATTTCTTTGAGGGTTAAATAGGTAAATCCAGCAAAGTGCTTGGCCTGGTGCCTGGCATGTAGTAAGTGCTCATAAAATGTTATTACGATACTCTTTTAATTGTTTCACAGTTAAGGTTTACAGGTTTTATTCGACTATTATGAGTAATCCTGCTATAATTTGTCCAAATGATGTATTTCCTCTGTTGTATCATTTGCTTGGATTACATTCCAAGATAAGCACTAGCAGGTTGAAAGGTGGAGCCTCTGCTTTGCTTTTGTTCCGCATTGACAAACAGTGCTTTAGGGGAATGAGCAGACTGCTACTAGATGCTCTAGAGAAGCCCAAGCTCCTCGACCCTGAGCGTGGTCCTGAGGTTTGTCTGGAGACCTTGTGTGAGCAGCTGGCATGGGGAGAGTGCTGAGGAGGGGACAGCCAGATGGGCCTGGTGTTTTCCCTCCCAGGCCTTTCCACCAGGACTTTCTTCAAGCCTCCTTCTCCAGGAGGACTTTTCTGGTCACTGTCTTAAAATCTGGTAAAACCATGATGTGTCTGATCCAGAGGGCAGAGGGGTCTTGGTTGGGGATGGGCAGGGAAGCCTAGAATCATCTGTGTTCTCACCTCTGATACTTCAGGCCCCCTGTCTCAGCTTTTGTTTTTCTTCCCGTACTCAGTCCCTATCCAATAGGATTTATGTTTTACTTGTCCCACTTATTGTCTGTTCTCTCCACTGAATGGTAAACTCCTTGAGGGCAGAGGTTTTTATCCAATACTAAAATAGCGCCTGTCATATACTAGCACTCAACATATATTTGTCAAAAGTTGAATAAATGAAGGTATCATAAACTTAATAAATGGGACAAAAATTTAAAAGAGTTATAGCACTTATAATCTTTGAGGGATGTCACTCTTTGTTGGCTCCAGCCCCCTATTGCCCAGAACTGTCATAAGTAGTCCCTATTCTTATAGGGATTTGTTGTTCTTCATTACTGATGACAAAAGACCCTACACTTAGAGGCATAAAACAACAGTCACTTTATCATGCTCAAGGGTTCTATGAGTCAGTAGTTTGAATAGGACATGGTAGGGTGGCTTCTAGAGGAAGCGTTCCCAGAGGAAAGGAGGGAAGTCAGTGATAATCAGGTAGAAGATGTTCAACCTTTTATTTCCTGGCCTTCAGAGTCACATGGTGCCTCTGCTATATTCTATTGGTCAAAGCAGTTATAAACTATGAGCTCACATTCAAAGGGAGCTTGTCTCCTTCCCCATCTTGATGGGAGGAATGTCAAAGGTTTTGAGGCCATGCCCTCATCTGGAGTGAAGCTGGAGTGAAATCTGCCACCCAGGACTTAGGGTGAGTTATAATGGCTCTCTTCCTCAGTCTTCACTAATTGAGTTTCTTCAGGGTAGGGTTTGTGTTTTGAAGAACCTCAAAGATTGTCTGGCACAACATGAATACTTAGCAAGTGAGCCAACAAGTGAGTGGGTGCATGAACCAGAGAGTAGTAGGTGTTTCCTGTGGCCAGCTTAGCCCTGGTATCTATAGGAGGACTCAAAACTCCTGTCACAGAGGGGTTTGTGGTAAGTACCAGATGGAAATGACCAAATAGATGAAATGACAAAGACAGCTTGAGCAGAGTACTTGAATAGATGCCTTCAATGTGGGTTGTGACAGACATTCAGGCCCTTCAACATCTCCTCAGTCTTCACTCACTTCTAGTAGTAATAACCAACATTTGGGTCTTTATCACAGGGGCAGCACTTTAAATGTGTTAACTCAGTTGCCCCCTTGTGCTGACCCTCTGCAGTGGGTGATGTTATAGCTTGACTCTTGTGTTCTCTGAAGGCCCATGTGTTGAAGGCTTGGTCCCAGCTTGGTGCTCTTGAGAGGTGGTGGAACTCTTAAGAGGCAAGGCCTCCTGGGAAGTCTTCCAGTCTTTGTCCACATGTCCTTGAAGGAGCTAGTGGGCCCCAGCCTCTTCCTCTTCCTCTTTCCCTCTTCCTGGCCACAAGGTGAACAGTTTTGCTCTGCTATGTGCTCTTGCCATGTGTTGCCACGGGCTGGAAACAATAGAACCAACTGATCATGGACTAAAATCTTCATAACTGTAGAGCCAAAACAAACCTTTTTTCTTTAACTGATTATCTCAGATATTTATTACAGTAATGGAAAGCTGACTATCACACATGAGCTCTGTTAGTCCCCCTGTGTTTTAGACGGGGAAATTAGAGGGACAGAGATATCAGGAGACTGACATTGGGACATAGCTGGTAAGCAATGGTACGAGGGTGGGAAACCAGAATCTCACTTGACAGCCTACATTATTAGGCCATCAAGGCCTGGTTGGCTTATGTTTTATTTCATTCCTCTTTCAAATATGGAACACGAAGGAGGATTATTGACATTTCTTTCAAGATCTTAACATGCAATCACAGTGTCCAGCCAATTTTTTTTTTTAACTAAATATGGCCTCTTGGACATTTTGCCCTGGCACTAATTCAGCAAAAGTATTCTTAATATTAGAAGAGAAGGCGAAAGACCAAACTGCTGTGTTTAGTGACCAATTTAGGATGTTTTAGGGCACAGCTTTGAGGATGGGAGCACACTGAATGAACATTTTAACAATCCATGGCAAGGTGACAACATCTTGGGCTCAGACACAAGAAATATCCCCAGACAGGGCTTTTTTCAATGCCATAAATTTAACCAGCTGGAATTATTTTCCATCCTATTCAACCTCCTGAAGTCAAGCATTTTGCCTTTTATTGGGAAATCTGCATTTCATTGTATAGATAGAATGCTATGTCCTTGGCTCAGGGGTCCTCTGAGGGGCTGGGTTTCTATTTTACTGCAGGTTCTGGGTGTCATAAGGGCTCAAATACCAGCAAGTCTGCTTCAAGCATGAAAGGTTGGAGACATAGCAGTGTCCCGATCAAAGAATGTGACAGGCAAACCATCCCTCCAAGTGCAGCCCAGGCTTTGTAGAGAGAGCATGGGAAAGAACCAGAAGCTGAGGAGAAGAGCGATGCTGGCTGTTCAGCTGTGGGGCTGCCCAGTGCCAGGTCTGCAGGGACATAGGTACCGCTCTGCCATCTGAAGTGGGACTGCAGACCTGGAGGAGGGGCACATTTAACCCTGTACAAGTCACTAATGTCCTTCAAAACAGTTCTTTTCAGAGAGTGAAGAGAACTTAGTGATGCTGCCATTGCTCAAAATGTTTCTGGAATTTTAGTTTCAGAATCGTGTTTGAAGTTCAGTAAAGTTTCTTCTTTCTGAGGGGGTATTTTAATTTTTTTCAGCTGTGCCTGAAAATATTGAAGAACCTAACACCTAAAACTGTATTATGTGTATGAACTTATTGCTTCTACTACCTAGGGGAAAATTACTGGCAACAATTTGATTCCCCTAGCTTCCCAAACCAGATGATAACAGTTATTTAAACATTTTTCAATCTAATGGGCAATAAATGCTAACTCATTGTTAATCTGTACTTACCTCTAGGGGAGGTTGGGCACATTTCCATGTTTTTTAGCTATCTGTGAATTTTCTGTTTTTGTTCTTGGTTTGTTTTGTATTAAAATAAGTGACTTTTTCTTCTTGAGTTATAGAAGTTCTGCATATGATAATGATATTTGTACAATCCTTTTAAAATCTGGTCTTGTGCATGGCTTCATCTTTTGAACATGGAATAGATTCTTGGAAATGGCTGACATGTGACACGACTGAGTCAGGTTGGATTGACTTCAGCAGTATAACTTTAGTAACCATATGTTTGGAAGAATTTAAGCCTGTCATGTGGACTTGGAGTCTGATATAATAGAGAATAGACAGTGTTGGAGGTGTGATTCTGATGAGTAATTGGTTAGTTGAGAAAGCTGAGGAAAACTTCATGCATGTGTACCTTAAACAATTGGATTTGAAATGTGTAATGTCATGTCATTTCTAAACTTTTGTTGTGGGAAATACTTTTTCTTTGCCTTTGGATCTGCTGGTGGGAGTTTGTGTTCTTTGTCTTGCTTGCACTGTATCTTCAAGGCATTTTCTATACTTTCCCATTTGAGTCATATGACTGCACAGAAACTGCAAAGTTGAAGCACAACAGCTCTAATTTTTATAATTTTTCTCTCATTTTTTACAGCCGTGCCATCCAAACCTAAATCAACAGTAACTTTTCTTTTTCTTTTTTTAACATTTCATCTTTATCAATCAAATTTCACAGAAACAAATCTTTTATATTCATATTTAGTCACTGTAATATCATATTTAAATTATATGTAAATTTACCAATTCAATTTAAATAATAAATAAAATTGACTTAAATGTTTTGGTGACAAGTCTGCTGGATTCTTGGTAAGCACACAGCTCTCATGCAGAGAGCAGAAGGTTGAGGCAGCTTAGATATGACCATGGGGCATTGGTCAGCATCTTGTGGGGGTGGGACAGAAATTACTGGCTACAAGGGTGATTCTGGTGAGTGGGGGGATTTTATTAAGGGCTTCTACTCTAGCTTCTACACAGCAAATGAAACAATCAGTGGAGTGAAGAGACAGGCTGCAGAATGGGAGAAAATATTTGCACCCTACACATCTGACCAGGGATTAATATCCAGAACATATAAGGAAATGAAGAAACTCAACAGCCCAGCCTCACAAAAAAGAAAGAAATAAAATTTTAAAAATGGGTGGATGATCCAAATAAAAATTTCTCAAAAAAAGACATACAAGGGCTGGGACTGTAGCTAAGTGGCAGAGCGCTTGCCTAGTTTTATGTGTGAGGCACTGATTTGATCCTCAGCATCACATAAAAATGAACAAACAAAATAAATGTATGCTATCGATCTACAACTACAAAAATAAAAATAATTTAAAAAGCAGACATACAAATGGCCAAGAAGTGTATGAAAAATGTTTAACATCATTAGTGATCAGGGAAATGCAGATCAAAACCATAGTGAGATATCATTTCTCCCCAGTTAGCATGGCTACTACCAAAGAGATAAAGTATAACAAATGCTTGTAAGGATGTGGAGTAAGGGGAACTCTTAACAGAATATAAATGGGTACAATCATTATGGCTAATGATTATGGATATTCCTCAGAAAACTAAAAATAAAACTGCCAAATGATCCTCAATTCCACTACTGTGTGTGTGTGTGTGTGTGTGTGTGTACATATATCCAAAGGAAATGAAATCATTATGTCATAGATATCTGCATTCCCATATTTATTGTAGCACTATTCACAATAATCAATCAAAGTGTCTGACTGATGACTACATAAAGAAAATGTGTATACCCACAATGAAATATTATTCAGCCACAAAAAAGTAAGAAATCCTGTCATTTGCAACCACACAGATGGAACACTGATATTATGTTTGGTAAAATTAGCCAGGCACAGAAAGACAAATAGTGCACATTCTCACTCATTTGTTCTCACTTACGTGTAAGGTGATTATAGCCTATAACAATTTATCACATATATCAAAATAACTAGAAAGTTTAAAGATTCCCAACACATATAAATGATAAACATTCCAGGAGATGAAAATGATAATTACCGTGATTTGGTAATCATACATTGTACACACAAATTGAATTATACACATGCATCCCATAAATATGTACAAATAGTATGTGTCAATCTTAAAGAAGGTGTAGGGGTCCCATGAGCTACGTCAAACAAACCTCAGAGCTTTAATTGCCTGTTTTAACATATGTAAGTGTGGAAAGATATGTATAATGTGCATCAATACAAAACCAAGCTACTCTTAATAAAGGAGTGGTGGGGTCTACTCTAGCTAACATTTAGTGGGTGACTACTGTGTGCTAAGTGATTTGTCTGCATTATTTCAAATGTCTGGGAAGATGTTTAATGTTTACAACATGCTATGAGGTGTCTGTACTGTTATCTCCATTTTCTAGAAGCAAGAACCAAGGGAAAGAGAAGTTCTATAACACTTTACTTTAAATACACAGCTAGTAAATGGCACAATTGGGATTTCAAACAACCAGTTTGATGCAGACTGTACTCTAAAGCAGTATGGAAATAGTCTCATAGTAAAGGCCAGAAAAGATAAGTCTAAAATCTGTATGTGTCCATAAAGATTAGTTATAGGGATTTGGAGGATTTGGATTATGAGAGGTCAACCCTGTATTTGACTGGTTTATCTTGACTCTATTTTGAAAGGACTATGCCCTTTGACCTTTCCATATTGTCTTCTAAAGTTTGCTTGTGTGGTTGGAGGAGATGGAGGGATTCTTAGCACAGAGTACTGGCTGGTACATGTTGATTTAATTGGACTCTGGACTCTTCAACCAAAATTTTCAATAATTATGCCACCAATCCTGTTAGAAAGGGGTGAATTAGAGTTCGTGTTGGTGTGGTCTGAAGACCTACTTCAAATACCTCAAGTACTTGGGAGAGGAAAACCTGAGTGTTCATATAAAGAAAGAACACAGAAAATAGTCAAGGCAAGCACACAGACCTCAGCCAGATATTATTTATTAACCTACCAATGTATGGCCTAGAACCTATTTTGCATTCTGGGACCCAGATGAATAATATACAGTCTTCAAGGAGCTCACAGAAATAGATGGACTATATATAAAAGCTTCTCTAAGAGTTATGAAAAAGGCCGACATCCACGGAGCCCAGGCAGGCCCAGGACACCCCCCCCTCCGACCCTGCCAGCCAGAGTGGAGCACAGGCAGGCCCAGGACAGCCCTGCTGAGCCAGCATAGAGCCCACACTGGGTCCTCACTGCATCTTTAAACACCAACATGGCCCAACACCACCTCCCGGGCAACCCCCACCCAACTTGACACTACATCTCTGAAAGCAGCCGCCTCCATGGTGGCCATCATTT
This sequence comes from Urocitellus parryii, assembly GCF_045843805.1. Taxonomy (NCBI): domain Eukaryota; kingdom Metazoa; phylum Chordata; class Mammalia; order Rodentia; family Sciuridae; genus Urocitellus; species Urocitellus parryii. The sequence continues at coordinate 171,178,689 of NC_135532.1, read as the reverse complement.
GTTGTGGCAACTCCAAGCTTGGGCTGGGCAGGAGAGGTATTAGAACTCTGCAGGGGCACTATACTCCTAAACTGTAAAAAACAGTAATGCTGTGGATCCTCGGTGCTAGAAAGAAGGACACATGAACAGCATTAAAAAACAGGGGAAAAAAGGTGCCCCAAAGAAATCAAGATACTATATTTATTAGAATCCATGATCAGCACAACAGAAGAAATGACAGAGAAGGAGTTCAGAATGTACATATTTAAAATGTTCTGTGAATTAAAGGATGATAGCAGAGAACAAATACAGGAGCAAAAGATCATTTCAATAAAGAGCTACGTAAGCAGGGCTGGGGTTGTGGCTCAGCGGTAGAGTGCTCGCCTCCCACGTGCGAGACCCTGGGTTCGATCCTCAGCACCACATAAAAATAAATAAGTGAAATAAAGGTGTTGTGTCCAACTACAACTAAAAAATAAAATATTAAAAAAAGAGCTATGTAAGAAAATACAGGGAGCAAAAAGTTACTTCAATAAGAAGGTGGAGGTTCTGGAAAAAAACCCAGAAATCTCTGAAATGAAAGAAACAATAAACTAAATTAAAAGCTCAATAGAAAGCAGCACCAACAGATTAGACCACTTAGAAAACAGGACCTCAGACAATGAAGACAAAATATGTAATCTCCAGAATAATGTAGATCATACAGTGAAGATGGTAGGAAACCAGGAGCAGAACATTCAAGAAATATGGGATAACATAAAAAGACCAAATTTAAGAGTTATTAGGAGGGAGGAAGGCATCGAGTTCCAAACCAAGGGAATGAGCAATCTGTTCAAAGAAATATATCAGAAAATTTTCTGAAAGTGAAGAATGAATTGGAAAATCAAATACAAGAGGCTTACAGGACACAAAATGTACCAAATCACAACAGATCCATACCAAGGCATATTTTATAATAAAAATGTCTAGCATAAAGAACAAGGAGAGAATCTTAGAAGTCATAATAGAAAGGAATCATATTATATATAGGGGGAAATCAATTAAGATATCTGCAAAGTTTTCAACCCAGACCCTGAAAGCTAGAATATACTGGAACAACATATACCAAGCTCTGAAAGAAAATGGATATCAACCAAGAATCTTATATCTAGTAAAATTAAGCTTTAGATTTAATGATGAAATAAAAACCTTCCATGATAAAAAAAAGTTAAAAGAATTTACAGCTAGAAAGCTGGCACTATAGAACATTCTTGGCAAATATTCCATGAGGAGGAAATGAAAAACAACAATGAAAATCAGCAGAGGGAGGTATTACACTAAAGGAAAAACTAATCAAAGGAGAAACCAAGTCAGTTAAATACCAAAAATAAACAAGAATGACTGGAAATAATAGAAATAATGTCTCAGTAATAACCCTGAATGTTGACCGCCTAAACTCATCAATCAAAAGATGTAGACTGGCAGATTAGATTAAAAAATACCCAACAATAAGCTGCCTCCAAGAGACTCATCTCATAGGAAAAGACATCCACAGACTGAAGGTGAAAGGTTAGGAAAAAACAACCACCCACTGGACTGTGGAAACAAGCAGGTGTTTTCATTCTCATACCAAATAAAGTAGACTTCAAGCCAAAGTTAATCAAAAGGGATAAAGAAGAACATTTCATTCTGCTCAAGGGAACCATACATCAACAAGACATAACAATTATAAATACGTATGCCCAAACAATGGAGTATCTACATTCATCAAACAAACTCTTGTTAAGCTCAAGAGTCAAATAGATCACAACACAATAATTCTAGGTGACTTTAACACACCTCTTTCACCACTGGGTAGCTCTTCCAAACAAAAGCTGAACAAAGAAACTATAAAACTCAATAAAACAATCAATAACTTAGACTTAACTGATATATATATATAGAATATTTCATCCATCAACAAGTGAATACACTTTCTTCTCAGCAGCTCCTGGGTCCTTCTCTAAAATAGACAATATATTATGACACAAAGCAACTCTTAGCAAATACAAAAAAAGTAGAGATACTATCCTGCATTATATCAGATCATAATGGAATGAAATTAGAAATCAATGATAAAATAAAAAATAAAAGCTACTTCAACACCTGGAGACTAAATAATATGCTATTGAATGAACAATGGGTTGCAAAAGACATCAAACAGGAAATTAAAAAATTCTTAGAAGTAAATGAGAACACTGATGCAACATATCAAAATCTCTGGGATACTATGAAGGCATTACTGAGAGTAAAGTTCATTGCATGGAGTTCATTCCTTCAAAGAAGAAAAAGTCAACAAATAAATGACCTAACATTATATCTCAAAGCCTTGGAAAAAGAAGAACAAATTAACACCAAAAGCAGTAGAAGACAGGAAATAATTAAAATTAGAGCTAAAATCAATGAAATTGAAGCAAAAGAAACAACTGAAAAAATTGACAAAACAAAAAGCTGGCTCTTTGAAAAAATAAGTAAAATTGATAAACCTTTAGCCATGCTAACAAAGAGAAGGAGAGAGAAAACTCAAATTACTAACACCCATGATGAAAAAGGAAATATCACAATGGACACTACAGAAATACAGAAGATAGTTAGAAATTATTTTGAAAATTTATACTCCAATAAAATAGAAAATACTAAAGGTTTTCTAGAGTCACATGACTTGTCCAAATTGAACCAGGATGATATACATGATTTAAATAGAACAATATCAAGCAATGAAATAGAAGAAGCCATCAGAAACCTACCAAAGAAGAAAAGTCCAGGACTGGATGGATACACAGCTGAGTTCCACAAGACCTTTAAAGAAGGACTAATATCAATACTCCTCAAATTATTTCATGAAATAGAAAAAAAAGGAACACTTTCAAACTCATTCTATGAAGCCAATATCACCCTGATTCCAAAACCAGGCAAAGATACATCAAAGAAAGTGAATTTCAGACCAATATCTCTAATAAACATAGATGCAAAAATTCTCAATAAAATTCTGGCAAATCTAATACAAAAACATATCCAAAAGATAGTGCACCACGATCAAGTGGGGTTCATCCCAGGATGCAAGGTTGGTTCAACAAACAGAAATCAATAAATGTAATTCATCACATCAATAGACTTAAAGATAAGAATCATATGATCATCTCAATAGATGCAGAAAAAGCATCCAACAAAATACAGCACCACTTCATGTTCAATATACTAGAAAAACTAGGGATAACAGGAACATAGCTCAATGACATAAAAGCTATCTATGCTAAGCCCCAGTCCAACATCATTTAAATGGAGAAAAATTGAAAGCATTCCCTCTAAAAACTGGAACAAGATAGGGATGCCCTCTTTCATCACTTCTATTTAACATAGTTCTTGAAACACTAGCCAGAGGATTAGACAGACAAAAGAAATTAAAGAGATATGGCTAGGAAAAGAGGAACTCAAATTATCTCTATTTGCTGTTGATATGATTCTATACATGGAAGACCAAAAAAATTCCACTAGAAAACTTTTAGAACTAGTGAATGAATTTGGCAAGGTAGCAGGATATGAAATCAACACCCATAAATCAAAGGCATTCCTGTGTATCAGTGACAAATTCTCTGAAAGAGAAATAGGGGAAACTACCCCATTTACAATACCCTAAACAAAAAACAAACAAACAAAAACCTACAGAATGCTAAAGAAAGAAATTAAAGAAGACCTTAGAAGATGGAAAGATCGCCCTTGTTCTTAGATAGGCAGAATTAATATTGTTAATATGACCATACTACCAAGAGCACTATACAGATTTAATGCAATTCCAATCAGAATCCCAATGACATTCCTCATAGAAATAGAAAAAGCAGTCATGAAATTCATTTGGAAAAATAAGAGACCCAGAATAGCTAAAGCAATCCTTAGCAAGAAGAGTGAAGCAGGTGGCATCACTATATCAGACCTTAAACTATACTACAGAGCAATAGTAACAAAAACAGCATGATATTGGCATCAAAATAGAATTGTAGACAAATGGTACAGAATAGAGGACACAGAGACAAAGCCACATAAATACAATTATCTTATATTAGACAAAGGTGCCAAAAACATATATGGAAGAAAAGATAGCCTCTTCAACAAATGGTGCTGGGAAAACTGGAAATCCATATGCAACAAAATGAAATTAAACCCCTATCTCTCACTATGCACAAAACTCAACTCAGAGTGGATCGAGGACCTAGAAATTAAGCCAGAGACCCTGCACCTAATAGAAGAAAAAGTAGGCCCAAATCTCCATCATGTCTGATTAGGTCCCAACTTCCTTAATACAACTCCTACAGTGCAAGAATTAAAATCAAGAATCAATAAATGGATGGATTCAAACTAAAAAGCTTCTTCTTAGCAAAAGAAACAATCAGTGAGGTGAATAGAGAGCCTACAGAATGGGGGCAAATTTTCACCACACACACATCAGAGCACTAATCTCTAGGATATATAAAGAACTCAAAAATCTTAGCACCAAAACCAAACAAACAAACAAACAAAAACCCCAAATAATCCAACCAATAAATGGGTCAAGGAACTGAACAGATACTTCTCAGAAGATGACATACAATCAATCAACAAATATATAAAAAAAATGTTCAACATCTCTAGCAATGAGAAAAATGCAAATCAAAGCTACTCTAAGTTTTCATCTCACTCCAGTCTGACTGGCAGGTATTAAGAATACAAACAACAATAAGTGTTGATAAGGATGTGGTGAAAAGGGCACACTCTTACATTGCTGGTGGGATTGCAAATTAGTGCAGCCAATATAGAAAGCAGTATGGAGGTTCCTTGGAAAATTTGGAATAGAACCACCATTTGACTCAGCTATCTCATTCCTTGGTTTATACCCAAAGGACTTAAAAACAGCATTCTACAGGGACACAGCCACATCAATGTTTATAGCAGCACAATTCACAATAGCTGAATTGTGGATCCAACCTAGATACCTTTCAGTAGATGAATGGATAAAGAAACTGTGATATATATACACAATGGAATATTACTCAGCATTAAAAGAGAATAAAATCATAGCATTTGCAGGTAAATAGATGGAGTTGGAGAATATAATGCTAAGTGAAGTAAACCAATCCCGAAAAACCAAATGTTGAATGTCTTCTCTAATATAAGAATGCTGATTAATAATGAGGATGGGGCAGGGAGAATGGGAGGAATAGACGAACTTTAGATAGGGCAAAGGGGAGGGAGGAGAATGGGGTGCCATGGCAGTAGGAAAGACAATGGAATGAGACAGACATCATTACCTCAAGTACATATATGAAAACATGAATGGTGTGACTCTGTGTTCAACCAGAGACATGAAAAATTGTGCTCTATTTGTATAATATGAATTGAATTGCATTCTGCTGTCATATATAACTAATAAGAGTAAATAAAATTTAAAAAATAAATAAAAGAGTTATGAACAAGACAGGAAAAGGGCACTCTGGGAGAACTTTTAAGACAGATGACACAGATAGAGGGGATGATTGTTTAGGAGATAGAGTGGAAATAAGCTATTCCAAGTGGATCAGCAACAGATGCAGAGGAAGAAGGCATGTGGCTCACCTAGGGTGTATGAGGATGTGGCATTAGATATTCAGTGAGGTGGGCAAAGGCCAGATCACACCATTCTAGAGATTTTGGATTTCATCTTGTCAACCATACATGCCACAGGAAAGTGACATGATCAGATTTGCTTTTTAGGAAGCTCCTTCCAGTGAATCGGAGAATGCCATGGGGACAGGGTGCCAGTGGACTAGGATGAAGGTAGGGGGCTAATTACGTGTTGAAGTGATTCAAGTGAAAAAATGAGGCCCTGTTCAAATACACTTGGAGAGGTAAGACTTTACAGAGGCAAGACCAGATTGGAGGTAGTGTGATAAATAAGGTTATCTTTGAGCAACAAGAGCACTGGATTAGGTCAGGAGGATGGGTTTAGTTCCAGCTCTGCAGCTATTAGCTGCTGCCTCTGTCTCAGACTCATTAAAATGGGGGTGATAACCTCTTTCCCATCTATGTCCTAGGATCAAATGATGCCAAGTATGTAAAAATATCACAGGAAGCTATCTGAAGCCCACTGGCTGGAAGAGAGGTTTCAGTGTGGGTGAGGAGAAGCACTTTGCTGAAATGAGACTTATGACTATCCCAGGCTCTCTTGGGAATTACCTAAGAGACAAAACCAGTGGGTGAAAGATTAGAGTCTGCTCATATTTCTGGAGAATGAGCTCCAGTTTTCCTTTATTCAGTACTTTGAGGCCTCTCCCACTCTGGAACGTTCTCAGTTCTCCAAAGTTACACTCTGCATTTTCCTGCCTATTATACCATCTTCAAGGCCAAGGCCAATACCACAGGATCTGGGCACCATTGCAAATGATAAAAATATGCTTGGCAGGCAGGCAGCTCCCCAGAGCCTCTGCAGTAGCAGCAGCAGCCATAAGAAACTACCAAACCTCAGGACACTGAAAGGACCCAGAACCCACGCCAGTGGGGACCCCTAAGCCTTTGGTCTCCCTGTGCCTTTTGGCTATAATAGAGTGTCATAGGCTTTTAGAACCCATAAGTACAGTGTGAGGATTGAGGTGGAAGGGGAAAAGGAATATATAGGTGTTAGATAGGCCCAGCAGAGGCTATTAGGCTGACCCTGTCCCTGGGTTGAAAATACAGTAATGGCCATAGCCTGTGTCGCAGAACTTCTTTATGCCAAAGAAAAGGCACCATCATATTACAATAAAACAGTATGGGGTTTTGAAGTTATAGCTGAATTCAAGCTCTAGACTTTGTGACTATGAGAAATCACTGAACTTCTCTGAGCCTATTTCGTTTATTAAAAAGTGAGGATAACCTTGATGATTTTGCATGTCTAAAGATTAAATGGATATATACAATGCATTGTAATGCACAGAGAAGAAAGGCCCATTAAATAAGAGCAATTGCTATTAATAGGTGCTCAATAAATATATGAATGGGTGGTGTGGCTAAATGGAAAACTGGATGTGCTTGGGTAGATATGGCAAGAGCAAAAATAAAAATAAGCGCATGAGGCCTGGTGTAGTGGTGTAGCCTGTTATCCCAGCGGCTTAGAGGCTGAGGCAGGAGGATTGCAAGTTAAAAACCAGCTTCAGCAACTTAGTAGGCCATAGGTTATTTAGTGAGACCCTTTCTCAAAATAAAATATAAAAAAGGACTGGGATGTGGGTCAGTTGTTAAGTGCCCCTGAGTTCATTGCCTGGTACCAAAAAATAAAAATAAAAAAATAAATAAGCAAATGTACAAATAACCCTTCTACCCAGGTGGTTAGCTCTGAGGATTATGCTGGTTCTCAGAAGACCCTAGTGAGTACACAGAGTGGTAGTAGTGTGTTACAGAGGAACATGTTCCAGATGAAGGGACCTTCTCTTTCTGTGCTCACAGGCAAGGAAGAGCCCCTTCTCAGGGAAAGGGAAGGAAAACCACTTAAGTGTTGTAAATTCACCATTTGTTGATTCCAAACTAGGTTATATTCCCTTTTTTGTCCTATAACTTAGTAAAAAAGAAAAATTACAAACACTGGAGACTCTGGTATTTAGGGCCCAATGTGCCAAGCGCTATTCTGGAAAGACTGGCCTTGTAGATTTGAGCTATGTTGCACATCACAAGATCCACTCTTTCCACTTCCCATGTCACCCTTTCTACCTAGAATTTTTACACTTGGATGAATAATAACAATTATATTACTCTTGAATTCTTGCCAAAGCCTTCTGTTCTAGTGGGCCTAATCAGTGAATGACTTAGGTATAAAAGGAGAAGGACCCAAGTCTCCAGGGCAGCTGGTGGTGGCAGAGAGTAGGATTGGGGCCCATTTACCTTGGTCACCATGGTTGTCTTTGGGAGTGACAGACTTTAGTGAAGTAGTGGTGCATCATTGGCTCCAGTTAGAAATTCTTGGCATTCATAATTATCCCCTACTCCTGGAAGCTTGGCCCAGATATGTGAGTAAACCTAGATCACTACCTAACTGTGGCTGTGGGCTAAATGCAGATTGTAACCTGGGAAGTGTGTGGGAGCAAGGAAGGAAAGTGCCTTTTGAGAGAGGTCTCCCAGGAGAATATGAGATTAGTTGAGGTTCAGCGAATTCCTTTGTTGCTGATTCAAGAAGCATATTTGGAGGGATAAGCCCCTCACATAGAGCAGAGCATCCCAGCCTTGTTGCCATAGCGACAGTGCTTAAACAGAGACTTAAAAACCAGAAAACACCAGGTCAGAGGGGTTCTCCTGGGGCCATGATTGTCCACTGGAGGTCCCAGCTATTGTGTACTATGCAGGAGAGGGGCTCCCCTCCTTCCTGTCCCTGACTGTGGGGCCTTCACTTTGTTTTATTTTTTTTCTCCCCGCCCCAGACTGATGTGGCTTTTGGAAAGGAGGCACCTCCCTGCAGAAGGAACTAGTCATTATTTAAACCTGTGTCAAAAACTGAAGGAATCTCTCTTTCTTAGGCCATTTTTTCTCTTGGGTATACTCTTAACTTGCCATTCTGAAACTTAGCAGAATCTCTTTAAAGTCAGCCACTTTGCCCCCATTCCTGTTAGAATGTGAATCTGTTTGCAGTAAGCTACACATATGCTCCTTGTTGTACTTCTCCTTGTCTGGATGTCCTCAGGCCTGATTGTTCCTTCCTACCTCACAGGGAAGGATAAAAGAACCCTTTCAACCAGGCTAACCTATAGGTTGTGGTCACTCGTCATAGTCACTTCGCTTATGTGGCCTCTTTAAACTGCAGTTCAGTTTGCAAAGACATATTAAAAGACACGATTGTTTCTTATATTCTGTCTGATTTAATTGCTTCTGGTACTTTTGACCTCTATCTGGCCTTTTGCCTCTCTGCTTTGACAATCTGGTTTCTAGACTTTGGCCCGCCTTAACTCATGGACTTCTGAAACTTTAGCTAATTAATAACTGACAGTGAAATAATGAGGGGTGTCTATATTCTCTCATTACTTCCGGTCCCAGATATCTGCCTAATGAGCCATGTTTCATAGAGTACCAAGACAAGCTTTCATCTCCATGAAGTCCTCTGAACTTGGTTTCAGGGTGTGTAGGTCCTGTCTGATCAGAGCCAGCAGTATACTGGAAGCCAGCCAAATCTATTATATATGGTCCCACCTTAAGTTGTTTGAGTCTAGTGAGAAATGTGAGACTAGAATATAAATCCCTCCAAGGTGGGATCTTCATCTGTTTTGCTTTGTTCATTAATGTGTCCCTGAGTTTAAAACAGGACTGAAATTTAAGTATTTAATAAAATTGCCGAATAAATGAATGAGTGCACTCAGTGTTCCTAATGCAATGTCAAAAGAAAGAAGTACAACAATGAATTAGGGAGTTTCAGAGAAGTGAGATACTGGTAGATGATACCAACAAGACCAGTAGATCTTGTCTTTTGATCTTGTCTATATGATTGGAATTTGCTGTGAATTGCATTCATAGCCTCTTACAGGTTAATTTTTTTCCCTTAAGTATTGAGTATTATACCCAGGGGCACCCCACCATTGAGCTACATCCCCAGCCCTTTTTATTAGATTTAAAAATTTTGATACAGGGTTTTACTAAGTTATCGTTGCCCAGACTGGCCTCAAACTTAGTGATCCTCCTGCCTTAGCTTCCTGAGTAGCTGAGATTATAGGCATATGTCACCACACCTAGCTACAGATTAATTTTTGAAAATATTTCCTATGTGCTTAAAAAATAATGCATATTTTTCTAATTATCAAATATAGGGCTCCATATTTATCTCTTTAATCAAGTTTTTTTTTGCAGTGGTAACAAATATGAATGTTTTCACAAAAATAATTAACTATGAGATTGAATTAAATTGAGCAGAATTGGTCTGATTCTGAGCTGTTATACTGTGTTGCTGTTACTGGGTCCCGGTTACTAAAATCAATGCAAGGGATAGTCTCTCCATCTTTATTTTACTCCTTAATCATTATGTAGTGATTCTTTCCTGATTAACTACATTAAAGTCATTAATCTGATTGTAATTAATCTACTCTCTTTTATTGTTGGTTTTTGCCTGACATATTTTTCCCAGTTATTTTTTTCAATATCTTTTCACATTTTAGGTTCATCTTGCTAACAGTATATAACTAGGATATATTGATAGAGATAGATATTTTATATACTATATGCAAAATATGCATCCATATAAAATCATCTTTTAACTGGTGAAATTGATCCACTTATATTTATTGTGATTTCCAGTGCATTTTGGATTAATGGGATGTGAATGTATAGTAATGGAAGAATTTCTGATGGTTGTCATAGGAGATAATCTACTATAACAGTAGTAGAAGGTATCTAATAAATGTGAGTTCTCCTTTCCCAGGTACCCCCAGGCACTGCCTAGTTGATATTTGGATGATTTGTATCAATTTAGTCTTATTACTCTTTGAGTGCAAATGTTGTCCTCCTGATGATATTCTTAGCCTCCATGACCTCTAGTGTATTCTGACCATGTGGGTGGTACATAAAAGGACTGAGCTGATTGCAGGACTTAAAGAAGGAGTGAGTGGAAAGGAAATTGTGGGCAGGAAGTATTGATGACTTATTGGGAGCATTGATGGAAAGGAAGGCTAGAAATAGCATGGAAAGAGCAGTAGATCTAATTTGGGGTCTGTTTGGAGCAGAAAGAAAAGAATGGTCAGAAAACAAATGGTTGAAGATGTTAATGAGGCAAGGACTAAGCCATCACTTAGCCTCTTTAGGGAGAGAGATATGCAGGAAGAGTTTTTATGTTGTCTATCATAGGAATATATATATACATCTCTACTAAATTATCAGTGGAAACTACATAAAGATAAGCATTTAGATTTTTTAAATGGAGATAAATCCCTTACTTTCTTAACTAGCTTTTAATAAACATTAGTTAATCCAACTGGATTTTCTTTTCCTACTCTTTCTTAGCACAAGGATATTTATATCTATGGTTGGAGGCCTCTTACAGCATCCTTGATGGATAGTTGTCAAGGGTCTGTTGAACATTTGTAGTTTTAAGAATCCACTACCTCAAATGGCAAGCAGCTGCCTTGGCCTCAAGGCCTGAAATGTAAAGCTCTTCTTTTATTCAACAGAAATCTACTTAAATGTAACCAGTTCTCTATGGTTAGAGGATGTTAATGTTAGAGGATGGGGCATAAGTGGATAGACACGTGGTAGAGTCTTCAAACATGTAATATAATCATAATAGAGAATTGGCTATTTTGATGCAGAACTGGTTACATGTTTGCAGATTTCTATTGAATATTCATGTCTTTTCTGGGAATAAGTAGAGATCTTCCCAAGAATGTGGGTGCTCCATCTCTTTACTACTTTCATGGTCTGGTGTTTTTGGTCTTGATGACTGGTAAATGTCTTTAGCCTTGAAGGGAGAATGAGAGAGAGAGAGAGAGAGAGAGAAACAAAATAAAACAATAACAACAAAAAAGACACACACACACACACACACACGCATACACTCACACACACATGGCAAGTCTTGGTCATGTTAATCCTATATTATAGTTTTGGACAAAACATTTCTCAGATCTTCAATAGATCTACATTGCAGATCTGAGTATAATTTGACCCAAAAGTTAAGGCAACAAAGGAGAGAAACACAATATAGAGACAGAGATGTCAAACCTTTTCATCCCATTTTTGTCTCTCATGGGGCTTTCTGGAGACATAAGTGAAGAGTGTTTTCAGCAAAAGTGGCCTTCAGGTTCCTGAAGAGTAACCTAGGCCACTGTTACTATAATAACCCCCATGTTAGAGGTGTCACCCACAGCAAAACTAGTGGGGGACTAGTAATGTATCACCTCAATGTGTGACCTCCAAATTTAGCAATTTTTAAGTTAGCTAAGAGCAAGTGAAATAGGAGGGTTTACTTAATTTTTCTTTGATAACTAGTTGGTATTATGAATTACATTGATTTCCAAATGTCAGACTAGGCTTACATTTTCAGGATTAACCATACATCATAATAATGTATTTTTTTATATTGCTGAATTGGATTTGCTAATATTTTGAAGATTTTTGTATTGTGTTTTTTTTCCTTGTAAGGTTTTTATATGATTTTCATATCAAGTAATATTAACCTCATAAAATTTCTTTAATTCAAGTTATATTCCTTCTTGTATGAGTTTTGGTAGTTTGTATCTTTCAAAGAATTTGACTATTTTATGTAAATCATTAAATTTATAGGCATAGACTAATTCATAATACAGTAGTTCCCCTTTATCTGTGGTTTTACTTTCCATGGTTTCAATTGCCTGAGGTCAACCACAGTTTCAAAAATACTAAATGGAAAATTCTAGAAATAAGCAATTTGTAAGATTTAAATTGTGCACTGTTCTAAGTAGCATGATGAAATTGTACCATCCAGTTCTGTCCTCTTGTCTAGCATACCACACTGTATATACTACCCACCCATTAGACACTTAGTAGACATCTCAGTTGCATTTTGACTGACCCAGTATCACAGTGCTTGTGTTCAAGTAACTCTTATTTTATTTAATAATAGCTTTAACATGCAAACATTTTAACATAGTAGTTTTTTATTTTATTATTTAAAAATAATATTTATCTTTTAGTTTGATTTAGCTTTGTCAATTTCTTATGCTTAATTTATAAATTAAACTTTATCAGAAATCTATATGTAAAAAAAGCAGTGTATATAAGGTTTAGTATTATTTGAGATTTCATACAATTGCCAGAAACAGTTGAGGTCTACTACTATCTTTTCAATGTCTGTAGGAGCTGTAATAATGTCCCTTTTTTCATTCCTGAGATTTTAATTTGTTTTCTCTTTCTCTCTCTCTCTTCCTGACTACAGGCTTACCAATTTTATTGATATTTTCAAAGGACAAATTTCTGGTTTTATCATTTTTCTGTTTTCAATTTCATTGATTTCTGCTTTATCTTTATTATTTCCTTCCTTCTGATTGACTTGGATGTAGTTTGCTTTTTTCCCCCCTAGTTTTCTGAAGTGAAACCTTAGCTCATTGATTTGAGATTTTATTTTTTGACTAGCATATGCATTTAATGCTATAAATTTTCATTTAAGCTTTCATTGCAACCCAAAAGTGAATGTTGTATTTTTATATTCATTCAATTTAAAATATTTTCTAATATTTCTTTGCAACTTCTTATTTTGACCTATGAGTTGTTTAAAATTATGTTTTTAAAATATTTTTTAGTTGTCAATGGACCTTTATTTTATTTATTTATATGCAGTGCTGAGAATCGAACCCAGTGTCTCATACATGCTAGGCAAGCACTCTATCACTGAGCCACCACCCCAACCCCTAAAATTATGTTGCTTAATTTTCAAACATTTTAGGAATTTTTTCAGATAACCTCCTTTTAGTTTAATTTCATTATTATTAGAAAAAATTCCTCTTATTTTGCTTCTTTTTTTTCTTTCTTTTTTATTATTAGTTGTTCAAAACATTTTGCTTATTTTAGTTTGATTCAAACTTGTTTAGTGGCCCAGAATCTTTTTTATCTTGATGAATGTTACATGTGCACTTGAAAAGAATATGTATTCTGCATTGGTAGATGGGTTTCAAATCAGTCAGATTGACTAAGAATCGGTTTAGCCCTTCTACATCTTGCTTACTTTCTGTATTTGTTTCATCAGTTACCAAGGCAGAAAGTGTTGAAGCTTCTAACTACAATTTTGGATTTTCCTAGTTTTTCCTTTCAGTTCTAAGAGTTTTTCAATAATATGTTTTGGAGACCTGTGTTAAATGCATCCATATTTGGACAGTTATTCTTTCTTAGTTAATTGACCTTTTCATCATTATGAAGATATTTTATATTCCTGGTGATATTCCTTGTTCTGAACTTTGAATATTAATATAGTCATTTCAGGGTTTTTTTTTTTTTTTTTTTTTTGCTTAGTGTTTGCACTTATACCTTTTTTTGTCCTTTTATTTTTAACCTATTACTGTGTGTGTGTGTGTGTATATATATATATAAGAGAGAGAGAGAGAGAGAGAGAGAGAGAGAGAGATTCAATATTTATTTTTTAGTTTTCCACGAACACAACATCTTTGTTTGTGAGGACAAAACATCTTTGTGCTGAGGACAGAACCTGTGCCGCAGGCCTGCCAGGAGAGCGTGCTACTGCTTGAGCCACATCCCCAGCCCTACTGTCTTTATATTTAAATTAGCTTTTCTGTAGGCAGCCTATAATTGGGTCTTGTTTTTTTATCCCATCTGCTAATTTTATTTGATGTTGGAAGACCATTTTTATTTAATGTAATTATTATTGTGGTTGGATTAAAATCTGTCATTTATATTTTTTGTTTAATCTCTTCTTTTTCTTTTTGTCTTCTTTTTCTGCCTATCTTTGTATTAATTGAGAATTTTATTATTTCATGTGATCTACCATTATTGGCTTATTATTTCTACTTTTTAAAAATGCAGTGTTTGCTCTAGTGTTTTCATCATACACCTTTCATCACCGTCTACCTTCAAATAATATATACCACTTCATATATAGTATAAAATCTTAGAATATTCTACTCCAATCCTTCCTTCCCACCTTTTGTATTGTCGTTCTGCATTTGCCTTGTATGTATTCCATAAACCCACAGTACATTATGACTGTGTTTTTTGTAGCCAATTATCTTTTAGAGTAACTAAACATTTTTTTAAAAATGTCATTAGCACTTATCTTCATTTCAACCATTTCTGGAGATCTTATTTGTTTAGATCCAGGCTCTGTCTGTTATATTCCTTCTGCCTGAAGAATTTATTTCAACAGTCCTTGTATGCAAGTCTTTTGGTAACAAATTTTCTTAGGTTTTCATTTATTTTTAAACATATTCCTTTCTCTTTTATTTCAGGCAATATTTTCATGAGTTTATAATTCTGGATAAACATTTGTTTTTTCTTCCAGCACTTTTAAGATGTCATTTTTTTCTTGATTAGCATTATTTCAGATGAGGAGTGTGCCTTCATACTTGTTTTTCTTCCTCTGTATGTAATGTTTTCCCTCCCTTTCTGATTGCTTTTAAGATGTTCCCTTTGTGTTTGATTTTTCAGTAGTTGGAATATGAAGTGCCTAAGTGTGTTTGTTTTCTCTCTCGACTGTTTAGAGTTCTCTGAGCTTATTGGATTTGTGGTTTGATGACTTTCATTGCTTTTGGAAAATTCCTGGTCATTATTTCTTTAAATACATTCTCTGTCCCAATCTCTATTTCTTCTTTTAGAGATTCCAGTTAAATAGATATTAGATCATATGGTATTATCCAGTAGTTCTTAGGTGCTTTGTTTCTTCCCTTATTCATTTCTTTCTTTCTTTTTTTTCTTTCAGTTTGCATAATGCCTGTTAACCGCATCCTTCATTCCATAAAAACACAAAGCAGACTGGTGGTTGCCTAGAGATAGGGGACTTAGGGAGTTACAGGAAGCAACTGTGAATAAGTACAGGATTTCTTTTTCAAGTGATAAAGGTATTCCAAAGTTAATTGAGGTGATGACTATACAATTCTGTGATTATGTTAGAAAAAACAAAATATTGGCTGTAGTTATTAGTCTTACAGATAAAAAAGTGGCAGTTCGTTGCTTTGCTTTCACTTCTTGCTAAGTGTTCAGGTGCTTCTCTCCTATATATCCTAGGATGCCTGGTCACTTGGTGCTGGGGTTATCTGGCCGTGTTATTGTTGTATTTTAATGACCTAGCTGAGAGTTTCCATATTACCTTTTCTGTTATGAAACAACATATAAGTAGGGCCTGTGGAGAGTTCTCCAAACTGAGAATTTAAGGACAGATTCCCTAGGAGGTTCACTAAGAAATTCACAATCATAACATGGTAGCCTAGCAGGGGCTCCTTTTCTGCAGCAAACATGTTCTGGGCTATTGTATGTTTCTAAATATTCAGAACTCTCCTAGATGGTTCTAGATGTTTCTGGTATATAATAACACTCCCCCCCATCTATATTAAGTGAAAAAAGCAAGCTGTGGAACAGTTCAGCTTTCTGTCCAAATGATAATAGGTTATCATTTGTATTTGGAAAAGTAGAGATAAAAATGAATCTTTTTGTACCATATCTCTAGAAAACACTGATGACATAGTTGACTCTGGAGCATTGTCATTGGTCACCAAAGAGCAGGGGTGGATGTATAACCTTGTGTGTCTTTTCAGTTTTGAACCATATCAATGCATTGTCTATTCAAAGAGAACTAGATGTTGGATTAGAGCAGAATCCTTCTAGGATGGTTAATCAAACTTGAGACTTAGATTGGCCCCTAATAATTTAGACTTTGCCCCATTTCTCATCTCCTAGTCCCTCCCTCTTCACACCCTTCACTCTGGATCATTTACTTGTGGCAGACCTGTTGCAATCTCTCCCTCTCAGAGTTAAATAGAAGGGTGAGGCAGCATTTCTAAAATATCTCTTGTGGCTGACTGCTATATTTAGCTCCAAACTTTCTAGATCAGTGGTTCTCAAACTTAAGCCTGCATCACAGTCACCTGGAAAGTACACAGAAGGCAGGCCCCCACCCTCAGTTTCTGATTCAGTAGATCTGATGTGGACCCATGAATCTGCATGTCTAAAATGTTCCCAGGTAACACTCATTAGGTATCTGACTTTGAGAACCATTGCTCTAGAAAAAATTGCTTCTTCTGTGATGTGTCAATGTGCAGATGGGACCTCATTTTGACCTGTTAAGAAATAAAAGTCAGGAGAGGTGTGTTTCTCAACATGGGCATGTCTATAGCACACCTTTGTTCAGTTTTCTATCTAGCCAGCAATGCCTGCCAGGCTTCTTTCTCCCTCCTAAGACAATATGCACTTTACCACTATCAGGCCCCACACATCAGAAACCTGGCATCTCATCTACACTTCTCAGAGCAGACATTCTTGTGGTCACTTCTGTCAAATCCCTGCAAAGGCTTAATTGGCATTTAAGAGGAAGCATTGAAAGAGTCATGCTAATTACTGATTCCTCTCCCAGTGTTTCTTTGCAGGAGTATTATTAGCATTTGAGGAAAGACAGTTCTTTATAATGAACATTCTGTTTAATGTAGGTCATTAAGCCCCCTTCACCCTGTCCTCAAATCATGACAGTCAATCCCATTACATATCCCAGTGCCCTCTGACCTCTCTACCTCCATCCACTCATACCCCCGACCCTCAACAGGATGGATGGTGAGGGCAGGACAAGTTTCCATTGAGAACCACAAGATTTGTATTAAGCTATGAGACCTTTGCCCAAACCATTGCCTTCCATCCATGTTTTAATATTTTCAGATTTTGACTTTAAAAGGAATCAAACAGTAAATGTTTCTTTCTGAAAACCCAGTAGGTGGGATTGTGCAATGTGATGTTCAGTTTCCCCTTTGTAGAGAGGTCTTTGGATGTTAGCACTGGATGGCTGTTTCCTGAGGAAGAGGCTTTGCATCTTTGTTGGATCAGGAGAATTATGCAACTCGTGCTGTTCTTTTGTTTGCTGTTAGTGTCAGAGATCTTGGGGCTAGATGTAATGCTTGAGAGGTTGCAAAATTAGCATAGAAAACCATTTTGCATCTTTTCTCAGCTTTCATACAGTTATAATTTCCAAATAATCCCTAGTTTTGTGATTTCTTGTCAATGATTTAAAACCTTTTGAAAAACAGAAAGGTTCTACAAAGGGTTCATAGTACAGGTAAGTTCACCCAAAGAGTAGGACTGTCAGAGCTCCCATGTCCCCCTGTGTGAACAGAGAGCAGGGTTGTGGGTCTGAGGATAGGAGGAGCAATAGGCCAGGAGGCACCTCTGGTTGGCAGGTCATGGAAATGTAGCCAATGAGGCTGAGGTGCCAGGTGTACTCATGTTGGAGGTGGAGTCAGGTCAAGGAACTAAGAGCTCTCACTGGGCGTGGAGAATCATTGAAGAGAGTGACAGCAACTGAAACCGAGCTTGACCTTTGTCTTCAAGGCCAAGAGAAGCCTCATGGGGACTGCCTGGTATAGTCCAGAAGTAGCAGAAACCTTCCTTATATAAGTACCCACCCTGCTTTAGCTCCCACTTGGTCCTGTAGCCAGATAGATTCAAGGGAGTCACTGGATGCAGACAGGACTGGTGCTCCTGGGATTAGCTTTCTGCTGTTACTGTCAGGTGGAAAAGAGTATCAAGGTAGTGGACTGTAAGGGAGTAATTCTATTCTATCCCACCTCTCCACCAAGAGCCCAGTTGCTTCCAGTTCCTCTTCAAAGTGTGCCTCAAAATGTGGAGGGAAGCCACCACTCTGAGCCAAGAAGTTCCACCCTCTAGGTCTCCTGTGTGTTTTATTAGGGAATCCTGTAAGGACCTTTCGTTCTGAACGTCTCTTTGCTGAAATGCCATTGTGAGAGCTGGATTCCCTTTGGGTTTGCAAACTGTGCTTCACAAATCAACACACCTTCTGGAAGGTAGAAACAAGCCGCAAATGCTCAGAAACAAGTCATTTGCTCTTATGAGAAAAGGTTTTTACTATTTACTGCAGTTATTTGTTTCCCCCTTAAGAAGTGAGACTTGCCTCCAGAAGGAAGCAGAAGTGTCTGAAGAGAGGAGGGGGAACTCAGAAGGCTGGGTAGAGTGGGTGGACCCTGTGGGCTGCCAGAGTGTGGGTTCTGGGGAAACAGAGGACGTGAGCTAAGCCCTAGGGACAGTGAGGGTGGAGAGTCACTCATCTCTGAGGACAGTTCTCTCCCAGAGTGTGGGTATTTTCTTCCTACCCTTTTAGTTCCCCTGATCATATCACCAGAGCCAGCCTCCTGATTGCCTAAAAGGCAACTCCTTCCAGAAGGCCTGCCAGGCACCTACTTACACTGCCCCTCTCACCTGTAGGGAGGTAGTTCCCAGGTGCTTCCCAGGACCTTCCTCCCTCACCCCTGCCAGGGCCACTCCCCAAACTCCCCACCTATCCTGAGCACTGCCTTCTACAGTTCTGTGTCTGTCCTCAGTGGAGGAGAAAAGTATCTTGTTCTGGTTCTCCTTGTAACTATTGTTCTGAAACTCCAAACCTATAACCCCCCCACATGGTAATAAAAGCCACCTGTTATCACCTTTGGGACATTTCCCTGGTTCTACATAGCCTGTCTCAGGAACAGTGTACTCCCCCTGGCCACTCCCACATCCCTTTTGCGTGTCTGCTCAATTTGGTTTTGCTTTCCTCATTTCTTCCTGCCCTCCTTCCCACCCAGGTGGCTCCTGAGTCGCTGCTTCTGCTGCAGTTCAAAGCTGTCTCAGGCACTCCCTGAGCCCCAGGAAGCAGACTCCAGGGCAGGAAGCAGACCTTAGGACATTTTTCCTGGCTTCCCAGCCCAGTTGCCACAACAAACAGCAGAGAAGACATTGGTGAGTGGTCAGTTAAAGTTCTGTTGTGCACCATTCTTTCTTCCAGCACCCTGGGGAATCTGGAGAGAGCGAGGCTGTGTGTCTTGCTTGGCACCCAGGAGAGACCAGTGCCCTCAAGGTCATATGCCACCTAGCCAGCTGCCTAGAGAGGTGGGGGTGAAGGCAGCATTATCTGTTGACCTCAGCTTAGCTGGTCAGAATTCTAGAACTGGTGAAGTTGGTGGAAACAGCCATTGGGTAAGTCAGGACAAAGATTAAGTGCCTGCTGGGTGCCCTGGTCCCTGCTAGAGTCTGTTCACACTGCTAAGCTGTGGCCCTCCATCCTTCCACACTGAGGAAACCTCCCCTCCTGCTGCTCTGCTGAACTCAGAGCAGGCTTCTTTGGGTTTGGAGCATAGGCAGAACCCTGTTATTTGGGCCCTTTACTACATCTGATTCTGTGGGGCTTAGTTCTTCCAGGATGTGACCAAGAGCTCCCACAGGCACTGCCTCACAGTCACGGTCATCTTTCTCTGTCCAGTGAGGAGTTTCCTGTGATAACAGACATGGAGTGAGCCTGTTGAATGAAGATGGCACCTTCTTTGGGCAGCTGTGTGTTGGCAAAGATTCTACATGATATTTCACGAATGGGAGACATCTTTGAGATTTCTTATGTGTATTTAGGAGGACTATATCCATTGCTTTTTGTAGCTTTTGCTTGTGAGGGAGATGAACAGTTCCCTTTGTCACCCTCACCCCCTTCCTAGGATCTCACCATTATAGGACTCCAGGGATCCTTGGCCAGTGTCGACCTAGGGTCTCTGTTCTCTGTCACTGCAAAGGAGACAGGCAGGACCAGAACCAATTCCATTGAAGCCAAGAAAGTGAGAAGAGCAGGGGGAGAAGGATAGATGGGAATTAGAAAAAGAAAGTATGGATTGTGATTTAAAAAAACAAAACAAAACAGTAATAATGCTAAATGTTTTCCCCAGGATTCTAAACCCGCTTTCAACTGTGGCCCCATCACTGATGTGCGAACAGCTTCTTAGGTTGCTTTGAAACACAAACTTAGTGTGTAGGTTCTGTTCTTTTGTTAAGGAAATAAATCCTGTGAAGTTAAAAGGCTTTTAAAAAATGATTGTGAAGTTGGACTCTAAAGTGACTGATAAAGGAGAAAAATGCAGCTGTGTGGCTGAGTTGGGGGCTTCACTTTAGAACCCTGTGGCTGGGGAGCGCTGGACCAAAGCAAACACTGTATATGCGAGAAAGGTGTCCTTTAAAGGAAAACCTTAAGGCTTTGTGACCCTGGAGCAGCTGAGGTGCAAGGTCAAAGGTTGGGAAGATCAGTGCATTTTTTTTTTTTCATTAAAAAGGGCAGGTTTGCTGCAGCTGAAATTAGAATGAAGTTGGTGCCTGTGGTGCTGATGCATGGGCCATGCAGTGTCCTCTCTATTCAGTCACTAGCTTTATGCTGGGGACAGGGAAATTTGCAAGGAGGAAAAGAAGTACATATATGCAAATGACTTCAGCTGTAAAACCTAGCAGCCAAGGGGACTGCAGGAATTGTCCAGCACTTTTTTCCCTGCTTCAAGGAGGGAATGGAGCAACAGAAGCAAGGTCCGGGAGCCACCCTGCACAGTACAGAGGCAGCTAAAACTCATGCTCTTCCCTGAGTCCCTTCTGAGCTGATGGGCTATTCCCAGGCAAAGCAGAACCCTTAGCAAGTCACAGACATTCCTTGATGGTCATAGACATTCCTTTAGGTATCTTAAAGAGAATGTAATCTTTAGTCTCCTCCATGTTGTATCTTCAGAAACACCTGTGAAAATCTCCTGTCTAAATTTTGTGGCCATAATGAAGAGGTTCATCTCTGCTTTGGACATAATAACTTTGAACACTCAGTTGTGATACCATACCACATCAAACTATATTTATATATGCTTCAGTGCTGTTCTCTTTCTCATGAAAGCACATGTATTTAATTTTTAAACTTAATTTAATTTTTGTGTGTGTATGTGGTACTGGGAATTGAACTCAGGAGTGCTCTATAACTCCAGCCATTTTTTGTTTTGTTACAGGGTCTTGCTAAGTTGCCCAGGCTGACCTTGAACTTGAGGTCCTCTGACCTAGGCCTCCTGAGTTGCTGGGATTACAGGTATGTGCCTCTTTGCTGTGATATTTTTTTTTTTAAGAGAGAGTGAGAGAGGGGAGAGAGAGAGAGAGAGAGAGAGAGAGAGAATTTTTAATATTTATTTTCTAGTTCTTGGCGGACACAATATCTTTGTTGGTATGTGGTGCTGAGGATCGAACCCGGGCCGCAAGCATGCCAGGCGAGCGCACTACCGCATGAGCCACATCCCCAGCCCCAGCATATGTATTTTAGAGATCTTTATTTGTTTGATATATAACTTGTAATTAAATATGGTGCTTGATCATCTCTTTTTGCCAATATGTGGATTGAAATCAGGGGTGCTCTACCATTGAGCTGCATCAGTTCTTTTTATTTTATTTTGAGACAGGGTCTCATTAACTTGCCCAGGCTGGCTTCACACTTGTGATCCTCTTGCCTCATCCTCCCAAGTAGCTGATATTAGTATGTTACCTTGCCTGGCTTGATCATATATATTTAAAAGGTAGGCATTAGGACCTTCATCAGTATTGTAACCATCTCTTCAGAAAAGAATATAACTGCCTTCAATGTGGTTAACATGACATAGTGTTCTATCAGACCTGGCATCCCTTCATTCACCAAGTCCTCTTTGAGTGACGAGTGAGGCAAGGTCCCTTCTCTCATGTAATTTTCTTTCTAGTGGGAGAAGAGGACAGTAATGACCTGTGAAGAACAGAGCAGAGGCAGAGGGTTGTTTATCTACGATGGTTAAGTAGTGGAGAAAGGCCTATCTGTGGAGGCCATAGGTGATCAGAGTACAGAATGAGGTGAGTGAGTGGCTTTGAGAAGATCTGGAGGGAGATTTCCTTCAGACAGAGGGTCTGGCAGTTGCAGAGGCCCAGAAGCAGCAGTGAGCTTGGTGTGGTTGGAGGAACAACAAGTAGGCCAGCAAGCATGAGTGGAGGGGTAAAGAAGGACTTAATAGGACATGTGTTTGGTGCAGTAGGCCAGGTCTGGTGAAAAAAGCTACCCATTGTCATCTCTAGGATGCTTCCCTGTTTCCACACAGGGAAGTCTATCTTTGGTATGATGAACTTTTCCCGGGTACTCCAATGTCACGTTCCCTTTTGCATGTCTGTCTCTGATTTGGCTTCTTTTCTCCCTCCCTCCTTCCTACCCAGTTGGCTCCTGAATTGAGCAGCCTTGTAGGCCATGCAAAGGAGTTGGGCTTTATTCTTCAGACAGTAGGCAGCCATTGGAGGGTGCTGAGTAGTGTCTTGGTCTGACTGCTGTTTGGGAACTGGCTGGAGGGGAGGGAAGTGGATGGGGAGAAAAGAGGCCACTGTAGTATCAGTCTGGTTGCTTGGTGGCAATGGAGGTGAGAACATCAGATTGAAGGTAGAACCAGCTGTTGGTTGGGAAGTGGGTGAGAGAGAGAGGAGCAGGATGGCACTCAGCCTGAGCATTTGGGTGGAGGGTAGTACCTTCTGCTGGGTGGGAAATACTACAAGAAGAGCATGTTTGACTGGAGAAGATGGAGGGTTCTGCTATATCTTGTTTCCAGGGGAGACGTGGAATAGGTAACTGGGTGTGACGTTCTGGAGGTCAGTGGGAGCCTGGGATAGGAGTTGCATATGGGAATCCCCAGTCTATACTTGGCACATAAAACCATGAGTCTGGACTTGATTACCTCAGGAATGAGCATACCAGTCATGCGGAGGCCAGGAGGAGGAAGTAGGAGGAAAAGAGGAGAATGTGACATCCCAGAAACCAAGGGAAGAAGACTCAGAGGAGGGGTTGAGCAACTGTGCCTGTGCATCTGGTTTTGTCCACCTTGTGGGCCTTGTGTTCCCCATTAGACTGGAACCTCTTTGCGGCCAGGGATGATTTTACTCTTCTCCTGCTTGCACTAGAAGCCACTCAAAGCTGTGACTTAACCACTTCACTTGAACAGCTCTGCAGTATAAAATTGAGGCCTGAAGTGACACTTCTTCTAAACTTTTAGAGTTTTCCATCAAGGGTTTGTGGGGACAGTGCTGATAAGAAAGGACAAGACTAATCTCAATCTGGGTAGAAGAGCTTGGTCATGTTCAGACTATTAGTAGAAGGGTTGGTGACAGAGAAGACAGATGGAGGAGTAGGAAAGAATACAATAAAGAGTCAAATTTCTAACTGAAGAAATTTTGGGTCTCTTAAATATGGTCATATGGCTCTGATCTGAAGGATTATTGAATATTCATTGATTGATACAACAGTAGAATTCTATTCTTCATTCTCTGCAAAGCAACCCCTCAGATTGGGAAAAATGACAATCTATACATGGAAAGAGATGAATTTTCTGGAAATTGGGATAAGATTGGGTCCTGTCTTGTCTCTTACATGGAAGTGTGATACCAGAGGACACATTGTATCATAGGAAAGCACAGGAATAAGTTCAGGTTATGACACTTGTGGGGGCTTTGAAGAGGTGGAAGGCCATCTTGGAGAAGTCAGGACAGCAGTTGAGAGCCCTCTACTAATAAAGGAGACTCTGGGTGTGGGATGAGGTTAGGCCCCACTGAGCTTAAGCTGGTAATAATCTCACAGGCCAAGGGTCCATCCCCTGGAGTTTTCCTTGGAACCTAATTACTAAACTTTTCCAGATGATCCCTGATCACAGGACCTGATAAAGCCCAATCTTACTGCTAAAACTATGTCTAGATTAAAGCTGTTTTTATTAATTTGCTATCCATTAAAGCCATCTCAGATTAATTATTTTTCAAAAGAAAGAAAACTATGCTACAGTTCTGCAAGAAACTTATGACCAGATGTTGAGGTCTTGGGATACCCTGCCACGCTTAAAAATATTGTAAGAAATCTTTAAACACTAAAATCTAAAAATAAAAACCAAAACACTGAAAAGATGAATAATAGCAAAGACTTTTAGTTCAAGAGATTTTATTAGCCTATTTATTTTTGTTTATTTTTGAAAAAGAATCATAAGTTATAGTTTAATACCAGATGTGGAGACCTAGATATATCCAACTTTATAGAGGGAAGGATAATTACAGAAAACAAGAAAGTACCCCAGGGAGAAAACTGCAAATCACTGGTAGCTTAGCGGAGTAGTCTGTGGGTATCTATAAGGTAGAGTTGAACACCCACACGTCCTTGATCTAGCAATGAGTCACAGAGGTGGTGGTGATGTCAGGGTGCTGCTCAGATCCCACTAATTCCTGGCATCTGAGGAAGATGTAGAGCCACAGCAACTTCTGCATCTACCAGCCTCCCACTGCAGTGCATTTCTTAACATTGTCCCTAACTGTTCCCTCCTGTTCCTGGTGCGTCTGGCAGCATCTGCACTTCCCTGCCCCATTCACACAGCTGCATCCCAGCTCTTGGCTTGCTGTGGGTATGGCGTTAACAACCTAGGCCAGATTTCCTGGAAGGCCCTGACTGTTCACCTCACCTCTTCTGGTGTCCGGTGGCCGTCAGCCATGTCATACTCTTCAGGTCAGGCATCTCTGCCTTTTGTGGGGTGGGGTTGTCAGTATGAGAGGCCTGCTCAGTGCCCCTGGTAAAGAATGAGGAGAGGATGGATGATGTTTGAACTTGTAGGCCTCTTGCCCACAAACCAAAGGAAGGTTCAAACTTGTTATGAGTTACACAGTACAAACCAGGCATCTGATGCCATGGGTGAGAATCTAGATTTAAAAGGAGGGTCTGTCTGGTCTGGTCAAAAGAATGCATGGAGGAGGGAGACAGTGATCTGTGCATCTCAGAAGAAACTTTAAAAGGGGGCACTTCAAGTTTAAAAGATGCACCTCCCATGCCAAAAGCCTTAAAAGGACCTTAAATGACTGGCATCTTAGATTAAAATCAAGATGAAGATGAACATGAATAAATAAGTATAAAATCCTTTACTTTGGATTTTATAAAAATCAACTAAACACAGACAAGATGTGATGGGGTTGATGACATTTAAGATAAGGACTAGAGTGAGGAAGTTGATTTACTCTTTTTTTAATTTTTTTTTTTAGTTGTAGGTGGACACAATAGCTTTTATTTTATTTATTTATATGTGGTGCTGAGGATCGAACCCAGGGTCTCACACGTGCTAGGCAAGCACTCTACCACTGAGCCAGGACCCCAGCCCTGCTACTATCTTTTCTATAGTTATTGTTAATAGCTGTGAAGAAACTGAGTTTTCACTTACTTGCAAGCTAAGGAGTTAACCTGCCAGTTTCTTTGAAGCTGGTAGGAGATGAGACTCATGGCTTAGAGATGAGGCACTTTATGATTCACAACAGTATAGCTACCAGAGTATCTTTTTTTTTTAATTATTTTTTAGTTGTAGTTGGACACAATATCTTTATTTATTTATTTTTATGTGGTGCTAAGGATCGAACCCAGGGCCTCACACGTGCTAGGCAAGCTCTCCACCGCTGAGCCACAACCCCAGCCCATAGCTACCAGAGTATCTAGTATTGGTTCTATGAGTTCCCACCCCGTAGTTGACACAGAGAGTCAGGTGACACCTGAATAGTGGGGAGAAATCCTGAGCTTAGAGAACTTGATTCTTTTTTAATGGACAGGGAGCACACCTGCCCTTGGTCCAATTCACAGGGAGACATTTCTAGTGGGAGCATCTTTTACTTCCCAGGCTGTTTGCTATGCAAATATATACATATTTAAATTTATTTCTTACTTGGTGGCACTTGGAATTGAACCCAGGGGTGCTCTACCACTTAGCTACATACCCTGCCCTGTTTATTGCCTTGAACTTATGATTCTCTGGCCTCAGCCTCCCAAGTAGATGGGATTCCAGGTATGTGCCACTGCCCAGCTATGCAAATATTCTTGAAAAGGGAGTCTGGAATAAAGAATCAGTACCTCTGCTTGTAACATGCAGAATTGTGAGAGACCCATGAACATGGTCTCTTAACAGTCCTCCCTTTCTCCCAATAGAAAGGGAGAGGAATCTAATGTTTACTGCATCCTTGTTAGGCAAGGACCAGGGGCTGACCAGGAGACTTCTCATTCCTTGCTCCACTAAATTCCTAAATTCATCTCTATAGGTAGTGGTACCCATTTATTGTTGTTTTGTCAGTAAGGCAACTGGTGAGTAATGGAACTGGATATCCAGCTGGAGGATTTTGGGGTACACTAGGAATATCTTACCATTGTGCTATGAAATAGCCAAGACTTAGTTATATTCTTATCAGGCACCAAATATAGTTCTGAGCATTCTCTAGGAATGGATTTATTTAATGCTTACAACCAAGATGATTCTGTGCTGCTGAGGACACTAAGTGACACAGCCAGGGCTTAAGTCCGTGCACTGAACCACTCACTATGCTGTTATGTTCTTTCTTTAGTCCTCAGGGTCACAGCAAGGGGGTCATGGTCAAACTAGTATGTGCCCAGAGGATGTGCAAGGATTTGGAAACCATGCCAAGTTGGAATAGTTGAAGGGCTGTGTTTAGTCTGCAGAAAGATAAAGGATAAGTGAGGACTGACTTCAAATATTTGTAGACATGTCTTTTAGAAGAGTAGGGTTTATTCTTCATGACTGCAGGAGGCAAAATTGGAGCCTTTGAGGAGGAGACATGTTACGTTCAGCAAAAAATAACGTCCTAAGTAATTTAATGCCTCCTGATATGGTGTGGGAATGAGGTGCTTAAGTGTAAGTACCTCCTCATGCAGGATTTTCTTGGTTATTACCTCGTAGGTCTAGGATCTGTTAAAGTCCTGACAATAAGTACGTCTGTTTCTACTCCCTGCAGGAGCTAGACAATAGAGGAGGAGGCCTGAATGAGGCCACTTTAAATTTTTTCCTAAGAAAGATGACCCTGCTGACACAGAGGCCTGAGCTCCTTCCCCTGCCATCCCTTCCTGTCTTCTCTGGGGACCTTAGGTACTCTGTGGGTCAGACCTGCACAGAGAGGGTTCCTGTGTGTGTGTAGAGGGTGTCTCACCTCTGGGAATTGGGGCCCACCAAAGGTGTCTGGAAGAGTTAGTCTCAGCTGCCTCCCAAGGGATCCCACTCCTGGCACTCCTAGGCCTGCTCAGTCTTATGGGGATCTCCAGGATCTTGACTAAGTCCTGCCTTAACCCTGCTGGTTTTGATCCCTTCCCTGATGCCATCCTGCAATCACCAGCCTCAGGGCCTGGCCTAGCCATTCCCCATGTACACCCCAGGCCCAGTGTTGCCCAGTTTGGAACAGAACAGGATTCCTGTCCTAGGTGGGAGGTTGAGTTAGCAAATTTCCATGGTCTCTTAACTGTTATCTACTGTTATCTGTGGTTCTGTGATTCATTCTTTCCTTGTCAAGTGGCCCAAGCTTTAAAAAGCCAGTGGGAACAGGTGGTTGGGTCCAGCCTTTCTGCAGTGACCCTGGCTGTGGCCCCATGGAAACTCCCCTGGTGGTGGGCAGCTCCAGTTTGGAGCTGAGCAGATCAGGTCCAGCTGCAGGTCCAGGGAGGGACCCTGGACTGGTTGGGAGAGGAATTTGGGGAGATGGTGAGGAATAGGAGCAGTGGCAGTTGACTTAATGGCATCTATTCCACTCAGCCAGAAACATAGACTGTTGGAAGCAAATGACTCCCCAAATGTGGTCTTAATTAGCCTGTGCATTTCTTTAAAAGAATTACGATCTCATCAAAGAGTTTTGAAAAGTAATGCTTAGCCCAGTGTAAAGGGCATGGTCAGGAGCTGATCCTGAAATAATGTCTCTGCTATTCCAGATGTCAGGAATCACTAAAAATACACTTAGAACTCGGAGGAATTCTTGGTTTTTGGACTCATCTCCTTTCTCTTTCAACATCCCTCCAGAATGTGAGAGAGTGAAGAAGAGAGCCAAAAAGCTTTAATTATCCAGTCTGCTGACATTATTTTATCTGCACCACTGATATAAAATCTGTACAACATTCCATTTAAATCTCAGTGCTAGCAGCAAACTTGGGCCTTTGTCCTTCTGCTGGTCGTGGCCAGTGCTCTGTTTCTCACTCCACCCTCCTTCAGACTTTTTAACTCTCAAGTTCTCTGTGGTACTGGAAATTTTCTGTCTGTGGCATATCTATACTTTAGGAGAGTCCCTGAACTGTGTGCTTTTGCCCCCCAAACTCTTCCTCCTCAGCGCAGCCTGGCCACTTGTGGTTGAGTTCTGGCATATGCTCATTAGAGCAATATGGATTCGGCAGGAGCATTTTGCCATATTTCTGTTATTGACATCAATGGAGAAGGAAGAGAAAGTCTGTGTACTTTTTCTCCCCTCTTTTACGTACAAATGAAAATTTCCCTGTTGTATCTTTAACTTTCCCTGGCCAAAGGGATCTTCAATTTCACTTTGTCTCTCCAGACTGTGGACCTTTCCATCTGGTTTAAGGTTGACACAGTCACCAAATAGCTGGTTATTTAGCATCCAGTAGATACTATAGTTGTTACTGCTCCAGCTAGGTCACATTTAAGGAGGGCTTCCAGGGTACCAGGCAGAGTGCTCAGGGCTTCAGTTCTCACAACCTCTTGAGGCAAGTGCTACTGCCATCTGCTATGTCTTGCATGTGGTTTGCAAGGGTTCATGAGTTGGAAACTTATTCCCCAATGAGGCAGTTTAAGAAGTGATGGGGCCTTAAGATGTGGGACCTAGCAGGGGATTGCAAGACTAGACCTTTCTTACTCTCTGGCTTCCTGTCTTGTAATGTGTCTCCCCATCCTGTGTATGCTCCTGCTGTTGCGATGCCATCCACCATAACATTATTTTATCTGCACCACTGATATTAACTCAGTACAACATTCCATTTAAATCTCA
Source organism: Urocitellus parryii (assembly GCF_045843805.1). Lineage (NCBI taxonomy): Eukaryota > Metazoa > Chordata > Mammalia > Rodentia > Sciuridae > Urocitellus > Urocitellus parryii. The sequence continues at coordinate 171,149,448 of NC_135532.1, read as the reverse complement.
GTGCTAGCAGCGAACTTTGGTCCTTACCAGAGCAAGCTTCATGCTGTTTAGACTATCAGCCTCCCAAACTGAGCTGAAACACCTCATTTCTTCATAAGTACCCAGGAGGTGTCTTGTTAGAGTAATGGAAAGCTAACTAATCATCACCCTCCCCATCCTATAATTAAAGATGCAGACTAAAGGAGATTAAAGAATTTGCTGATGGTCCCATAGCAGAGCCAGGATTAGAAGCCAGGCAGTGTGGGACAGAGCTGGTTGACTTCAGCCCCCATTCCACACTGCCCTACATGCATACATATGGCAGCTGCTGTGTGTGCACATGTTCCCCTATCCCCTCAGGAACTGTTGGTGTCTGATATCACCCTATCCTCGGCCAATGTGTAATGAGTACAGACTGGGAAGTCTCTGCCACAGAAGTTTAAAGACAGAGCAACCCCAGCACTGCCCACAGCACTGCAGCCAGGGAGCAGAGCCTCAGCTGTCAGAACCGTGGCTTTGCCTGTTCACTGCTTCACTTCCAAGGACCAGAAGAGCACCTGAAAGTAGTGAGCTCTTGAAAAATATGTGATGAACAGCAAACTTTAAACAAAGCCTTGACATTTTTACAAATAAACAAAAGAACATATTCATTCCAAAAAGCATGAAGTTCATAAAGTGAGATACAAAGACAGCCATTATTATTATCATCATCATTATTTTAGATTTCTTAAAATTAGAATTTATTATTCTAAAATTTTAAAACCATCTGGAGTAAACTCTGAATTCAGGGTTTACAAATTGAAATTAAGCTGGGCGCAGTGGCACACAATAGTAATCCCAGTGGCTAGGGAGGCTGAGGCAGGAGTATTGTGAGTTCAAAGCCAGCCTCAGCAACTTGGGAGGCCCTAAGCAACTCAGCAAGACCCTGTCTCTAAATAAAATACAAAAATATGTTGGGGATGTGGCTCAGTGGTTAAGTGCCTCTGGGTTCAATTCCTAGTACAAAAAATAAAAATAGGGGCTGGGATTGTGGCTCAGCAGTAGAGCGCTCACCTAGCACGATCGAGGCCCTGGGTTCGATCCTCAGCACCACATAAAAATAAATAAATAAAATAAAGATATCGTGTCCAACTACAACTAAAAAATAAATATTTAAAAGAAGAAGAAGAAGAAGAAGGAGGAGGAGGAGGAGGAGGAGGAGGAAACATTGAAGTTGACCATCTTTTATATCTGGACTTCCTGTGCCTTTTACTTTTCTCTTTTTTGAGTGGGATGTGTACCATTATTTATTGATTGATTTATAAGTGTTTTTGTCCAGTAAGGGAAGATGTCTTTTGTCTTTCATGACATTTAAATAAAACATAAGAAGTCTTTTTTTTTTTTTTTTTTTTAAAGAGAGAGAGACAGAGAGAGAGAGAATTTTATTATTTATTTCTTAGTTTTCGGTGGACACAACATCCCTGTTTGCATGTGGTGCTGAGGATCGAACCCGGGCCGCACGCATGCCAGGTGAGCGCGCTACCGCTTGAGCCACATCCCCAGCCCAAGAAGTCTTTATCTTATAATTCTAATAACACAGGGAAATTAAGGATGATACATTAGATTCTTTTGAAAAAATAGAAAGAACTTATTGTTAACAGTATAAATCTGTTTCCAGTCTCTGCTATCTTCTGTTTTCTTTCATTTAGAATAAACTTTTTATGGTACAAAATGTTTTTTATTGGTTCTTTATAGTTATACATGACTTGGTGGGAACTTTGTCATGGCGGGTGCTTGTGAACCCTGGTCTTAGGTAAGACATTAGCAGCTCATGTATCCTCCTGGGAAGTCCTAAGAGAAGAGATGGACCTTGAGGTTGAAGCAGGTTCCAGCAGGGTGGAAGAGACTCTGGAATCCATGCCACAGCTGCTTCCGCTGGCAGAATTTTATAGGAGAGGGCAAAGGCCTCTGTTTTGTTTGATAACAACAGCTGTTTTGAACTTCATGACTTCCCAGATTTGGATGCTTTCCTGTCTTGCTCAATGCTTGCCTCACTTCCAAGGTCTTGCCTCACTTGGTTGGGTATCTAAGCGTGCATCCCTTTAAAGTGCCTGGGGATCCCTTACCCAACCCTGGCACAGGATCAAAGAGACCAAGCACAAACTGGAGCTGAGAAAGGAGGGTAAAATATTTGGGAGAAATATTTAACATGAGTTAGCTTTAGGTAGGTTGACAGAGATCAAGAGGACCCAGATTCCTTTTGGGGTTGTGGTAGAGCACTTGCCTTGCACATGTGAGGCCCTGGGTTCAATCCTCAACACCACATGAAAATAAATAAATAAAATAAAGGTATTGTTCCCATCTACAACTAAAAAAAAAAAAACGTTTAAAAAAAGAACCCAGATTCAAGAACCATAAAAATTTCATATGCTTTGACTCAGAAATGAAAAATTTTGAAATATATCTTGGGGAAATAATCTGGAAGAGTTCTGTTTGTGAAATAGTGACTTGCAGTATTATTTGTTTTTAATGAAACAAATAATAGTTTGATAATGGAATTGATTGAAGAAATTAAGGTTGATCTACTCAATGTAATATTATATAGTCATTGAAAATAAAATTTATAAAAAGTGTTCTGTATCTGGGAAAAAGTTTGTGGTAGCTTGAAAAAAAACATGGAAAATAAAGCCAGTGATAATGTATGTACAAAATTTTGTTTTGTTTTTTCCAGTACAAAAGACTTGAAATATATGCATATACACATTTCACATATATACATTATTTATTCATATGTACATGAATCTATATGAATAAAATGGTAAATGGTAGCTGCGTGTGGTGGCAGATGCCTGTAATTCCAGTTACTTGAGAGGCTGAGGCAGGAGGATTTCAAGTTTGAGGTCTGTCTCAGCAACTTAGTGAGATCCTGTCTCAAAATAAAAAATAAAAAGGTGGGGGGGGCGCTGAGGATGTAACTCGGTAGTAGAGAACCCCTGGGTTCAGAAGCTGAGGTAGATCCAGTCTGATGGAGAAGTGGCCCAGGTATAGTAGAAGGTACAGCTATGCTTCCTGACCGGATGGAAGATAACCAAGGTGGTTATTTCTAAGCTGCCCCAGAATGAATCTAAAATTCATATTCGTCTCTGACCCAGGAGCTCCTTTTTCCTCTTGCTTCCTTCTTTACCTGCCACAGACCCGTAATACATAATCACTAAAATTTCCACTGAGCAGAAGCAATAAGAGTAAATAGTTTGCCAGCTGAGTTGTCCCCTGTTGGCGACCTTGAAGCACTTCTCCCTGCAGAAGTTCTTGACTTCTCATGGGGAAGTCTGGCATGGCTCCTGCAAAATTCAGTTCAAAGGGTAGATGAGCACTTCAAGCAGATGGGGGCTTAGCCTATGGCACTGTTTACTTTTTGATGCTACCCTCTGTTCTGTTGACCCTGTCATCCATAATGAACACAGTGCCATGTCGACCATCCACGAACCAGCCTGGAAACCTAGCCTAGGTTCAACTTGCAAGAAAAGTGAGATGGAATTGTGCCCCCTGGAGGACTGATCTGACCCTGAGTGCCCCAAGATGCCTGCCTGGACATCTTGGGAGGACTGGGAGGGAAGAGGCAAAGGACCTGTAGGTGGCATCTGCTTGTAGCCAGTCTCAGCTCAGTTTAGTTCCCAGTCAGTAGAGGAGCCAGACCTGTGCAGCTAACCATGTATCTGAACCAACAGACTAGTGCTGCCAGGATTGCTTGTGTAAAGAGATATCTAGATTTTTGTAGATGTTTCATTCTGTTGGTTGGTTGAGGGGTGCAGGTGCTGAGTGTTGGGGCAGACCTGTCTTTGTCTTTTCCTGAACTTAAGCAAGAAATTACCTTGTGGCACCTGGATACTATTTTTAAGGTTTTTTTTTTTTTTTTTTTGATACAAGGGATTGAACCTAGGGTGCTTTACCACAGAGCTGCATCACCAGTGAATTTTTAGTTTTTAAGTTTTGAGAGTGGGTCTTACTAAATTGCTTTAGGGCCTCACTTAGGCTGGCCTTGAACTTGGAATCTTCCTGCTTGAGCCTCCTGAGTGGATAGGATTACAGACATGTGCCACCATCTGGGGCCTGGATGCTATATTAAGTCTCTAGCTCAGAGATAAGGAGGAAGCATTGCCCCAGAGGTCAGGCTATACATTGAATTGACAGGAACCTGCAAAGATCAGAGCATACCTGATGCCAAGCACAGCTTCCCTAGGTAGAGGAACTTGTAATGAGGGAGGAAGTACCAGAGTAGGGCTTAAACTGAAGCTGCATAAGCAAGATGGTGCCCACCTGCTCTTCCTTGGATTTTAGCTGCGCTATGGGGACTGGGTACTATCAATAGTACAGTCACTTTTGCACTTGGACCCAGAAACAGAGAGGGATGAGGCCATTAAGATGGAAACCATCCCCAATTAATAGGTATAAGGGAAGCAGAGTTGGGGCCCAGAGATTTTCATTGTGGGTGCCCTGAATCTCTCTCAGATGCTTGACTCTGAGAAGTCTCTTGCTGCAGCTGCTTTCTCTAAGAAAGTCTTGAATTGATTCATGATAAAAAAAGTAAGATTAAAATGCGTTCCTTACATTAAGCATTAAAGATAAAAGCTCCAGATAATAGCATTCTGCTAAATTCTATGTAACTAGAAATGGAGGGTAGTAATTAAAAGTCCATTGTGAATTTTTTATATCTTTATTTTATTTATTTATTTATATGTGGTACTGAGGATCGAACCCAGTGCCTCACACATAATAGGCAAGAATTCTACCACTGAGCCACAACCCCAGCACCTCCATTGTGAATTTTTAAAAAATATCTTTTTATTTATTTATTTATGTAGTACTGAGGATTGGACCAGGGCCTCACATGTATGAGGCAAGTGCTGTACCACTGAGCTACAACCCAGCTCCTCCATTGTCAACTTAATAGATGTTTTTATAGATATATAAATGGGCCTAATCGGTCACACCTGGAGAGGCCTGCGGGTGGCTGCTCTATCCCCCAGGTAGAAGCTTCCTTACATTGCCTGAAAGAAAATGGTCTGCCAACTAGAATTGCTATTTCAAAGCTTTGTAGGGATGATAAGCACCATACTTCTCTTCAGAGTCCTCTACCAATCTTGTTATTGTGGGGGAGAGACAGCATTTACATCCTATAAATGTGACACTCTCACAAGCCTGAATGCTAAAAAATGAACTACTGCTTTTACATTAGTAGAGGCCTCAACGGGTGCAGAATGTCAGGATGCGGTAGAAAAACATGAAGAGTTTTAGGACCTGTGAATAGGATATTGCACTACTAGATCCCACTCACCTTACCTCTAGGGCTTCATTTTTGCTCTTTCATTAATCTAGTTTCTCCAGTTGGACCCCAAGTTCCCTGAAGTTGAACCATGTCCTGGAAGTCTATGCTCCCAGGTCGGGTGTGTGTTACCTCCCTGGCAACCCTGTATCATCCTGTCTCCTTGACCTAGCAGCTGATGGAGTCTTCTTTGGGAAAGGACTTATGCAAGTGGCTTCCTGTGTCAGAGAGAGAAGTGGGAAGAGGACAGGTACTGTCTCCCACCCCTGGGAGCCAGTTGAGTAACACCTCTGAGCTGAGGTTCCTTAATACCCTCCTGCTGATGTGCTGTGCCCTGGGTGGGCCATTGAATTTCTCTAGACCTTCTCTTCTAGGCTCTCAAGGTCCCCATTTTCTTTCTCAACAGCCAGAAGTGAAGAAGTGAACCCTGTTAGCTTCATCAGTGTCTTCCATAAAGTCTGAAGATGAAGAGACAGGCGGAACTGCTAAAAAAAAATCAGACTGTTAAAGGAGAAAATAGGTCCATCCCTGTGGTTGCCATGTTGCTGATGGTGAGGAGCAGATGTTAGCAACACACAGGCTACCCTCCGAGGCACTGGAACTTGAGGGAATCCTTTTGGAGAGAGGCAGGCAGGACATGATGTGGAAGGGCCTCCAACTTCGGCCCATCAGGGGTCCCATCAGGCCAGCTGGGGATCTGACTCCCAGCCAGCCCTGCCATAGGCATCACATCTGGAGCTCCGGTGGGTTCAGATGCCTACCCACAGAGCACAAAGGACAGGCCAGAGGTGTCATGGATTCCTGAGCCTGTTGAGAGGGCCTTTTGTCTAGAGGAAATACAAATAGCTCCCCTAGTTGGTAGCTCTACAGAGAGCCAGGGGCAGTCTGAGAACATCCTGTAGAGGCCAGGTACACTTCACTAGCTTTAGCTATGGGCAAAGGAGAGACCCCAGCAACCTGCAGACCAGCTCCACCTTGGGGCAGTGTGGGTGGAGTCAAGGGGCAGAGCCAGGAGGAAGTCAGCAGGGGCCATGATCCCCCTTTTCTCTATTCCCAAGCCTTTCTCCTCCAATAGTTGCTCTCCTCCAATAGGTTTCTGATGTCCAGGGCCCTCCTCAGAGGCAAAATGAGGAGTATATCCCCACCCAAGGCTGCTCCCCAAGTCTCTGCTTTCTCTGACTCCTGTCCCTTCACCCTGGAATGCTGTGAGTCTTCCCTCCCATTGGCCTGATGCCCTTGGTCTTGGTCTGGGAGAATCCTGGACTCTTGATTGGCACAGCAGGTGCTGGATAGTCAATAAGTGCTTGAAGGCAGCAATCATTTTCTCATCTTGTATTTGACCTTAATTTGTCCTTTCACAGCTCCACCGCTGCTCCCCTAGGTGGGGGGGGAGATAATAGTTATTCCACTGAGAGTCAGAAATGGAGCAGTGAGGACTGTGTACCAAGGCCCTGGGCCAGTTTAGATGGGGGCCTGAGAATTCCAGGCTCAGCAAAACCAATTCCAGCCCTGATGATGCCAGCCCTGCTTGTCACCTGCAGGGGACTGCAGATTGAACCCTTCATCCAAGGAGCAGCCACCCTGTTTGAAAGGGCAGGGGAGAGGGGAGGGCAGTCATGGTGCATGTGGGGGGTGAGGGGGCAGGGTGTAGATTATGGGAACAAATGGAAACCTGAGCAGAATGAGGTTGGGAGATAAGGGGATGTCCTGGCTCTTCCTGCAGCATTTTATGCACTGTGGGAAAAGGGAGCATCTGCCACACTCTATTTAACCTTTCACCTATTTATGCTTTTTACTACCTTGGGGGCACTCAGCAAACACCTGGTGGTGGACAGACGGTGTGTGTCTGGCCTTAGGCCCTCATTCTCCAGGCTATCTTGAGAGCACAAACCTTGATGCACCTGGCTTGATTGGTCCAAGTGAGCAACTTGGAATTCAGATAATGTAGGCCCTTCTTAGGGTCAAGAGGGAGCCCTGCTATCTCAGCTGACCTTTTCTGGCTGTGGAGTAAGCTCTTAGACATCAGGGACATAAGCATGCAGTGTCTGGAGGAAGACTTTCTATAGATGTAAACCACAGAAATTAGCAAACTTCTGGAATTTCCTTGCTGAGGGTTGTGCATGCTTTCAGGACTGGCTTGTGGCTGTTGTGTGTATGTTCAACTTCCTGGCACACCAGGCGTAGCTCATCATTAGCAGACTGTCACGCTGTCTCAGGCAGAGCAACTATGATGGTCAGATGAGATCCCTAGCACCCGTTGCTCTGCTCACTGGCAAGAGGTTGAGTGTTTGAGCTGCCATCTAAAGAGGAAAGTGTGCATTGTGTGCCAGTGCACCCACGGGGACAGAGTTAGGACCCTTCCCCAGAACCCTCCTGTTAACAGACCTTGTCCCTAAAACTTGGTGGCTCTGGTCTTAAGCTTAGGCCTCAGCTTTCTTATCTGTGGACTGAGAAGGTGAGCTAAAGTCCCTTTGAGTTCTATAGCTGTATGTGGCCTAGTGGCTGAGCCAGGACAAACCACCAGGACCTTGGACTCCAGTCCACTCAGCTCAGTCCTCATAGTATCTTCAACAATGTGAATTGCTACCAACAATCCAAACCTGCAGAGTCAAGAGATCTGGGTTCAAATCTGGTTGGTCACTTTTTGAATGACTAGCTCTTTCAGGATTCAGGGGTCTCACAAGTAGTTATTACTATTAGCTTTGAGATTTCAGTTTAACTTCTGAGTCTTTCCCTTATCTTTAAAATGAAAGTAATACCTATCTTCTGGAGTTCCTTTGAAAATTAAAGTGAACTTAGGTAAAAATGAACTAAAGTGAACTTAGGTAAAACCCTAAGTTACCTGCAGAGATAGCTTCAGTCAACATTTGATAAATGGGTTATTTTTATTGGGACAATAGACATATGATTCACAGTTCCTTCACTCGTCCAGACCTTATGTTTCCTTTCTGTAAAACAGAAGGATTGGATTAGAGCAGGGCTTTTCCAGCTTTGCCAGTTGGGCCACAGAGAAAAAAGCATGTGTTCTGGGAGTGGGGCTTGGGTTGCAGCCTGAAGCAGCTTGCAGAAAACATTTCTTTACATTCTTACATTTATTCATAAATTTGACTTACAGTTGGCATTCTTTACAATAATGTGAATGGATTGATTTTAATATAAAAATGCTTTCCCCAAATCTTTGAGTAAAGTTGATGTCCCAGAATGAGGTACCCTCACAATTCCCCAAAGATCACACAGCTGCACCCCTATGGGGATGGAGGTTAGATTAGATAGTTCCAAAGGTCCCTCCTAGCCGTGATATTCCAGGTTCTGGGGTATGTAATTCTCCTCCACAAAGGACCTGAGATGGGTACCAACGAATCCTGCAGGAACTTCAGAGAGGCTGACTCCCTGTACCCCTACCCCTGGTGGGACTGGATGGGGCTAGGTGGTAGAAGCACCAGCTGCCTGGCATGGAGAGTGCAGAGGTTGGAGGAGAGCAGGATGTGCCTGAGCCTGACTTTCTGTCCTTGGACTGATAAACCTGGCTGCTCAAGTTGGCAGCCCTCTACCACCCTAGGTAAATTCCAGAAAACACTAAGCCATTGTTTCTCACCCACACTGCAGACTGGTGGAGAGCGCAGGGGACTAATAGTGTGTGGAAGTCAGGGCTTGTCACACTACCACAGTTTTCTCCTGACACTTTTCATGCAGCACCCAAGGTGGGGGCTGGGCTTGTGCCCAGCCTGTGGGAAGAGAGGGCAGGAGAACCCAGAGAAGGCAGCAGGTTTGGGGGAGGATACAGAGATTCCTGGGAGCAGAAACAATGATCTCTAAATCTCTAAGCTCTATGTGTGGGGAGACACTGTGCTGATGGTGGTGTCAACCCTGTGCAGATTTGCCAGAGATAGGCCATTATGCATGAATGGCCTCTCCCTTAGGCATAAGGGATTGAAATGAAGTCACCCATTCGTTTAGGACAAATATATGGGGCATTTCCTGGACTAGGTATTGACTATATTAGTCAAATTTGTATTCATTAGATATCATGACAATGAAATCTAAGAGAATTTCAACAAATACTGGAAATTTCTTGTTGGCATGGTGTTTATTATAATAAAATTTAATGTCTTTTTATAAATTATTCCTGAGCAAATTACTGAATTGAACCAGGATCTAGAGTTCAAAAGGACTGGATTCTAGTTCAGCTTTATTAACTATATGGCCTATATTAGTCAGTTTTGTGTTATTATAATGAAATATCCGAGGCAGTCTAATTTTATAAAGAAAAGAGGTTTATTCAGCTCACAGATTTAGAGGTTTGAAGTCTAAGATCAGGTGGTCCCATTGGTTTGACCTTTGTTGAGGGCCTAACAGTGGATGGTGTCACAAGGGTGGGAATACTTGCAACAGGAAGAGATCACATCCTGAAACAGGAAACCAGAGAGTGATTTGGAGATAGAGCTCACTCTTTGAATGACTTGCTGTTTCAGGATTCAGGGGTCTCACAAGTACTTCCTTAATTGCTTCCAAGGGCTGTTCTTCCAGTGACCTAGGTGCCACCTCTTAAAGGCCCCATCACCTGTCACCACTGCCACACTAGGGATCAAACTCCCCACACATGAACCCTAGGGACACACTCTAACCATGTCCAAACTGTAGCACGACCAGAGCAAGTCACTAGGTCTTTGAGCCTCAGATTTTCCATCAACAAAACAGAGTTATAAAATATCTCAGAATGTTGCAAAGTTGAAGTGCAATCTTTTTTTTTTTCTAAAAACAGACATTTATTCAAAAAATCAGTATCATTCACCTCATGGTACATACAGAATCATATGAGAAGTCTTTTTAGCAAGTGTATTTAAACACTCAATTTCAGGTATTACAGTACAATAAGGACTTTTACTCACTGAATATATAGGATTTAATTATCATAAATTATTAAATCAGTAGGTAGGTGTTAATTTTAAATAAAAACTGTTTGGGTAACATTACTCTCCCCAGGGGCCTCCATAGCCTTGTGTCAATCAACTTAATGACCGCATTTTTCAAAATTCCTCTTGGTGCATCCTTTTGCCAAATGAGTTTCCTTGCTTTTACATACACATACCCGAATCAGCTTTATACTGGGGCTTACCCTTTTAGATTGCCATGACCTGTTCTCTCTCTTTTATTTTATTTTTAATTTTGAGATATGGTCTCACTGAATTGCTTGGGACCTTTAAACTCACAATCATCCTGCCTCAGCCTCCCAACTATTGAGATTTCAGGTATAGCCACTGCGCCCAGCCCATGACCTGTTATCTATCCCTTACAAATGAGAGATCTTTGCTCTGGTCCCTGAGCCCTGGTTGTCTCATCTGCAGAATAAGGAAGTGGACCAAATGGTTTAGGTTCCCTTCTATTTCTGACACTGCAATCTAGCCATATTGTAGTGTGCTAACAGTAAACCAGAATTTGGAAAGATGAGGCAGTGCTAATTGTCTAATCTTCTGTTATTATAATGTAGTAACTATTAGTCTAGTAATCACTGACAAAAATAATTTAATTTAAAGTCATGAATTAATCTGTCCTTTGTGATTGCTGCAATATTTAAATGAACCACAATATTTAAGAGAATGTGATACTCAGATTCTTCATCATCATATTACAATTGACTTTTAATGCAGTCTTGTAACACTTAATGACAGGGATATCTTCTAAGAAATGGTTGTCAGTTGTTTTCATCATTGTGCCAACATCATAGAATGTACTTACCCAAATCTAAGTGGTACAGCCTTTGACAGACTTAGGCAGTGTGGTGTGTACATGGGATAGCCTGTTGCTTCCAGGGCCATGAGGAACAAAACAACAGATTAAATCAAGCACAAGAAAAAATAATACATTCAAGGGACGTAAATGTGAGACATTTGATGTTGTTGTCACTATAACGTGGTATTCAGTTTTACAGTAAAATTTTAAAAGTATGAGTGTACTTTCAAATAATGATAAAAAGCATAGTAAATATGTAGACATAATTATTTATCTCCAGAATCAAGTATTAAGCACTATACATCATCATATGCACTATACTTTTATATGACTGGAGGCACAGAAGGTTTGTGTACACCAGCATCACCTCAAACATATAACTCATTGAACTCTGGTGTTATGACAGATACAGTGATACCAAGTGAAAGGAATGTTCTAGCTTTGTTATAATATTATGGAACAATCTCATATACACAGTTGTTGACCAAAATGTTGTTCTGGGTGGCATGATTGCAGCTCCTATTTATTGAGGGCTGGGTGTGTGCAAGGCATTGTTGGAAATAACTTTGCTTGTCACTGTTACAATGTACTGGATGTTATGAATATCAACTGTGTGTTAGATTTTTGAGGTTGTCTCTAATCACACAACCCTGTAAAGTGGATTTTCAAATGGGGAAGTTGCGGTTGAGAGAAATTAAGTAAGGCACCCAAGGTCACCCAGTAGTGTGGCAGGAGCAAGTTTCAAGTCCAGGTATGTCAGACAAAGGCTGTGATTGTGATCATTCCAGCAATGTCCGCTGTCTTGCAGTCACCACC